>NC_140942.1:74734371-75336871 GCF_014529385.1 Adiantum capillus-veneris | reverse complement strand
TGCACCTATCTCCTGAAGACATGTTGAGAAAGTTGGCACGTCAACCAATCTATGAAGGTGCCAAAATATATGTGCTTCGTACTTCTCTGTCGTTTTTGAATCTGCAGTCAGTGTACGGGTGGTCAGATGCAAGCGTCACTGCTTTGTTTAGGTACGTAACTTACAAAAGAGATTTTCCAATTGCAATGGTGATGTGCTTGGGGAGCTTTTAATTTAATGTGGCTTAAACAGGTTGTTGCGGGAGCGGGAGCAACTACTCCCGGCTGGCAATGAAATGCCCCCCTCTAGACCAAACGCAAAGCGACTATTGACCTCAGTTGGCTTGGACTACAACAAGATTCAGGCATGTCCAAATGATTGCATTCTTTTTCGCAATGAATTCACAGATTCTCTGTCATGTCCTAAGTGCGGAGCAATGCGCTACAAACAAGATGCGGTTGGCAAGTCAGTGCCAGCTAAAGTGTTGCGGCATTTCCCTATTATTCCGAGGATAAAAAGCATGTTTCATTGTGGTTCCATTGCAAAGTGATGCTCCGACACCTATGGGGGCATGCCTATGGGTACGACGCCTGTGAGGTCTCCCATCACAGCCACTTCGACACCTAGGGGTACGGTAGAGGCGAGTACGTCAGCATCTCCGTAGCACATGCGCACTCGCCGATCTCGGCGATCGTCAGGTGGAGGTGGTGGTTGTTGTGGAGGAGGGTCCATAGATGCTTCAACCCCTCCTTGTTCACGACCCTCGTCCCACCGAGGCACACCTCTCAACACACCTCGAACACCTTGGGGGGCACACGGTCCTAGTGCCTCCAAGGTCTATACTGTACAGCCAGATGGACAGGTTGACATGGATAGTGTTGGGACTCAGATGAGATAGCAGGTTCGCCAGCTCGTGGAGGTGCAGCTTTCTAGCACCATCATGACGTCTTGGACTCATCAGGATCGCAGCAAAATCAATTATATAGTGAACACCATGATGAGATAGTATCGGCTTGCTCCGGGGTCAGAGGAGCTTTCGAGGAGGTGGATCACGAGTGTTGCTTACACCGGACATCGTGAAACATCGTCGAGATGCAGCTCGTCGATCTTTCAGGAAGGGCTTGCCGAAGCCTTCGGGCATCTCACACGAGTCGTGGCAGCAACAGAGCAGGGAGGATGAGGAGACAGCGGACACGAGGTTCAGATAGTAGCGTCTCACCGCAGAGGTACATAGGGAGACTAGGGGCACATCTCATCTTGGCAACGGAGGCTTCAACACCTTTCGCTATGAGTTTGTGAGTTTCCAATCCAATCCTAGCTATGGCGTTTTTTTTCAAGAGCGATGAATCATGTATTCTTAATTACTTTGGTTTTTAAACGCAGAATCTTGCAATGCATTGAGCCCTAACACGCCAAGAGGAGACAGATGGATATCGGAGAGGCATTTATGAAGTATTGAATGATCTTGCTGCCGTAGGAGAGCCTGTAGACTGGGAGGCCTTAGAGTCTCGCTGATCAATGAGGTGAGACGTTTGATCGAGACAAATAATATGTGTGAGTTGGCTTAATTAATTAAGTATATGTGAAGTAATATCATACTAATTTTGTGACTTGTCCTTTTCTGTGCAGGTTGTGACGCGCAAGTCATTAGTGGATTTCTATATATGTTTTGTGAGACACAGACACATCTCTGTCTTTCTTTCTTGTATAGACATGGTTATGGTTATTGTTTATTGTTTATGGATGTTATGGTTATGGTTATTGTTTTGTTTATGGTTATGTTTAACTTTATGGTTATGGTTATGGTTATTGTTTTGTTTATGGTTATGGTTTTGATCAATATGGTTATGGTTATGGTTTTAATTTGGTTATGGTTTTGCACAGAGTTCGTTACATATGAAGTTCGTTATGGTTATGGTTATGGTTATGGTTTTAATTTGGTTATGGTTTTGCACAAAGTTCGTTTCATTTCTTCCATCAAGTTGTGCCTTCAATCCCATGTGAGATCCTACATGGATATCATGTAGGAGGCGTACACATATGGTTTTTTTTTATAGTTTATGTTAAAACGAAGGGAACTCTGCCAAAATTTCTACGGAAGCACGGTTGATTTTGGTGTTGCTCGCTTTCTTGGGCAGAGGACAGGAAGTCTGGCTGTGGTTGTGTCCGTCTTTTCACTAGGCACAGGCCAGGCTGCTTGTCCTCTGCCCAAGAAATTTTTTTCTGATATGGTCATCAAAATACGCGTCGAAAACAGGTTCCTTCGATGTAGATATCGATGCGTATTTTGACTGTTTCATAGGGATGAAGATTTTGACGCAGTTTTCGACGGTTCGCGTGGAAATCTGTGTCGAAGGCATCTGTTTTTGTTGTAGTGGGGAGTGTTCTCCTACCTCTATGAGCTTGCTTCCATGCTTTCCTCTCTTGCAAAGACCTTGCCTTTGCCATTTTCAACAAGTCCATTCACTTGATCATAACCTTTGCTAGTCCATCTACTCAGGTTCATTTGCCAGTGGTAGATCCAAACCTCCAACATATCATATCTTTATGAGAGGAGTACTTGCATTCAGCACACGGATTGTTTGGCCACTACAATCCACAGCAGCTAGTGGCCTATGATCTTTCATAGTAGTAGACCACACCATGGGGGAGTCAAGGAGAGACACCATATGTCCAGAGCCTCACACCGACGACCCCTCCTTCTACTGCACCTTCTTACCGAACCACTCCCTTACATTGCAGGGTTCTACCTCCCTTCCATCACGAGCATCCACACCATTCCATTCAACTCTTTCTTTGTTCAACCCTCATTTGACAGTCCATAGAGCAGCACACAATGGTGTTTGCCTCAGGATAGCAAGCACCATGATAGGTGGAGTAGTGGGAATTCCTGTTGGGATGCATGTTTCAGTGGTGGAGGGAGGACAAATTAGTCGCTTGTTTTGGAGCATACCACTCCAATCGTAGATTACACTAATGCACCCATGCCAAACACGAGGATGAGGACAGTGATGTGCCCATGCCAAACACACATAGGTGCTACTACAAGGTCAAGTATGGTGGTGAGGTCAACTTTGGTAGGATGCAGGGCAGGGCATTTTGGCACCACCTACAGATTCTTATACACTGGTCACATAAGAATTCTTTTATTAAATTCAAAGACCAAGTGCCCGATAATGCATGCTATGTTGAGGAATCATTGCATGCTCGATTTCTAAATGCCCCCAATTAGCATTTCTTGACATAGTTTTTGGAGGGATATATCAATTTTTTTCTAAAAACAAGCAATCAAGTGTACGATGTGCAGTGGCCAACCAAGTCACAAATCCAGAGAGGAGCTTGGAAGATGTGGTCCATGTAAGAAAAGATCAAGGAAGGTACCAAACGGGCTTCTTCCACAGTCAACAACGTGAAGCTCAGGCCAGACAAACTCCCACGCACTATGGTTCGAGAGGCAAAGCAGCTTGGAAAGATAAATATATAAGTAATTTTTAATTCTAAAAGTTTTGTATAGAAGATATTTTAGCTTATGAAACTTTTGTGATTATTGTTAACTTAGGAAAAAATCACTCTGACCCATCCTACTAGAGAGATAGTCAAGTATTGAGAGGGACACATGGAGTTTGGTACTTGGTGACGATTGTTGGAAAATTATCATATCTCTCCTGAGCAATTTGACTCAATAGTTGAATCTCTACAAGCAATAAGTGTAGACAATGAATATTCTATTGATCATTTAGGATTATTAAAAAATCTCATTTGTTTTTGGTTGTTGTAGAGTCCATGCGATCAAACTTATGTACCTCACAACAAGGACAAGGAGGACAAGAAGGAGGACTAGGATATATAGATAATTTTTTTGCAGACCTCTTTTACAAGTGAAAATATTGCACAATAAATCCTCATTATTTGTATATAAAACTCATTTGAAATTTTGGTTTTATTTGTAATTAAATTTAAGTATTGTTCTTTTGTGCTTCAAATTATGTAGGTAAGGTGTGACATGTAGCTTCAAAGTTTGTCTTTATTTTTTTGTATACTTTTTAAAATGCAATTGATATTTGATATATTTTATGCCGATCAAAAATAAGCATGCTTATTTGGGTCACTCAAAATTGAGTTGCCAGCCAAATGAGCATCCTTATTTTTGAAATGTCATATAATGACAATATACTGCACGGTAATAGTGACGATAACTAGTGTGGTAATAGTCACTTGTATATTATCGTGACTATTGTCGTGTATATTGCTGTCAAACAACTACCACATCCTTCACTGCAGCTATTATCGCACATGAATTTTTTTCTCTTTCTATGTTCCCTCTCCAGCAATGCTAGTGGTTCTGGACTTAGTCAATTATAGTGAGAGTCCAACAAACCACCTCAAACATGAGTAGAAGCTTCCTCTCGAAACTTGACAACAACATCAAGATGTGTGTGCGCTTTTCCCAGCGAATAAGACTCAACCAGACTAACAAATAGAAAGGTCTTACCACTTATCAACATGACAATGTCTATACCCGTACAACAAAGACATGATAAAAATCAACAATTGACAAACAACTATGATATGGAATAAGTACTAATGAAAAATCATCTTTGAAAACTACGTTCTCAAAGCAAATCTTCTTTGTTCTTGTGATTTTCAACGTATTCAAGTGTGTCGTAATCCTTGGACATAATAATTTTTATGTATGTATACCAAGAATGCATAGCCTTAGGAAGCTGCATTATATAAAGCTTCCATCATCCAAAATATAAAAACAATAAAACCACTATTTGCTCTTGTATTCATGGTCAATATCTCGCAAACCAACCAGAAAAGTATTGCGTCCAAGGCTAGGAAAGCAACACTAAACAACATACCAATTTTTTAGAGTGACACAATTTCTCTAGTATGTATGTGATGAATGTCATGCGAGTTCTTTGCGATGATATCCCACAATATAATTCCTTCAGCTACAAAAAATAGGGCATTGGAAATAATGTCGAATGTCACCATCATTTTACTCCTCATAAGAGAAACCACTAGTATTGCCTTGTTATTATATTTTGAGAGAGAGAGAGAGAGAGAGAGAGAGAGAGAGATGAGAGACACACCAAAAAGTTTCTAGCTCTAGCCGATGAAAAAACCTTCACTATAAGAGGAAAACTTCAGAACCACCAGCATTGCCACGATTTAACAAAGGAAATTGAAAAGATAATTTTTTTCATGTGCGGTAATAGAGGTAGGAATGTATGCGGTAATGGTTTATCAATAATCTGTGTGGTATTATATAGCTATGGGAATATATCTGTGAATTTTATTGTGCCTGCATTTATTACCACTATAAGGATTTTCAAGAATAAAAATGCTCCTTTGGGTCACTCAAAATTGGGTGGCCCAAATGGGCATCTTTATTTTTGACCTACATAACACGTACATCTAAAATATCGATTGCATTTTGGACAATATAAACACTAGTAATAAACTTTAAAATTACAACTCATACCTTACCTTTAAAAATTGAGGTAGAAAAGAACAATACTTCAAAAATTACAAATAATGCCAAATTTTGAAATGAAATGTATATACAAAATATGAGGGTTTTTTGTGTCAGATGTGCACTTGTAGCATATGAATACATAAAAATATATATATATCCTAATCCTCTTCGTTGTCCTCCTCGTCTTCATCGTGAGCTGCATACGTTGGATTGCTTTGACTCTACACCACCCAAAAACAAACTAGATAAATTAATAGCCCAAATTAACTTTTGAAATGATATTCTTGTATACACTTACCACTTGTAGCATTCCAACTGATGATTCAAATTTTTCGCGAGAGATATGATGGTTTTCCAACAGCCATCACCAAGTATCATACTCTATGTATCTCTCTCGATATTTGACTGTCTCTCTAGTAGAACAGCTCAAAGTGATATTTTCCTAAGTTAAAAATAACCAAAAAAGATTAATAAGTTCAAATAAATTCTTATCCAAAATTACAAATTCAAACTATCTTACATATTTATTGTTCCAAGCCGCTTTGCCTCCCAAACCATAGTGAGGAGAAGTTTGCCTACCCTAAGCTTCACGATGTTGACTGTGGGGTGAGCTTGTTGCAGCTTGCTCACTCTTTTCTTGCATTTTCCACTCCTGCTTTGCAATTGCCACGTTGCCGCCATGATAGCTCCTATCTAGATTTGCAACCTGGTTGAGCGTTGCACACCATACACTCGATTGGTTTTTTTTTAAAAATGTGTTGATATACCCCTTCAACCACAACGTCAAGAAATGTTGATCGGGGACATTTGAAAATGAAGCATACAACCCTTCCTCAACATAGCACACATGATTGAGCACTTAATCTTTGAATTTTGTAAAACAATTCTTATAGGTTGAGTGTATAAAAATTTGCAAATGGTGCCAAATGGTCTGCTTGTACAGTCCCAAAGTCAACCTCGCCACCATACTTTACCCTGTAGTAGCATCCATGCGTGTCTGACACGGGCACGTCAGTGTTCTCGTCCTCTACAATTGGAGTGGCACGCTTTGAAATAGGTGAGTTCGTCCCCCCTCCACTACCAAAACAAGCATCCCAACAAGAGCCCTTGCCATTTGCTAACCTTTAACACCATTGTTCACTACTAGAAGACACTCAGTGACACCTATGGAATGTCGGCAAGGTTCAAGAAAAGCAGGAGTCAAATGGAATGGTGTAAGTCCATGTGATGCAAAAGAGGTAGGTCCATGTGATACAGGGGGTGGGTGAGTAGGAAGGTACTGTAGAAGCTGGTATGTGTCTACCCATATAGGATTTGACCAATAAAGACGAGATTTTGACCACGTGATCCTGATCTCCGTACACCTCAGAACCGAGGTGTGCAGAGATCGGGCAAGGCTAGAGAATGCGAGCTAGTTTACATTGTGAGGAGTATATATATTGAGACAACATTCATAATCATTGTAGATGGCTACGTCATCAACTAACATGGAGAAAAAGATTGCATGCTCGTGCATGCTCTACAAGTATCAAATCCTGCGCAAGCGTAGGATATGTACTGAGCATGTGCACAAGTACGAAGAGTTTGCTAGAGAAACCGTACGGAATCTACGATACGACTCCTACGGAACGGGCATTGATTTTTGCGACATAACACCTACATCTGAGAGAGAGAGAGAGAGAGAAAAAGGATTATGCGTGAAGGTCCGACCAATCCAGAGCCAAGGATGGAAGCAGAGGGGAGCTTACAGACACAAGACGACGGCATGGAGGAGATGTTGGATGCCTTCTTTCACACAAGCGAGGAGAACGCTAACAAAGCAGCACCAGAAGACGTGCGCCTATCTCGTTCAGAAAGTTAGCACGTCAACCAATCTATGAAGGTGCCAAAATATATGTGCTTCGTACTTGTCTGTCATTTTTGAATCTGCAGTCAGTGTACGGGTGGTCAGATGCAAGCGTCACTGCTTTGTTTAGGTACGTAACTTACAAAAGAGATTTTCCAATTGCAACGGTGATGTCCTTGGGGAGCTTTTAATTTAATGTGGCTTAAGCAGGTTGTTGCGGGAGCGGGAGCAACTACTCCCGGCTGGCAATGAAATGCCCCCCTCCAGGCCAGACGCAAAGCGACTATTGACCTCGGTTGGCTTGAACTACAACAAGATTCAGGCATGTCCAAATGATTGCATTCTTTTTCACAATGAATTCACAGATTCTCTGTCATGTCCTAAGTGCGGAGCAATGCGCTACAAACAAGATGCGGTTGGCAAGTCAGTGCCAGCTAAAGTGTTGCGGCATTTCCCTAGTATTCCGAGGATAAAAAGCATGTTTCGTTGTGGTTCCATTGCAAAGTGATTCTCCGACACCTATGGGGGCATGCCTATGGGTACGACGCCTGCGAGGTCTCCCATCACAGCCGCTTCGACACCTAGGGGTATGGCAGAGGCGAGTACGTCAGCATCTCCGTAGCACATGCGCACTCGCCGATCTTGGCGATCGTCAGGTGGAGGTGGTGGTTGCTGTGGAGGAGGGTCCATAGATTCTTCAACCCCTCCTTGTTTACGACCCTCGTCCTACCGAGGCACACCTCTCAACACACCTCGAACACCTTGGGGGGTACACGGTCCTAGTGCCTCCAAGCTCTATACTGTACGGCCAGATGGACAGGTTGACATGGATAGTGTTGGGACTGAGATGAGATAGCAGGTTCGCCAGCTCGTGGATGTGCAGCTTTCTAGCACCATCATGACGTCTTGGACTCATCAGGATCGCAGCAAAATCAATTATATAGTGGAGACCATCATGAGAGAGTATCGGCCTGCTCCGGGGTCAGAGGAGCTTTCGAGGAGGTGGATCACGAGTGTTGCACGGGACATCGTGAAACATCGTCGATATGTAGCTCGTCGATCTTTCAGGAAGGGCTCGTCGAAGCCTTCGCGCATCTCACACGAGTCGTGGCAGCAACAGAGCAGGGAGGATGAGGAGACACCGGACACGAGGTTCAAACAGTAGCGTCTCACCGCAGAGGTACATAGGGAGACTAGGGGCACATCTCATCTTGGCAACGGAGGCTTCAACACCCTTCGCTATGAATTTGTGAGTTTCCAATCCAATCCTAGACAGATGGATATCGGAGAGGCATTTATGAAGTATTGAATGATCTTGCTGCCGTAGGAGAGCCTGTAGACTGGGAGGCCTTAGAGTCTCGCTGATCGATGAGGTGAGACGTTTGATCGAGACAAATAATATGTGTGAGTTGACTTAATTAATTAAGTATATGTGAAGTAATATCATACTAATTTTGTGACTTGTCCTTTTCTGTGCAGGTTGTGACGCGCAAGTCATTAGTGGATTTCTATATATGTTTTGTGAGACACAGACACATCTCTGTGTTTCTTTCTTGTATAGAAATGGTTATGGTTATTGTTTATTGTTTATGGATGTTATGGTTATGGTTATTGTTTTGTTTATGGTTATGTTTAACTTTAGGGTTATGGTTATTGTTTTGTTTATGGTTATGGTTATCGTTATGGTTTTGATCAATATGGTTATGGTTATGGTTTTAATTTGGTTATGGCTTTGCACAGAGTTCGTTATATATGAAGTTCGTTATGGTTATGGTTATGGTTATGGTTTTAATTTGGTTATGGTTTTGCACAAAGTTCGTTTCATTTCTTCCATCAAGTTGTGCCTTAAATCCCATGTGAGATCCTACATGGATATCATGTAGGAGGCGTATACATATGGTTTTTTTTTATAGTTTATGTTAAAACAAAGGGAACTCTGCCAAAATTTCTACGGAAGAACGGTTGATTTTGGTGTTGCTCGCTTTCTTGGGCAGAGGACAGGCAGTCTGGCTGTGGTTGTGTCCGTCTTTTCACTGGGCACAGGCCAGGCTGCTTGTCCTCTGCCCAAGAAATTTTTTTCTGATATGGTCATCGAAATACGCGTCGAAAACAGGTTCCTTCGATGTAGATATCGATGTGTATTCTGATTGTTTCATAGGGATGAAGATTTTGATGCAGTTTTCGACGGTTCGCGTGGAAATCTGCGTCGAAGGCACCTGTTTTTGTTGAAGTGGGGAGTGTCCTCATACCTCTATGAGCTTGCTTCCATGCTTTCCTCTCTTGCAAAGACCTTGCCTTTGCCATTTTGCACAAGTCCATTCACTTGATCATAACCTTTGCTAGTCCATCTACTTAGGTTCATTTGCCAGTGGTAGATCCAAACCTCCAACATATCATATCTTTATGAGAGGAGTACTTGCATTCAGCACACGGATTGTTTGGCCACTACAATCCACAGCAGCTAGTGGCCTATGATCTTTCATAGTAGTAGACCACACCATGGGGGAGTCAAGGAGAGACACCATATGTCCAGAGCCTCACACCGACGACCCCTCCTTCTACTGCACCTTCTTACCGAACCACTCCCTTACATTGCAGGGTTCTACCTCCCTTCCATCACGAGCATCCACACCATTCCATTCAACTCTTTCTTTGTTCAACCCTCATTTGACAGTCCATAGAGCAGCACACAATGGTGTTTGCCTCAGGATAGCAAGCACCATGATAGGTGGAGTAGTGGGAATTCCCGTTGGGATGCGTGTTTCAGGGGTGGAGGGAGGACAAATTAGTCGCTTGTTTTGGAGCATACCACTCCAATCGTAGATTACACTAATGCACCCATGCCAAACACGAGGATGAGGACAGTGATGTGCCCATGCCAAACACACATAGGTGCTACTACAAGGTCAAGTATGGTGGTGAGGTCAACTTTGGTAGGATGCAGGGCAGGGCATTTTGGCACCACCTACAGATTCTTATACACTGGTCACATAAGAATTCTTTTATTAAATTCAAAGACCAAGTGCCCGATAATGCATGCTATGTTGAGGAATCATTGCATGCTCGATTTCTAAATGCCCCCAATTAGCATTTCTTGACATAGTTTTTGGAGGGATATATCAATTTTTTTCTAAAAACAAGCAATCAAGTGTACGATGTGCAGTGGCCAACCAAGTCACAAATCCAGAGAGGAGCTTGGAAGATGTGGTCCATGTAAGAAAAGAGCAAGGAAGGTACCAAACGGACTTCTTCCACAGTCAACAACGTGAAGCTCAGGCCAGACAAACTCCCACGCACTATGGTTCGAGAGGCAAAGCAGCTTGGAAAGATAAATATATAAGTAATTTTTAATTCTAAAAGTTTTTTATAGAAGATATTTTAGCTTATGAAACTTTTGTGATTATTGTTAACTTAGGAAAAAATCACTCTGACCCATCCTACTAGAGAGATAGTCAAGTATTGAGAGGGACACATGGAGTTTGATAATTGGTGACGATTGTTGGAAAATTATCATATCTCTCCTGAGCAATTTGACTCAATAGTTGAATCTCCACAAGCAATAAGTGTAGACAATGAATATTCTATTGATCATTTAGGATTATTAAAAAATCTCATTTGTTTTTGGTTGTTGTAGAGTCCATGCGATCAAACTTATGTACCTCACAACAAGGACAAGGAGGACAAGAAGGAGGACTAGGATATATAGATAATTTTTTTGCAGACCTCTTTTACAAGTGAAAATATTGCACAATAAATCCTCATTATTTGTATATAAAACTCATTTGAAATTTTGGTTTTATTTGTAATTAAATTTAAGTATTGTTCTTTTGTGCTTCAAATTATGTAGGTAAGGTGTGACATGTAGCTTCAAAGTTTGTCTTTATTTTTTTGTATACTTTTTAAAATGCAATTGATATTTGATATATTTTATGCAGATCAAAAATAAGCATGCTCATTAGGGTCACTCAAAATTGAGTTGCCAGCCAAATAAGCATCCTTGTTTTTGAAATTATGTTATATAATGACAATATACTGCACGGTAATAGTGACGATAACTAGTGTGGTAATAGTCACTTGTATATTATCGTGACTATTATCGTGTATATTTTTGTCAAACAACTACCACATCCTTCACTGCAGCTATTATCGCACATGAATTTTTTTCTCTTTCTATGTTCCCTCTCCAGCAATGCTAGTGGTTCTGGACTTAGTCAATTATAGTGAGAGTCCAACAAACCACCTCAAACATGAGTAGAAGCTTCCTCTCGAAACTTGACAACAACATCAAGATGTGTGTGCGCTTTTCCCAGCGAATAAGACTCAACCAGACTAACAAATAGAAAGGTCTTACCACTTATCAACATGACAATGTCTATACCCGTACAACAAAGACATGATAAAAATCGACAATTGACAAACAACTATGATATGGAATAAGTACTAATGAAAAATCATCTTTGAAAACTACGTTCTCAAAGCAAATCTTCTTTGTTCTTGTGATTTTCAACGTATTCAAGTGTGTCGTAATCCTTGGACATAATAATTTTTATGTATGTATACCAAGAATGCATAGCCTTAGGAAGCTGCATTATATAAAGCTTCCATCATCCAAAATATAAAAACAATAAAACCACTATTTGCTCTTGTATTCATGGTCAATATCTCGCAAACCAACCAGAAAAGTATTGCGTCCAAGGCTAGGAAAGCAACACTAAACAACATACCAATTTTTTAGAGTGACACAATTTCTCTAGTATGTATGTGATGAATGTCATGCGAGTTCTTTGCGATGATATCCCACAATATAATTCCTTCAGCTACAAAAAATAGGGCATTGGAAATAATGTCGAATGTCACCATCATTTTACTCCTCATAAGAGAAACCACTAGTATTGCCTTGTTATTATATTTTGAGAGAGAGAGAGAGAGAGAGAGAGAGAGATGAGAGACACACCAAAAAGTTTCTAGCTCTAGCCGATGAAAAAACCTTCACTATAAGAGGAAAACTTCAGAACCACCAGCATTGCCACGATTTAACAAAGGAAATTGAAAAGATAATTTTTTTCATGTGCGGTAATAGAGGTAGGAATGTATGCGGTAATGGTTTATCAATAATCTGTGTGGTATTATATAGCTATGGGAATATATCTGTGAATTTTATTGTGCCTGCATTTATTACCACTATAAGGATTTTCAAGAATAAAAATGCTCCTTTGGGTCACTCAAAATTGGGTGGCCCAAATGGGCATCTTTATTTTTGACCTACATAACACGTACATCTAAAATATCGATTGCATTTTGGACAATATAAACACTAGTAATAAACTTTAAAATTACAACTCATACCTTACCTTTAAAAATTGAGGTAGAAAAGAACAATACTTCAAAAATTACAAATAATGCCAAATTTTGAAATGAAATGTATATACAAAATATGAGGGTTTTTTGTGTCAGATGTGCACTTGTAGCATATGAATACTTAAATATATATATATATCCTAATCCTCTTCGTTGTCCTCCTCGTCTTCATCGTGAGCTGCATACGTTGGATTGCTTTGACTCTACACCACCCAAAAACAAACTAGATAAATTAATAGCCCAAATTAACTTTTGAAATGATATTCTTGTATACACTTACCACTTGTAGCATTCCAACTGATGATTCAAATTTTTCGCGAGAGATATGATGGTTTTCCAACAACCATCACCAAGTATCATACTCTATGTATCTCTCTCGATATTTGACTGTCTCTCTAGTAGAACAGCTCAAAGTGATATTTTCCTAAGTTAAAAATAACCAAAAAATATTAATAAGTTAAAATAAATTCTTATCCAAATTTGCAAATTCAAACTATCTTACATATTTATTGTTCCAAGCCGCTTTGCCTCCCAAACCATAGTGAGGAGAAGTTTGCCTAGCCTAAGCTTCACGATGTTGACTGTGGGATGAGCTTGTTGTAGCTTGCTCACTCTTTTCTTGCATTTTCCACTCCTGCTTTGCAATTGCCACGTTGCCGCCATGATAGCTCCTATCTAGATTTGCAACCTGGTTGAGCGTTGCACACCATACACTCGATTGGTTTTTTTTTTAAAATGTGTTGATATACCCCTTCAACCACAACGTCAAGAAATGTTGATCGGGGACATTTGAAAATGAAGCATACAACCCTTCCTCAACATAGCACACATGATTGAGCACTTAATCTTTGAATTTTGTAAAACAATTCTTATAGGTTGAGTGTATAAAAATTTGCAAATGGTGCCAAATGGTCTGCTTGTACAGTCCCAAAGTCAACCTCGCCACCATACTTTACCCTGTAGTAGCATCCATGCGTGTCTGACACGGGCACGTCAGTGTTCTCGTCCTCTACAATTGGAGTGGCACGCTTTGAAATAGGTGAGTTCGTCCCCCCTCCACTACCAAAACAAGCATCCCAACAAGAGCCCTTGCCATTTGCTAACCTTTAACACCATTGTTCACTACTAGAAGACACTCAGTGACACCTATGGAATGTCGGCAAGGTTCAAGAAAAGCAGGAGTCAAATGGAATGGTGTAAGTCCATGTGATGCAAAAGAGGTAGGTCCATGTGATACAGGGGGTGGGTGAGTAGGAAGGTACTGTAGAAGCTGGTATGTGTCTACCCATATAGGATTTGACCAATAAAGACGAGATTTTGACCACGTGATCCTGATCTCCGTACACCTCTGAACCGAGGTGTGCAGAGATCGGGCAAGGCTAGAGAATGCGAGCTAGTTTACATTGTGAGGAGTATATATATTGAGACAACATTCATAATCATTGTAGATGGCTACGTCATCAACTAACATGGAGAAAAAGATTGCATGCTCGTGCACGCTCTGCAAGTATCAAATCCTGCGCAAGCGTAGGATATGTACTGAGCATGTGCACAAGTACGAAGAGTTTGCTAGAGAAACCGTACGGAATCTACGATACGACTCCTACGGAACGGGCATTGATTTTCGCGACATAACACCTACATCTGAGAGAGAGAGAGAGAGAGAGAGAGAGAGAGAGAGAGAGAGAGAGAGAGAGAGAGAAAAAGGATTATGCGTGAAGGTCCGACCAATCCAGAGCCAAGGATGGAAGCAGAGGGGGGCTTACAGACACAAGACGACGGCATGGAGGAGATGCTGGATGCCTTCTTTCACACAAGCGAGGAGAACGCTAACAAAGCAGCACCAGAAGACGTGCGCCTATCTCGTTGAGAAAGTTAGCACGTCAACCAATCTATGAAGGTGCCAAAATATATGTGCTTCGTACTTGTCTGTCATTTTTGAATCTGCAGTCAGTGTACGGGTGGTCAGATGCAAGCGTCACTACTTTGTTTAGGTACGTAACTTACAAAAGAGATTTTCCAATTGCAATGGTGATGTGCTTGGGGAGCTTTTAATTTAATGTGGCTTAAGCAGGTTGTTGCGAGAGCGGGAGCAACTACTCCCGGCTGGCAATGAAATGCCCCCCTCCAGGCCAGACGCAAAGCGACTATTGACCTCGGTTGGCTTGAACTACAACAAGATTCAGGCATGTCCAAATGATTGCATTCTTTTTCGCAATGAATTCACAGATTCTCTGTCATGTCCTAAGTGCGGAGCAATGCGCTACAAACAAGATGCGGTTGGCAAGTCAGTGCCAGCTAAAGTGTTGCGGCATTTCCCTAGTATTCCGAGGATAAAAAGCATGTTTCGTTGTGGTTCCATTGCAAAGTGATTGTCTGACACCTATGGGGGCATGCCGATGGGTACGACGCCTGCGAGGTCTCCCATCACGGCCGCTTCGACACCTAGGGGTACGGCAGAGGCGAGTACGTCAGCATCTCCGTAGCACATTGCAGTGCCGTTTGTTGCGTTGCAACTGCAGGTAAGAGCTCTACGCATTGACGTAAAAGCTGGTAATCCGCAGCTTTTGGCATCACCAACCCGCGGCCTAATTTCATCATGAGTAGGAATTTAAGCTAGGAAATCACAAAGTAAGCATAGGCGGGGTATGGGGGTATCATTGCTAATTATTTAGATGCATTTTGGGTCGAAAACGACTAGGTCAAAAACTCATTGTTGTTAATAACTGTGATTTTTGCACTTCATCAAAAGTGAGGTTTAAAACTATAAGCATGTGTGCTTAGGTCTTATATACATGTCTTAGAAGTTTCATAACATTTGGATGTTGTTTGATGTTGTAACGGTTATGATTTGTTTGTCAATTAGCGATTAGCTTTTTGTGACTTTGATCATTTGATTGTAGCTTGTATTAGATGTGAGTTGTCTGTTGTTTTCCAAGAGATTGACAACCTCCACTAGTCGAGTCAGCTTCGTCCCATGGATCAACAATTATGTTAGTGGTTCTCGCTATGTCTGCAATAAGATAGGAGTGAGGTTAGAAACCCGTCCGACATTTGGCACCGCTGTCGGGGATCGAATAGACCTAAACTAGGGAAAACATGAGCATCTTGTGTAGTTGTCCTTTAACTTTCTCTAGGTTCACCTAGAGTTAAACTTTCTCTTTAAAACCGTATCGCTTAAGATTGTCGTCTTTTGTCGTGTTGAGGTAGCTTGGAAGTAGTTTGTACTTACTAAGTACCTTGTAGGATTGTAGGATTAGATTAGGATCTTGAAAATGATTGATGGACAAGGTAAGTCTTAAGATCAAGGCTCAAAAAACCATAAAAAACAAGAAAACGAGTGTTTGTGGACACTTTCCACAACCCCTATATTGCAGTAGAACTTAGGAGTAGGGTAAGTAGAATCTGAGGTGGATCCCACAACATTGCTCACTCCAAAAGAATCAATTGTGAGTTGTTTATGTGAAGTTGCAAAAATTCAGGTCTATGGCTTGAAGCAGCACCAAAAGACTATCAACCATTGAATCCGGCTGGAGATAACGCTCTAAAAGTTGTATGCACCAGTAGGTAAGCTTAAGGGAGGCTTAAGGATGCATTTGAGGTAAACTTTCAAGAGTTTGTAAAAACTCAAATTATTTACTTTTTCTTGAGATTTTAGGCCAAATTAAGTTTTGACTTGACTCAGAGGCTTAAAACATGTCATAAAAAGATTGTCTAGTGAAAAATTTGCAAAAAGTGTTTATTCTAGGCCAAAAGTAAATCGTGATTATTTACTTTTAGCTCAAAATCTACCAAGGTTGATACCAAAGACTCTAAGCATGATTGCAAACATCTTTTATGAAGGCTCATAGAATTTGGATCACAAAACAGACCAAAACCTTGAGAAAAACTGAAAGCCATACTGATTGTCAAGAACTTGAGTGTGACTTGGTAAATCTTGCTCAAACTTAGTGAAACTTGACTCAGAGGCTTAGATTGAAGTGTTAAACATGTGTATATGCTCTGATGAGCAAAAAGATGAAAATGTTTTTCAAAAGTGCATAATCACGATTATTTACTTTTGTCTATTTTTCAACTTTTCTGACCAACCCAACATACCACCAGCTTTATCATGTTATATTGAGCACACAAATCAAATAATTTGGTAAGATTTGGATCACTAAAGTGAAAATTGTGGCCAGATTGGTAAAGTCAGGTCTGAGAACAGAAAACTATTGACAAGTTAAGAAGTAATTATTCAAACTTGGTGAAACTTGGCTAGGGAGCTTAAGTTGATTTGCTTAACCAGTTTGTATCAACATTTTGGCAAAGAGTTGCAAAAAAATCCCAGCTATAAATAGAGTATTTACATCTACTATAGAATTAAACAATTCTGCACGTCTGAGTTTTCCACAAGGTCAAGCATATCAGGTAGAGTCCACAAATAAAATTTGGTGAAATTCAGATCACAAAAGTGAGACTTAAGCGAGATTCTTGAAAACTGAGTCTACGGACACTAAACACTTGATAACTTGGACAAATCTTGTTCAAACTCAACCAAACTTGTCCAAAGACCACAACAAGGTGATTACTTGGCAAAACAAGCCTGAAAAGTGAAAAAATTTGAGAAAAGTAAATAATCACAATTATTTACTACTAAACCCAGAGACGTGATTTTTGACTTTTGAGTTTGTACAATGTTTGAACAACATAATACAAGGATACTGGTCAATTTTGGGTTCCATCAGGTCCAAATTGGTACATGTTAACTCAGTTTTCAAATTGCAGATTAGTCCTTTGGCTTTTTGCAAGAGTAGAATCTGAAATTCTCAATTGCTAAATCACTTAGCTCAAATTGAAGTGGTATACATAGACCAGTTACAATAGTTAGAAAAAATTATACAGTATTTGAGAGAAAATAGCTAACTTGGTTAAAATTGACACAGGAATTAGGCTATATGCAAGGAATTGAGAGCTTGACAGGGGTTGCACTCAAGTCAAGTGGAAGAAACAAATACCAATTCAATCCAACGGTAAGTACTCTATCCAGGGCTTAACAAGTTTATATGAACCTTAGATCTGGTCGTATACTAGAAAATAAAGGCATATTTGGAGAGACCGCTAGTAGAGTATCCACCGAAGAGAGTGTGAATCAAAATGATCACTTGGACACTATCTTTGAAGAAGTCTCAGACACCTATTCTGACTCAACATCTGAAATGTCTTCCTATTCGACTCATTCAAGAACCGAAACGACAGTGCGATATAAGCACATACTCACCTTTTATAAGACTAAGTCCATGGAGCTTAGGTTTACCTGGATCCTAATGAAGAGTATGCCTTGCATTGATGACCATGACATAGAGTTTGAAGAGGAAATTAGGGCAAACAAACACGGAAAAATGTATATGGATAAAAATGGAACTCAGTATTTAAAAGTTGAAAACCCTGATGTGATAGACAAATGGGGGTTAGAAGTGAGTACAATAATTCCAACATATGGCACCAAAAGAAGGTCCAAAACTTTGGAATTTGAGGAATATGATCAAGTTGACCTAAAACCTTTGAAACGGCTTAGCACGGATAATCCTAGGATCGGAGTCTATTGTTGGGATGATAGGAATGTTGGTGCAGCCAAACCTGGTCCACCCACAAATAAGTCAGAAGCAGTTGCATAGAGGTTTGCAAGCAAATGGCACGATGCTTGAGCAATTTCTTGATGCAGGGTTCAGCAAGTCATAAGTTGATGTGTATGTCATGTGGCATTTAGCATTGCACGGATTGGTGGCTTGAATTAATTGATGCTCGTGGTAGTTGTGCTATCCTCGGTGAGGTTTTCTTCATCCAAAAATAGTTTTTGTGGAGGTAGACTATGATCATTTGTGGCCATGAGCCGTCGACACGAGGAAGTTTTTTTTTAAAAAGGTTATGCAATGAGGGTCACGAGGCCATCCGCCAACGACCATGGCCATTCTTTCACTACAACAAAAAAGGGGACCTTCGACGCAGGTATCGATGCATTCCGTCGATATACGCGTCCCTACAAAACCGTCGCTATATGCGTCTATATACGCGTCGATATACGCATCATAATGTAATATTATCGATGCGTATTTTGATGCACTTAGCGACGCACATAGCGATGCACATAGGCAAGGGGAGGCCATGATTTGGCGGCTCAAAGACTATTGACATGAAATGCCATTGACATGAAGTGCTAGGGCAGCGCTTTTGGGCATCCACAATTGGAGGCTGCAAGGGTGCATGAAAGGGGTTACGCAAAATATTTTTTTAGTAAGGATAAAGGTTAACCTGAAAAAAGAAACCAAAGATGGCTGGCAGCTTTTTTGCAGTTTGCATTGGGAAAGGGCCGTGCCACTACAGATGGTAAAAGCATCATCTTGCATGGAGGTGGCAGAGCGCTACAGTTGCATGGAGGTGGTAGAGCGCTACAGTGATAAGCTCTGAGCTATGCTTTACAGCGTCGCATTTGATACTCGGAGTCATCCGCCATGCCTCCGCCAAGATTGCTCTGTGTGGGGAGCAAAACATGAAATTTGTATGCTTAGGTGGGGAGGTGGGAGGATGGTGCCAAGTGGCAATGGAGTAACCCCACATGGGGGGGAGCAAGTGGAAAATGGGGGGTATAAGCGGGCGAGTGAGTACCCCCTAAGGTTGAATCAAAGGGGGTAATGGAGCTCTCTTGCCTTGCCCATGGGGGCTTGTGGACTTTGGGGGAGGAAGGGGCACCCATTCTCAGTTCACACACACTACCCAGGCATCTGGTCAAGTTTTTGGTCCCCTGGACACTTCCCCCTACCCCTTTTCTTGGTCAAAAAGTGACCGACATGCCATTTTTTACCCAAATAAGGCCCAAAATGAGCCAACTAAAAGGGGCCTACAAGGAGAGTCATGTCAGCTAAGAGGAGAGAGAAAATACCTTGGGATAACCATTTTGAGAAGTTGATGCAGGCACAAAATCCAGGGGTAATTATGGATTACAACCATGTGAAGCAGGCTTTCTTGGCACAATACAGATCCATTGAAGCACTTGATGAAGTTTGGCATGAAATTCTGGGGTACACTCAGAGTGCAAATCAAAGTGTTGATAATTTTGTCATCCAGTTCACCCGTTTATGGGATAAATGGGCCCGGGCTTTGGGAAACGAGATCCCTCCATCCATGTTAAAGAAGGGCCGTTTTTTGGAAAACCTAAAAGAAAGTATGAAGTTCAAAGTTGAGCTGAAAAGACCCGTCACCTTCGAGGAGGCAGTCGCCATTGCGAGAGAGAAAGAATGAAAAGCTCAAAGACTTAATGAATACAGGAAAGTGGTCCTTGAGAAAAACAATGGTAGCCAAAAGGAGGAGAATCAGGCAGAAGCTGGAGGCCAACCTATTCAAATGGCTGCTAATACCAAACAGTTACAACAAAATATGACATGATGACCATGATGAAAGAATTACGTCTTAATGTTCTTGGCGGTGGAGGTGGTCATGGTCGTGCACGTGGTAGAGGAATGGCTCAGGCATGTGAAGCTTAGCCCAACGTGAATGTTGGTCGTGGACAAGGCGGTTTTGAGCCGTAGAGGAGGTTCATCTCCACTTGTTATAATTGCGGTGAAATTGGTCATATTAGCACTTATTGTTCAAAGCCAGCAAGGATGGGAGGGGATATGTTTCCACTTCCTCAGCAGATTCCTAACAGAGCTAATGATTATGCATTGGATATATGGGGAGATCAAGGTATTGGACAGGAAAATCAAGCCTCAACCTCTGGAGGTCATGTGGGTGTTGTGTGAGTCGAAAAGAAAGAAGCAGGTGTGCTGCCAGTAGGCAAAAGAGAGAGGGAAGGCTATGCAGCATCAGGGCCTAGCAGAAAGAAAGGGAAGGAGAAAGAGGGTGAAGATGCAAAAACCAATAGAAAGAGAAAGCCTCGTAGACGATTTGAAGTGGTGGATATACCTTTGGGAGAAGGCCAAACAACTTACAACAGTTTAAAGGAAGACCTAATTGGGAGGAAAGTGAATTGTACTTTTGGACAGTTGATGAATATGGTGCCCAAACTTAAAAGACAGTGGAAGTCATTAGTGAATCCAAAAAAAGATCCGAAGCATGGACAAGTCAGAGTGTTGTCTGTGGGAGAGTTACCCAACAGTTGTCCTGTGGTGAACACTTGGCACAAAGGTGTGGGCATGGGAGAAGCCTACATTGATGAAGGTGCTCAAGTTTGTGTGATCACACATTCATGCGTTGAGAGACTAGGTCTCATTGCTCTAGGTTTTGGATTCAACTGGCAAACCATGCCAAAGTGAAATGTCTGGGAATGATCAAGGATTTGGAAGTCAAAGTCTTTAACGTGAAGGTTATGGTAAACTTTCATGTTATGCCAACTGGTCTGGGATCCTGTCCTCTCATTCTGGGATGACCTTGGTTGAGATCTGTTGGTGCCGTGCAAGACTGGGGCAAGGGCACAATCGGTGCACATGGCAAAAAGGATGAAAAGAGAGTGTTTGATATGACTACCAAACAACCTATGGAACTTGAAGCTGTGAGTGAGAATGATGAGTCCGAAACTACTAGTGATGATAGTTCTGAAGACTCAAAAAGTAGCACTACTTCAAGTTCCAGTGATGAGGGTTAAGTGTCATTCTTGTTGTTGGATGAGGAACAGAAAGAAATTAGTGAAGTGTTACAAATATCAGGGAATATAAATGCTTCAAGACATTTAGAGCAACTTGAAGAGTTGATGCAACCTAAACAAGAATTGCTAGTGAAGAAAGAGTTGATACAAAATATGATGAGTACTGATTTGACACAAGGAGAAAGAAAGGAGTACTTAGCAATGTTGGACAGGTTTCCAAATCTTTTCATTACCTCATATCAAGAAATAAGGGGTTTTGTTGGGAATCCTATGAAGATCGAGCTAGTTGAAGGGGCAAAACCAATAAGACAGAAATTAAGGAGGATGGGCAAGGAGTAGATGAATGCTTTAAAAGAAGAAGTGGATAAGCTTTTAGATGCAAGGTTCATTGTGCCAGTGGATAATGTTGAACGGGTGAGCCCTGTGGTAGTTACCCCAAAGAAAGATGAGTGTTGGAGAGTTTGTGTTGATTACAAGCCATTAAATGCGGTGACCAAGAAGGATCCTTACCCTTTGCCTTTTATTGATCAATTGTTAGATGCAGGTGGCTCGTTTTGAAAGATACAGTGTCTGTGATGGTTATTCAGGATATTTTCAGCTCATCCTTGCTCTTGAAGACCGGAAAAAGACTACTTTTATCACGCCATGGGGTTGTTTCTGCTTTTGTTGCCTTCCTTTTGGGTTGACAAATGGGTCAAGAGCCTTTGAAAGAAAAGTGGATTGGGTCCTTACCCCGTTCCTTGGGAAGTTTGTCAAAGGATTCATAGATGATTTTTGTGTATACAGTTCAAAAAAAGAGCATGTTCAAAAGCTTGAAATGACTTTTGCAAGGTATGATGAATGCAGGGGTCAGTTAAACCCTAAAAAATGTCATTTGTCACAGCCACAGGTGAAGTTTCTTGGACATGTGATTTCAGAGAATGGGATTGAAGCAGATCCAAAGAAAGTGGAGGCTTTGTTGATGTTGTCATCTCCAAAGGATACCAGACAATTGGCCACTTCCATACAGAAAGTTAAATATCTGTTTAGCTTCATACCTTTGGCATCGTAGCTATTATATCCATTGCAGCAAACAGTCAAGAATGATCCCTTGGAATGGTCTCTTGACTATGACAAGGTTTTTGACTGATTGAAAGAGGTTTTGAGTACGCTCCCCATTATGCAGGCTCTTGATTGGGATAAGGAGTTTTACGTCAACCCATCAGTGGGAGATGATGCTATTGGAGCTATGTTATTACAAAGGGGGAAGGAATCTCAGTATATGAAGCATGTTCATTATGCTAGCAGAGTGAAGACTCCTCATGAAAGAGATTTTTTTGAAATTGAATTGGTGATGACTAGTATGGTTTATGCTTGCAGACGATTCATACACTACTTGTTGCAAAAGTCATTCACCTTTCTTACCAGTTATTCATTGCTTCCCTAGCTGTTCAATAATTTAAATATATCAAACAGTGATGAAGGGGGTTATTGACCTTCAAGAGTTTCAGGTCACCTTTTTGGTGGAGGAAAGTACTCGGGCTACCCTAGCAGATCTTCTCACTTATAAAAATACTCCGGTTTTGGTCAAAGAAGAGGTGGTGCGGAAAAAGAAAGTCGAGACTCTTGCCATCTCTAAGGCTTCACTGTTACACTTTGATGGTTCTTATCGAAGAAGTCATGATGCTCCTTCAGGAGGCATTGTTATTTATGATGCACAACGAAAGATTATGAGGAAGCAAGGGCTGAAACTTGATGCCAAAAGTAACAATGAAGCAAAATGCATGGCTGTTGAAAGTGGTTTGCATATTTTCTTACAATTGGAAATTAGACGTTTGCAAATTAAACGAGATGCTTTGTTGGGAGTATGGAAGAATAAGAACCCTAAACTGAAGAATTTGTGCTTCAAAGTGAAAGCGTTGCTCAAAAAGCTTGAAGCATGGAGTTTGTAGCATATTGAGAGGTCTCAAAATGAAGAAGCTCACGATGCTGCCCAAGAGATGATCACTTGTGTGTTTGTGGTAAAGGTAGATGTTCCTTTATATCATGGGAGGAAATCTTATCGAAGGTAGTGGATTTTCTATTGATAGGTGTCCTACTTGAAGGTTTACCGTCATCTAAAAAGTATGCGTTCATAAGGAAATCCAGGAAATACAAAATTCTTGATGATGTGCTTTACATGAAAGGAGGTGATTTGGTTTTGCCTCGTGTGCCTTGGAAAGAGGAAATTTACAAAATCTTGGAAGAAAATCATGAGGGATCTTGTGGAGGCCATTTTGCTATGAAGATCATGTTGCATAAGGTCATGCAAGAAGGTTATATATGGCCAAGTATTCAATGGGATGTTAATCATTGGTGCAAGTCGTGTTTGCCTTGTCAGAGGATGGGAAAGAGAATTTTGAAGCCTGAATTGCGAAAGACAATCCTAGATTTTGACATGTTTGAGAAATGGGGTCTTGATGCCATTGGACCCTTACTATGACTAACAAAAGAAATTCTTACATCTTGACAACAGTGGATTATATGTCACGATGGGAAGAAGCCAAGGCTATCAAACAGATTACCAGTAAAGAGATGGGGAAATCCGTTTATGAATACATATGTTGCATATTTGGTGTGCCATTATAGCTACTTTTTGATAGAAGACCAATATTTAGAGGAGAGCTGTTTGATTTCTTGTATTGCAAAAAGCTCAACATACAACATAGGTACAGTTCTCCCTATTATCCACAATGCAATGGTATTAATGAAAGGTTCAATGGAGAGCTGGTAAAGATCTTGACAAAGATGACTTAGACACATGGGAAGACTTGGGATTCAGAGTTGCCTTGTGCGTTATGGGCCTACGTACAGAACTTCTATCAAAAACGAGCACAAGATTCTCCCCTTAGCAGTTGGTTTATGGCAAGGAAGCTTTATTGCCAATTGAAGTGGAAATTCCTTGCTCTCAAGTTGTTGTTATTGGAAGATGAGGAAACAAATGCATGGCAAAAAAGGTTATTGGATTTCCAATGCTTGCAATTGAATAGAGTGATAGAGTTTTATCTTTGAGTTACTATGAGGAAGTATCAAAGAAGGCTCAGCTAAAAGCCAATGAATGCGTGGAGCAGGGATTTAATATTTATGTAATTACGTCAAATTTTGTGTAATCACAAGGTCTTATTGACACATTTACATGATCACAGTAAACATGATCACACAGAACCCAATTAATAGTGACCTGCAAACCCATATAATTCTCGTCGGACTTTTCAGTATCCCCGGTGGGCCCGCCGGGGAAACTGAAAAGCGAAGTGGGCTATTAGCGTTATATATACGCAGGCCCCATCGGGCCCACTGAGTGTATTTTCGTCTTGCTTCATCTTCAAAAAGAGAGAGAGAGAGAGAGAGAGAGAGAGAGAGAGAAGAGAGAGAGAGAGAGAGAGAGAGAGAGAGAGAGAGAGAGAGCTTGGGACCACCTTTGCAGGTACGTCGAGAGGAGAGAGGAGAGAGGGAGAGAGGGGGTTGTGTTGGAGCGTGCTCTTCATCGTAGTGCATGACAGTAGCAGAGTACCTGACCACACAATCAGGGTATGTGTTGTGTGTGTGTGTGTGTATGTGGTGTGTGGTAGCATGCCTTTTGTCGTAGTACGTGGCAATAATAAGGTACCTTACCACACAATGGGAGTGTGTGTGTAAGTTGTTTTACGGAACAGTGCTTATCACGGGGGCATCACCTCGGTGATGCGGGGAGGATGGTGTCCTTGTGGTAAGTATTGGCTTACTGTCCGGGTACTACGTCGGTAACGCGGCAAATCTAGTATCCTTATGGTAAGTCAACTTCCCTTCTCCTTTCCCAAAAAACATATGGGCATCGGTCAGTAACGCGGCTATATGATGTTCGTATGTAGGCTATTGTTTTTCCTTAGATTCAGGCGGCACTCGATCGGTAACGCGTCTAATAGAGTGTAGCTTGTTAGAAGCATATGTTTTTGCATAAATATGGCGTTTAGGTCGTTAACCCGGTCGTACGAACATCATATAATTTGTATGTGCATGTGCAGTTAGTTTTTTAAGTATCAAGTATACGGTAACGCGGCTGTGAAGAGTATTTCATATACAAAATGTATGAATTGTTTGATTTTGTTGTTTTTAACTGTCCATTTGAAATTATATACTAGCTAATCATATTCAAAAGAATACTTTATTCATCAATCATCGCTATTTTAAATGTTCCATTTATATAGAATACTTTATTCATCAATCATCGCTATTTTAAATGTTCCATTTATATAAATTACATGTAAAAAAGTATTTGCACACAAATTGCATGTTTAATATTATTTTTTAATCTTTTTAAAGGACTCTCAAGCATTATCGCTATTTTAAATGCTTCATTTACATAAATTCTTTGTAAAAAATCTAAATGCACACAATTTGCATGTTAAATATTCTTTTGTTCTTTTTAAAGAGCATCAATTATCATCGCTTTTTGATTGCTACATTTACATAAATTCTATGTAAAAAAGTGTGTAAACATAATTTTCTAGTCCAATTTGTATACTTCCAATTTTGAAATGTTTTTGAAGTTTTTAAGTCGATGTGTGCTTTGTTTGAATTAGTATGTGCGCACGGAGAAAAAAATATAAGTTAAAAATTCAATATATGTTGAAATGTACCAAACTGTTAACATGTATTGTTTATTCTTATAAACCACTTGTTTGAACTGCTTTTTACACTTGTAACAGATTGCAATTTTAATTAAGTGAAGATTATATTCATTTTTTATCAATATTTCCTTGCACATTTGTTAAAGTCTTCAAGTGGTGGTTAAGAGTTTACTTGAGATAGTGTGAGAGTGTTAGTATCATTTGCAACCATGAATTTGTATTTGATATGTTGTCTTTGTATTGTCCATTGCAAATATGATGCCAGATCAAAAGAAATGTATTATGCGTGCCATTTGTAAAGAATGTATTTTGGCAATCTCATCATGTGCAGTTGATTGCATACAACAGATTAGTGAAAGCGATGTCTACATCAAAAACATCACTAGCACTATATGGGAAAACACAGAGCACAGGTTGCGACTTAAAGGCCAATACGAGTTGTTGCATCCGGCTGGGATACGAGAATTTGACCCCCACCACAAGGTCAGGACAGTGTTGGGCAATATGAAAGTATGTTGTAGAGACTTAAAGGAAGATATCCCACCTGCTTGCGACATGTCAAAATTAGAGCTCTGGGATAAATTATGGGAAGAACAGAAGGTAAAGATGAAGCGTGTGAAAGCGCAGGAGCAAGCAACCTTACCCAAGAGATTGAAGATGGCCCAAGATGCGCAAGCAGCTTTGGGAGGTCGATCCGATGCCAGCGGCACCGGCACAATCATGCGCACTGCTTTGAATGCAAAGTGCACTCATATTGTCGGTAGAAGGTATGAGGATTGGAGCAGGCTCCTTCGGTGTGTGCACATTGTACACCATCGAAGGCATCTCATTTTTTCCGGACCACATTACATATGTGGGAAAATGTTACAAGGAAGGGAGTGAGGCAAAATTTGACAGCTTTCAGATAGAGCAAGGAATGCAAATGCTTCACCCCTCCATTGTAAGGTGCATTGGGTTTACTACAGAAACTCCTTGGATCACGATATTCCCATACTACAATGGGGGTACCGTGGGCGACATGATGTGTCGCTTACCGTTCGCTCACGGATTGTTCAGATGACACATGCACAAGCTACAACACGGCAGGAGGTCATTGCCTGTAGCAAACAACCCTATAAGCAAGATAGACACGGTGCAGATCAAAGCAGTGATCGAGTAGATGCAAGCAATTTGTCATGCCTTAATCGACGGCGTTGCGGCTACCCACTCGACCAGTATAGTGCACAGTGACCTGCAACCGTTCAACTTAATGTTGGACTTTACTCGTGCCTATAAACCCCACATCGGCATCATTGATTGGGGTATGATGGTGAGAACACCAGCTAAGCGCATAGCAAATAATTATCTGTCTCCAAGCGCACAGGCGAAAGAAGCAGTTTTGAATGAACAGAGAGCAGGGAATGCCGAGATTGCTAAGCGACCGTGGATTGCTCCCGTACTATACGATCCACGGTGCGCAGATGCATATACAAAAGCAAGCAACATTTATGCATTGGGCTACCTATTCGACATGCTGGTAAATTTTTGGAGTGCAGCCAGAAAAGTTTATTTTCCAAACGAAGTTTTTCACCACCCGGACGAAGATGTTATGAGGGCTATTTGAATTAAAGTAGATTGTTGGATGAAGTTAAAAGAGCAGGACCAAAGAAGGAATGCTTCTGACGTGTTGATATCTTTGAAAGAACATTTAAAGATAGACCCTAATCCTGTCCAACGTCTACTTATTGAACTTCTTGCACCATCATTTTATCCGATTTAAACATTTCTATGATATACATATGTCTTGTCCAGTGTATTCTTTTTTTTATTGAAGTGTATTATCTGGTTTGAAGTGGTTCACCTAATTGAGTCAACTATCTTTAGTCATTTCAAATTTTTCATTTAACTGTTAGTATTTCAAATTTGCCTTGTGGTTCAATTAGTCGCATTTGTTGTGGTTTGATTTAGTGGATTCCGCGCAGTGTACTCCCAATGAGTGAGAATATATATTTGCCAATGATATTGAATATTTGTCTATCTATTGACTGCAGCTCTAAGAGAAAATAGCCGATCAAGAACAAGATAGTGGCACACCATCACTGCATGATGATCAACAACAAGCGATTGTTAATGCATTTCAACGCATGAAGTCTCTGGCTCACGGCATGTCGGCACAACAAGCAACGCGTACTGCTTGCTTACTCTCAAAGTGGGTAAATCCAAACCATATGCAATGAAAAGAGATCAAAAAATAAGTGACAAAGGACATGATCAAAACAATATGGCCATGTGAGGACGCAGAGATCAAGAAAGGAAGGTGGAATTTTTTGAAGTGCAACCATGATGCGATCAAAGATAACGCTGAGAGGATTTATTTGGAGGTTTATGGCCATCCCCTGCACAATGCAGATTGTGCACTATATTTTGCTAAAATGTTATATGTTCACTTTGTGCAACAGCGACCATTAGACTTCTCGTCAAAGGAGACAACTATTGCCACTCATGATTTAAGGGAGAGTTGTGTCACTTTCACCCTAGATGAGCAGTCATTGATAGTGGAAGGCGCCAACCTACAGTTAAAGAAAGAGAAGGATATTTACACGACACAGTTGGCAGAGAAAGATCATGGCTTTCTATAGCCACCCAGACACCGCAACCCTCACAAGTCCGGATGGAGAAAAGCATTCACCGCTTAAGTCAGGGCGTTCAAAATCTGACACAGCGAGTGAATCCAACACTCGTACAAGGGACACACATTAGCCACCTTATCTTGCATCCGGATTTGGTTCCCTCGTCTACTTCAGATGCATCCTTATCTTTCCAATGTCAAGTTTGCTACAAGAAGTTTGATGGATGGAGTGGATACTATACATTTACTCATTATTATCATTTAGTTTGTCTTATTCATTTGATGCAAAACAGTAGTCGATGGGCAATCTGTTCACAAGATATTCCACAAGGAATATATATTATGTTTGGCATGGCAAATGAATATAAATTCAAGCAAGCACGCCCAGATATCCCTAGCACAATTAGAAATCTGTTTGATGAGCAAGATGCTGCTTCAGGGTAACACAATTGAGATCGACAAACTATGTACTATTGCGAATATGAAGCATTGTAATTACTCAAAACACATTTGAATACAAGGTCTTTTATTGATTTTTGATATTTACTCATTCTACTCTCAAGCTATATTGAAGTTGTTATCTGGTTCTAAGTCTAAGTATTGTGGTTCTCCTTGCAATTCAACCTCCACATCTATTATCAAATTCTCTTCTATTTCGTCTACAGTGCATTGAGATACACCAACATTGAACCCTTCTTCTTCTTCGTTTTGACAATCATACAACCAGGTTGGCATTCTCTCCTCGTAGCCAGCACTTTCGATGTGATTCAGTATCTTGTCGTTGCAATACATATACACTAATTTTTCTGCTTTGTCTGCTAATAGTCTGTTGCGAATAGTGTTGTGAACATACTTGTACATACTCCAGTTTCTCTCTGAACTTAAATTTGTTGTACATTGTGCGAGTACTTTCATTGCAAGGGGACATAAGGTAGAGTAATGCTCTCCACCAGTCATCATCCTCCACTTCCATGCAGACTCTTTTGCCATTACCTCTACAAAATCATTCCCAAAAGGACCTTCTTTTAATCTAAATGCACTCATTTCTTTGATGCAATCAATTCGGTCATGGACGTTGCAGTAGAACGTGTTGACCATGTGATAGAAATCGCCTACCACCTCTGTATTGGACATCAGATTTAAATTCCAATACTCTGGATTGAGCATGTAAGCCACGCTATGGATTGGACTATGAGCGCTCTTCCACCTTGCATGAAAATAATTAGCCAAAAAATTTCGTTGTTTGCCAAAGAATGGTAATCGCCACTCCTTCTCTACTACATACTCTTTCAGCTCTTCAGGATTTTCAAGACTCTGTTGGACTGACCACCATGTCATCCACACTTTGCCCAAGTTTGGTGCCCTTTGATCAAGATTGCAGATTGCGAACATAATGGGCATCATTACATGGTATGCATCCATTGCACTCCTCCACCAAGTGATTCCAAGGTATAAATGTGTGTGTAGAACCGAGTTTCAGCAGGAAGTTTCAGCATCACTGACATACGCATCCTATACAAATCGAGCACTCTTTGTTGTTTCAAAATAAATCTCACAACCTTACGTGTTGTATCAATATTTTGGCGAACCATGTGGTTTCTTTGCTAGTGTACCAATCTTTCAGCACCAAGTTCAAGCTGTGCATATTACAACCATTGGCAAAAATATGTGGAAAGCACTTCTTTATTAATTAACTAGCGTTTTTACAATTCTTTGCGTTGTCTATGACTACTTGAACGGCATGTTCAGCACCAGCTTCTTTAATTACATTAAACAAGACCTCAAAAATATATTTGCCACTTTTAATTGCACCAGAACTATTAATCACCTTTGTAAAAGTTTCTCCCCTTGGACAAACCAGCATTACATTGATCAGCGGTCTTCTCTGAACATTTGACCAGCCATCATTCACAATTGTACATCCTGAAAGTGAAATATTCCCAAGTATTATGTTGCCAACACGCTCTTTGACTTCGATGTAATATTTGTCCAAGAAAACATTTCTTATCGTATGATAAGAAGGAGCTGAAAATCCTGGACCAAACTCACCGATTTTCTTCCAAGCAGCCTTCCAATGATTGTTGTCTACCATGACCAAAGCACTTTTGGTAAAGAATATTGCTTTGGCGAGTGCTGTTTGTGCTTCTTTTAGAGACTACACTTAAAAGCTTTTATGTAATGATTTTTGACGCATTTGACAAAGTCCACCTTCATTGCAACGTTTAAAAGGAACACTACTTGGAATTTCCTCTCCTTGCGCAAGTTGTTCTCCAAGGTTAGTTGGCGTCACTACAGGATCTGCAGAGTTAATATTTGGCTCTAGAACTCTTGACTCAAAGGTATAGATCTATATATCTGTTGTCTCTTGCCACCCTTTTTGGCGAGCTCTTCTCTCAAACTGCAGGTGCCTGAGAATGTTCACATTTCTTACAACTGTTTTTAGCGCTACCCAGAAAATGATCCCTAATACATGGTCCACCGCCTAATTTTGTTGTGTGACAAAATTTACACTACCACTCCATATATCAGCCGCATACGTTGTGAACATAATCCCACTCTTTGCCAAGAGCTTTGTATTCTTTGGCTTCTTTGTACCACTTGTGCCCACATTTTGCTCCATTGCTTTTAAATTAAAACTGAAGAGAAAAGAACAAGTTTTTGAAACATTTTTCTTATTTTCAATAGATATTATAATATAAAAAACATTCAATATGAAAGTAACCATGATGCACAATATGAGATTTTCAATGCACGCTAGTCAATCCACATATCGATCACCTATATTGTGAGCAACCATACACATTGCAATGTAGTCTATGCATGGCATAATAACTATAACAATGCTATGAATCTCTCTATGCAATTATTATTATAATGATTATTTATATGTCCACTTTGATTTGTAAACAATAAGACACATCTAATTTCATTTGCTACAAAAAAACAAACGAAAGCAATAAAATATATGATTGGTCATTTCATGCACTTATAATAATCTACCGTAATACATAATGCACTCTCTGTATAAACCAATGCATGAAGTAACGAAAATAAATCTTCAATATAATCACTCAATTGGGGACTGCTTGTACCCAGTGAAGGATTGTAGCCCACCCATGCAACAAATTCAATATAGAAAAGCTATTTTAACCCAATCAAGGATTATAGATCTTATATTCTTTATATGCCCGGTACACTAGTAGAGGACATCCGACCCTTGACTATCGACTCGTCATTTACATATGCTCATCTTTTAAAACCAATTACAGCCCTCCTTTGGACCAATGGCTTCTTCTCAATGAGCATGATTCTCCAAGTTTCAATTGTTTTGGTTTCGTACCTTTATGTCGGTAAACGAATTAAATTTTTTTAGAAGTGGTTACCAAATTAAGAATCACGATTGGCCCAAAAAAAGGACCTGTGACTCTGTAACCTTAGGTCAATTCACAAGGAGATGACAATACCCGACACTCGGATACACTCCCCAAGGATTTGCCTAGCTAAAAGACCGGGGTTAGCACACTATTTACTATATATAATTACTCTCATCGGGCTTTTTCATTTTCCCGGCAAGCCCGCCGGGCTACTGCATATACCCGGCGGGCCCACAGGGAAAATGAAAAAGCTCGATGGGCTAACTGGCTCTATAGGTTTTTGCAAGTCAAAATCAAAGTCACGTTAACAATTAACATGATCACGTGATTTTTTTGTGTAAATACTAGAGTTATTTACGTAATCACCCGATCGTGATTATGTTAATGAAATCCCTAGCGTGGAGGATAAGAAAATTGAAAAGGGTAATTTGGTGTTGCGATACAATAGTAATTTGGACAATACCTTTCAAAAGAAGTTTCAAATCAAATGGGAGGTTCCTTTTACTGTTGTGAATAAATTTGATAATGGCACATAGGAGTTGGCAGATTTAGGCGGTGCACAACATAAATATCGTGTTAATGGTTATAGATTGAAGAAGTAACTGGTGCATTTGATGGCAATTGTGACAGATGAAATGTTATCAATGCATGGCGGGAGACAATGTATCTGAGGATATATGACTAAGAAGGTTAGGGGGGTTGGCAAGCTATGTCAAGCATTTTTTGGGTGAAAATAAAGTCACTGATCTATGCTAAAAAGCTTGCCCACTAGCCTCGAGTACATATGTGTACATAGTGCTTTGAGTCTCAAGAGTGCTCTTGTAAAAATTCATGTGCAAAGGCTTGGTTCTACTAAGTTATTTGTTGGAGTTTTGGGATAAATTAACTTTCAAAATATGGTTCTCAATGAGCATTTTCAGTTGTGCTTGATAGCCTGTGAATCGGACTCATACATCATGAGTTACATGCATTTGAAGTGGCGGTTCCTTACTTAGAAAGTGGTTGCGGATGCATGCGAGGAAAGGAAAGTGGTCCGATTTGATGGATTTAATTAGAAAAGATGTGGTCGAGGATTTCTTGAGATAGTTGAAGTGATAAGCTCTGAGCCGTGCTTTAAGGCGTCGCATTTGATACTCGGAGTCATCCGCCATGCCTCCGCCAAGATTTCTCGGTGCGGAGAGAAAAACAGGAAATTTGTATGCTTAGGTGGGGAGGTGGGAGGATGGTGCCAAGTGGCAATGGAGTCATCCCACATGGGGGGGAGCAAGTGGAAAATGAGGGGTATAAGGGAAGGAGTGAGTACCCCCTAAGGTTGAATCAAAGGGGGTTATGAAGCTCTCTTGCCTTGCCCATGGGGGCTCGTGGACTTTGGGGGAGGAAGGGGTGCTCATTCTCAATTCACCCACCCTGCCCATGTGCCTGGTCAAGGTTTTGGTCCCCTGGACACTTCCCCCTACCTCTTTCCTTGGTCAAAAAGTGACCGACATGCCATTTTTTACCCAAATAAGGCCCAAAATGAGCCAATTAAAAGGGGCCTACAAGGAAATTCATGTCGGCTAAGAGGAGAGAGAAATCCCTTGGGATAAGAGCCAAAAAATTACCCTTTTTAATAGCTTCAATTCTCAACACACCCTTTTTGCTTACAGAGACTAGCTTTTTTGAGCCTTTTTTCGAAAGCTTGTAACTTTCTCGTCTGTTGTCGGAATCAAGCATATGGATACTCTACAGAGGTCTACACAAAACAATCTTTGTCTCTATGGTCTTGGTTTTCAAAAAAAAAAAATCATGGTTTGGGATAGAGCTATTTCCCGCCCGACTTTACAAGTGTTTGACATAGGTGTTTTCTACAGCTTTATGGTGTTTCGGTGTGGTGTGTGCAAGTCTATAGAGGTTATCATTTTCCTTCTTGTTTGCATGCTAACAACGTGAATTTTTAAAATCTTTTTTCCAATGTAGGCTTTTGGCCAAGGCTTTTGGGCCATTGTCTTTTTGCCGAGGGTTGTGCCAGCAAGGTGTGGATTGTAAACGATGTTGTGTATATGCAAAGAAGCCATCATTGTTGTCTCTTGGCGTCATTTACCCCTCTCCCTTCTCTTCTCGTCTTGTGTCCATGTGATTTTTGGTGTGTTTTGGTATGTGTGCCCCTTCGAAGGTTGTCGTGCAAAGAGATATAGAGAGAGGATGTGTGCGTGTGGAAGGCTGTGATTTGAGTGGAGTGGATTGATTGGGTTTATGCAGTGCATTGCAAGCATATGTGCGTATGGTCATGTGCAAGCGGTGGTTTGCTTGCGGATAGTGTCAAGTTTTGAAGGTGCACTCTAGTGGATTGGGGTGCTGGGTATACCCTAGGCTATAGTGAGGCATCGTGTTGTGTGCTGGGTGTGCTCCCCTTCCCCCTCTCCATCTTCTGGTGCCCCCACTGAGGAGCTAACTGATGCTCCAATTCGAGGTTGAAAGCGATGCTTGGTAGCCGACAAAGTGATTGGCTGATGGTCAAAGTGTTCGATGGTAAAATTTGAAGCTAACAGAGATGGTAGAGCCAAGCTTTGGCCCCATATTTATGGGAGTTGAAGACCCCGAGGATTGGTTAGCAGATTTTGAGTTATGGCTGTTGTCGATGCATATGTTGTGATGGATGCGAAAACGTTGCATACGGTGCCGTTGTTGATACAAGGATGAGCCAAGGTTTGGTTTGATGGTATAAAGAGCAGTGATCAAGGATCATGGCTGGAGCTGCAAAGTCAGTTTTTGGAGTGGTTTCGAGAGGTGATTACTGCAGAGGAAGCTGGTGCAAAGCTGAAGGTGGGTACGCCAGGATGTAAGGATTTTTTCATTTTTCTTGAGCAGTTTGAAGCTTGTTGGAAGTAGTTAGAGGCTGCTACTGGGGTAAAAAGGAATCAATATTTGAAGTTGTTGAAGCTATTAGAGTGCTTGCATTGGAGGATTCGAGAAAAGGTCGAGGATGGTGAAGATACCTATAAAGACATGGTCTATCTGGCCAAGATGAAGAGCAGAAAGGTAAAGTGGAAGCTCGAGTTGGGCATGTTGAAGTTGCCAGATTATGTGCTTGTTGCAGAGGTAGCAAAGTGTTCTTTGGTCGGACCACAAGTGATTCCAATTGTTCAGAGTGTAGAGCCTGTGGAGGTAAGGCCTACGGTTGGTTATGTGCCTTGGAGATTTCCGGTTTGTGGTGTGCATGTGCCAAGGGTAGACGAGCTAGTCAACAAGGAGAAGCTCCATGTTGAGGTGAACCAGGATGCAAAAGCGATAGCAAGTGTTGAGGTTCCAGTGCGGATTAACGAGGTAAAGCCTGTTCTTGCGAAAATTTTGCATGAAAGGATAGCAGAATGTAATTAGGTCACAAATACCGAGGATTCAAAAGCAGATGGAGAAAGTGAGCAAAGTCATGGAGATGATCAAGAATTTATGGAGTGGCAAGTGGATGAAGATGCTAATACGAAGTCGATATATGATGCCGGTGATGAAGAAGATATAAGCTCGAGTTGCTAGGAGACAAGTGAGGAGGATAGAGCGGATGAGTCCACATCCTATGGCGTGGAGACGAAGTTTGGCGAACCTGAGCTGGTAAAGGTAAAGCTGCCTAATTATGTGTTTGATGATATGGTAGTAGCCAATGTTCAAGGAGAGCAGGGAATAGAGCAAGCCGATGTGCATGAAGGAGACCAAGTGGAGCACTCCACGCCTACAGATGATGGTATGCAGGTAAAACTGGTGTGTGGTGCCATGCTAGTGGCCATGCTGGTGAAAGTGGCACTGGAATGTGCCATGGTGGTGCAACAGGTGCAGAGTTTTTCCAGGAAGGATAGAGCAGTCGTGTCTATGGAGGAAGACGAGGATGATGCAATAGAGAACAAGTTTCTCTATTCCTTTGTGGAGTATGATGCAGTGGGAGAGCAAATGCTTGAACAACAGGAGGTTGAAGCTGATGAGCAGGTGGTGCTGATTGACCTTGAAGGGCCGGTTGACAACGAAGGGATCGATGATGCTAGAATCAAGTGTGTGGCCAAAGAGGAGGTTTTGTTTCCAAAGACGGTGGAGATTTTGATGCAACAGACATGTCTATTGGTGGCTCAGTGGTGGATAAGGAGAATCCTAGGTAGTGGCTTTCCTTCCATTGAATCTATGTGAGCTATGGTTGATGAATATGATGGTAGATACATCTATGCGGTGGATGGTTCACAACAGGTGCAGGGGTCTATGGTTGAGGCCTCCACTTTATTTGGTTGGGAGGGAGGGTTAGACGTGTGTTCAAGCTTGGTGTTACGTACATGTTTTTTGGATGGTAATATGCTTGGTGTTGCTTGGTATGGAGTAGAAAATTTGCACAGGGATGTTTGGAGTGCTGAAGGTAGGCAGCCTACACATATGATGGTCTATGTGCTAGGGTACGGCACTATGGGGAGCAGTTACAAAAGGGTGGAAGACACGAATGGCAGGTGTTTGATCCAGGCAGAAGCTGTGTGACACAGGGGGTGGGGCAACCCACTTGAAGGTTTGGCAGTAGGCAGAATAAGACTATGTATATATGGTTTTGGTTTTCTAATAGTGTGTGCCAGGTTTTGCAGTTAGAAAGGGAATAAAGCTCTTTTTTGGTTGAGCATGAATGCTCAACTAGGGCGTAGTCAATGATGGTGCAACCAAACTTGTTCCACCCATGAATAAGTCAGAAGCAGGTGCACGGAGGTTTGCAAGCAGATGGCACGATGCTTGCGCAGTTGCTTGATGCAGGGTTCAACAAGTCCTGAGTTGACGTGTAGGTCACATGTGGCATTTTAGCATGGCAAGGAGTGGCGGCTTGAATCAATCGATGCTCGTGGAAGTTGTGTTATTCACGGCGAGGTTTTCTTCATCCAAAACCGTTTTTGTGGAGGTAGACTATGATCATTTGTGGCCATGAGCCGTCGACACGAGGAAGGGTTCTTTTCTTTGAAGGTTATGTGATGCGGGTCACGAGGCCATCTGCCAACGACTATGGCCATTCTTTCAAATCAAAAGGCAAGGGGAGGCCATCATTTGGCGGCTCAAAGACTATTGACATGAAGTGCCATTGATATGAAGTGCCAGGGAAGCACTTTTTTGGGCTCCGCAATTGGAGGCTGCAAGGGTGTGTGAAAGGGGGTTACACCAAAGTTTTTTTTAGTAAGGATAAAGCTTAACCTGAAAAAAGAAACCAAAGATGGTTTATAGCTTTTCTGCAGTTTGCATTGGAAAAGGGCCACGCCACCACAGATGGGAAAAGCATCAGCTTGCATGGAGGTGGCGGAGTGCTACAGTTGCATGGCAAGCAAGGCCACCAATAGGGCGGGATAAGGGGCCATCTGGGGCATGAGTATACCAGGGGCTGCATGGTGGTACGGAGATAAGAAGATTCCACGCCAGGTGGGAGCAGGAGAGGGACCTTGATGAGCAGAAGAAGTGCCACTGGGCTGAGAGACTGCGGATTGGGATGGCCGACAGGGTTTGAAGAGTGGCCGTAGACTGCATAAGGGAGGCCGCCCGCATGTAGGACAGAGACGTGAGGAAGAGGCCGTGAGTTGGAGGCTGCCCAACTGAGAGCTGGAACGTGGAGCAGGGCCAAGATGGGCTAGGTGGAGAGGTGCCATTAGCTGCAGAGACGCCAATGGCATGAAAAGGGGGGGGTCGCCATCACGGACCGCCAAATCATGGAGTAGGAAGACGTCAAGGGATGTAGTTGAAAAGGGCTACGAGCAATGCTTCAAAGCGAGAGGGTGGCCAATAAAGGGGCCACAAGGGCTTGGTGATAAGGGGCCAGCATGAGAAGGAATGCAGGCCATTGGGCATCCGATAGTGAAGGTAGCTCCCCTTGGTGAGGCCATGGTGTTGCCCATTGGGCGCTACGCTAGTGACGATGGGGGTGCGGCTCAGTGGCATTTTGGCCGGAGAAGGAAAAGGCAGTGGTGACGCACCAGTGTTGGCAGTGTCCTATGGCTCTGTCTGGCGTGCGGCGTGAGCAGAGAATTGATGATGTGGCAAGGTCCACTTCTCACGCCGGTTGGGGCCCCAATTTTTGAAGCCAAGTTAAGCGACACCCCCCACTAGCGATATCGCTAGTGCTCGGGGAGAGGTGTGTCCCACGGTGTAGAGAGAGAGAGAGAGAGAGAGAGAGGGGGGGGGGGGGGGGGGGGGAGTTCAAAGGGGCAATTTTGACAAGCCAAGCCAGGCAGACAAAGGACATGGCGATGTGTGCACCATGCAATAGTTTCCAAAAATGAAGTGAACCACATGTGTGCAATGCAAAGGATCATTCTAATGCAAGCTAAAAGAAGTATATAAGCTAGAGGAGCTCACATTTTTTCTTTTTTTGGGTTTAGACCCCCCTATAAAAGGATGTATATGTGAATTTTTGAAATCTTTTTGCCAATGTAAGCTTTTGGCCAAGGCTTTTGGGACATTGTCTTTTTGCCGAGGATTGTGCCAGCAGGGTGCACATTGTAAACGGAGTTGTGTATATGCAAAGAAGATATCATTGCTGTCTCTTGGCATCATTTCTCCTCCTCCTCCTCTTCTCGGCTTGTGTGCGTATGTTTTCGAGCCTGAATTTGCCACTAACCAATGATTTACTAGAGAAAGATGAAATGACAGCATGTTATTGATGAAACCCAAGAGGAAGCTCGAAAGCTGCTTTCAAAAACAACAAGCACCTGTTCCCATCAACACTTTGGAATTGGATGAAAGACTATGGGAATTGAAGAATGATGCAGTGTCAACAGATGATGAATGGTTAGATAGAATGGACCTTCGCATCAAAATGAAACTAAACAACTATAGCACAAATGCACTGGTAGATATCAGAGCTTGAATGAATGCAATCAGTTATTCCACGTACAAGAAAGCAACAAATCAGTCTTTAGCATTGGGAATATCGGCTATCAAAGGATGCAACAAAAACCCAACACTGGCATTGGGAGTAGTCAACTTGAATGTGATAATACATGGATGTTCATGTCCTCATCAATTTGTGTGCATACCAGATGAACATATGAATGAAACAATGATTCTAGGAATCTCATGGATGTGGATGTACAAGGCAGTATCAGATTGGGACACCAATCAACTCAAGCTATTACCTAAAGGAGGACAACTCATTGTTCCAATTGCACCGAGCAAAGAGGAATGGAAAAGAGGTTACCCACAAAAGAAACCAAGGAGTAAGAAATCTTCTTTATCCTCTAGACAAGAAAATGCTACAAGTAGCATGCAAGGAGTCAGGCAAATTTGGGTACCAAAAGCACAACTCAAGGACAAGCCGTCTCAAATTTGGGTGCCTAAGAACGCATCTACCATACCAAAGAAAGTTCCAAATCTAACAACTCAAAGAAAAACATCTTCAAGAAGGGAACCTAACACAAGATGGGTTTGGAGGAAAAAAGAGCATTTGCCTTCTCCACAAATTGTAAAGCTGATGAAGCAACGGAAAGTTAAGTCTCAAAACACTCAACCACAACAGTTCATCAATGAAAAACCAAGATACCATTGGCGAGTTAAAGCTCAGCAACCGTCATTATTGATATCGATAGCTTAGAAAATTAGCATGCCAAAGCATCCTGACGGTACAATCAGGCAAAGAGCACACAAACTACAAGAAATTTTCTCTTTGGGAAACATCAACAGAAAACCTCGACCACAGAAACCCTTGAGTTAATTACTCAAGACCCAACTCTTGCATAGCATACTTGTTTGAATTGCGCTAATCTTCAAAGCATGGTAGAGCCAACCATGGCTATGCATAGACACGATTGTTCAACCCATGCACAAAGTCGTCCCGGAGTAAGCCATCTAGGAGGCGTGGAAGGGAGCTTCAATAATTAAGGGCAATGTTTGAAGAAGGAGGAAAAAGTTGGATGTTAGAGTGTGATCTTTTGTAAAATTACCTAATAATGCCCTTAAAAAATCATCAACATGGGAATTTTAACTAATAACATCTCCCCGATGAGTGCAAATAGTGTATATACTATCAAAAAATACACCAAAAAAAGCCTTTTTGCTTATTTTCATCAAATGTTTTTTATATTGGAGCTTAAAAATGAAGAAATCCACCAAAAGGTAATAAAGCAGTAATTCTCAATGGATTTTCTCAATTGTTGATTTTTTAATTTTCTTTTTTAGTGTATTTTATTATTTTCTTTTGTTTTTTAAATAAATAGGTCGAAAATTAATAATAAATAGCAAATAAGCTTCAATGGAGAAACTGAAGGTACACTGATGATAAGAAGAACAAGGCAAACATGGATAAAAAATTTCAATCAAAACGACAAATGGAAGCGGGAAGCCTAAATTAGGCCGTCATGGCCTACTTTTGCAAATTCTTGCAGAATGAGCTAACGGCATCCGATTGAGGAAATTTTTGAGTCTAACGTAGATTTCACAGCTTAGTAGGACTGACAGAGAAATTTGGGGAAAAATAGTTTAGGAAGTCTGAGAATAGATATCCAAGGTAGCCCAAAATCACCTCATTTCCACTAGTCACTCTTGGAGGAGAGAGCTTTCTGCCTTCTTCGCGTGCGATTTCCGGAGTCCACAGATGCCCATTTTCAACGCCGTCTCACACAAGAGGAGACATGAGGGGTAAGTTCTAAACTCATCAAAGAACATCTATGCAGTCAGGTAGCAGGTCTAGGTCATGAAAAAACCCTAGAATCGCAATTGTGCACGAACTCCTACGACACAAAATTGATCATAGCGGCCTGTCAGCTCAACCGAATTGGATGAGACTTGAATTGTAGCATGCCCCTATATAGTTAAACACTTCCATATCATTAGATGACCATTTCGAAGGGGTCGAGGGAGTCCCAAGTAAATAATTTAGGTTTTTGCCACATGCCAGAATTGGATTCTGACTCCACTGGGCGGCTTATAGACGAGGTCTATACACAATGTACCTAGACGGTTTTCAAAAACCGGTCAAAGCAAGCTCTCAAATAGCAGGAAGCAGCTCGAAGGCTATAAAGTGTCAAAATTGACATATGAAGTCAAAATGAATCCGAATGAGCCCAAACTGGATGACCAGCATCAAGACTATGTAGCGGACAAGTCCATAGTTTCAAAAGTGACCAACCAACTCTACATGCCAAGTAGTCACAATAATCGGTGATTTCAGAGTCGATAAGAGCACAAAATGATGTCGACACAACCAAACGTAACTAAATTCATTTTAGGACTTATTTTAGATGTATTAAAGATATTTAGGTCATCAAATTATCATTGTTGTAAATAATCCTGATTATTTACTTTTGTGCATATTTGGCTTGAAACTCATATTTTCACTGCACCTGTCACTTGTACACATCTATTACATGCCACAAGTCAAGTATGCACCCAAAAGATCAAGAAAATCTCTAATTTTGTCCAAAAGACGCACTAAAGGCTCTTCTGTCCAAATTTTGAGTTAACAATAACATTTTTTGATCCAAATCACCCCATATCTCACAAACTCTACATCATGTCTAGAACCAACTTGCAATAAAAAAAGTACAAGTTGATGAAAAAGTTAATATCGTGATCATTTACTTTTTCACTAGAATGGGTTCAAATTTCAATTTTGACCTTATGGGACCAAAGTACATGATGTTCCAAGCCAAGCAATCACGTTTGATCATATTTGGATCTCAAAAACTCAAAATCCCTTTATATCTATTGTTTCAGAGTCTGAAACCTAAATCTGGCACCATTTCCACCCAGTGCACTCAAATGAGCCCACACTTCACTCAGAGTACCTAAATGCCATATGTTTCAAGCCTATGATGTCAAAAATGCAAAAAGTAGAAAAAATTCCCCAGTTATAAATAATCACGATTATTTACTTTAGTTGCAAATTTTGCCTAGATTGCATGATTTTGATCTCTACATGTTTTTATGCATGCTCAAAATTGATTGGAAGCAAAATGGACATCATTTGCCAGCAATTCAGACTCGGGGCATTTCAGGGCGGAATCTGTGAAATTTTCTAACTTTGACACCGTATTCTCCTAATAAGTGCAGCGCAAGTCGTTGAGAAAGCAAAGAAGAGGATTTCTCAAAAATATAAGCTGCAAGAATTGTCACCATACCAATTGGATCCGAGCTCTGTGAAGACGACAAAGGCAACCTACCTATCCAAAGAGAAGCTTGAAGAAAAAAACACTACGGTGTTCACTTGCAGATTCAAGAGTGAAAATGGACACCAGGTAGAGTTATGAAAGCTACCCAAAGAGGTTTATGATGTAGTTACAAAGCTAGGCACTAAAAAAGACAACAAAAGATTGGGGCTTGGAGAATTCTACGATCAGGAGCCATGCGGAGTGGATTTTCAAAGAGCCATTGAACTCTTATCCATAATCAAATAAGATGGATTTGCTCAGATCACGAATTAGCAGGGGGAAAAAGTTGAGGTGATTATTATCACCAAGGACATAGTGGCCAAGGCACTAAAGCTGCCAACAGAAGGTATGACAATGTGGGCAAGGGATAGGAAAACAGCAAGTACTTTTACCAAGGATACTATTGCCGCCACCTTTTCTAATCTCATTCTAATGAAAGTGGAGGATCTAGCTCGTCTTTACCACCAACATTTCCACTTCCTTTCAAAGAGAGCGCCATGTACACAACTCCGAATCATGCAATTGCAACTACTTTCATGCAAGTGTTGAAGTCAACAATAAGACAAGCTATAGAACACGCGCAGTACATGCTTACAACACTAAAGGGCACAACGAAAGAAGGAAAGATAACATATTTGGGTGCTCTGGAAGTGCTAACAAAAATTGCATACCATGCTATTGGAATGGCCGACAACTTGCCGCCATACCCAGATTGGATCATCTCAACTCAACCTTCTCCACAAACCACTGGATCAAGAAAAAGAGTATATAAATCAGATGAGGAATCAACAGAAAGCATGCCTGAAGCCCATAGTAGTGAAAGCTCTAAAAATGAAGAAACAAGGATAAGGAGAGAAGGAATGAGGAAGAAAGAAGTGGCAGCTCATCAAGAGGAACCTCAAAAAAAAAGGGCAAGGTTTGAAAGAGAGAAACAATCATATGAAAGAAGCCGCCACAAGCTGCAGGCGAAAAACGTGAGTCATGGAGCCCAAGGGAGGTCAGGGGTCCAAGGAACAGGAACCCTATGAAGAGGTCCGAGAGGATCCAAAGGATTTACCTAAGTGGATGTATGCAGAAGCTAAAGCATTGAAGATTCAGAAAGCTCTAGAAGCGCAAAGGAAAGCAAGACAAGAAGTGGCTGAGCAACAAAGGCAAGCAGAAGCTGCACAATAAAGTGAATCACATCTTGAACAAGGAGGGATGTCTCCAAACCCTCTTCACCAACTGCAGAACAAGAAGATTGTCCCATGCCAAGTCCAAGCCCTTCACCAACTGCTAAGTCCAATAAAGGCAAGTAAGCAAAGGGAAAAGAGAAGCAACATGAAGAGGCAAGTTTTGAATAGCCCAAGGAAGTCAAAACAACTGAAAATGGACCTTCTATAACAACTCAAGCAGAATCAATTGAGGCATCCACAAAGCCTCAAGAAGAATCAATTGAACCTACAAGGTCACAAGCAGAATCCGTTGCACCATCGAAAGAGCCGCACACTGAATCTGCTGAAATTTCTAAGTAGCCCTAGGTAGAACCTGAAGATTGGTAAACCACAGATGAAGTGATCATGCAGGTAAATGAGTATGCAAAGCAAATGCAGCTGATGACAGAAAAGATGAGAACAGCAGCACTTAGCCGCAGTGTCCAGTCTAAAGAATTGGAACACGTAATAGATGCTCTACAAGGTGAGCTCAAAGACAGGATTAACATTATTGAAGATCTTCAAAGACAGATTAAAGAGCTAAAAAATGAAGCAAAACAACACAAAACTGTTAAGGAAAGGCAGCAGAAAGAGATGGAAGATTTGGGGGAGCTCCTCACGAAACTGTCTGATGCTTGCAAGAGTAAGGACCAACAACTAACTAAAGTGACCAACGAACTTTTAATCACTACTTAGCCAGTCCAAAAGATCCCAGTGCGACTAGATGAAGACAATTCCTTCTTGCAGTATTTTGAGCAAAGAATCAATGACCAAGCAGAATTTTTAAGGTAGATAAGGAAAAACCCTTTTTTAGCTTTATTCAAGGGAACATATGAAGTCTACAAGACTTTGGAAAAGAGTAGAAAGGACCTCAAACTTGAGTTGAAGCTTGAACAAGCACAAAGACGAAACCTTGCATTAATGCAGGTACAAAGAGAAGAGCAGCTGATCAAAGAGATAGAACATTTGAAGAGAACCAACCAGCTACTGAGAGAAGAACATACATAAGCTCAAGAGGAGGCAAGAAACTCTGAACAGTCGATCATAGACATACCATTATTCTCCTTTGCAGATATGGAAACACATCCATTAGAAGGGCTAGCAGGAGTTTCAGAGTTTCAAGTGCCAATCATTGAAGGAGACCAAGTGCCAATGGTCCAGATTTCCAAAGCTGAAGAAGCTGCACTAAAGGAGCAGATAGTCCATGAAGTAGATGTTGAATGGAAATTGGCAATGGATTGGAATTTGAGAGTTCTCCACTCAGTCAATATAACTCAGCTCACTCCCAACCAAATCAATTCTCAATGGCATCAACAGTCGCTTCCCTACATGTTGATAAAGGTGTAGCTACTGCAAGTTAAAGAAAGACTTTACAAGGATATGCAGGCAGAAGACTCAGATGCTCTCCACCCCAAATGGAGAAATAACTGGCTCAACAAGAACTCTAGATACCTCATTCTGTTTACAAGAGCACCTGCAGCAATACAGAAGGACCCCACATTCTGTCATGTACCAAGGGTAAGAACGTGGCAGGCACACGATGCATTGAGGAAGAAGGGACCAACTTGGCTCAACTACCCAAGATTGCCAACTCTAGAGCAGGGACCACCAATGGAGGAATACATGGTCAAAACCCTAACGAACGCCATGAACTTCTTCAAAAGCCTCCCTGACCTCTCATGTGCAATGCTTTGTAAAATCTCCAAAATATTTGTTACTTATATGCATTCAAACTTTTCATGAGCCTGAGCAAGCAGGAGCTCCCTGGATGTCTTTCCTAGAAGGCAACAAAGGTCTATGCTATGATTTGAGTGGACAGCCCTCAGAAGAAGTCCTCTATAGCTTCTACGCCAGATGCAGGTTCCTGCCATCAAGCAATTTGTTGGCATTTGAAGAGGCATTTTATACAAGATTCTTCACATGGCGGACAAAGATTTTTGGGCGAGTGATTAACAACCATACATCAAGGTTTGTTGGCTATTCAGCCATCGAACTTAAAAACAAAGTCACCATGCAATTTTTGCAAGTCTTTGACAAAGAAAGACAAATCAGATATGAGAAAGCTCTACATGCGCTTAAATACCACCTTGCAAGCCGTCAACTCAAAGACTACTTCAATCCATGAAGCTGTGTCAAGGGACGACACAGTCAAGGAGGGGGGAATGTTAGCAGCAAGCTAACTCAAATAACATTTTTTGGGAGCTTTTATTGTAAAAACACTTATTCTTTTGATAAATCGGGAATGTTGTAACTCCTATTTTCCAAATGGATAGTGCAATCGATGAGCCAGGGCTATAAGTTTCCAGATTATATCAACTTATCTTTAGTTAGAGCTCCCAGATTATTGGTTTTTTACCATAAAAACCTTGGTTAAGGTATAAAGGCCAATTTTTGTAAGTTATTTTTCAAGTTTTAGATAATAGAAACACAGCGTGAGCTAACAGTGCTCACTTCTCTCCTTCTCGTGCTTCCTATCTCCTTCTCGGTTGTCACAATTGCAGTGCCATCTGCTGCATTGCAGCCGCAGGTAAAAGCTCTACGCATTGAAGTAAACATTTCATGGTAATCCGTAGCTTTTGGCGTCGCCAACCTGCGGCCTACACTACAAGAGGTTGTGTGCTCTTGTGACGCTCTTAGCGACGGAAATACACTGGGTTTTTATACCCCCCGGCGTCGCTATAACCGTCGCTAAAAGCGTCGCTACGAGAGCGTCGCTATCTGCGTCGCTATAGGCGTCGCTATAGCCGTCGCTATATAGCGACGCCTATAGCGACGGCTATAGCGACGCCTATAGCGACGCTCTCACAGAAGAGTATAGCGACGCATATAGCGACGCTACAGAGCCATAAATAGCGACGCTTATAGCGACGCCTGAGAGAATATTTTTTTGGTGGCAGGGCATTGAATGCCCTGCCACCCATCAACCATATTGTACTTGATTCACTTTTTAAAAAAAGTGCAAAGGTAAATAATAGACCCAAAATAGTCACCCACAAGACGCATTGTTTGCAAAATTGACAATTGTACACATCATAGACAAACTGAATTGATTGGCAAATGTAATAATGACAATTGTACAACATCATAGGCATAAAGAATTGATTGGCAAAAGGAATTGCGGTGACAAATGTAATAATATACATGGTTCAAAAAGACGTATAAAATCCGTCTCATGATACATAAGCTATGAGAAACCCTAAACTAATGCTATCTAGCTACGGCTAAACTGACGTCGTCTAATCAGACGTCTCATCGCGTCCAAGCGGCGTATCTGTCGGATTCTGCAAAAAAAGACAATAAGACAGTTTTCAGTAAATATAAACATATAACGACATTTATAAAACAATACAAAAAATAAAAAAGAGTAAACCCTAATACTAACCATGCCGCCGCGAGAACTGAGAATGTCCATCAGGGCGTTTAAGCCCTTCCTGCCTGCGTACTCGCGCTCGTACGGTGTGGGATCACGTCCTGTCATCGACCACTGTCAAAACATACAAAGATTTCATTATGTTAGAACTAAAAAACTCATAAACCCTAAACTATCGAACATGCATAAAGAGCAATGTGAAAAGACTTACAAAATCGGCCTCAAATGATGCCCATCCACCGCTCCCCAAGTGGTGCGAGCTCCCTGCCTCTACTCGCGCTCTGGCTGCATCCTTTTGTTGCTTCCACTTGTCGGGATTCTCGCGCGCTGCTTTCTTCGCATTCTTCCAATCTTCTTTGGCCAGCCAATCTGGCCTATTCCACCCATTCTTGATTGCTTTTTGCACTTCGGAACGCTTGTGTTTGCAGTATTCGCGCATTTGAATCTTCATCAGGTCTTCATTGAAGCGCTGATCCCGTGTTGGAACGGGAAACTCATCATGAAGTATGCTGATGACTCTGTTTTTTAAATCACTTGGTACTTCACTCCATTTGTTTAGTATATAGTGTCTAAACAGCTGAGAGCAAAGACCACGCATGCGCGAGATCACCTTCTTGCCGTCATCATCCATGATGATGCCGCCGCTGATGTCGACGGAGTAAGGCAAGCCCTCTGGCCGGTGACGCGTGAACCTGGGTGTCCCGGCAGGGGTCTCTAGCGGCGTGTCGATGGGGGTACGGACGTCAGGTGTCTCCATCGGCGTCTGGGCGCCGAAGCGAGGAGTGTCGAGTGGGGTGGCTCCTGGCGGAGTAGGTAGAGGTGTGTAGCTTCTAGGAACAGTCAGCCGTGCAAAACCTGGCGTAGACGGCGATGCTGTGGCTGGTGTGGGGGCGGGCAAAGAAGGGGAGGGTAAAGAGCCTCGTCGAACACGAGGCGGTGTGGAGGCATCGGTGGCGGAATCCCCACAACAACCGCCACCGCCACCACTAGAGCGCCGGTGTCTAGACGAGTGTGACGCTCGTCTCGTCGACGCCGAAGCTTCGGAGCGCGCCGAATGCTCCGAAAGAGAGGGAGATGCGGATGGTGTAGGAACGCGCGATGATGCGCCAGAGCGATGACGCTCCACGTACCACTGTCTCTGCTGCGGTGACAAAGAAGAAAGAAACTCCTCATCATCCATACCTGCATTAAACACACGAATATTTAAACTCCTTATTGAATGAATAGAGTAGACAATGACGCAAAGACCATTAAATACAATGACGTAATGACGCATATAAATACAATGACGCAATGAATCGAGTGATAGAAGAGGCAAGTCGAAAACTCAGAATTTTCAATCAAAAGATGTGAGCGCGAGTAGAAAAGAGCGTTACACACCATGGAAGCTACTTAGAGAGCTAGAGCTTTTACATCACGGAGCAAAATTGTTCAAATACAATATTTGTGGCTTTAAGAGATCTCTCTCTCATCCTCGCATAACTCAGCATAACTTCCTATATCTATATAGAGCTCTCCGTTTAAACACATATCCTCTGTTTCATTTTGTAGCTCCTCTGCATGCACCCCATATAGAGTAGTAGCATCTTGATGCTCGTCTGGCACCACCGCAACGGCTTCTGATTGAGCATCTTCTCTGATCTCCTCCATTGATGTCGTTGTGATTGGCACATGGTAGCCTTCATACGTCCTTGCACTACGAGGGGCTACCTCTATGACGTACCACCAGTTTGATGTAGACTTTGTAGGATGAAATACTACCTGCCAGAGCCACATAACTTACATGAGAGCCACATAACTTGTAAAAGGGGGATGTTAACTATTTATATACTTACTTGTTCACAATGCTCGGGTAGTACGAAAGTGTCTCTTAGGTCAGTCCATTTCTTAGTAGAATCCACCTCAAGAAAACCAGACTCTCCTCTACGCACAATAGCGTTTCGACCCTCCATGATTATCTTGAACCATTGCACGTCGAACAAGTCGACAAAAAATCCTCTGTAATCGATCCTCAAAATCTCTTGCAGCGTGCCGAAGTAAGTGAGTTCCGCCACCACGGGATCTGCATCAGAGGAACGTCGTCGACTAGACTGTTCAAATTTTGCCATGATTCCACAATCTTGAGTAAAACGCTTTTTGTCGATTCGTTCCACCCTAAAATGTCGACCTTTACACCATGCTGCTGTGTATGACTTATACTACAACGAACAAAGATTATGAGTGGCCGTTCAAACGTTTATAAATAAAGTCACTTGCTAGTCGTACATTGCAAACTTACCTTGGTCGCGCAACCCCGAGAGTACTCCCACTCTTCTTCAGTCACTTCGTCACCGCATTGTTGTGCGCTTTTCAATTGGTTGTGCAACCATCTTAAGCTCATGAAGGTTGGTAGGCTCTCCAGAACCGCTGGATAGTGCATCGGTGGTCGTCTTCCCCGTCTCCACTCGATTCGTGCCCTTTGTCGCTCTTGCTTTGCATCCTCATATTGTGAAATCCACTTTTGCATCACTGGATTGTGAAGCATGCAAAATCGGTTGATTTTAGCCTCTAGATCTTCCGTCATCTTCTTCTCAACACCGAGATTGCACATGACAATCCCAGATATGCGCTCATCATCTATGGTTCGCCATAGCGTGTCCCGGGATTTATCAAATCCGTCTAGCCACTCTCCAATGTACACTAGGGACTCTGATACCAACCAACCTTCTGCCATGCTACCCTCCGGACGTGCCTTTTGACGCACATATCCCTTAAGCGTTTTCATGAAACGCTCTAAGAAGAACATCCATCTGGAATGAACTGTGCCAGCTATTTCCACCTCATCAACTATGTGAATAAGAAGATGCACCTGAATGGTTAGTATTGTAGTAGGAAAATGTTTCTCAAACATGCACACAAGCTCCGCAGCATTTAGTTTGGCGAATGGTATGGAGTCTACGTCGATCTCCTTTTGTGAGATCCATTGCACCAGCTTTGCAAGTTTGTAGATTGTGTTACGGATGTCGAGAGACAAACATCCCTCAATGGCAACCGGTAAAATAAACTGTAAAGTATGTGCAGCAATGATATTAAAGTCCACATTTTATGCAATGATATTAAAGTCCACTATGAACGTACCTGACACATTTTATGCCAATCGTGTGACTTCAAACCGGTAAGCTTTCCTTCTTTAGTAAAACACGTTCGGAGCGAGTGCATTACGCCAGTGGGGGTCCGCAAAGATCGAATGGCCTCTTTTACTTTGCGTTCTTGGGCTCCTGTGAAAATCCATGGTGCTTTAGGAAGTTTTATCGATCCATCAGACGCTGTTTGCGGCCAATATTGCTCCATACGATCCACATTTCTAAGGTCAACTCTAGCTCCCAAAGTATCTTTCTTGCCGGTCAAATGGTCCCATAGTAGATTACCCACATTCTTGAATATGTGCATTGGATCGAGCAAGTGATTGATCACGAGTCGGGGCCAGTATGGTAACTCGTACCATAGAGATAGTCTCTTCATCCCTGGAGGCAATCCGTCATCGCACATCTCCTTCTGCTCTAACCATGCTTGTGCAGACATCCTTGGTGGCTCTCTTCCCAAAAAGCCGTCGCGTAACACATGATTCTCCGGAAGATACGCTTGATGACCTTCGTAGATTTGCTTCTTCAGTGAGGGTGCCCTACGTGCATTCAGTCTAGGTCCACATGTGACACATGCTCTGTATCCGCTTGTTTGAAGCCCTGCATGTATACACATGATAATAGATCAACTATGGGGAAAAACAAGATTTACAGTGTCTGAGAGAGGAGTGTCAATAGATCACCTGAGCATTCTGTTAGCCCGGGATAGTCATGCATGGTCCACATTAGAATACCTCTGATCAAAGCATTCCGTCGTCCTGTGTGTCGGCTCATATCCACCACCTCTATGCCAATCCACAATTGTTGTAGCTCTTCCAATAGTGGACGAAGATACACATCCATATTCCCCACTTTATATCGCCCTGGCACAATCAAGCTTAGCCATAGGTGCCCCTTCTTCGTAGTCAACCACGGGGGAATGTTGTAGTTGACGATGACAACGGGCCATACACTGTAAGATGTTGATCTTTGACCAAATGGATTTACGCCATCCATAGCCAGGCCTAAGCGCAAATTTCGAGCTTCCCTGGCAAAATCCGACCATGTTCCATCTATATGTTTCCAGGCTGCGCAATCTGCAGGAATTCGTAGCACACCATCCGAAGATTTATTCTCCTCATGCCATGATGCTAGGGCGGCCATGGACTTACATTCGAAGAAATGCTTGATGCGAGGAAGCAAAGGAAAATGTTGCAAAACCTTTTGTGGAATTTTTGTCCCGTGGAGATCTACTCGATATCTTTCGGAATCACATTTCGGACACTTCTCCATGTCTGTGTATTCCCCTCTGAAAAGAATGCAGTCATTAGGACAAGCGTGGATAGAATTGTAATCCATCCCCAAGTTTCGCAAAATCTTTCTTGCTTCATCTCGGGAATCTGGCATCACATTGTCAGCTGGTAGAATGTGCTCTTTCAGCAATCTACACAACATAAAAATATGATACAGTCGTGTAAAAATCTATCAGATCATTATACATTTAGAGTTCTATTAAAGTAAACTAATTGTAATAGATCACCTGAAAAGCGCTGTGACGCTAGTGTCACTCCATCCAAACTTTGCCTGCATGTTGAGAAGAACCAGGAGTGCTTTCAATCTAGACATACGTGCTCCATTATACAATGATGTATCGGCTTCACTTTTCATATCATCATAGATAAGCCTTTCTGAATCCATGATCGTCTCGATCATTTCATCAATCTCGGGCTCAAACATTGCCTCGTTGGGAATGTGCTCTGCATGATCATCCCCCGAGCTGTCAGAGGCTACATCTTGTGGCCTCACATATGCTGCTTGACCAAAGCGCCTGCGAATACGTCTATTGGGTTGCAAGATTGCTGCTTGTTGGCCAGCGTCAGAGTCCGACGAGTTATAATTGGCAACAACTCGATCTATAATAGATGGATCGAACTCGCCAAATTCACGAACGTGCTGCAAAGAAACACGTCTTGTCCGTCGCACAGCATGCTTGCATTGATTACAAGGACATAAGACCCTCGTTGAGAGATAGGTGTTTCGGTTGGACGGTCCCACATCCTCGTCGCTACTCATAATGAGGATAAAAAACTTATAACCTGGACAACAAATTTAATATTCTATTGGCATTCTTCGTCTTATCTCTCTCTCTCTCTCTCTCTCTCTCTCTCTCTCTCTCTCTTTACCTCACATTCTCTAGTCATGTCCAATCCCCGCACACCTCGGTCTAGAGGTGCACGGAGATCAGAACCACCGGGTTATAATCTCGTCTTTATTGGTCAATACCTATATTTGTGGGTACAAGAAATCTAGACACCCACGTCTACATGATACTGCATGTAGTGGACAAAATCCCTTTGCCTCTTCTCTAGCTGTAGCACTTCACTTCATCTTAACATCTTTTCACAGTAGATCTTTTCACTGTTCGTCTAACTCTAAACCCTAAACCGTAAGTAATTCTTGCGTGGACTCGATCTAACGTAAATAAGCGTAAATCTAAATAAACGTAAATCTAACTAAAAATAAAGCTAAATCTAATTTAACGTAAGTCTAATGACTAGAGGTTGTTTAGATGGTCATTGTGTCGGGGATGTAGTGACTCTTGCCGCCCTGAAGATCCACCTTCTTCCCTATCTTCTGAAGACATTTCACCAGTACTTTTGGATCGACGGAGCCCACCATGAGTGAAGGCAGCAATACCCTATATTCCATTGAGGGCTTTCTTCACCCGCTTCATGCAGGCATCGCAGTCTATGGAGACCCGCATCTAATCTAATATAACGTAAATCTAAATCTAGCTTAAATAAACGTAAATCTAGTTAAAAATAAACCTAAATCTAATTTAATGTAAGTCTACATATAACCTAATCTTTAACGTCTTTTAAGATAGTTTCCTACGACGTTATAACTCTCTTCTTCCTGTGTGTGTGCGCGTGTGTGGATGTGTGTGCCAATAAAAAGAGATAAATGGTATAACCTTTCTATCACCCATGCCAAGTATGATAGATTGATTATGCCATTTCTCTCTTGAATAATAGGTCTTCAGTTCAACTCCTCGTCGGCTAGATCTTTAGGTCTTTTAATTTTAATTAGTTTCCTACGACGCTCCCTTAGTTTCTCTTTCTTTCTCTCTCAATGTGTGTGCGTTTTTTTGGATCGTATGCATGTTTTCTTTCTCTTTTCCTCTTTCAATGTGTGCGTTTTTTGTTTATGCATGTTCTCTCTCTCTTTTCCTCTCTCAATGCGTGCGTTTTTTGTTTATGCATGCTCTCTCTCTCTTTTTCTCTCTCAATGTGTGTGTGCATTCTTTGTTTATGTATGTGTGTGCGTTTTTGCACTCTCTCTCGCTCTCTCTCTCTCTCTCTCTCTCTCTCTCTCTCTCTCTCAAAAACACTATGTGTGTGTGTGTATGTGTGTGTGTGAGAGAGAGAGCGAGGGAGAGAGCTCCTCATTCTCATGTTCCCTTCCCCTCTTTCTCTCTCTCTCTCTCTCTCTCAAAAACACTATGTGTGTGTGTGTATGTGTGTGTGTGAGAGAGAGAGCGAGGGAGAGAGAAAGAGGGGAAGGGAACATGAGAATGAGGAGAGGGAAGGAGCATACCTGGCTCTCCTTCCTCTCCTCATGTGTGTGTGTGTGTGTGTGTGTGTGTGTAAAAGAAAAAGAGAGAGAGAGAGAGAGAGAGAGAGAGTGAGGGAGAGCGTTACCTGCTCTTTGCTTGAGGGCGCCGAAAAACTCAGATCTGAGATTTGAGTTTTTGGGCGCGCTCGGTTATTTTTTTTACCCCAGCTGGCGTCGCTATGAGCGTCGCTATAAGCGTCGCTATGAGCGTCGCAAATTTACAAAGAAATTTGCGACGCTCATAGCGACGCTTATAGCGACGCTCATAGCGACGCCGGGAATTTTTTTTTTTGAGCGTCGCTGTGTGAGCGTCGCTAATGTGAAGAGCCTCTTGTAGTGCTAATTTCATCACAAGTAGGAATTTAAGCTAGGAAATCACAAAGTAAGCATAGGCGGGGTATTGGGGCATCATTGCTAAGTATTTAGATGCATTCTAGGTTGAAAACGACTAGGTCAAAAACTCACTGCTGTTAATAATTGTGATTTTTGCACTTCATCAATAGTGAGGTTTAAGACCATAAGTATGTGTGCTTAGGTCTTATATACATATCCTAAAAGTTTTGTAACATTTGGATGTTATTTGATGCTGTAACAGTTATGATTTGTTTACCGATTAGCAATTAGCCTTTGGTGACTTTGATCATTTGAGTGTAGCTTGTGTAATATGCAAGTTATCTGTTGTTTTCCAAGAGATTGACAACCTCTTGTAGCCTCTATGCACTAGTCGAGTCAGCTTTCGTCCCATGGATTGACAATTATGTTTGTGGTTCTTGCTATGTTTGCAATAAGATAGGAGTGAGGCTATAAACCCATCCCACATCATCCCCATGAGGCTCTAGAAATATGGAGTCCCTCATTGGATCCCCAACGGTGTGATCTATTGTGAAAGACCATAGGCCGCAAGCTATTGTGGTGTATAGAAACCAAACAATTCTTGTGCCGAATGCTAGTACTCCTCATGTAAAGACAAAGTGCGCTGCAGATCCGGATCTACCACGCGTGAAGGAACCTATGTAGATGGACCGGCACCTCCAAAGTTGTAGGAAGGCCATGCGTGAAAATTACAGAAAGAAATCTATACTCATGCTCACAAAAAAATAGTTACTTATAAATCTAAATTCATTGTTTGGACATATTGCATCAAGACTCGGGTCCACTAGAGGTGATGTCCACCCGGGATGGGCGCCCACTTGAGATGTGAACCAACCAAAGGAAAAATGTGATGGCATCCTCACGAGATGGTCTCTCATCCAAATATCTACAAGAGATGCATTGAAAAGTATTAAGGACCTAACCGGTTTTTACTCTCCCTATACTTAATCTACATACCTAGCATGTATACACACAAGCTCCTCGGGGTGTTCACTATGTTCAAATTGTGTATATTGTGTGCGTTCAAGGACTATTATTAAAAATCCTTATCTATGAATATTTGATAAATGAAAATATGCCTTTTTTACTCAATCTATTTTATTTTTTTCCAATTCCATTTTATGGCACCCTTTTGTATGTGAAAATGTGAGGAAAAATGAAATTTATTAACCCCTTCTGCTGCACGCACGTGATAGTCACAAAATTATCAAGTGACGTTCCTGAAGCAAGCTCTATCATATATATACACACACATATATCTATGTGTACACACACACACACGTAGATAAATAGATACAAGCATCTTTAGTGCTTACATACATGTATATACAAACATACACACTCACACAGATACATAAATACGCACTCACTCACGTAGATAGATATCTGCATATACTATTGGACCTAAGTAGGGGCTAGTAGTGTCAATAGTTTAGTGGCACCTCTTTATATATCATCACAATCTCAATCGTAGTAAAAACGGGGGTAAGATGAGGTAATCCATACTTGAGTAGATTGAAGACCGCAACGCCACAATTAAAAAGGGACTATACCCAAGAGGAAGTGTTTGACCATCGGTTGCTATGCTCCATTGCTTAGTGCCTATATACATGCATATACACATATATACATAACTACATAGATATACATATATATACATAACTACATAGATATACATACATGCATGTATACATACACACACACACACACATATATATATATACATAACTACAAAAATCCATCTCTCCCTAATTCTATCTCTCTATTTCTCTTTCCCTATCTCTCTCCCTCTTTCCTCTCTTTATCTCCCTCTATCTCTCTCTTTCTATCCCTATCTCTCTCCCTCTTTCCTCTATCTCTCTCCCTTTCCCTATCTCTACCCCTGGGGGATTCACTATGTAGTTACATATGGTATCACGTGAGTGTAAGGAAGAGGGGTTTTAAATAGGGGTGTCATAAGCGTATACAATAGGGGTAGGCCCCACTTATTGATGTCTATTGTAGGTAGAAAGGGGGGAGGGTTAGTGGGTGTGGGGGGGGCGGGGGGGAAGCTGCATGATTTGGAGGCCTGTCTTACCTGTACATATAACATTTTATAGGTATTTATAGAACCACAATCTACATATAAGATATATAAACCTCAATTTTTTCTTGAAGAGAAACATGAAAACTAAAAGGAAGAAATGATTAGACAGTTTGTCATTTGAGCTACTACTATGTGATAAATATCGCATTCCTTGGTATATCCTTGGGCTATTGGTTCCATTTCTTCATAAATCTCAGCATTGATTCTATGTGGAAACCAAAAAAGTATTAGAAGCCATAGTACCATATTGTGTTGTTGCATTTATCTTCATAATCAAGAAGTGTTAGGTTTAATGGCCATGTAGCCGACCGCCCATCACTAACTGCCGCTAACCCTAAGTGTATGGCTATACACTTGTGTGAGCCACTAACACTAAGTGCAATGTGTATTGTGCCTTAGTGCATAAGCTAAGAGAAGAAAGAAAGGGGACATACAGTACGTTGGCTCTCCCCCTTCAACCTGTGTGTGGCTATGGTGGTGTGTGTGTGAGTGTATGCGTGCGTATTCTTCTTCCGTTGTGCTCCCAGCTCCTCCCCATCATCTGGTATCAGAGCGGTTTCAATCCCGAAATCATTTCCGCACACGCGCACTTTCAAGAGTGCAAACAGGATTCCGATTTCGCCATTGGCAAGTTCAGCTTCCCGAGAGATTTTCCACCAAGCTTCATGCGGTTTTACCTCCCTTTCGGAGTCATTCGAGCCATCAGAAACCCCATTCGAGCTACGGTTCAGGAGCTGAAATTTTCAGCCCTCTTGTGGTAGTTTGTGCTGCAGTGCTTCCATAGCCAGTTACAGGTACCATTGTTGCAGTCTCTTCCATCTACGAGAGCCCACGGCTCATTCAGGAGTGTGTAGCCTCTTTCGGAGTGGCCTCATACACACAAATAGAGTGGGAGCTTGACAGCATTGTCTTCTTCGACTACAGGTACAGGTACAGGTTTGAGTGCTTGCGATATTATGGTTCCAGTGGGAGCAGTTGTTTATGCGTACATGCATATGTTGACACTTTTGACAGTGTTTGAGCTCTTTTGAGAGCGGATTGACTCCCCACAGGGATGGTTAGTTGCAGGCACATGCTTTTGACGCCTGTTTGAGCATCTTGATAGACTTGTACGTCTTTGTGGATACTGCCATTGTACGAATTTGTGGAGCCATCTTCTAGCTAGTACGGCAGTCCCAGCCACTTCTAAGACTTGGTCCGGAAGATAGCCATTTCTGAGACTTGGCTATACGTTTTTTGCTGCATAACCTACGTTGTTGAGGGTCGATAGAGTGAGATTTTCATTGAGCTGGGGTATTCTCAAATGTGGAGATACCTTTGGTGATACAGGTAGCTGGAGCATCCCTTACGAGGCCTCGCCATAGGATATGTATAGAGTGGTATAGGTGCTTTTGACGCCGAGTTGGCAGTCTATGGTCAGTTTGACTGTTTATGCACCTCAGTTTGTCTCTATACAGTGTGCTTCTGAGAGGCATTGCTCTCTTTTATGCTTTGTGAGTGCCATACTTGGTCATTTTGTCTCGTATTTTGGTTGACATAGTCCCAAATACAAAGGAGACTCTGCCGAAATTTTCCCAGAATCTTTTGGTAGTTTTGTCACCATGTCTACTAGCAATGACCGTGACATTTATGACATAAAGAAGTTTGATGGCACTAATTTTCAGCTTTGGAAGAACCAAATGCATGATGTGCTTGTCCAAAAGAAGCAAAAGTTGCCTATTACCTATGCGGCTAGAACTGAAGATATGCACATGACTCAGTTTCAATGGGAGGAGCTTGATGAGCTATGCAGGTCTACGATTAGACTGCACCTTGCTGATTCAGTGTACTTTTTAGTGCTAGAATGTGAATCTGCCTATGCTTTATGGCAAAAGTTATGCAACACTTATGAGAAGGATACAGCAAGTAATAAGGTTTTCATGATGCGAAAACTGTTTAACCTTCGCATGAAGGAGTCAGCCAGTGTTGCCAGTCATATTAATGACTTTGATTCTCTATTTGCTCAGATTCGTGCACAACATATCAACATTGATGACGAGATGAAAGCAATCTTCTTACTTTGTTCGTTGCCACCCTCATGGGATATCTTTTGCACATCTGTCAGTAACTTTGCTCCTAATGGTACGCTAGTGCACATTGATGTCACTAGTTATCTTTTGTCAGAGGAAATGGTCGCAAGGATATGGATAGCTCGCATCATGGCGAAGCTTATTATGTGCAAAAGGATGGAAAACAGCATAAAGTTCATTCTTGGAATCGTGAATCCAAGAAAGAGGGCAATAGAGATGCTTCAAAGGGTAGATCAAAGTCTCCTGGTCGTCGCAATGTTCAATGCCATTATTGTGATAAGTTTGGTCACATAAAGAAGGATTGTTATGCTTGGAAGCGTGACAAAGGTAAAGGCAAAGGCAAAGACAATGATGATAAAGAGGAGAAACCAAAGAGTTCGGTTAAGATTGAAGAACTGAACATCGTGCAAGATGATTGTGATGCACAAGACATCAATATGTTGACTGAAAATAATGATCTATTTTATGATGCACAAGAAACTCTATCTTTGCAGAGTTCTATGCCAGCAGAGCTACTTGTTAGTGGTGAAGTGTCCCATACATGGATTCTTGATTCAGGCGCTTCGTTGTGATGAAAGATCAATCACAAAAACGTACGGCCGAAGGTGCTCAAGGACCCTCTGATATAGGAGGAGAGGAAGAGAGCCGCTAAGGGTAAACAAACTCTAGGTGAGCGAAGCTCCAAGCACATTAGAGCACCCCCACCAATTCTTATAGAGGAACCATCTCAAAGAGCTACTAGATTAGAAAGGGAAACAAACGGCTTTGAGATAAAGAGGCCTCCATGGTGACTTAGAAGATTTTTGTCATCCAAACCCTCACAAGCTCAAGACTAAAATCCCGTTGTACAGACAAGACGATGGACCTCTAGCTAACTTAGAATTCCTATATGACCAAGAAGAGAGGGAAAGAACTCAAGAAGGTGAAGATAAAGAAGATACAACCCAAGATGGCAGAGATGCAAAAGGAACTTCTCTTGTGCCTAAGTCTATAATGCCAAAAGCCCTTTCCCCCCAAGAAGAACCCAAAGAAGAAAATCCCCTTGAGGTAACATCTCGAGAACCTTAAACTAGTGAAAAAGAAGTACCAAAGGACATACACTCTAAAGAATAGGAAAAAGAGGATCTCAAAGATCACACAAAGGAAATAAGTATAAAGGAGGTGAAAGAAGAGGAGAAAATAGAGCAAGACAAGGCCACAACTTCCCAACTGGCACAAATGAAATATTTAGAGGACTCTATACAATTTTTCCACCATATCATAAAGTATGCTCACGTGAATGCAAGATACATGAGGTTGAAAGCTCTCACTAGAACTTAACCAAATGGTTGGAAGTAGAAAATTCCATCTTGGAAGAGTATCAAGGCTTACATGATAAGCCCTAGGTACAAATTGAAAGCCTACAAAAGATCAGTTGCAAAGCAATGGATGACATGATCGACATGACCGTAGAAAATTCCATCTTGGAAGAGTATCAAGGCTTACATGATAAGCCCTAGGTACAAATTGAAAGCCTACAAAAGATCAGTTGCAAAGCAATGGATGACATGACCGACATGACCGTGACTATGGAGAAGTTATCCTCTACAAGCAAAGAGCAAGAAAAAAAGATCAAAGAGCTTGATATCACTATATCGAATACAAGTGCACACTCTTAGTGGATGCAAATGCACTTGGTTATAGCAAACATTCAAATAGCTCAAGCAAAGGCCAAGCTAAAAGACCAAAATGAACTTCTAGACAAACTACAAACAAACCCCACGGGTCTTACTCTCCAAGGGCCAGATTTAGCCTATCAATGTTGGGGGTACCATCATAGCATAGCTCCAATGACCAACAAAATTATCAATTCGAAGAGATGAGCTACCCGACTAGGGCATGGAAACATTCACACGATTAGTGAGCTAATCATGGCAACACGAATGGTGCCTCTATGAGGTAAGCTTCTTGGCCTATAGAGGAGCTAAGACACAATGATAGGAAATATCTACATCCACTTCCCTTCACCTCCAATCAACCCAATCACACACACTAACGATTGCAAGATGCACACAACACTAATCCTATCATGCAACACACTAATCGCAAGCACACACACATAAATCTATCAAGCACCACACTCCAATCAAACCTACATGCACACAGAAGAAAAAGAGGGAAATCACACAAGATTAGAGAGGAATTAACCACTAATTAGTTACGATCTAGCTAATCTAAGCATCATTAGCAATCACAAGAAGTATGAGAGAGGCATAGTGAAAGAGAATTAAGCATTGATTAGTGTTAATCAAGTCACATGAGCAAGGAGAAGCTTAAGGACTCCATAGCCACACACCTCATGAGCTCTCACCAAAGAGTGGTCTCAACAAATGAGCTTGAGAACCATAATTTCTTTTACACACTACCTTCTATACGTAGGGTAAAAATATGCAATGTCTGGGCGCCCAAGGCCTTTAGGGCTCCACCACTTACTAAATCTGCACCTAGGCACACTAACTGTCCTGTTCTTTATAGCTTGGAACTCCCATTGAGCCCATAACACATTAAAAATATTCCAATGGCTTGAAATGAATCGGAAACTTACTATACATGGCCATTTTGGAAAATGTAAAAAATGTGTAGCTCCAATCTTTGCTGCTTCTTTGTATTCATCCTCGATGTGCATTTATACGTCTTTGGTCTTTAACAGCTTTTGTTAATTTGTTGATGAGGTTCAATTTGTACAGCATCTTCACTGATCCAAAGTTGTTTCTGATGTGAGAGATGATGTTACATTTGTCAATTGTAATAGCATAATGATGAGGCTTTGTTTACTTATTAGGACTATGTACAAAAGAAGTACAATGATGAGGTTCTAAATTAGGGTCTAATACCTGGATGACCAAAGGGAAAAACCCAATGGAAAAAAGTGTCTTTGCGATATGCGCATTATTGGAGTACTTATTAGCATGGGAAATATCAATAAAGTACTCAAGGGATTATTTGTTGATAGATATGGAAATAAAAAAGGCAGCAAATATGAGAGGGTAGCATGATGGAACATTGGTTTGCCTGTTTTAGTCCACTCAAGGTGCATAGGTGGAAGCAAAAAAGAGTGTGTAATGCATGTGGGACTTCCTATATATGCATACACAGAAATGCATGGAAAACAATATGTTGTGCAAGAAAGATTTTGAGGGGTTCTTCAAAAAGATGATGTAGTTATAAAAGCAAATGACATGGCTTTGCAAGAAGGCATCTCTTTAAGAATGGTTTTCGTTGTCTAGGATATGTGCTCTCATCTTACTATGCACTATGCGTGAGTATTGAACTCTGCGACACTTCACCATGATTAAGTTAATAGACTTTGACTCTTATGCTCATCTCATCCAACATGATCGACACAACTAAGATATGCTCAACTCTTCCAATTTCAGCGTAAGCCTAATAACTACGACTCTTAACACAGAGTTTATTATGACGTAAAGCTTTGGGACTAATGCTTTGCTCATTTTATGGCTCAGTAGCCCGACTCTGACTATGTCAAAGAGTGTTTTTTGCACCCTAGCGACGTGACTTTTTACATTCTTGTGCTTACTACAAACATTTCTTCAAGTAAAAGTAATCTTGAATCCTCAAAAAGAGTAATAGTGAAGGACCAAGTTGGCATTAAAGGTTTCTTTTTCCATACCTGTTTTATCTTCTTCAAATCTGCATTCGTGTTGGTTGGGTTTGTCCTTCTTTGACTATGAAGACTCCATTATCTATTTGATTCTTTAATTGGGCCTGTTATAAGAAATATTTGATGTTGTTGTAGGCCTTTGTTGGCTGTCGGCATCTGGCTTTTGACTCATAGCATTGGAAGACTCACGAATCCAAATTCTTGAGGACCTTTGTATCTCCTTTGTTAACTTTTCTTCACTCTACGTCTTGTTGAGCTCTTGAGATCTTCATGTAGGTCTGGTGTAGTTGCAGTTGTCTTGTGGTTCTTTGAAATCCATCTTTGTTATGTATCCTCTTGAGAGTTGTGGTAGACTTTAGCATCTTTCAATGTTGTTCTAGCGTATACCTGCTGCTTACATATCCTAGGATATTGTCGAGGTTGATACCTTGTGGGCCTTCTTACTTGGGGGGTCTTGATTTCACTTCATATGCTCTAACATGCGGTTTTGGTACCCATATCTGTATGTTACCTCTATAGTACTCCTGTTCTTTTTAGCTCCATTATGATGCTATCCATCCCATGTGTTTGTCTTTCTATGTTGATTTCTTGTCTTTAATCCAAACCGTATCGTTGACTTTGATTAAACTGCTCGGAACACACACTTGCTTGACTATCTTTTCCTTTCTGAGTACTTTGGCTGAAACATATTTGCTTTTCTGGGTGTCTCCTTAGAGGTTTCAATTGGGTCAACAATTGACTTAAGGTTTTGAAAGCCTGACCTGCTACAAGTATCTAATCCATGAGGGTTCTTTGATGTAAAGGCATATGTTGTCACACCTTTTGTGTTAATCGGTGGAAGGTTCACTTTGGCTTCACCTTTGCCTACAAGATTTGTCTTTGATTCTTGTGCCTTCTGCAACTTTGAATCTAGCATTAACGATACTTGTAAATGTTGCAGGCGACCTCTTGGAAAAGAGAGTATTAGCATTGTATCTTCTTTGTAAGCCTTGTGTTGGTCTAACCACCAATGTCCAAGGATGACATCTACAAGAATTTCTTTTGAAGGATTTATTTGAAACTCTACCTACTCTTCATGCTTTTGGATGCTAAGAATAGCAACCATGTCTTTTTGACCTGTATGCATACCTAGTATTGTTTTGCTATCATGTTTGCATGGAGTGAGCTGGAGGATCCTTTGGATGTTCTCTAAAATCACATTGCAATCTACTTCTTTATCCAATAGGGCATTGCATCTGACACTTGCTCCATTTACACTACTGAGAACTATAGATACTCTCATTGTTTGTTCTATTGAAGATCTCTCTTCTACTTTTGCCATGGTCTCATCTTGATCTAGCTGTGTCTTTATGGAAGGTGGCTTGAGACTCTATTTTCCAATTTGATCTACATCACTTGCTTTAGCTGGTAATGTTTGGATCTTTGGACTTCCTATTTCTTCCTGGGTGTTTGCAACTTCGTTCTTCTTTACTTCTGGCTTTGGTGAAATTTTCTACTCAATAGCTGTCATGGTTGCCCTTTGCTCTGTTTGATCTGCACTTCTTGATGCCTGATGTGCTTCTAGCTCTTCTGAATTTCTGTTTGATGGAGATGAATCATCTTCAATAAGATCTGCTTTGATATCAGTCTTCATTTTAATTGTGCTCGAGGACTTTGTGATGTCGTCCGCGGGTGACCATTGTTGGTCTTTATTCTTGGTTGTCTCTGAAGACTGCATCTTGTTTGCATTCTATATCTCTAAAACCTTCTGAGATAGTGACTTTCCCAATATGAGGCCATCAGGTATATCTTTTACTGTGATCACATGGAATTGGGCTATAATGTTCTATAAACTTACTTCAATGGTGGTGGAGATGATTCCCCAACATTCTACTCCTTTGTCTCCAGATATGCTCACAAATTCAGGAGCATCTTCTAGCTATGGTTGGCCACATTTTTTCCAAGTTTGAAAAACATGAGGTTCTTGTGTAGCACCTGAAAATCTAGCTTTGCTTCAGTTGACAGCTTTTCTTCGTGCTCACCAGTAATGTTGCACTTGATCTTCTCGAGATTTCTTTCTGAAAAGACTAACTTTGTTGTGGTTGTTTCCTTTGGTTCAGCTTTATCTACATTTTCTTTGCTTTGACCACCTGCTTCAATTGCTGTTGACTCCATTGGTTGTAATATTGCACCTTTTGATTGCAATTGTTGAGAATTGTCTGCTTGCATTTGGGTAACTTTTGATCTTAGAAGATCCATTGTACTTTCTAGAAGAATCTATCTCTTTGGAGGAGATTTTGATGGTGACCTTTGTGTAGCCTTCTGAACTTTAGCTTCCGTTGATTTTGACTTTTATGTCACCAGTTCTGGCAGCTTGAGGTAATCATTCGAGCCGAGATCATCACCAGTTTTCTTGGTCCAGATGTGAAACTCTCACAAATTTTGAAACTCGCTCTTGCTAATTTTCAACCAAAATCTGCTATTTTCAGCTCCAAGTCGTAATTTTCAAGCGTGAAACTACCCTAATGGATTGGTTTTATTGAAAAGCCATTTCGAACTGCGCTTTTATGTGCTCGATTTCATTTTGACGAGTTTTTGATCGTTTGGTTTCAAACTTCTTGATTTTCACTTTTTGGGATAAATTTTTGAATTTAGGACCGACTCACTGTTCGCTTCGCTCGATTTTTCACATTTTCTGCCGTTTATGGCTTTTTCGCTGATTGCTCGACTTACTCCCCTTTGCGGTGTGTGATTCTCTTAGCTTTGCTTTTTGCTTCTTTTTTTTTTCTCCTCTCCCCTTATTTCTATTATTTTTTGTGAAATTTTGAATTTTCTAAATTTTTTGATATTTTATGAATATTTACAAAAAAATTTGAATTTTTTAAAATACTTGGTGTATTTTTTCTTTTTTCTATAGATTTTTTTTAGTGTTTTATGAATTTTACAATTTTTTGTGATTTATTTGATCAATCTTTGATTTTTTAGGAGTTTTTGTGAAGTTTTTTATTTTTTTGTAAATTTTTAATGAAATTTGGTTGAGTTTCTATTTTTTAAATTTTTGAACCTCTTTTTTTCTTTTTTTTTAATTTTTTAATGGTTATTTGGCTTTTTTGTTTTTATGTTTTTTAAAAAATTTTCTTTTTATGAATGAAAAACTAAAACAAATATGAGTTTTTAAAAAATAATTAAAAAGCTTTCCTGGGTGAGCTGGGCGCGTTGACGGCGAGAAATCTGCAGGCGAGTCGCGACGAAGGCAGTCAACGGTGGGTGGGCTGGCGCAGAACGCACAGGGCTTCCAAGTCAGCATGAAGCGAAGAGGACAAGGCACATAACGAAAGTTAGAGAGAGAGAGAGAGAGAGAGAGAGAGAGAGAGAGAGAGAGAGAGAGAGAGAGAGAGAGAGAGAGAGAGTACGGCAGGGAGAGAGTGGGTGTGTCACGTGTGTGTGGGTGATTGAGTGTATTCACGCCACGTGGTGCGAGTTAGAGAGAGAGAGAGAGAGAGAGAGAGAGAGAGAGATGTCAGCGGGGCAGAGAGAGAGTCGGTGTGTGTGTGTGAGGGGGACAGTAAGTCAAAGAGAGAGAGAGAGAGAGAGAGAGAGAGAGAGAGAGAGAGAGAGTAAGAGAAAGTTAGAGAGAGTGAGAGAAGAGAGAGATTAAGTGTTTGTATGGGTAATAAAACAAAGAGCAACAATCAAAGTAAGAAGAAGATGAAAAGTATTTTAACGTCTTAGGAAACTATTAGGAGAGAGAGGAAAATACAGTAGAGTAAGTGGGCGAGCGTTCGTGCGCCGAAAGGTAGTGCTCGGGAAAAGATAGGTTCGCTTTATCCAAAGCCAAAGCTCGATTGACCGTCAGATCCGCACAACTATTGAAATTTGTCGAAACGTGCGTCCAAGCTCAAGATCAACCGCCAGCACTTGTCGAAGCAAATTTTTAATTTTTTAATTTTTTAATTTTTAAATGCTTAGAAATGCCAATTTTAATCTGAAAATTAGCCAAAAACGTTAAAATTCACCCGAAAATCCAAAAAAATAACCAAAACTTTCCCAAAATTTTTCAGAAATCTCAAAAAATCATCGACAATCACAATCAAACAGTTTCGACACGCATGAGCAGACCAAAAATAGCAGTTTTTGTCAAAAACATCAATTATGACAAAATCAACAACCCGACCCTCGGAAATAGTGAAACGCTCAAAACATGACCATGGAGGGCACAAATACGCTCAACATGATGCCATAAATATGCACATAAAATAGCTCATCAAGATCGCAAAATATCAATTTTTTTCGGAATTAAGCAAAAAATAACAAAAGATTATCCCAAAAAATATCTTTTTTTTCAAAAAATCTCCACGCATAGGGGATTGGTGCAACCAAATTAAATTACAATAATCACATCGATGCAATTGCCAAATAATTTCACCAATAAAATCCAAACTAGGCAATTAAAATCCACAAATTAGGTCAATATTTGGTGCATTTGGAGTGTGTGAATCCCTGTTTTGAGCTCCAAAACGCAGCAATTAACCATTACACACATCACATATGCAATCAAACCATTGAATTAATCATGCACATTAAGCACTTTTTAGACACACACACTAATAATTAGCAGTTTTTGCCAATTTTTAAATGCACACACAAAAGGGTTAATCCTGTCAAAATTGCAATTTGATTTCACAAATCTCTAGTTGGGCATGAGCATAACACAAATCAATCATCACAATTGAAAAATTCTTAAGCACACATTGATTTTTAGGTGCCCAAACAAGGGCAAAATAGTGCACACACACTTATAATTAAGCATACACACACTCAATTAGAATGCACACACACTTGCAATTGCCCATTCAAGCATGAAATTAGATCAATTAGGCACACAATTAGCAATGTACATTTGCCAATTAGCAATCGAACTTGTCAATTCCATACGCCTCCAAATCTGAGAAATTTTGACATTACGACGGCATGAAAATGAACATTTCAAGAAAATTTATAGCATAACATAGCATCGACGTGTTGTAATTAACATATCATTGGCATGGTGTTAATTAGTATAGCATTGACATGGTGTTGATTATCATAGCATAACATAGAATCATCATGGCATCTCTACACATGTTAGATTCTAGGGAGGTCGAGAATACCATCTTGTTTACCTTTCCAATGAAGATCGGTTGAACGGTTGAAAACTCCAATCCTTAGTAGAATATTAGTATGTAAGTTAGTAAAAATTAGTGAGATTAGCAAGAAAAATTAGGGAAAAAAGAACACATTGCTCATACACACATATCCAAAATCCACAAAACTATAAACACACAAGTGAAATTAGTGAGAAAACACATCCGATTAAGCCATAAATACACTAGCATAGGCCATCGTCCTGGCAACGGCACCAAATATTGGGGGTACCATCGTAGCATAGCTCCAATGACCAACAAAATTATCAATTCGAAGAGATGAGCTGCCCGGCTAGGGCATGGAAACACTCACACGATTAGTAAGCTAATCATGGCAACACAAATGGTGACTCTATGAGGTAAGCTTCTTGGCCTATGGAGGAGCTAAGCCACAATGATAGGAAATCTCTACATCCACTTCCCTTCACCTCCAATCAACCCAATCACACAAACTAACGATTGCAAGATACACACAACACTAATCCTATCATGCAACACACTAATCACAAGTGTACACACATAGATCTATCAAGCACCACACTCCAATCAAACCTACATGCACATAGAAGCAAAAGAGGACAATCACACAAGACTAGAGAGGGATTAATCACTAATTAGTTACGATCTAGCTAATATAAGCATCATTAGCAATCACAAGAAGTATGAGAGAGGCATAGTGAAAGAGAATTAAGCATTGATTAGTGTTAATCAAGTCACATGAGCAAGGAGAAGCTCAAGGACTCCATCGTCACACACCTCATGAGCTCTCACCAAAGAGTGGTCTCAACAAATCAGCTTGAGAACCCTAATTTCTTTTACACACTGCCTCATATACCTAAGGTAAAAATATGCAATGTCCAGGCACCCAAGGCCTTTAGGGCTCCACGACTTAACAAATCTGCAACCTAGGCACACTAACTGACATGTTCTTTACAGCTTGGAACTCCCATTGAGCCCGTAACGCATAAAAAAATATTACAATGGCTTGACATGAATCGGGAATTTACAATACATGGCCATTTTGAAAAATGTAAAAAATGTGTAACTCCAATCTTCACTTCTTCTTTGTACTCATCCTCGATGTGCATTTATATGTCTTCCGTCTTTAGAAGCTTTTGTTAACTGACTTTGACTCCGTTAACAATCAAGCATAGGAGAAAAGGAGAAAAGGCCTAGAGACATGGCCCTAGCTAGAGCAGATGCAACAAATGGTCAACACAAAAGATAACACCATTCAAAGTATTCGGGAAATCCTCCATGGAAAACTCTTCATCCATACAATCCAAAACAAGATTATTTGCATCATCACTCTTTGATATACATTCTACCATAGCATGGGCTTGAGAAACCTCCTCATGATCAGCATTAATGTGTGCACGAACATTTCCATCAATTTCATTTTATCCCTTCATTCACATTCACCTTCGGAGAAACATCACCGTTGGTATGTGTAGCAACAAATTGCTTAAAAAAACAAGGACGGCATAATGCAAGTACTTTTCATTTCTTTATCCATAATATATGCTTCTTGTACCTCTTTAAAAGGAGTAATATAACAAAATTTCTCATTGCAAGTATTCTTGAAATCCAACTCACATCGTTGAGGAACCTTCGGGTTCACATCACCTTGCAATCCAAAGCTCTCTCAATCTCTCTAGCTTCCATTCATCATGCTTTGCAGCCTTGATTGCATCCTCAAATGTCTTTGGTTGTTTAAGCTCAACCTTCAACTTCAAATCAACCCTCAAGATCTGCATAAACATGCTCAATTTAAGCAATAACAGAAGGATCCTCATTGCCCAAAGCAACACACCATCTCTTCCTCAAATCAGTAAACTGCTTCACAAAGGCATCCACACTCTCGTTGTCACCTTGTACAAGCCCTTCAATGGAGTGCCATACATTCTCTTGGTCATCTACCTTATTAAATCTCTTAACAAAATCCTTCTTGACCTCATGTTAAGTCAAAAAATGAGATTATTTTAACCAAGACTTGTATTCATCATACCATGTCCTTGCATCCTCTTTCAAGCAACAGAACAAAATCTTCAACATAAGCAATGAATCTTCCTTATTTACAAGAAAACAAAAAAACTCCTTCTTTTCAATGAATTCATCAACAATCTCACCTAATGACCATCAAACCTTGGAAACTCTACCATCATAGCCATCAAAACTGTTAGTTGAATGTCAACTCAAGAAGATTCTTGGATAAGGGCACCAAAACATCGTTGGGAAAACATGAACAAGGGGAACCTCTATAGAAATGTCTCCCAATGACTCTCAAGACACAAGATCAGCACCACATACCATATCAAAAGAACTTTCACAACTCACAACTCAAAGGTAAGAGATCCCTTAGGAATTTACAAGCACACGCCTACCCAAAAGACCACCACCAAAACTAAGAAGCACCTGTCTTGGCATGGTCCTTGAGGAAAAGATATTTTCCCCCTTCACCAAATGATTCTTCAAAACCACAATTTTGAAGTGTATACACACCACAAAACAAATGAGCTTCCACAACTCACTCTGCACCAAACTACCTACAAGTTTCCATATCTCGTACCCTGCGGGAAAAATATTGTATTTCCCAAACCACATCTCCAAAAGGGATTCTTTTAAGCCTCCAAAATTCTATCCATTTTCAGCAACAAAAGCTTTGAAGACCAAAAATCTCAAATCTATGCACCTACTGTGCAAAATTGGTACAAACAGCAGTTGTCATGGCCCTCGACTACACATAGGAAGGGCTAGTGGAGGGCAAAAAAATTAATGAAGAAGCATGAAGAAGGCACGACAAGCAGAACCCTGTCAATTTATTTTATTTAGATACCATTTTTTATGTTTGTACATGACTTAAAATTATATACAATTAGCACTTCAAAAACCTCACTTACGGGCACCTAAGGCAACCCAATAGCTGGCACTACGCTAGCGACTTGCACTACATGTACAAGTGATTTCTAAATCAAGAAAAAAATCCCACAAAATGAAATACCATTCACCCTTTTGACATTGGATGTCATGTTTTTATGCACAAATTTACAAAATGCAGGGTATTCAAGCATGCGTGCAACAACGCAAGCCCCAATCATGCACTGGCTCCACCTTTCACTATAGCATTGAAGACAAGGATACCAATGCAAACTGACCACACCTCCTATGTGCTCAACAAATTGAAAATTACCAAGCAAATCAGCGGCATCTCATACCTTAGAGCCCCTAAAGTTCTTACAAGGATAGCTTACCATGTTGTAGCATGGTTGACAACCTTCTGCACCTGATTATAATGCTTGGCTCACAGCTGGGGTTAAAATAAAGAGGAAGAAGAAGAAGAAGAAGAAGTAACTACCAAGTTTTCTGCCAAAAGATCTAAAAGAAAACTTATGTATCCATCATAAGTGATGAAGGCCCTAAATATGGACCAAACTTTCAACATCAATCACAAAAAAATACGTTCGAATGTGCTCAAGGATCCTTTGATATAGAGGAGGAGAGAAAGAGAGCCGGCAAGGTTAAATAGAAGGTGGATGAGCAAAGCTCCATATTCATCATAGTACCCCCATCAATTATCAGAGAGGAATCATCTCAAAGAGCTGCTATATTAGAAATGGAAAAAGAGGACTTTGAGAGGGAAAGAGGCCTCCATGGTGACAAGGATGGCATGATGCAAGTACTTTTCATCTATTTATCCATAATACACGATTCTTGTACCTCTTTAAAAGGAGTAATATAACAAAATTTCTCATTGCAAGTATTCTTGAAATCCAACTCACATCATTGAGGAACCTCTGGCTTCACATCACCTTGCAATCCACAGCTCTCTCAATCTCTCTAGCTTCCATTCCTCATGCTTTGTAGCCTTGATTGCATCCTCAAATGTATTTGTTTGTTTAAGCTCAACCTTCAACTTCAAGTCAACCCTCAAGCTTTGCATAAACATGCTCAATTTAAGCAATAATAGAAGGATCCTCATTGCCCAAAGCAACACACCATCTCTTCCTCAAATCAGTAAACTGCTTCACAAAGGCATCTACACTCTCGTTGTCACCTTGTACAAGCCCTTCATTGGAGTGCCATACATTCTCTTGGTCCTCTACCTTATTAAATCTCTTAAGGAAATCCTTCTTGACCTCATGCTAAGTCAAAAATTGAGATTATTTTAACCAAGACTCGTACTCATCATACCATGTCCTTGCATCCTCTTTCAAGCAACAGAACAAAATCTTTAACATAAGCACTGAATCTTTCTTGTTTACAAGAAAACAAAAAAAAGTCCATCTTTTCAATGTATTCATCAACATTCTCACCTACTGACCATCAAACCTTGGAAACTCTACCATCATTGCCATCAAAGCTATTAGTTGAATGTCACCTCAAGAAGATTCTTAGATGGGGGCACCAAAATGTCATTGGGAAAACAAGAACAAGGGGAACCTCTATAGAAATGTCTCCCAATGAATCTCAAGACACAAGATCAACACCACAAACCATATCAAAAGAACTTTCACAACTCCATGACTCAAAGGTAAGCGATCCTTAGGAATTTACAAGCACACACCTACCCAAAAGACCACCACCAAAACTAAGAAGCACCTGTCTTGGCATGGTCCTTGAGGAAAAGATTTTCCCCCTTCACCAAATGATTCTTCAAAACCACAATTTTGTATACACACCACAAAACAAATGAGCTTCCACAACTCACTCTGCACCAAACACCTACAACTTTCCATATCTCGTACCCTGTGGGGAAAACATTGTATTTCCCAAACCACACTCCAAAAGGGATTCTTTTAAACCTCCAATATTCTCTCCATTTAGAGCAACAAAAGTTTTGAAGACCACAAATTTCAAATCTATGCACATATATGTGCAAAATTGGCACAAAGAGCAAGTTGTCATGGCCCTTGACTACACATAGGAAGGGCTAGTTGAGGGCAAAACATTTCATGAAGAAGCAGGAAGAAGGCACGACAAGCGAGCAGAACCCTGCCATTTTTTATTTTTGTACATCAGTTTAATTTATATACAAGTAACACTTCAAAAACCTCACTTACGGGTACTTAAGGCAACCTGATAGTTGGCACTATGCTAGCGACTTGCACTACATGTACATTTGATTACTAAAGCAAGAAAAAAATCCCACAAAATTAAATACAATTCACCCTTTTGACATTGGGTGTCATGTTCATATGCAAAAATTTACAATTTGCGGGGTATTCAAATATGCGTGCAACAATGCAAGCCCCAATCATGCAGTGCTTCACCTTTCACTATTGCATTGAAGACAAGGATACCCATCCAAATTGACCACACCTTGTATGTGCTCAACACATTGAAAAGTACCAAGAAAATCAATGGCATCTCATACCTTGGAGCCCCTATAGTTCTTACAAGGATAGTTTACCATGTTGTAGCATGGTTGACAACGATCTTCTCTTGATTATAATGCTTGGCTCATAGCTAGGGTTAAAAATGAAGAGGAAGAAGAAGAAGAAGAAGAAGTAATTGCCAAGTTTCCTGCCACAAGATCTAAAAGAAAACTTATGGAGCCATCATAAGTGATGAAGGCCGAGAAGATGAACCAAAATTTCAATTCACAAAACGATAAGGTCGAAGGTGCTCAAGGACCCTCTTAAATAGAGAAGGAGAGGAAGAGAGCCGCCAAGGTTAAATAAAAGGTGGATGAGCAAAGATCCAAATTTATCAGAGTACCCCTATTAATTATCATAGAGTAATCATCTCAAAGAGCTGCTAGAATACAAAACGGAAAAAGAGGGCTTTGAGTGGGAAAGAGGCCTCCATGGTGACAAGGATGGCATGATGCAAGTACTTTTGATTTTTTTATCCATAATACATGATTCTTGTACCTATTTAAAAGGAGTAATATAACAAAATTTCTCATTGCAAGTATTCTTGAAATCCAACTCACATCATTGAGCAATCCAAAGCTCTCTCAATCTCTGTAGCTTCCATTCCTTATGCTTTGCACCCTTAACTGCATCCTCAAATGTCTTTGGTCTTGTAAGCTCAACCTTCAACTTCAACCTCAAAGTTTGCATAAACATGATCAATTTAAGAAATAATAGGAGGAACCTCATTGCCCAAAGCAACACACCAGCTCTTTGACAAATCAGTAAACTGCTTCACAAAGGCATCTACGCTCTTGTTTTCACCTTGTAAAATCCCATCAATGAAGTGCCATACAATCTCTTGGTCCTCTACCTTATTAAATGTCTCAAGGAAATCCTTCTTGACCTCATGATAAGTCATCACCTATGGAGGTTATTTTTTGAACCAAGACTTGTACTCATTGTACCATGTCCTTGCATCCTCCTTCAAGCAAAAGAACAAAATCTTCAACATAAGCATTGAATCTTTCTTATTTGCAAGAAAATAAGAAAACTCTATCTTTTGAGTGAATTCATCAACATTCTCTTCATCAAATGATTCTTCAAAACCACAATTTTGAAGTGTATACACACCACAAAACAAGCGAGCTTCCAAAACTCACTCTACACCAAACTGCCTACAGGCTGCCATGTCATGTATCCTGTGCGGAAAAGACTGTATTTCCCAAACCACAAGTTCAAAAGGGATTCTTTTGAGCCTCCAAAATTCTCCGTATTTTTTGCAACAAAAGTTTTTAAGACCACGCATTTCAAATCTATGCACTTCTACGTGCAAAATTGGCACAATTAGCAAGTTGTCATGGCCCTCGACTACACAAAGGAAGGGCTAGTCGAGGGCAAAAAACTACATGAAAAACCATGAAGAAGGCACAACGAGCCAAAACCTACAATTTTTTTATATTTGACTGCCATTTTTTTATGTTTGTGCATGAGTTTAAGCAATACACAAGTGAAACTTCAAAAAACTCATTTACGGGAACCCAAGGCAACTCGAAAGCTGGTGCTACGCTAGCCTCCTATGTGCTCAACACATTGAAAAGTACCAAGAATGGAGCGGAATCTCATACCTTGGAGCCCCTAAAGTTCTTAAAAGGATAGCTTACCATATTGTAGCATGGTTGATAACCTTATGCACCTAATTATAATGCTTGGCTCTGTTATGTATGGAGCCTAATTTACCCCTTGTAATTTTTTGTGGTAAAAACGCACATTTTTAAGGCCCCCATAATGAGGAGAAGCCATCGTGCACAAAGAAAAATAACTCTCCGGAAAATAAAATCACTCGCCGGAAACCAAAATTTTCTTGGCTTCGCCGGAATATTATGGCCGGACGGCGGTCGGAAAGTGGTCGGAAAATGACAGGTCGGTTGGCCGGTTGGCCGGTGGTCGGAAGTTAATGGCCGGTGGCCAGTGGCCGAATTCAAAAGTGGACTTGTCTTCTCAAAGACGGCCACACATGGGCGGATTGGAGGGTCCGATTTGGACTTATCTACACAACGGCGGCTACACATGGCTGCCTCTCATGAGAGAGGGCATCCCTTTTGGCCTATAAAAGGAGGCCATTTCTACACACATTCATAGTGTGAAGTTGATGCAATAAGGTGAGTGTGAGGTGGTGAGAGTGAAGCAAAGCGGGAGCTCTATAAAGGGTATAATCCCTTTGTAAACTACTTCTTGTTTTGAAGTACTAAAGCCATTTAGTGGTTGCTTTCTCGTGGACGTAGCCCACATTGGGTGAACCATGTATATCGTGTGTACTCTCTCTCTCTCTCTCTCTACTCTATAATCTTTTGTGTGTGAAATCTATCTCTCTCCATTAAGTAATATATTCAAATATCTATTTAGCTACGTCTTATTTCCTAACAACTGTTATCAGAGCAAGGTTTGCTCGTAGCTAAATTATCTCAAGGAAAAGATTCCTTGAATTGAGTGGGAGTTATGGCGGAGGAAGGGAAGCTCAAGATTGAGAAGTTCAACGGCAAAAACTACCAACATTGGAAGATGCAGATTGAAGACTATCTCTACCAGAAGGACCTCTATTTGCCACTAGGCGGTCTTGCAAAGAAACCCGCAACGATGGCAGATGAAGCATGGATTGTCCTTGATCGAAAGGCACTGGGAAAAATATGGTTAAGCTTGGCGTCAATGGTGGCCTTCAACATTTCGGAGATGAAGACCGTGGAGGACTTGATGAAGTCACTTGCTGACTTCTACAAGAAACCATCGGCATCCAATAAGGTAATTCTCATAAAGCGCTTGTTCAATCTAAAGATGGCAGAGAATGATTTAGTTGCAGAACACCTAAATGACTTTAACACAAACATAAGTCAACTTCGATCGGTGAAAGTCAATTTTGATGACGAAGTGCGAGCTCTCCTTATACTATCATCTCTACTGGATAGTTGGGACAGCCTTGTGATGGCTGTAAGTAATTCTATCTCTGGCATAAATACTCTTAAGTTTGATGATATTGTGGGTGTTCTCCTAAGTGAGGAAATGCGAAGGAGAAGCACAGGAGAATCATCAAGTGCTGCACTATCAGTGGAAACAAGAGGAAGGCCTAAGGAGAGGTTCAAAAATCAAAAGGGTCGTGATCGCTCAAGGCGGAGCAAGTCACGCACAAAGTCAGTTCTTGAATGTTGGACCTACAACAAGAAGGGCCATGTCAAGAAGGCTTGTCGATCCAAGAAGAAGAAGGAGATAGAGTCTCAAGACAACAAGCCAACATCGGAGGACAATGTGGCAGGTAAAGTAGAGCAAGATGCTCTATTTCTCTCATTAGAGAATGTGTCTAATTCCTGGATAGTAGATTCCGGGGCTTCATTCCATGCGACACCACACAAGCACATTCCCAAGATTACACCAAAGGTAATTTTGGGTATGTATACTTGGGAGATGATGAAGCTTGTGAGATTGTCGGCAAAGGTACAGTTTCTATCAAAATTGCTAACGGAAATGGATGGAAGCTTAAAGATGTTAAGCATGTTCCTTCTCTTCGCAAAAATTTGATCTCTACAGGACAATTGGATGATGAAGGTCACAACATTGCATTCAAAACAAACCGTGGAAGATCTCAAAGGGATCTTTGGTGGTTGCCAAGGGAGAAAAGGTCGGTACACTTTACTTGTGTACTCCTATCACGCAACCTTCGGCTTGTGTAGCAACTATAGAAGTTGACAGTGCTGTGTGGCACTACCGGCTTGGGCATATGAGTGCCAAAGGAATGCAAATCCTTTAAACAAAGAAGCTTCTACCAGGTTTGAAAGAAGTGGACTTAGAGTTTTGTGAAGATTGTGTTTATGGTAAACAAAAGAGGGTAAATTTTCAAAAATTTGGGAAATGAAAGAAAAAATAAAAAACTTGAGTTGGTTCATTCTGATGTTTGGGGTCTTGCAAGTACACCATCACTTGGTGGCTCATTGTACTATGTAACATTCATAGACAATGCGACTAGAAAAACATGGGTTTATGTCATGAGAATAAGTCCGATGTATTTTCCATATTTCAAAGGTGGAAAGCCTTTGTGGGGAATGAAATAGGTACCAAGGTTAAATGCCTCATATCCGACAATAGAGGTGAATATTGCAGCCAAGATTTTGAAAGCTTTTATGCTAGCAATGGCATTCGGAGGCAAAGGACAATCCCAAGGACACCTCAACAAAATAGGATTTCGGAAAGGATTAACATGACAATCATGGAGAGAGCACGAAGCATGTGGCTACATGCAGGCCTACCGCTTGAGCTTTGGGCGGAAGTTGTAAGTATGGTGTACATAATCAACACGTCACCCTCAACGGCATTGGAATATGGGGGAGTTCCAAAAGAGGCATGGACAGGTAAACCGGTGAATTATGCATTTCTCAAAGTGTTTGGGTGTGAGGATTTCATGCACATAGATAGAAGCCTAAGATCAAAGCTAGATGCAAAGTCCAAAAAGTGTTTCTTCATCATTGGCTATAGAGAAGGTGACTTTGGGTATCACCTATGGAATCCTAAAGATGGTAAAATCTTAAGGAGTAGGGATGTAATTTTAACGAACAAAATATGTACAAAGATTAATTGGAAAGACAACAAACAAAAGAAACAGGTGATGAGTACATGGAGCTTGAGGACGGTGAAGACTCAAGGACTACAAACGGTGACAATATTGTGCAACAATGTCAACCAAATGAGGATCCTCAACCTATTCCCCGAAGATCTACAAGAGCAAGTAAACCTCCAAAAAGGTTTGTTCCTTCCTTCAACCATCTATCTCAGATTCTGGAGAGCCGGAATCATACGAAGAAGCTATGCAACATGAATCCAAAGAAGAATGGACGAAGAGCATGCAAGTGGAGATGGACTCACTACATCACAACCAAACATGGGAGTTGGTTGAGTTGCCTAAAGGTAAGCGGGCACTTCAAAACAAATGGGTGTACAAGCTGAAGGAAGAGGAAGGTGGGAAGAAAAGGTACAAGTCTAGGCTTGTGGTAAAAGGGTTTTCTCAAAAGAAAGGTATTGACTTTAATGAAATACTTTCTCCTGTTGTAAAGATGAACTCAATTAGGCTTGTCTTAAGCCTTGTGGCTGCTCATGATCTAAATCTCGAGCAAATGGATGTAAACACGGCATTCCCTCACGGTGACTTAGAGGAGGAAATCTACATGCTTCAACCAAAGGGGTATGAAGTAAAAGGTAAGGAGAAAATGGTTTGTAGATTAAAGAAGAGCTTGTATGGTTTAAAGCAAGCATCAAGACAATGGTACTTGAAGTTTGATCGATGGATGTTGGATCATGGATTCACAAGATGCAACTCGGATCACTGCGTCTACACGAAGAATTTGGGAGATGGGAAATTCATCATCCTAATGTTGTATGTTGATGGCATGCTGATTGCAAGTGCTAACATGCAGGACATCAAAGACCTAAAAGAGGAGCTGTCTAAATCTTTTTCAATGAAAGATTTAGGTGTTGCAAAGAGGATACTTGGCATGAAAATATCAAGGGACAGGACGAAGAAGACAATGAAGCTATCTCAAGAGGATTACATCAAGAAGGTACTAGAAAGGTTTGCAATGCAAAATGCAAAACCAGTTTCTACCTTTGGCTGGTCACTTTAAACTAACAAAGGATATGTGTCCAAAGACACAAGAGGAGATAGCCTATATGTCTAAAGCTCCATATGTTGTAGCGGTAGGTTCTCTAATTTATGCTATGGTCTGGACAAGGCCAGACATTGCACATGCAATGGGAGTTGTGAGTAGGTTCATGGACAACCCAAGTAAAGAGCATTGGCAAGCTGTGAAGTGGATACTTAGGTATCTAAAAGGGACAACAACAAATGCTTTGTATTTTGGAGGAACTGTTATTTTTCTTCAAGAGTATGCTAATGCAAATATGGTAGGTGACAAAGATACTCGAAGGAGCACTACGGGATTGGCTTCGTCGGAATATTATGGCTGGACGGTGGTCGGAAAGTGGTCGGAAAACAACCGATCAGTTGGCCGGTTGGCCGGTGGCCGGTGGCCGAATTCAAAAGCGGACTTGTCTTCTCAAGGGTGGCCACACATGGGTGGATTGGAGGGCCCGATTTGGACTTATCTACACAAGGGCAGCTACACATGGTTGCCTCTCATGAGAAAGGGCAAACCTTTTGGCCTAAAAAAGGAGGCCGTTTATACACACATTCATAGTGTGAAGTTGATGCAACAAGGTGAGTGTGAGGTGGTGAGAGTGAAGCAAGGCAAGAGCTTTATAAAGGGTATAATCCCTTTGTAAACTACTTCTTGTTTTGAAGTACGAAATCCATTCAGTGGCTGCTTTCCCGTGGACGTAGCCCACATTGGGTGAACCACGTATATCGTACATACTCTCTCTCTCTCTCTCTACTCTATAATCTCTTGTGTGTGAAATCTATCTCTCTCCATTAAGTAATCTACTCAAATATCTATTTAGCTACGTCTTATTTCCTAACATGCTCATAGCCCGGGTTAAAAATGAAGAGGAAGAAGAAGAAGTTGTAAGTACTACCGAGTTTCCTTCCGCAAAATCTAAAAGAAAAATTATGGATCCATTAGAACATGTGGATGAAAAAAGAGGAAGGCCCAAAAGATGAACCAAATTTTCAATATCACTTTCAATAAGATACGAGTGAAAGTTCTCAAGGACCCTCTGATATAGAGGAGGAGAGGAAGAGAGTTGCCAAGGGTAAACAAAAGCTGGGGGAGCAAAGCTCCAAGCGCATTAGAGTCTCCCACCAATTATCATAGAGGAATCGTCTTAACTGGATTAGAAACGGAAAAAGAGGGCTTTGAGAGGAAAAGAGTCCTCCATGGTGACTTTGGATATTTTTGTCAGCCAAACCCTCACAAGCTCATGACTAAAATCCCTTTGAACAAACAAGAAAATGAACCTCTAGCTGGCTTAGAATTCTTATATGACCAAGAAGAGAGGGAAAGAACTCAAGAAGGTGAAGATAAAGAAGATACAACCCAAGATGTCAAAGAGGTAAAAGAAACGCCTGTTGTGCCATAGCCTATAATTCCAAAAGCCCTCTCCCCAATACAAGAAGAACCCAAAGAAGAAAATACCCTTGAGGTAACATCTCGAGAACCTCAAAATAGTGAAAAAGTACCAAAGGACATACACTCTGAAGAATAGGAAAAAGAGGATCTCAAAGATCACATTTATAAGAGAGATAAAAGAAGAGGAGAAAGTAGAGTAAGACAAGGCCAACACCTCCCATGTGGCACGAATGAAATATATAGAGGACTACTCACAGTTTTCCCACCATATCATAAAGAAAATCAAAAATGAATTATATTCACGTGAATGCAAGATACACGAGGCTAAAAGGTCTCACCAGAACTTGACCAAATGGTTGGAAGTAGACAATGCCATCTTGGAAGAGTATCAAGGCCTACATGATAAGTCCTAGGTACAAATTGAAAGCCTACAAAAGATCAACTGCAAAGAGATGTATAAAATGACCAACATGATGGAGAAGTTTTCCTCCGCAAGTGAAGAGCAAGAAAACATGATCAAAGAGCTTGATATCACTATCTCGGATACAAGTGCGCACTCTCAATGGCTACAAAGCAGTGTAGCAAACATTCAAATAGCTCACGGAGAGTCCAATCTAAAAGGCCAAAATGAACTTCTAGACAAACTACAAACAAATCCCATGGTTCTTACTCTCCAACAGCCGGATTTAACCTAACAAGCATTGGAAAAAAGGATCAAAGACCTAGATACTGAGCTCTAGTTAGAGAAAACTCAACGAATGGATCTATTTTTAAGCTTCATGCATAAAGAAAAAGATTACCAAAAACAAATCACAAAGCTTCAATAGGATTTACAAGCCGTCCAAGCACAAATCAAAGGCACGCAAACGATGACAGAGAAGGACGCCTCCGAATAGCCCACCAAAGATAATGAGGCCTTACAGCTTCTATAGTGCATGGAAGAGACGGAGGGAACCACTTTCCTTCCGGAAACTTCACCCTTTGAAGATGAGGAAGAGATAGGGCTAATTGATAGATTCACAATGGAAGTGAAAAGGCCTTTGAAGCTCAATATCAAACAAGAGATATGGCAAGAGGCCATGGTGTTGGAAGATGGCATTTTGCATTCGAAAACTATGGCTCAACTCACCTCCAAGAAGAATATAGATAGAAGTCCCTTCCATACCCTTTGATCAAGTAAAAAGTACTTAAAGTCAAAGAGAGGCTACTCAAGGAAGAGGCAGTAGATGAAACAGAGCCAAATCCGGTGCAAAGAAAGATATGGTTGGTTGGAGAGTCACCCCAAGCTATCTCCATCTTTTGAAAAGCCTACAAAGGACTATGTCATCAAGACATTGACAAAGGCCATTTAGATTTTCAAAAGAATACTCGATCAAGGATGTATTATGTTCATAAAGATAACCAAAATGAGTTGAGATATGGAGGAAGCTTTTGGAGGGAGCTTTTTCTAGATTTTCTCTTAACTGAGCAAAAATTTAAAAAAAGCTAGCTTTGCTCCAAAATCAACTTTTGGAGCGAGCTTTTTTTTATCAATGCCTCTCTCTCTCTTTATATATATATATAATATTTATTTATTTATTTATTTATTTATTTATATATATGTGTGTGTATATATATGTAGATAAATATATCCCCCTTCTCTCTCTCTCTCTCTCTCTCTCTCTCTCTCTCTCTCTCTCTCTTTGAATAATCTGCAATTAAGCTCAAATAACAAACAACAACATCTAGCAAAAATGTCTCAAATTTCTTAAGTATCAATGTCCATTGATGTTGGTGCTATCATAATTATTGGCAATGCCTCCACCATTGTTGGTAGCATCACTCACATTTACATCCTCCCCACCTTTAACAGGGTTTGAGGGTCCTGCTTGCTGCTGAGCAGTTTTGTTTGACATCGCATTCATCAGATATGGCCAACTTGGGGGACAACTCAAGAACATCATCGATTATATTTGATACTTTTCAATGGTGCCTTGTACGAGCTGCTTCATCAAGTACATAATGGATAGAAAAAAAAACAAGAAGGCCAAGAACAACAACCACTATCAGCCTTGCAGTCCATTTTGGTGGCTTTTCGTCCTCCTTGAATGTTTCAGGCCAAAATTGAAACAATTCCTTGAAAGAAGCTTCTTTCGCAAGAAAAAACCATACTCTCTTACTTACAATAAATCACATGAACCCAAAGATGACTAACCGCAAGAAAAGAAGAGTAATAGTTCTGGTGCCAACAGTTCAAATCAAGCAAAGAATGGTGCATAAGCAACTTCAACCTGGAATTCATGTAACCGTCATCAAATCGCACATTTGAATTTATTTTGCTTCCAACAATGTGCTCTTGTATGACACCGTAATAAGGCACCAAATAGGTCATCTTTTCATAAGGGTCCAATAACACACATCTGCTACAAAAAGTGGCTTCTTACAAGCTTTCGGAAGATTTCATTACCACAGGAAGAAACAATATTTCAATATGGGCTTACCAATTTTCTTACAAGTTTATATATTGTGCTTAACACAAAAAAATGCACTAAAACATAAAGCTTTTTCTATGGTAGACTCACCAAAAACAAACATCAGATATTCATCACCCCATATGCATTTTGGGGGTGGAAAAATCTAGCTCTCCCCCAACAAAATCACCAACATCATTAACAAGCTTGAAAAGTGAGAGTTTGATGACATACCACACTAAGTTGACCCAAGAATAATGGACCTTCGCTCTCAAATTTCCCAAGAGATGCTTCCAAACGATCAAGAACAGAACCTACATTCACACATCATTTGAAACCTGCATGAGATAGAAGAGCCTCTCTCTCTCTCTCTCTCTCTCTCTCTCTCTCTCTCTCTCTCTCTCTCTCTCTCTCTCTCTCTCTCTCTCTCTCTCTCTCTCTCTCTCTCTCTCTCTCTCTCTCTCTCTCTCTCTCTCTCTCTCTCTCTCAAGAATAATGGACCTTCGTTCTCAAATTTCCCAAGAGATGCTTCCAAACGATCAAGAACAGAACCTACATTCACACATCATTTAAAACCTGCATGAGATAGAAGAGCCTCTCTCTCTCTCTCTCTCTCTCTCTCTCTCTCTCTCTCTCTCTCTCTCTCTCTCTCTCTCTCTCTCTCTCTCTCTCTCTCTCTCTCTCTCTCTCTCTCTCTCTCTCTCTCTCTCTCACACACACACACACACACACACACACACACACACACACTTGGTCATCTTGAGAGAGAGAGAGAGAGAGAGAGAGGAGGGGTGGGATCAATCACATCACTATTAGAAAAAAATGTGTCTCTACTCGATATCGTGTCGTTTTCATTTTCAAAAATGCCGCTTGAGCAAGAGGAAAGGGAGAGAGGAAGAGGTAGCCAGCCAACTGCATACACACACACAGGGGGTAGGGGTGGAGCATGTAGTTGAGTAGAGGAGCACCCTGCACGGAGTACTCTCTAGCCTAGAAGTGACCTGTGAGATTAGTGAACAAAGATGTAGGCTTTGATTTGTGGGGCGTTGAGGCGGGGGGGGGAGAGAGAGAGAGAGAGAGAGAGAGAGAGAGAGAGAGAGAGAGAGAGAGAGAGAGAGATTTTGATTTAGAGCTTCTACTGGCTCCTTTGGAGTTGGCGAGGTATGTGACAATATCAAGAGGAGGTTTCTATAATGAGCAACATTCATGGAGGTGATGGGCTATTTGGAGAAACGAATAAGGGTGTTCTGAAGGGCAAGTTTTTTGATATTTTGATTCTAGGAAAGGGGTTTGTAGCCTTCTTCGGTGGATCTAGCTGGTCCTCTTTTTTTTTTTTTCCAACAAAGCAGAGAAGATTATATTATCCGAAAGAGGGAGCAAAAGTTACAATTGAACTGAGTACGATGACTGAGACGCTCTCCCACATTACATACCATCCTACATAACAACGAGATCCATAGGTATGAGTATTCTTGACTTAAGTACATCAAAAATTCCCCTATGCCACCCCATATGCCCGTAGTGACTCGATCTGATTAGATAGATTTGCAAAAGCTGTTTCCAAGAGACTTGAGTGGTCAAAACAGAGTTAAGAGGTACTAGAATCGTGGTTGATTGGGGACAGGTCATAAACAGATGGACCACCGACTTCACACTTATTTTACATCTTGAGCAAATCCCTGCCGAGATGCATGCTTTGTGTAGAATGAGCCACATCAGCACTGACTTTTTCGGTTGTATGTTTTTGTCCCAAAGTTTTCTGAACTTGAACCCCCATTGCTTGCGGTCCAGGCTTACATTCCATCGTCTGTTGAGGGTGATGTGTAAAGGTGGGTTAATGTCTTTCCCGGCTATCTGGGGATGTTGGAGCTTGAAGCCCCCTTTCCAACTAAATGCATTTAGATGGACCGAGTCTTTGATTGACACTTTCCAACAGTTTTCCACCGGAAACAGAGCAATTCTTATCATGATAAGGTTGAGTTCCCAGGGTTGGAGAGGGAAGAGGACAAGTAGTTCTTCTCTAGTTTTCCATTTCTGAAGGTTAGAGTTCCATAGATCTCCCCAGGAAGAGATTCCTTTTCTATGACAACGAAGGGCAGTTTTTTGTTGTCTTTCATTGATGGCCGCTAGGGGGGCAAGGGGCCACCATACTGAGTCCAATCTCCAGACCGCAAGGGAGCTGTTGGAGTTGACATTTACCTTCAAATTGATTCTAGAGCGGTTCCATGCACCCCATAGTGAGAGCAACAGGTCGGAGCCCCTAGGTTTAATCATTTGTGGCCCAAAGAAGATAGTGACCCAACTCAAATTTGTCCAGTTTTTACATTTAACCAGTGAGAATAGGTGGAGTTTCCTGAACAGGAGGCCGGCCCATTCCTGTTGCGGGTCTTCCAAAGCTTGGACGATCAACTTAACCGCTATTTTGTATGCCCAATTGGTCAAATTTTTGACACCCAACCCTCCTTTCTCTACTGGTAAGCAGCACACCTCCCGTCAGACCTTGGCAGCACCCTTTTTGAAGGGATTGCCTGCCCAAAGAAAATTCCTGCAATATTTGATTACATGTTCTAGGTGTCCCTTAGGAGGTCTCCAGCAACTGAGAAAGAAGAGAATATAAGATGCAAGAAAGTGATTGATCACCAATACTCGGCCTGCTAATGAAGACTGAAATCCTTTCCACCTTTCGAGTTTGGACCTAAACCTATCCATGACCCATTCCCATCTCTGTTTGAGATTGACCTTAAAACCAAATGGAATACCTAGCAACCTAAACACTTCCCCATCCTGAATAATTTTGCATCCCTAGCTGGTAAGCCAGTCCGGGAGGGGAGATAGAGAAGCTCTAATGCCTATCTTGTTGTGGTTGACTTTAGACCCCGATGCCAGACAAAATGTCTCCATAGCCTGCCAGAAATTCAGCAGAGTTCTTTCATCATTGCACAACACTGCATTTGTGTCATCAGCAAATTGTGAGAGGCATTGCTGTTTTTCACTGTTAGGAAGAGGGACGCCCTTTATATTGCCTTCTGAAATGTTTCCTTTGATTAAGCAGTTAAGACCATCAACACTTATTGCAAACAAAAGAGGGGCCAGGGGGCAACCTTGCCTAATAGACCTATTCAGTTCAAATACTTCTGATAAGACCCCATTGAGGGCAAGTCTTGCTCTTGCATGACCAAATAGGGTGGCAACAAACCGGATCAGACCAGGCCCAAATCCCATTTTTCCCAGACTTTTCAGGATAAAGGACCATTCAAGGCGGTCATAGGCTTTGTCAAAGTCAATCTTGACAAATACATAGTCGATTCCCATATTCTCAGCATGTTCAATGCCCTCCCAAAGGGATATGACCGCCTCAATGATCCTTCTCCCTTTGATAAAACCTTTTTGTTCCGAGCAGATCCACTTCATCAGGGCAGGTGTGATTTGGATTGCCACCACTTTAGCAAATATTTTGTAGCAAGTATTAAGCATAGTAAGAGGTCTCCAATTGGCAAGGTTTTCCCTGGCACCTTTTTTGTGCAGAAGTTTAATGATCCCCGTGTTGATAGAGTAGGGTAATGCTTTAAATTTGACTGCTTCCTCCCAGACCTGAAGAAGAAAAGGGGAAAGAACTTCTTTGAACATCTGAAAAAAATCTGTTGGGAGCCCATCAATCCCCAGAGATTTATGAGGGGCTAGGGCGTCTATCACATTTTGGATTTTTGAGATAGAAAAAGGCGAGTCAGCTTGCAGTTTGGTAGTCTTAGGGATAACTATTAACCCTCACGGCACACGGACACCCTATCGCCTACGATGGACGCGCATTATGTATTTGGTAGAGTCAGGTACCGGGCTTGTCGGACCAATAGGGAAAGGTAGAGTGATCGCCGATGAGAGGCGCACTTTAACTTGGACATTCAAGGGATTAGTTGGTTAAGCATGGGCGCCCAAGTGTGAATGGGGTGAGCTCCTATAAAAGCCAACTAAACCTAATTTTTACTCATTCTCTCATTTGTGCAATAGAAGAGTGCTCTTGCTCCATCTCCATCTTCTTCTTCTTCTTCACCTCCTTGTGTGTGTGTGTGTGAGAGAGAGAGAGAGAGGGAGAGTGTGTGTGCGATCGAGCATTACGAAGGCACGACGGCGGTGAAGCGGTTGAGCGCGGCACGACTGCAGCTTCTTCTTCATCGCAGCGAGGAATCCACCACGAAGGCGAGCGTAGAGCGGTGAGTGACACACCCTTTGTTTCCTTGAGCTTGCTAGTTTAGGCTTGTTGTGTGCTTGGAGCCGTTTGTGGCTTGCATACGGTGTATCGGCAAGTCCCTTGCTTCGACAGTGCGGCAAGGAGCGCACATTTTTGGCGCCGCTGCCGGGGATATGCCCTACACTAAGCTCGGTTAGCACTTTACGCTTCCTTGTGGTGCAACTTCTATCATAGGAAAGGCAGGGAAGGAGTGTGTGGAGATTTCTGTTTTTTGCGTTTTTTACATTTGCTGTCAAGTTTCAATTTCTGCTATTGTCTGCGTTTTTTCAATTTCTGCATTTTCAAGTTCGGCGTTTTCAATTTCTGCAATTTTCTGCATTTCTGCGTTTTTTCAATTTTCTGCATTTCTGCATTTTCAATTTCTGCGTTTTCAATTTCTGCAATTTTCTGCATTTCTGCGTTTTTTCAATTTTCTGCATTTCTGCATTTTCAATTTCTGTATTTTCTGCATCAAAAAAAAATTTATTTTTTTTGAAAAAAAAAATCTGAAAAAAAAAATTCGGAAAATAAAAACGCGAGTGAGCGGGCGGCTAAATTTTTCGAAAATAAAAAACGTGACTCTTAAAACGGATGGGTTGGTTTGCATAAAAGATAGATCGGGATCATTTCCCCAAGCCCAAGCCCAGGCCCAGGCCTCAGTCCTCAGTCTTATGATTTATACTAGACTCACTCTTATATATATACCCTACTCCCTCAAGAGAGAATGAGAGCATGTGGGACAAGTCCTCCACTCTCCTCCTTTCTCTTCCCACTTGCACCCTTAGACTTTCTAGTTTGGGCTTAGTTCCCTACTGGAAATTGACAGTTTTAGGGATTCCGAGGACATAGAGTGACCAAACGGAGGGCTGTAAAGCACGGCACGACCCTCTGACCGATACGCTCGTTTCGAGCTATCACACGGCCCATTCCACGACACGCTCTAAAAAATCTAGCAAAAAAACAAACAAAAAACACGCTAAAAACTAGTCACAAGGCCTCCTAGAGCAGCTTTTTGACACCTTAGGGTATCAGAAGCACATGCACTTACGCTCTGGGCGGGTGCTAGAACACGAGCATATTGAGGGTGCCTCTGTTCATACGGACACCCATTACCCATCCACGATAAGCTCTAGACCCTCAGCGGGGACACAAGGTAGCACCACCCAAGACCCTAAAATAGCCGCTAGTGATTCCTCCTCCGACTCAGAAATCATGGAAGCATACCCTACCCAAAACACTGAGAGAGAAGGCCATGCACCTCCCGAAGCTCCACAGCCTAGTACTAGTATGTTTAGCCGTTTCATGGAAACATTAGGTAGAGCTACTCGCTCGGAACCTGATGCAAATGAAGCACACGAAGGGGGTGGGGAAGTGGACTCTCCTTTCACATCGCACGTGGACCCCACACCCCCAAAGAGTGTCCATGTGGATATCCTGCCAACTTCTTACTAAGAAGGCCCTGTTGAGCTGCCTCCTTCAGAAGTTCCCTCTAGAGTACCGTTGGTGACAAGTAAAACCACGGGGAGCAACATTGCTTCTACCTCACAAGAAACCATTAACACGTCGACTCTAGAAGGATTGTTCATTAATGATCATTGGACATACGACCTCCACACTGAGGTGTTGACGGATCTACACTCTGGCCACGCCTACCATGTAGGATGGATAGAGATTGTACAATCCACCTCTAGTGCCACGAGCATCGAAGATCAACAGAAAATGATCTGTAATGTTATCCATGGCATTATTCAATCAGAAAGGCAAAACCGAGGGGTAAATATACTCTCAACTGGCCCCATGAGATTTCTGGATACGAGCAAGGCTCAACAGCCTACTCTATCACAAATGGAGACTCCTCTAATGAGTCCCATGGACCCATCTTACGTCATTTCACCTGGGGTCTCTATGCAATCTGAGCCTCCGAGCGAAAACTTTAGCTTCCCTAACTTGGCTCAACCCTCTATTAAGGAAAACCCAGTGCTCACTCCAGGGATAAGCCTGACAGAGAATGTATCGATGACATCTACGGTTAGCGCAGTGCCACTACCTAGTGTTGTAGTACCTAATATGGGGCCTCGACCATATGTGCCTCTAGCCCCTTATGCACACATGGCCCCCACACCTCCAATTGTACCACTTGCTTATGCTCCTCGAGTGCCGCTCCCTAACCCTTATCCGAGTGGACCTATGCCCGGTTATGTTCCATATCCTGCATCATCCACACATATGCCAAGACCGGTACCCGTTCCTCTCCCACCTATGATTCCAAGAGTACCTCCACCGGCCCTGCCTCCTCACATAGGTGACTTGGCAGCGTTTGCTCAAACCATAGGTCGATCTATCGCGGAAAATATGCGTCATGCATCTGATAGAGAGCCTAGAAGTAAGGCAGTACAAATTGCCAAACTCACGCAAAAATTCAATGGGGACGAAGATGCTAGGAAACACATTGAAGTGTTTGAACAAGTATGTGATTCCTTAGGGGAACGCAACGAACTACATAAGTGCAATGCCTTAAGCTTGACATTAAGTGGGAAGGCTGGAGATTGGTATAGGACCCTAAGGGTGGACGAGAAAACAATCTACCCTACCCTTCGAAGGTTGTTTCTAAAGGAGTACATACGAGAAGGTGTGCTTTGGGGTGTAGCATCTCAGCTACAGAAGGCCGAACGTAAGGAAGGAGAGTCAGTAAGGGACTTCATTAGTCGTCTAAAGCACTTAAACTCTCGCTGCCCTGTAAATGAGCGCTTCAACAATAACCAACTGCTTGATCGATTCATTCGAGGGTTGAGGAATGAAGGAATCTATAATGGACTAGTGATTAGAGGTATCACAACCTGGGAAGATGTCACTGCCAATGCAATCCAACTAGAGGACAACTTGATGATAGCAGGCATGAGGGTGTCTACTGACACGAGATCCACTAGCTCACAAGCCATTGAGTATGAACCCATGACTGCAAAGCCCATTGCCAATGAGCCAAAGGTATTTGAGACATTCTTGACATACCTCACCAAGGCAATCCAAGAGTCTCTTAAGGATAATCGACCCCCTCAAAATAGTCACATGTATCCAAGAAGGGAGCAACAATGGTGTTCCATTTGCTTAGGTCCACATAGCACTAGTGAGTGCCCTACGTTTAGAGTAAAATTTAATGGAACTTGCAACGCATGTGGTAGGTATGGTCACAAGCTAAGGATTGTTTAATGATCAAACGTATGATGGCAAATAGACCACCTGTAGCCTGGACGGATGCACCTCGAGCTCCTGTATTGATGCCTACTCCACCTGTTGAGCAACTACTGCAACACATGGTCCCTAGATCTCAAAATGTTGTACAAGCTACACCGCTACCACCTCCTGTGCTAGGACCGTAGCCCCCGCATCCAAGAGTCGCCCCTATGAACCAAGTGGGTTGCGAGCCATCAAATGCTTATGCAGATGGCTGTGAGGAGGAAATAGACACTAGTATTGCCTACGGACTTGATACATTGGAAGAGTGTCCTATATACTACATGGAAGATTGTTGGGGGCAAGTCAAGCCGGTTTATCAAGCTGCTGCTCTCGCATCCAGAGTTCAAAATATCAACACCCAGGCTAGGAGGCCACCTCTTCAATGCTACGAGTGTGGTGGACCACATCGAGTAGCGGAGTGTCCTATTAGGCTGCAAAAGAATGCTGCACAGATGCAAATGAATCAAGGGAGCACGTCTGCAATGCCAATACTCACATGTAATCGTTGTGGCATAGATCACTTGATTGCCCAATGCCCCTATAACCCAAATGCGCCTAAAATCACACCCCTGAATTTGGTCGAAATTGCTAGTGTGACATCGCCAATACCACCCGTCGCACCCGCTTATGCGATTACACGGTCCATGCTTCAAGGGCCAGGCCATATCCTCGAAGAGAGAGATACCGCGTCAGTTATCCAAGCAAAGAAAAAGAAGACACGAAGGAAGAAGTCACAGAATACGGAAAATTCAAAGCCAAGTTCCAAAACAAACATAGGAACAGGAGATGACCCCGTGTATATGAATGACCTCGAGGATGATTCAGATTCAGTCGAGACAATGGAGACTAAAACCAATACCACAAAGGGAAAGACCGACAAAGAAAACCGTAACATGGAACCAAATGAAAACCGAATAAGAGAAAACCATAAAGAGCCTCTGAAAACACCACAAGTGTTTCCAAATCCAATCCAAGACCCCCAAGATAAACCGCAGGGGCAAAAAGGGAAGAATCGTAAAAAGAAGATTGGGACGTATCCAAACCCAGTAGACGAGATTGAGCAAGTGAGACATCTAAGAGGTTTAGTGGAGGAGACTCAAAGGAAACTAGAACCAGAACCCATGCAGGTCAAAATTCATGACACAGTGTTTCCCACGCAAGTTCATACACCCCACATGAACCATAGACCGTTAGCCATATCTAGTATCATCCAAGAAGGGAGTGAGGACAGGACATCAGAAAGTGAGCATACACCCTTCTTGTTGGAAAGGATGTTTAACGAAGGAATACCTGATCCCATTGAGGAATATGAGATTCCATCCTCACCAGTTCCTAGTCAAGGACCTACACCCTGCAAAACGCCAATGAATGTTGCCAAACTAGTGGACTTCATGTCTTCTGAGATTCGAACCACGATCATAGCAAAGCTGTATGGAGATCCTGAGTTATTCCTTGCACTTCGAGCATTCCTTAACGGAGAGCTACGAACGGGATTACCGCAGTTTGCACAACCAAATAGGCCTGACTCGATTATGATTGATGAGGAAAATCATGTGCAATCACTTGACTTAGATGGACACGAGTCTGTGATTGAGGTACCCATTAACGAATTAGGGCAGTATTTTGAAGGCGACGAGTCTAATGCGACCCTACCCATCACTACCAAGGGATTAACTATAAAGGGAATTCTTGATGGTGGTGCGGGAGTTAGCATCGTTACAAAAGATTGTTGGGAATCCATGGGAAAACCCCGCCTCAGTGTTACTAACATTGTGGTAAAGATGGCAAATGGTACCATAGCCAAACCTATGGGGATGCTCAAGGATCTTAAGATCAAAGTTCTAGGACACAAGGTACGACATACGTTCATTGTAATGGATTTCTCTAAACACCTTATGACATATGAAATGATTTTAGGACGACCATTCATGAGGGAAGCACAAATGGTTCACGATTGGTCTAAAAATCATGTCTATTTGCAATTCCAAGACTCTGTCCTTAGAGTGGATTTGGTGACTGGTAAGGTACACCCCTTAGGGAGTAAAACCATTATTGATCATCGCTCTGACACCACAGTTCACTCGGCTCCACTACAATATTGTTACACTTGTAAGAAGGATACAGACATTGGCCAAGATTCTCCTTATATGGATGTGTTACCGGGTATGACTGAGTCAGACAACGTAGATTGGGTCCACCTAGCATCAACCATAGACACTTGGGGAAATAGGGGGACGACCTGGGTAACACCTGAGGGGGATGAAATGCATGTACCCTTAAATATGCTACAAGCAATGCATATCGCTTCCGACAAGACTCATCCTAATGTCACGAAGAAAACATACAAGTGGGTCCCTAAAGCTTCTTTAGTGACCATAGCTAGTGCTAAAAAACAGAAGCCTTGTAAGAAACGTACCACTTGCTCCAAGAAAAGTAAGAAAATGTTGCGATGGATCCCTAAACGACTATTGGAAGCCCAAGGCTACTATCAAGGAAATGATCAAATCTGGGTGCCAAAACGTAGATTGTGCTCTTACCTATCACCTGACCCAAGTGAGCCCAATCCCGTAGCTCCAAAACGAATCAATGATCGTGGAAAGGAAAAAATCACAGAATGCTACACACCCGCTCCCGAGCTAGTTTGGGTACCAAAGAAAGAACGATTTGTTCCACCTAGCTCAGGAAGGGGGGAGTCCCATGAAGCTTCTAGCTCCTCATGTAATACATCCATAGAGGTAAAAGCTTCTACATAGCCTCCATCTATAGTAGTGGACCTCCATGAAGCTACAAAAGAACCCACACCTCCCAGTGTTCAAGAATCACCTAATGAACCACTTCAAGTTCGATCCTGGGAGAGTACCTTACCACCCTTGCAACTTGACGAGGCACCTAGGGTAATAGAAAACTACTGGCAAAAATCCTCACCTATTACCAACTGGAACAATTGGTTTCAAAGGGTGACAAGCTCATTTCAAACGGTATGATCTACCCAAGGAAGGGGGGAGTGTTTGCTGACAGTCCTCATTCATTTGTTTCCCTCTCAACCTTTTTCCCTGACCTCTCAATCACCAATCTTAGGGAATGTACATATAAAGCTTTATACTCAAAAAAAAAAAAAAAAAAGAGCAAGAGCAATTAGCAAACAAGTATGCACATTAAAAGTCAAAACATTGACTCAGACCTACACATGTCACATCTGGTACAGTGAAACAGAAACCTATGCCATAAAAAACCTTTGATCCTCATCACTTGAGTGATGGAGGGTAAGGTAAGATTAGTACGATAGGAGTGTTTCTGTTTTAGAGTTGAGAGATTAGCGAAGTTATCTTTTCCCACTGATGTGCCTCCTAGAGGTATTGTTTGTGTTTCATAGTGTGTACAGGAACGTGTTGCTGTGGTTAGGATTTGGACCTTCATGGAACCTTTCTCTCGTTCACACTTCAAATCAAGCGCGACCATCGACACAAACAGGTGTTTCTTGTCCATTAGCATTGCCCTTATCTTTTTTGCATCCATGTTTGTCTGCTTTGATTGTGATTGGTAGCATAATATTCAGCGCATTGGCTTAGTATCAAACATTTAATTCAATGTAATGTTTTGTCATAATCACTTGTCTAGGTTTAAAAATCAAGCAGTCCGACTAAGCTAGTTTGACCAGGCTAGGTATTAGAAATCTTCTCTTAATACCGTGGGGAATGCCTTCCTAATAAGCAATGGTTACTTGGGTTCTTAATCCGATTTAGGCAGCATTGTATGAAATGTACTAGGGCTTTCTAGTGGGCTTAACCCTATTGACCTTTAGCTTAAGTATTATAAAGGGAGTTTACTAATGTGATGAGCCTGGGGAGTGTATCAGTGTTATATGACCCCCCAAAGTTACAAAATTAAAATGCTGAAAATGAACAAACAAAAAATCAAAGTGCTACAATGTAAAATTTTAAGCTGGAAGAGAAATCTCAGCTTGATTTGGTACTTCACTCACATGTATTGCCTATGGTACTAGAGCCCTAGAGGTTCCCAGTGTGGGCGCTTTTCCTTGAGAAGCAAAAAACCCAAGGCATACAAAATAAGCACACACATCATAATTGAATCAATGTGAAAAGACTTTGGGGGGTCAAAGAAAAAGTAATCAGTCAGGCGATGATTTCATGAGAAATTCCTTTTATGGTAGCTTAACTACAAGGTTTTCTAGATATAGCCTCTAGTCAGCCCTCGAACATCAATACTTGGCTCTCGCGATTAAACAACTTAATTGACCACTGAAAATTAAGAAGCTTACCCATGGTATTAATATTCGATCTCTAGTGCCTTTCGACCGTCAAATTAGCGACCCCAGACTTGTTTAATTTTTTACCTTTACATCTGTTTATGCATTTGATTACATTGCAATTTAATGTTCATTGCTAACAAATTGTTTGAAATTCTTTGACCAATCAATGTGTCTACCTAAAACTGCATATGCTTTTTAAGAGAATGCAATTACTGTGCCAATGTTGTTTGATTTTGCAGTGACTGAAGAAGGCTAAGGACATTCATATCAAATGCTCTTCCACCTCGACGAACCAGCTTCAACTCAATAGCTTCCGAGGACGGAATCTACATCAGGAAGGGGGGCATGTTAACCCTCACGGCACACGGACACCCTATCGCCTACGATGGACGCGTATTATGTATTTGGTAGAGTCAGGTACCGGGCTTGTCGGACCAATAGGGAAAGGTAGAGTGATCGCCGATGAGAGGCGCACTTTAACTTGGACATTCAAGGGATTAGTTGGTTAAGCATGGGCGCCCAAGTGTGAATGGGGTGAGCTCCTATAAAAGCCAACTAAACCTAATTTTTACTCATTCTCTCATTTGTGCAATAGAAGAGTGCTCTTGCTCCATCTCCATCTTCTTCTTCTTCTTCACCTCCTTGTGTGTGTGTGTGTGTGAGAGAGAGAGAGAGAGGGAGAGTGTGTGTGCGATCGAGCATTACGAAGGCACGACGGCGACGAAGCGGTTGAGCACGGCACGACTGCAGCTTCTTCTTCATCGCGGCGAGGAATCCACCACGAAGGCGAGCGTAGAGCGGTGAGTGACACACCCTTTGTTTCCTTGAGCTTGCTAGTTTAGGCTTGTTGTGTGCTAGGAGCCGTTTGTGGCTCGCATACGGTGTATCGGCAAGTCCCTTGCTTCGACAGTGCGGCAAGGAGCGCACAATAACTCTACACCTATGTTTCCACACAATTTCCCTTGCTCGGCTGACTGGTTCAGAGAGCATCTCCTTGGGGCTGAAGAGTTGCTCAAAGTGGCCTCTCATATAGCTGATGTTTTCTTCTTCTGTCTGAATTGTACTATCTGAGTCAGTGAAAAGAGGGGTGGCCTCTCCAACATGTTTTTTCCTCAGCATTTTGAACATTTCTTTGGTTGGTCGGTCAACCTTTCCAGCCCACCACTCACTAAAAAAAAACGAGGCATGTTTAAGGGCAAGATCTTCTTCCTACTTAAGTTTGGACCTTAATTCGGAAATAGAGATCTGAATGGTTTCATTCTGAGGCCCTGATTCAAGCTCGCTTAGGGAGATGTCAAGCTGGTCCCTTCTCTTCCTCTTGATTGAAGTGACCTCCTTCCTAAATTTGGAGAGAAGTTTTTGTGTTACTCTGACATGCTTCTGACCAAGCTGCAGCCGGGCTGTTAGCTAAAGAAAATTTGGACTGCCAAACCTTGCATATGGCCTCTTGAACCATCAGGAGCTTGAAAAGGGCAGGGTCGGTGTGAAACCATTGGTTACGAATCTTTCCAACTTTTTGGTCGATTACGGACACCACTGGATAATGATCAGAGATGCAGGAGTTGTACTTGACTTTGCTTTTGACCCTAGTGAACAAGTTAGCCAGGGGAAAAGAAATGTAGCTACAGTCAAGATGGGCTTTCCTAGCATTCTCCCCTCTCGAGTAATTCTACCAGGAGAAGCATCCCTCTTCTCCTATGTCCCACAGCTCAAGACTGTCTTTCAATCTGTCCCACGCAGCCTTCTCGCTACCATTGATGACCGTGCCTTTACCAAGGAACCTGTCTAGAGATGATTCAACCATGTTGAAGTCGCCCATCATGAGGATGTCCCCTTTGACCTGAGACAATTCCTCCCATAACTTGCTTCTTTGGGCAGTAGATCCTGCAGCATACACCGAGACCAAAATGCATTTAATAGGCACCACTATACTAACAACCACCCAGTGCTCCCCTCCTAGCACAATGGGCACATGAGGGAGAAAGGAGTGAGGAACCTTTATCGAGGTGCCTCCAGATCCCCTTTGATGAGATGAAGAGAACCATTGTAATGATTGCGATATTTCTTTGAGTCTTCTGGTAGAGTCCTCACCCGTGACCTTGATCTCTTGAAGAGAAATAATGTCCACAGGATTGTCAGTAACCTAGGCTTTTATTTTCTTGGATTTAGTGGGCTCAGTAAGCCCCTTGACATTCCAATTGACAACTCTCATCTATGCACCCGTTTGTCTTTTTTTGGCTTTGTTGGCCGGGGATTTTACATTCTTCTGACCGACAGGTTCGTGAGTCCTCTTGTTGTCTTTCTGAATCTGCATAGGTGCCAGGGCTGCAGAGGGGGGAATGTTTTCCTTATTCGTTGTTGCAAGTTGTGGGGTGGCTAGATTAAGATCGATAAGGGAATCTTCGTCCATTCTATTCACCTGGGACTCTAATTCCGCAGGGAGAGATTCCTCAGCATCGGATTCGGAAACCTTTGATTCAAGCAACTCTTTTTCATCGAACCCATTGAGTGGAGCCAGTACCAAAAATCTGTTAGGCTGCCAAGTTTTGGGTCTAGGTTTTTCTTTATTCTGCTTCTAAGGAGAATATTTTCCTCTCCCGTGAGTGACCGTGATGAACTTGCCTGCCCCTTCTTGCGGGCCTTGTTCCTTGCTTTCTACTGGTTCAGAAGAAGGAGCTGGGGGGAATTTAATCAGAGAGTTTTTGACATAGTGGTCTTTGTCCCCATAGTGAAAGCACACATTAGGCAAGTATTTATAGGTTATTTCTTGATCGAACAGTTCTCCATCGTCTGTAAAGATGTCAATGGCAGTGGGGAGATCCCTTGAGATGTCCATTTCTATTAGCACTTGGGGGTGCCATGAAGGGACATAGTTAGTCTTCTGTCTACCCCCTAGGACCTTACCTAAGGGGGCCCCAATCTCAGCTAAGTGGGCATGGTAATGCATCGGTAGGTTTGGGAATTCGACCCAGATAGAGTAATTGACTAAAGCCGAGTGTTCTGGGTTAAATTCTTTGTGCCAGCGAAACAGACTTAGAGGTGAAGACCTAATGACCCACTGCCCATGGCTTAGCACAGAAAAAGCCATGGCTGCAGTTTTGAAGACGAACAGATAGTGGTCTTTTGGTAACGCCTGAATCGTTTCCACTTCTGCCTCTAAGGGCCCCCATTGATTTCTAATCCAGTTTCTGAGGGACTCTACAGGGGGACGGGGTCCGGCTAGGAGACCTATCAGAGCCCTTTCTTCAAGATCTTTTTCTTTCTTTCTAATCTGAGAAGCAGGCAGAGTGACGAAGGGCTTACCTCCGAGACCTCGTTGAGAGCATCCTCCAGAAGCTCCTTCGCCTGCTCTCCCGAAAAGCTCCTCGGGAAGCTTATCTTCTTGGTGATAGGGGCCTGGTTGATAAGCTTCTTCACCTCCTTCTGCAGCTCTTTGGGGATGGTATGACGAGGAGGGGAGACCATTGTTGCCTGTTGAGAATGACGCTTTGAGCTTCTGCGCGAGGCCATGTGGAAGCGCTTTCAGTACTTCGTGAAACGGGGCTGTCTTCAACAGCACATTTTCCTGCGGGGAGTTGTCGAGCACCAGGCTGCGATGGGGAAGGGGGTTGTCAGGGTGCCAAGAATTCGGGGACGAAGAAGTGAAGTTGCATGCAGACTCGTGTGGAGAAGACATGAGGGGACTAACTTAGTGGGCGTAACCTCGAGGGTTACGCCCCTGACGCGACTTGTTAAGTCTAGTCTAGGGTTAGGCCATCGCTAAGACAGCTTAAGCTCTCTCTTTGCGGTCTTTCTTCCAAAAGTTGGTGACATCTTTTCAGTGGTCCTCTTCAGGTGAGTAGATTCCCAGAGAGATATTGGTGCATCTGATGAGCAGTCGCCATCCCCAGCAGGTGACGCTCTTGATTTTGACAAGATAGGCCTTCACTAGGTCCAAGAAGCCATTCAAAAAATTCTGCTCGCAATGTAGCAGAAGCAGAGTTGATGGGACCATCATGGTTGGGGGGCAACGCATTACAGCCGTCCATCTGCTACGCTTTCCTCTGCGGAATCCACTGATGCAGCTACTCGATCATCGACACGTCAGCCCTTGGAATATTGGCGCTATTGCCCAATCAAAATTCTTCAGTTCAGCTGTCGGAATGACTGCGCAGGCCGACACATTAGCGCACGGAATCTCAATTTTTGCAGGCATCCGATGTTCGCCACGCAAGCACTGGGAATTTGCCATTGTCAGCACAGTTGCAACACTGCCGTCTCGCCACTGTTAGCGTAGTTGTGCCTGCAGTCATGCAGTGCTGTTCAAATGTCAACCTAGCTACCATCTACCGATTACGCTCAAACCAAAACAAAGAAGCTGCGCGAGCTGACTGCCATCTGGTCCCTCCGACACATGGCTGTGAAAGGTCACCAAGTGACCTTTCCACTGCAATGCAAACGAGCTGACTGCCATCTGGTCCCCCCGACACATGGCTGTGAAAGGTCAACAAGTGACCTTTCCACTGCAATGCGTGCTCTCGCATGGCTCTCGGCTCCGCCAGTAGCCATGCAGTTGCCCGCATTATAGGGAAAGGTTACTTTGAGACCTTTCCCTACCCCTTCCACTCGAATGCAGATCGCATGAATTGATGCGCTTCATTGGTTGGGGGAGGGGGGGGGGGGGGGGGGGGCACGGCCACAAAATGGAAAATCGAACTCTTTACGACCAAGCACCGCAAGAGAGAGAGAGAGAGAGAGAGAGAGAGAGAGAGAGAGAGAGAGAGAGAGAGAGAGAGAGAGAGAGAGAGAGAGAGAGAGAGAGAGAGAGAGAGAGAGAGAGAGAGAGAGAGAGAGAGAGAGAGAGAGAGATGGTAGGGGTGACACATGCCCCCAACTCTATGTTCGAGAAAAACTTAAAAGTTATCTTAGGTTAATATCGTGTAGTTTTCAATTTCAAAATTCACCTACGCAGGGCAAGGAGAAAAGGAGAATTTTTGCCAAAAAATAGTGTAAAAACCCAGAAATAACCTAATTTTTAAAAAATTTCTCTTGACAAAATTAAGGAAAGAAATTTTGTATGTTTGGAAAAATGATTTCTTTTGAACATTGCTCCAACTCCATCAGCCTTAAAGAAGTTTATAAATTGACAACATTGACCTGTGATATTAGTGAAGGTTTTGATTTGTGGGGCATTGAAGGGATGTTGAGACGAGAGAGAGAGAGAGAGAGAGAGAGAGAGAGAGAGAGAGAGAGAGAGAGAGAGAGAGAGAGAGAGAGAGAGAGAGAGAGAGAGAGAGAGAGAGAGAGAGAGGATTTCAATGACACTGCCATCTTTGTATTCTTCTTAAACATCATCCACTCATCCTGTTGCATCATATTCTTCTTGGGCTTATTCATCAGCTACCCTCACATCCTTCTACAACATTTTCAGTGCGTGAGCCTATCACCAATACAAAATAATTTTACATCTATTTCATGTAATTAAACGATGTGGTGATGAACTAAAATGATTACATGAGCTAATTATGGGAAATGACATGAGCCAAAGGGCTAGGGTTGCTTCACCACGATGCCAAGCAGTCTAATATTTAACAAAAATTGCCAAAGAAGTATAATTCTTTGTTTGCTTGCACCTACAATTGATCTGGTGGCAAGCTCTTGGCTTTCTCTTCCTAAGTCTAAATAGTCCCAGCTTGAACCAGTCCCTAACCCTCCAAACTCCCACAAGCTTTGGAACTCCCTCTGGTGACGCATTGTCGCTACCTGAGTCCCAAATTTGCATGCATGAGTTGGCAAGGCACCTGTAGCTTGAGGGTTTTATGTGGAGTAAGCCAGCAAGTAGAGAGAGGGGGGGGGTGGCTATGGCCCAAACTGCTAGAGACCAAGTGAAGATGCCTATACAAAGGCATAAATGCATAGAGCACCTATGAAATGTTTCTTCTTCATCTTCCCTACCCTCATTCCCTGCTAGCTCTCTCCACCTTCGAAGGTGTTTGAGGTCTTGCGATAGCCAAAGCTTTCTTCAAAGTTTATGTTATGGTTGTGATGAATGAAGCTTTTCATCTTCATTGCATCACCTAGGAACACAAAGATTGTATTGTAATAAGTCTCTCTTAATGGGAGAAATCATAATACAAATGCCTATTGGAGGGGGGACCAGCTCCACCTAAATCCGATCCTCAACTGTTGTCATGTTCTCTAAATTCTCTCTCTTGCAAAAGTATTGTTCATGCCAAGTTAACCAATTTCTATGTCTATGTTGTTATCTTCAATTATGTTCACCCGCTATGCTCACACAGTAATTTCTTAAAAGTATTCTCATTAATTTCCGCTACTCTCAAGTTAATAGGCCAATTCCATTACATACATATAATGGAGAGAGAGGCATTAAGAAAAAGCTCGCTCCAAAAATTGATTTTGGGACGAAGCAATATTTTTTTTAATTTTTCCTCAGTTGAACAACAATATGGAAAAAGCTCCCTCCAAAAGTTCCCTCCATTCCCATCCCCAGCAAAAAATGATTATGTCATGTGTCCACCAAGCAAAGCAATTAGTCTTGCCTACCAATCGAAAAACCACTTGTACTAGGAAGAGAGTAAAGACGAGAGAAATTGAGTCCCTGAAAGTGTATTTAAATCTTGCTATGCAAACAAAAGGGCTCCGCAAATGCACTTTCACAACTTGCAAACATGCTCAAGAGGCCAAGTGGAGTAAATACTAATAGTGAGAAGTTGAAAACATAGCTTGGAGACTTTAATTGGCTACCTTCAAATTTTAAAACTAGAAATTTTTAGGCAAGATCACACTAAACGTAAAATTTTTTGTCCTCTCCTAGGAGGCAAGCTAACGTGTTTATGAAAAGTATTTAGATGGTGCTTCACATAAGCAACAGAAATGTGTTATCTTAGCATCAAAAGTAGCAAGTGTTTTAGATTTCAACCTTATCTAAAGAGACCAATTTAAAAATTGGGAATTCCTTTAAATGTTTAACTAAACAACTAAATATTCGTTTGATTTAGTAAAAATATTTCTTCATGTGTCCTATTCAAACTCCAAACTTTCAACTAGAAATAAATAGCTCAATCATGCAATGATACTAATAATTCGATTGTGTTTTTATGCAGTGAGGCGACCAAGAAGGTTGAACACAACTTACGTATATCAGCTCATCAAGAGAGACATTAGATCGTGTGGTGAGTAAACACCACCACATTTTGCTCCTGAACACTAGAAAGCAATGATCCAATGCACAAAAAATTGCATGCTGTCATGGGAATGGCATGTTCCCACGTATTTTGAAAAAATGGGGAGCCAGAGTGTGCAAACTCCTCGTGTGAGAAAACTTCATTATTTTTCTTTTTGTTTAAAAGATAAGCTTGGAATCACAAATAAAATAATTACCTCATTAAGCGAATCCTTCAACAATACTAACTTAGAATGGCTCTAACTGTTTTGCACTTGTTCTTTGCAAGGTCCATAGAATGAACATCGAGAGTGTGCTTCTAAGTAGGCAACAATCACATTGTCACACAAACAACAAGAGCAGATAGATGATACATAATTCTCTAACATCTTTTTATACATCATTAGTTGTGTATGATTGTCAAAAAAAAATTGCGCTCTCTTTTAGTGCATTGATATTATATTGTCCTAGATACCATGTTGGTATTGTTCAACTTAAAATAGTATGTGATAAGCTATCTCGCTTCTTTGCAACTATCCTCTCCCTCCCTCTCGCTTAAAGAAACAAGGTAAAAATTCACTATGGCCTACATATGGCTATTGGGGAGAATTTCATAATAAGAGGCTTCTTTGTATGAGTTAAAAATAGAAAATGACGCTAATATTTTAAAACATGTGGTATCACAATAAAATATGGAAAATGATGCTAAAATATTTTAAAACATGAGGTATCACAATAAAATATTATGTTATTTGAAAAAAGTATAACAATCAACTATTTAGACTACAATATATTTCAAAAGCATAAAAAATTATGTTTGACACCTCAATGCCCCTCTTTAAAGAGGGAGGTATACAAATGTCAACACCCTCTTACAAGAGCCTATTTAAAAAAAAATTATTATTAGCTTTCCATGTGGCATTAATCCACAAACTTTATCCAATGGTCCACAGATGTACCCAAAATCCAACCCTTTACTAAGGACTACTTATGTAGTCCAATAATAGTTTGAAAACTGTCCTAAAATTCATATTGTTTTATTGAGCTGCTTGTTATGTTAGAGTTTCCCATCCTTTGTCTCACTTTCTCCATCACACACCAAGCATAAATCTCTTCCTCTCGTTTTCTATATAAACAAGCATTAGTATTGTTAAAGAATTTCAAATGGCGTGCCAAATAAACAATGTGAAAATTCACTATGGCCTACATAGCGATATTGAGAGGTTTTTAATATTTGTAAAAGAGTTCTTTGTGAGAGAAAAAAAGAGAAATTGACACTAGCGTTTAAAAACATTTTTGTTCACACTAATTGAAAAAAATGCAACAATAAACCATTTAGATTACAATATATTCCAAAAGATTAAATATTGATGGATAAAAAAAACACTTGGCAGCATCAAGTAAGAAATTAAGAAAAAACAAAGTGAAATTAGATGGGAAAGATTTTCTTTTGTTTACATGTACAGTTTTCAAATTTTTAAACAATAGAATTTTAAGTTGAAAGAAACTTTTGAAGAGGTCAAAATGTTTTAAAAATACTTAGGTGATCTTCACCTTGGTCTGTTTCAAGATTTAGTATTAAAGAACAAACAATGATTTGAAGGTATCCACTTAAACCGATCAATGGTTTATCTCCAAAATTAAACAAGTAAAAAAAAAAACATAAAATAAGTTAAGATGCTTGCCTTCTATAACTTTAGTAAATGAACAATAAGAAACAATGAAAATGTTTAAATATGGATGTGTGTGTGTGTGTGTGTGTGAGAGAGAGAGAGAGAGAGAGAGAGAGAGAGAGAGAGAGAGAGAGAGCAATGGTTAATGGTTAACATTGGTTTTCTTAAGTTCATGATTTAGCATTAAAAAAATCAATAATGATTTAGAGGATCACCACTTCAAACCATCATTATTGTATCTCCAAGGAAAAAAAACATAACCAAATTGTAGGGCCTTTGCCACACACATGCCAAAATATCCAACCAAACATCGACGCCTTTCCATTGGGAGGCGAGAATTTGAATCAAAGTAATTCATTCCATCGAACCACTATTCCCAAATAACATTTTTCTAAACAAATAGAAAAAATTAGGCTATTGAAAATTACAAGTTTTTTCCCAAAACTTTGCAAGTTGTTTTTGAAAATTATAACTAGACTATGAAAAGTTGCGGAAAAAAAAAATCATAGATAAAAACCAAAGAAACCAAACGAACGCTGCATTGAACTCTTCAAGCATACACCATACATATACTCAATCAGAACCAGACCTGCTCGCCTGCTTGATATGTAATTAGCATTAGCAACCATTGGTCATGGCATCCTCGTCCGCGTCCTTGGCGCAGCCTGCTCTTCGTGGGCGCTTCGGTTGTCCTCTTCTCCTTCGTGTTGCTGGTTGCAAACAAGAGCAAGTCTGCTTCAGAAGTACTGGCATTCGTTGCAAACACAAGCGCTCCTCCTCAGAGGAGTCAGAACTCATCTCGAGAGCCGAAGGGAAATCGTCACGGCAGCGATCTCGCAAGCACCAGCTCAAGTACCAAAGCTTGGTATCTCCTCCTTCCCGTAACTCCTTGCTTCTTGTTTAGTTTTTGGGTGGGTGCGCATTGTCTTGAGCCAGTGCACAACTCATGGGCGGGAAATTACACAGAAGCTAGTCACTCATGGATGGGAAATTACTCTTGTGGTTCTATGTGCAGCGGACAGGATTGACAGTCTATTTGGTGGCTTTCTATAGCACCTTGTTCTTCTCTTGCAGAGCTCTTGATCTTGCAGTGTTAGCTGCAGTCTTAGTATTGATGTGTGTTCCTTTCTGCACAATTCACTTTGAGAGTCGGGTGATATTCTCTCGGGTGGTTTTCCAGACAGATGAAGATCGGTAGTAGTTTTCACTCTCAGTTCTAATGGAGTTCCTTTAGATATAGTTTGCAGAACATCGTTGCTGCAGGTCTTTGGTTCTTCGTCATCAGGCTGCTCATTCCTTAGTAGCCTCGATTGTCCCATTCTTTGGACTTCTCCTAGAGCAGCTTAAAGTTTCTGGCATGTGGTATATGACTGGAGATACAAATTTCCAACTCTTTTCCTCGAGGGTGATTTTTTGGCAGCTTTTGGAGCAAAGCTTTTGAGTGAGTACTTTAGAGTTGGGAAATGATCCGGATAGCAGTAGTTTATGCCTTTACCCTCAGTTATGATGCATTCTCTTGGAGCGGTCCACTATTGTACCTTCTGCAGATGAGTCGATTAAGTTGAGAAGATTCTTGATAGAGCTGGATTTACTTTCTGCAGACAACATTGTACTTCCCAGACGGGTTTTGGGGCTAGCGGTTGGATGGTATATTGGCCATGTATTATTTGATTTCGGAGTTCTGTAGCAGATATCCTCGTCCACGAAACCCAGTTGCAGATTGCTCACTCCAGCTCCTTGGTCCGACTTCCTTTCTTGTAGTTGAGAGGGGGTATTAGAGTTCATACATCTCTTTAGATTCATATAGTCGGTCCCAGTTTCATGTCGCGTTGTGTCTAGTAAAGTTTAGCTTGGGTTTTGGCTCAGTTCTATAGCCATGTAGGCTCCTTGGGCCATAGGGTAGATTTCCCCCTTGTAGTCTAGTGACTTCCCAGGGTCCTAGAGGCTAGTGGTCAATAGCCACTTCCTCTCTTTTATTTCCCATTTATAGGATTTATCATAGGTCACGGGGGATGAGGGCTAGGTCGGGTAGTCCTGCTTCTCCCCTATATAGGGGTTTTGGGGACTGACGGAGGGGGTGGGTGGGGTTCACTTTGTTGGGTTAAAAGCCCAAATGGCCCCCTTTAATGTACATTTTAAAGGTTACTAACCTTTGGCCAAGTTCACATTGAACTTGGTCACTAACTTATTAAATTGGTCCTTATACAAATAATAAAGGGTAAGTGAGTTTTCAAACAACTCACTCACTAAAGGCCCAAATGGTCTCCTTTAATGTACATTTTAAAGGTTACTAACCTTTGGCAAAGTTCACATTGAACTTGGTCACTAACTCATTAAATTGGTCCTTATACAAATAATAAAGGGTAAGTGAGTTTTCAAACAACTCACTTACTTATTCCCTTTGAAGAAAGCGTGTCCTCTCTCTTCTGCTAGCCCTTCCTCTCCTGCAGGCCTTCGCCTCCCCTCTCTGCACACACTGCACTTCCTCGCGTGCTCTTTCACTTGCACACACCGCCGCGCGCTCATCAATTGGTATCAGAGTCTCGATTAGGCTTTGTCCCAAATCTGCAAACGTTGAATTTCAGCCAAGAAGGTCAACTTTCACGTGAGATTTTGCAATTTCGTCGCCAAAGGACTCGTCCCCGGACACTAGAGAGCTCCTGGCAACCCAAATTGACCCAAAACAGGTTGAAATTAGGTCAAAAACAGGAAATTACAGGCTATGACAGCAAAATACAGTCTTTGCAAATGATGTAATAAGGTGTGGGAATACTTTTGCTAAGTCTCCGCTACCCGAAAACACTGAAATTGCTGAAAAACAAGCCCTAAAACAGGTGTTTTAAGCAAATTTCAGATTTGCGCAGGCTTTTGCAAGTGTTTTTATGGTGCGATTACATTGGGGAAAGTGTAAATTGATGCAATCTACGCACATTTGACAAATTTTGTCGATGTATGACCATTTGTGGCTCAATTTCATGCAATTTTGATGCTACAAATTGGGGCTTTTGCTCTTACATGCTTCTAAAGGCTGTGTATTAGCCTTATGTATGTCTTCTGAGAACTAAAGTTGTTGTTTTCGAGCACAAATTCGCTCGCTGAAATTTTCTGCGCATAAATTTCAGAAATTGAATTTTGTGCCCAAATCGTCCTATTTTGCCCCAAATTGCTCCTGTGACCATTTGGAGCTGTAATGCACATCTTTGTGAGGCTATACTCCGATTTTTACGTATTTTGCCCAAAAATTCAGCGTATTATTCCTCTTATTTCGTGCAACTATGGCCTCATCTTCTTCGGATGTGAAGAACCTCTTCGAGATTAGGAGGTTCGATGGTACAGGTTTTGATCTTTTGGAAAGACAGCATTCAGGGAATCCTATTTCTTAAGGATAGCGAAGGGGCACTTGAACAGGTGAAGCCACAGAATATGACGGATGAAGCATGGGTTAGCATGAACAGGAAGGCCGTTACATACATTAAAATGGCCATGACCGATGAGACCGTCATTGATGTGAAAGGTCTCACGACTGCTTTTGATGTGTAGGAGAAGTTGAAGGGAATGTATGAAAATACAACGCTTGTCAACCAGGTACACTTGATGCGAAAACTTGCTGGCATGCAACTAGATGAGTCCAAGAGCGCGGCAAAGCACTTGTCATTATTCGCAGGTACTTTGTTGTAGTTATAGGATTCTGGCTTGCCCCCTTTTGATGATAATCTGAAAGTTATCTTCTTGCTTATGACCTTACCTGAGTCATGGGAAACTTTGGTGGTTTCGTTGTCCTATAATCCCAATTTGACCTTTGATGGTGTTAGGGGTTCTATCTTGAATGAAGAAATCAGGAGGAAAGCAAGTGGAGAGGGAGGTAGCTCTGCCAACATAGTTAGAGGCAGGACAGAAAAGAAGAATGCTTATGCACAAAGGAGTAAGAGTAAGAGTAAAGAAAGTGGAAATGCAAGCAAAGGCAAGGGTGATGTGACTTGCTATCAATGTGGCAGGAAAGGTCACAAGAAACCCGATTGCAGGTACTATAAAGCTGAGTTAGAAAGGAAAAAGAATGGTGGAGACAAAAAGAAAGAGAAGAAGGAAGTCAAGGCAGATACACAGGATAGCTCAAAGGACAAAGAGAAGGCCAATGTGGCTTCTAGTGTCGTGATTGAGGAGCTGTCAGATGTAGAGGACATCTTGTGTGCCACTTTGTCAGATGATGATGCTTATGACTTTGATGCCTCTCTAAATGTTCATTCACAGGACATGGAGATCACCAAGAGTGATCTTATTGATGCTTTGTTGACTGTCAATGATGCATTGTCCCAGACTTGGATTGTTGATTTCGGTGCTTCATTTCATGTGACTCCTATCAAGGAGTGTTTCTCTACTTTTGATGCAGGCAAGCGTGGCCATGTATACCTTGGAAATAATCATGCATGTTCCATTGAGGGTATTGGCACTGTGCATCTCTCCATAGATGGCACAAATGAGCTTGTCTTGCATGATGTTCGATATGTGCCGGGAATCAAGAAGAGTCTACTTTCTGTTGGTCAGATGGATATGCATGGTTACAGCATCTTGTTTGAGAGAGGGGACAAAACTGTATGGACAGGCAGGTTGACGTGGTAGAGTGTCACGTGGCAGACAATGCGGATTTCCAGTTTCTACGTTGACATGCTAACGCTGCAGTAGTACGAATTTTCACTTTCTGTGCTGATATGCTGACGTGGTAGCTGTACGGATGTCCGCAATTTGCACTGTTGCTTTACTTGCAGATTTTTGACCAGTTGCTTTTGGGATCCTATTGCTTTTGAGTTTAATGCTTTTGGGGCTCTGCTTTTAGGACCCTTGTAATCTTTATAAGTGACCCAAGGGGGCTTACTTCTCAGAGCATCTGGATGCAGAGTCTAGGAGCGAGCATCCGCGGAAAGTTGTACTTTGCTCACATATTAATATAAAAGAAATACCGAAAGGAGCGCCAGTCTTTGGGGCTAATCCCTCTTGGCACGGAACTACGCTGGGTTGTGTCGACTCTCTCTCTTAATTTGTGAATTATTTATAAGGAATCTCTACTGTGTCGCGACAAAATCTAGTCCAAGTTTGTTACAGTGGTATCAGAGCATGGCCAATTTCTCTTCTATCGGGAAATCCGATCCCTTTTTCTCGCGACACCTATGGATTCCAAAAAGAATTAATCGACCTCTTCTGCAACTGTTGAGGCGGGAGGAGGCAATACAACAAATTCAAGCGACCTAGCAGAAGATGAGTATGGGCCACCTCGGCCTACACAGTATGAACTTTTGGAGATGCAACGTCGACTACAGGTTGAGGAGTGCACAAAGCAGATGCTTCAGTTTGCTAAAGATCCCCAGTTTGGAAAATTTTTCCATGGCTGAAGTGCATACTCAGTGGCAGAAAGCCACCGAACCACCAATCAAACCGGCAATCAAGACACCTCCTACTCCGAGGATGTTTACTGAAGAAGAACTTCAAGAGGTGGTTCAGACCCAGATTAGTCAGATTTTGGACACGAAGAAGCAATTGAACAAGCACAAAAAGGGGACTGACTACCCTGGTTACTTGGGCCGTCAATCTTCTTTTGCATCTGCAAGAAAGCAGAAGAAGCGTGTGCATTTTGAAGGACTACCCAGTTCTTCTTTCTCTTCTTCCGACAGTTCTTCTAGCTCTTCCGACTTGAGTGAGGAGGACAGAAAGGGCAAGAAGCGAAGCAAAAAGCAAAGCTTTGGAAAGAACAAGAAAAAGAAAAAGAAGACAAGGGTGATTCTTTGGACGCATATGTTAAAGTTTAGGCATCTCAAGTGAACTGCCCAATGTGATCCCATTATTTAGTTTGGCTTTTAGGTATTTATTTTACTTATTTGTCAAACTTTGGTAGGGCAATTTACTGAGCTTACTATATAAGCAACCCTTTGCCTCCATTGTATACACATTCAGTTATTCATTGCCAAGGTTGATTGGTTCACGAGACTCTCTCTCTCTCTCTCTCTCTCTCTCTCTCTCTCTCTCTCTCTCTCTCTCGTGCTCACTCCCCTTGTCTCTACGCTTCCGCATCGTCGACTTTGACATGGTATCAGAGCCATTAGTGGAGCTCCGTGTCGCTTGAAGAGCTTTGGTGGAGGAGCAAAGCGACGAAGAAGAACCTCGTCAATGGTGCCCCATCCCAACCTTTAGTCACTGCCCAATGCTGCTTCTTGCGTTCTAAAACGTTGCACCCCAGTGCTACCGGAAACGCTCTCTTCCCTGCGTTTTGAGAAGCTAGGTCGGCAGCACCTGATCTTCACTGTAACAGGGAACGGGGGGAACATAGCCCAAATGTTCCGAAACGGCGTTCCGGACGAGTCCCGTTCCCGAAACGAAGATGGGAACGGAATGCAGGTTCGGAACGGGGTGTAACCGGAACAGTGTTCCGGAATGGGCGGAACATGAGGCGAAACGGCGAAACGAGGGGCGGAACGAGCAAAAGTAAGCATTTGGGGGGAAAAAAGTGGTCTTTTGGGGGCAGATTTGGGGCTGTTCGGGGAACATACTTGGTGCAGTTTGAGAGCAGGTTAGGGGGCAGATTTTGGGGCAGTTTTGGGGCTGTTTAGGAGTTTATTTGGGACTAAGTTGAATGGAGGTAATTCAATCCTTACTTCAGGTGGACCATTCCAGCCCCGTTCCTGTTCCGGCCCCCCCTCCTCCTCCCCGTTCCCGTCCCGTTCCGGACCCTCCCGTTCCTGTTCCCCGTTCCCGTTTCGGGTAACTATGCTGTTCTTAGCCCGCAACTCTCGCTCCCCCCCTTGTCGCTAGCGTTTTGAGACTCTAGGTCGGCAACACATAGACGGCGCCATTGATCTACCCATCACCCGCGTTTTGAAACGCTGCCAGGCAGCATTGGCTAGGTGGTTTCCCTCTAGCGACGACGTTTTAAAACGCTGTCTGCCGGCAGCCTCTGGGGGAAATCTTGCCCCCTTGTGCCCATTGCGTTTTAAAACGCCCATTTCGTACCCTCCCCCCCTAACCCTTTGCTTCATCTCTCAGAGTGCCAACTTGGCACTCCACTAGTGGTCAACAACAAGAGCGAGAGGAGCCTGAAGAGGCCGTTTTGAGCCACGTGGAGTGCAATTGGAGTTAGAGAGGGCGAGGCAAAGTTTTGATCTGCGGAGCCTTGATTTGTTCAAGGGCTCCCACAAGGCAACGTTGAGGCGGATTGCAGAGAGTGCGGAACGGCTTGGGAATTGCAGACAAGTGGATCAGCTTGGTTATATGTGCGGCTTGGTTCGTGCGGCCACTTTGGAGTGCGAGAAGGTTCCCGGAGTTCCAGATCTTGCAACTTCAAAATGGCCTCCCCTTGCTTGAGCACCCGTGACGACAACAACCAAAAGCAACAAGTGGCTATGGATAACGGATCGTCAACCATCCATTTAGCAGCCTATGCACCGGCAAAGTTCTCAAGAAACCGGCAATTTGTTTGGCTTGAGTTTGTGAAGTCAAAAGCAAATAGACGAGTTCGCTAGAGGACAGCAGCAAAGGTCAGTTGGACAAGGTTGGCACTGGGCAGTAACAGTACTCAGTTAGCTGCCTCAGTACCCAGGAGGTACGATCACAGTCATGATTGTGATTCGACGCTTTGTTTGGCTCGGGAGTTGGAAGCCAAAGGCAAAAGCAAGAATTCACTTGAAGACAAGGATAAAAGCAAGTTGGACAGAGATTACGGTAATAAAGATTTGACAGAGGAGATGGGCATGGCACTCGTGGCGGTGGCCATGGTGGCCTCGACATCAGATTTCTAGTCAAATGACACGTGTCACCGCTAGCTTCAGCCGTAGAGAGGCTTGTGAGTAGCAGAGAGGGGCAACGAATGCTCCCTATAATTAATTTGGACCCTTGTGTTGGAGTTGAAGTTATTGGTGTTTGGACCCGTAGGTCAGAGTTCAATGCACATGCATCTGGCAGGGAACCAATCAGACGTCTAAAACACTATGGATGGGCACGCCAATCCATTGTTGTTGGCCAGATAATGGACAGGATGTGTTTGAACAATTCATTATCTTGGAGTTATATATTTTGGACGTGATGTGTTCACAGTTCACAGTTCACGAATGGGGATTATTGGACGTAGTATGGTCTACAGTTCAAAGTTTCTCAAAGGCAACCGATGCTCAAGATGGCATTACTTTCAGATACAAAGTTGAGGAGAGCAACACCGAGGTGTATCCAATATTGCGGCCGGTGCTGGGATGTCCATGGTAGCTTCTTCATCGACTTGGTCTCACTATTGATGTCCACTATGAGCTGCAGAGGGGTGTTAAAGTTCAGGTATCTCAAGTAAACTGCCCAATGTGATCCCATTATTTAGTTTGGCGTTTAGGTGTTTATTTTACTTATTTGTCAAAGTCTTGGGTATGACAATTTACTAAGCTTACTATATAAGCAACCCCTTGCCTCCATTGTATGCACATTCAATTATTCATTGCCATTGTTGATTGGTTCATGAGACTCTCTCTCTCTCTCTCTCTCACTCCCCTTGGTCTCTACGCTTCCGCATCGTCGACTTTGAGAGTATATTGGGAGAGCTTTTAGGATTCTTTTCTACCGACCTCTTCATTTAAGAAGGTCACTTTCAAGGAACAGATTGAGCGGTTTTAGTGCGGACTCCCTACAGAGATCCGAGATTACTACCTCAAACAAAAGTCTGAGTCTATACAACAACTAACGGGACATGCGAAATGGGGATTCTCGATACGTTTAGGGAATTTGACTTACCCCACTGATGAAATTTTGACTCAGAGGACCAGACAGACCTCGAACATTGAAAATAGAAAGAAAAAGAATCCCTAGGAAAAGAAAGATACCTGACCCTGATTGACTCTTAGAGAGAGGGATAACTATCTCAAGGAGGGGAAGTGTTTTGGTTGCAGGGAACAAGGGCACATCTCCGCAAAGTGTCCTAAAAAGGCACAACGAGGACAGACTGAAGACAGGAACCCTCCTACTCTCTTGTAGTTTGAACACAAATTAATACAAAAAGAAATTCCGAAAGGGGTGCCAGTCTTTGGGGCTAACATCTCTAGGCATGGAACTCCGCCGGGCCGTGTCGACTCAAGTGTGAATTGTGAACTGTTTTGAAGTGAATATCTGCTATGGCGCGATAGAATCTTGACTTGGAGTGTCCAAGTTTGTTAGAGTGGTATCAGAGCGCAGAAAGATTCTTCTTGTACGGAGAATCCGATCCTTTTTACAGCGCACAGCTTTTGGGAAAGAGTCTTCGTGGCCCTCGACCCCGGACGTATTAGCCACTTCCACCCTTCGTACATCGCGTATCAGGCGCGCTCCCGTCTTCATCGCTCTGTCTTACAAGGCATAAAGCCATTAAGAATCCCAGATTACACATGGGTTCTTGTGAAGAATCTCACAGAGATGACACCTCTCAGTGGGAAGGCAAAGAAAAGTTGAAGATCCGGTGCGAGAGTTGAAGAAAAGAATGAAGATTTGAGCAATTTTTCTTTTCGGACAAATTTGCCAGAAAAGGAGTACAATGTGTGAACATATTGATTAAGTACTCCAGGGACCCGAGATGGGTGACACCTGAAGAATTACCCGATTGATAAGATTTACTCCAGATGGCGTGTGGCCATTGCTTCTCCTCTCAGATAGGTAGTAAAGCCGAAAAGACAGACGAGTGCAAAAAAGCAGAACTTGTACTCGCACAAAGACATGGACAAGCGAAGCAAAAAGCAAAGCTTCGGGAAGGGCAAGAAAAAGGCAAAGAAGCCTAGATTTCGCCCAGTTTCTGATAGTTCTACAGAGGAGTCATCCTCAGACAGTTCGGACTCCGACGATCACAGATTTTATGCAAAGAAGAAGCATTTCTGTAAAGCTAACGAGTATGACTTTCTCGAAGATAAAAGCAAGAAAGTTCAACAATTTAAAAAAGAGCACTGCAAGATTCGGAGGGCTACCTCTTTCTTCAAGGGAAATGCTCAAACATGGTGGTCCACCCTTCTTTTGAACAAGGAAGCTTCGATTAAATGGTTGAAATTCAAAAGGCTTTTTATTTCTTCTTGGCTGACTCGGGAGTATGAACGAGATATACGAACTGCTTGGAATCATCTTCGGATGACCAAGGGAGATTGTTTGGACGCTTATTGCGAGAGATTTTGGAACTCTTTTCTACCAGCCTCTTCATTTACGAAGGTCTTGTTTAAGGAACAGATTGAGCGGTTTTGCTGTGGACTTCCTACAGAGATCTGAGACTACTGCTTGGAACAGAAGTTGAATTCTTTTGAAGAATTGATGCGTCATGTGAAATGAGGCTTTGCGATACATTCGGGAAATTTGACTTACTCCACTGATGAGATCTTGACTCAGAGAACCCAACAGACCTCTCGAAATGAAAGTAGAAAGAGAAAGAGTTCTCAGATACACTCCTTGACAGACTCTTAGAGAAAGCTCAAAGAGGGGAAGTGTTACGGGGGACATGGGCACATCTCCGCAAAGTGCCCCAAAAAGGCACAACAAGAATAGACTGAAGACAAGCCAGAGAGTTTTAGAGCAGCTAAGGAATGTGGCAAAAAAGAAAGATGAAAACAGAACTGGTACCACGTTGCATGGGGCCCGAACCCAATAAGATGAACGAAAGTACAAACTTTGCCCCACTTAGGGCAAAGTGAAAGATTAGAAAGCCCTCATTTTCTTTGATGGAGGAGCCAAGGCCAACTTCTTTTCACTTGAATTGGCGGCTCGATTTGGAATTACGCCGGACAGAGGCTGAGGCCATAGGCAGAGGTAGTTCTAGCGGCACACGGACAGGTAGATGCCATTACACCGATCTTTGGCAAACTTCGTTTGCAATGTCCGCAGTGTTAGGGAACGAGGACTTCTACGTAATGCCCTTGGAAGGTTGTGACGTCCTCGAAATCCCTTGGTACTATAAGAACAAAGCCGTGGTTGACTATTGGGCTGAGAAAGCGACTTTGACAAATGAAGGGCAAAGAGATTGTACTTGATGAAATTTAGTTTCTTTACTCTATTTTTTTTTTGGAGAGAACTGAATGATGATTGAAGGTCGAATATGTTTTGACCTTGATAAAGAACGCCAAGATTTTCTCCACACTCATGCGGATTGCTTTTCAGAGGGCCTGCCAGGCGAGTTCCACCAGCTTGTCCTGAGGATCATACCATTAATCTGACACCTGGAAGCACACCACCGAACCGGCCACCTTACCGTGTGAGCCGAGCCCAGAATGAAGAGATTATGAACCAAGTGAAAGACCTCTTGGTAAAGGGTCTTATCGAGCCGAGTACTTCACCTTATTGCTCTCCGGTGTTGTTGGTTTTGAAGAAAGACGGATCTTGGAGAATGTGCATTGATTATAGAGCTCTCAACAAAATCACCATCAAGAACATATTTCCGATTCCTAGGATGGATGATATTCTAGACCGACTACAAGGATCCTCTTCTTTCAGCAGGATCGATTTGTAGGGCGGATATCATCAGATCCAAATCGCGTCGGGAGATGTCTACAAGACAACTTTTTGGACGACCTTCGGTTTATTCAAATTTTTGGTGATGCCTCTTGGCCTTACCAATGCTCTAGCGATCTTTAACAGAATGATGGACAGGATTTTCAGAGTACAAATTTTTTGTTGGCACTTACTTTGATGACATTATTCTTTTCTCCAAGGATGAGGCAGACCATAGAGCACGTCTGCTACAGGTCTTTCAAGCATTGGGAGATCACAAGTTGGTGATTAATGCAAAGAAGAGTGAATTTGATCGGCTCACTGCTGTTGCCTGCACCCCCCCCCCCCCCCCTCGCCATCGCTGCACAAACCCCCCCTCCCCTCCTCTCGTAGCCCCTTCGCCCTCACCTCCTGCGCGGAGCCCCCCAGCCTGCCCCCTACGTGCTTTGCCCTGCCCGCTGCGCCTACCCAGCCAGCCCGTTGCCCGCTACCCAACCTCGCCCGTCGCCGTGCGCGCTACCTGCCCGTCCCCCGCTGCTGCCTTGCCCGCCTGCCTGTCCACTACCCCGCCCGCCTGCATAATGCCTTTAGCCCGTCGCCTCTCCATTCCTGCTTGTTGGGCCTCGCCAGCACCATCGACGTGCTCGGTCTAGTAGGAGTTTCCACGTTCGTCGACGCTTCTTCGCCTTTTCTTCACACAACAGACACAGATGGAGGCTCAAGCTCCGCCACGAAGGGACTCCAATGAAGTCCCCTCGTTGGACCTCGCCGAGCCAACCATTCGACTTGCTCTCTCACTGACAGAGCAAGCGAGCCTAGTCGTTGAGGGGGAACGCCTGCAGGCGACTTTCCATCATTTGCAAGATTCTCGGCACTAGACCCAACAGAGGAGAGATGCATGATCTTCTCCAGGTCTGCCTTCTCGCATAGGTGGGCAAGATCTTGGACGTTTAGTTCCCTGGACGCGGCTACTATCGGATAGAGTTTGAGACCTCTGAGATAGCGTCCAAGGTCATCGCAATGAGCCCCTTGACCATCCGAGCAGTTCGAGCCCACTTTCGACAATGAAGACATGGTTTTGTGTAACCGGTCTGTTAACTTCAAAAAGGGCGGTAGACTTTACTTCAAACCTTGATTTAGCTTTCACCCATTATTCGTCGTCTATTCTACCTGTGCTATAATGACACAAGAGAGGGGAATGGGATACAGATGCTAGAATGCATCTGTATGCGAGTCAGGCACTAGATTGGCCCCTAAATAGGCGTCCCTTTCAGTATTTCTTTATTCTTTTACAATTAAGAGGAAGTACAAAGAGTGCTTATAGCACTAAACCTGTATCCCACAGTTTCTATCCTGTTTGGAGGAATTTGGGCAGCATAACGGCGCAGAACCCTGCCCAAAACAGTCTGCAAGTAGGGAGTCCTAAGGAGACCACTGTCCATGTCCCGATTCCACCTTTAATTGACCAAAACAGAGCATAACCAGCCTCTGTAATTTCTGGTTATTGACTTGTTTTTCTCTGTTTTCAGCTCCCTGTAGCCCTTGCACTGTTCCCTGCACCTTGGGCTAGTTGCCCCTTGAATCTGAAAGGATTTAGGGCATTGAAACAGCCCCAAACCTACAAAAATCAGAGTTCCGGGAATCTTAATCTGTATCCAGCAATACAACACCTATTTTGGCTAAATTTTGGCAGCACAACGGCTCCAAAATTGACACCAAACAATTCCCAACACTGGAACTTGATTCAACTGACAAAAACCCTCTGATTCCAACTCAAAAAGAGCAATTACAGCTCACTGGAATTTCTGGCTTTTCACTTGTTTTGAGCCCCAACACTTCCCAGAAGTGTTCTCTGACAATTGGGCACTGTTCCCAATGCATCTGGCATCCATATGGTTGCAAAACAGTAAATTTCAGACCGCTGTATTTTCTGGTTAGGACCTGTTTTTGACCTAATTTCAGCTGTAAACTGTCCCTGCACTGTTCCCAATGCTTTGACTACGTGCCCCTTGATTCTGGCATGATTCCGAGCACAAAACAGTCCCAAAACAGCCCAAAATCAGCAATAAAACAGTGTTGATTTTTGTGTGTTTACTTGAGAGGTTATCACCCTCTCGTTTCCCTGCTTTGGAGTAGCAGTTAGCTACTCCTGTTCCTGTTCAGGGAGGCTCTTGCCTCATCAATAGAGCATCAAACCACAAGACTGTACATGGTCAATCTGATGAGCCCACTAGAGGGGCATAACGATAAAGAATAGGGGAGAGAGAGAGCAGTGAGAGGTGTGCAGGTGATGACATCCTGCACCTCACTGTACATAGAGGGTAAGCCAACACTCCATTGAAGCTCTCCCACATATGACAGCACTCAAAAACGAGCTCACAGCTGAAAATCGCGTTTTTGCCTTCTCTTTAAGTAGTAAACTGGCCTCAGAGTGCCAAGTGTCACTCATTTGTGCATTTTCCCGCTTTAGACCCTCGGGTCTAAAAATATCTCACCTGCAGCCTCTGTTGACTTGGCCACAGAGTAACAAAATGATCCCCATGTCAAACTGCACGTAATGACGCGAAGACATTTTGCCGTCCAAAAATAGCAGTCCCTAAAATTTAGGAGTTTCTGTCATTACATTCTTCTAGGTCATGTGACCCTCTTTGTACACTGCAACCACACCCAGAACTGAAATGTAGCCTATGTAGCAAAGGATTCTGCTTTGGCTAGCCAATGACCCCACTTTGGCTAACCATAGTCCTTGTCCAACCTTAGTGCTCTTTAGCCCTCAGGCCTGGACTCTCTTTGAACAGTTCCACACTGGCTATGCAATGCAGGGCAGTTAGATTTCCAGAGGGGTGTTTCCAAAAGGTAAAACAAACGAAATTCCCCAAAGAAAGAGAAAATAAACAAAAATGGAATTGCCACTGGTTGGTGACATACCCCCCTCTTGAAATCTCAAACGTCCTCGTTTGCACCTGTCGTACATGCTTACAGTCAGCACTCGGGTGTCCGGACACCGTGTCGACACATGTACCACACATACATGCTCACAGTCAACACCTCGTTGACACATGTATTGCGTGTGTGTGAACCTTGTCCCAATGACATAGTGGAAGCGTCACACTCTGCCATTGCTTTGAGTCCATAACTTTCCAATGACAAAATGGAAGTGTCACATTTTGCCACTGTCTTTTAGTACACGTTGGATCCAGTAACCTTTCGAGCATACCCAAACCGACAGTTTAAGAATGCAGTTACACATGTACTCTTCAATAGAAATAATTGTTGTACCCTTGACAAACTGACAAGAAATACTCACTTCTATAGCACTAAACAAACTTTTGGACATTCCATAAGAGCAATTGCCAAACTGACAATCTGTACAGCTCTAACATTCATGTAACATGCACTTCATTTGAGCTTACTGTAAGTAACATGTACATCATTTCTTTCAGAAGCCATTGTAACACTGACAATCCATGTAGCTCTGAATCTCAAGGGGTCAAGGTAGGTTGCAAACCAAGGTTTTAAGTTCCCATACTTTTAGTGACTCTGCAAGTTCACTTTTTTCCATCCACTTGACATCCAGAGGTGAATAGCTTTTGAACTTTACCAAACAGCACCTTGCAACCTTGCCTTTTCTTTTCTTTCTTTATGTGCCAAAATCTGTTCCGGGACCAAGATCTCGTCAAGTTCCTCGACTTCCGGCTGATCTTCAGCTGGCATATCTTCTGGCACATCACCCACATAGGGTCTGAGAAGACTCATGTGAAACGCTTTGTGAATCTTCCAACTCTCAGGCAATTTCAGCCTTTATGCAACATCACTGATTTGCATACTGAGCATCGAAAACAATCTTTCTTTGCTCTTCATCTTGAGCTTTGGAGATTAACCTGTGATCTACCCTTGTGTTGTTTGGGTTGAGAATTCTCTTTTTGACCCAATTTTGGCAGCATAACTATAGTAGAAACCTTCACAACCAAAAATCCACATATCCAAGTGATTATCCACGTATAATAGAGCACTTTTGTAAACCTGTCCTGGAAATTCAGCATGATGAATTCTTTGTTTTTAGCTCCTAAAATGCTCTAGATCACTTGTATTACTGTCCTCTAGCTTCCCCGAAGCTCTTGGGACAAAAAGGCATCAAATAGGGTCAAAATCCTAAATCTGCAGAAAAATACAGCAAGCTGTATTTTTTTCTTTCGGGCTCTGTTTTGCGTGCCAATTGCACCAATTCGTAGCCTTTGATCTTCTGTATCAGTAGGACTACTTGCCCTTTGATTTACACGAGATTTCTCGCAAGAAATCTTGTTAAATCATCCTGTACCTGTTTTGAATTAGCCTTCAGCTAATTCGGTACCTGTATGAAACCATTCCAAGTGGAAGGAGTCTGTCCTTGTAACAACAGTGTATTCCATCACTGACTTGCATTGTTTTTTCAGAAAAGTGGCAGCTTTTCTGACTTTAAATGCTCCTTCCAACAAATGCTTTGTCAAACTGTTCGAGGAAAGAGAAAACCTTTGTCCTCTCATCAAAGCCATTGAATGTGTCAATGGACTCACTGATCATCTTCTTTGTATGGCTTTAGCTTATCCATTGACTCCAAATTGTCAAAAGAGACAGTTTGCATAATGGGTACACCTGTGGGAGCCATCTGTACTCCCTGGCCAGTAACATGTTGATGTCCAGGTGTCATATTCATTGATGGGATTGAAAAACCAGCCATACCCAAGTTGCCTTGTGATACCGCAAATTGACCTTGTGTGCCTTGAAATCTTGGGTGCAAACCAATGTTTGCATACATGGGGTTGGGCACCATGCCTTGCATACCCCTAAACACTGTTCCTGGCATGCCAAAACTGCCTTGAACTTGATGTGCTATTGATGAAGATTGTATGAACTCCATAAATCTTGAATTCTCCATCAATTGCTTGAACATGGTCACAACAGTAACAACTTGCAGAGCTTTCTCTGCTTGGCCTGAACTCTCGCCAATTTCATGTGTAGTTGGAATAGACTGTCTATCCTTTGAAGAGGAACCCTCTTCCTTGTTGCCATCCATCCTGTATCCAAAGAAAGACTCGTAGACTTTCTCACCTGTATCCAAAGAAAGACTCTCGTAGCCTTTCTCACCTGTAAATCCAAAGAAAGACTTGTAGCCTTTCTCACCTGTATCCAAAGAAAGACTCTTGTAGCCTTTCTCACCTGTAAATCCACTCGATCTACTTTCAAACTCTGTGTTTTCAAGGTCATCCCAAACTCTCTGTGTGTCTTTAACCCAAACTGACCAAGGCTCACTTTTTGAGGAAAAAGTGTTTTAATCCCGTCGATGGAACCATGTAACCGGCCTGTTAACTTCAAAAAGGGCGGTAGACTTTACTTCAAACCTTGATTTAGCTTTCACCCATTATTAGTTGTCTATTCTACCTGTGCTATAATGACACAAGAGAGGGGAATGGGATACAGATGCTAGAATGCATCTGTATGCGAGTCAGACACTAGATTGGCCCCTAAATAGGCGCCCCTTTCAGTATTTCTTTATTCTTTTATAGTTAAGAGGAAGTACAAAGAGTGCTTATAGCACTAAACCTGTATCCCGCAGTTCTTAATCTGTATCCCGCAGTTTCTATTCTGTTTGGAGGAATTTGGGCAACATAACGGCGCAGAACCCTGCCCAAAACAGTCTGCAAGTAGGGAATCCTAAGGAGACCACTGTCCATGTCCCGATTCCACCTTTAATTGACCAAAACAGAGCATAATCAATCTCTGTAATTTCTGGTTATTGACTTGTTTTTCTCTGTTTTCAGCTCCCTGTAGCCCTTGCACTGTTCCCTGCACCTTGGGCTAGTTGCCCCTTGAATCTGAAAGGATTTAGGACATCGAAACAGCCCCAAACCTACAAAAATCAGAGTTCCGGGAATCTTAATCTGTATCCAGCAATACAACACCTGTTTTGGCTAAATTTTGGCAGCACAACGGCTCCAAAATTGACCCCAAACAATTCCCAACACTGGAACTTGATTCAATTGACAAAAACCCTCTGATTCCAACTCAAAAAGAGCAATTACAGCTCACTGGAATTTCTGGTTTTTCACTTGTTTTGAGCCCAAACACTTCCCAAAAGTGTTCTCTGACAATTGGGCACTGTTCCCAATGCATCTGGCATCCATACGACTGCAAAACAGTAAATTTCAGACCGCTGTATTTTCTTGTTAGGACCTGTTTTTGACCTAATTTCAGCTGTCAACTGTCCCTGCAGTATTCCCAATGCCTTAGACTACGTGCCCCTTGATTCTGGCATGATTCCAAGCACAAAACAGTACCAAAACAGCCCAAAATTAGCAATAAAACAGTGCTGATTTTTGTGTGTTTACTTGAGAGGTTATCACCCTCTCCTTTCCCTGCTTTGGAGTAGCAGTTAGCTACTCCTGTTCCTGTTCAGGGAGGCTCTTGCCTCAGCAATAGAGCATCAAACCACAAGACTGTACATGGTCAATCTGATGAGCTCACTAGAGGGGCATAACCATAAAGAATAGGGGAGAGAGAGAGCAATGAGAGGTGTGCAGGTGATGACATTCTGCACCTCACTGTACATAGAGGGTTAGCCAATACTCCATTGAAGCTCTCCCACCTGTGACAGCACTCAAAAACGAGCTCACAGCTGAAAATCGCGTTTTTGCCTTCTCTTTAAGTAGTAAACTGGCCTCAGAGTGCCAAGTGTCACTCATTTGTGCATTTTCCCGCTTTAGACCCTCGGGTCTAAAAATATCTCACCTGCAGCCTCTGTTGACTTGGCCACAGAGTAACAAAATGATCCCCATGTCAAACTGCACGTAATGACACGAAGACATTTTGCCGTCCAAAAATAGCAGTCCCTAAAATTTAGGAGTTTCTGCCATTACATTCTTCTAGGTCATCTGACCCTCTCTGTACACTGCAACCACACCCAGAACTGAAATGTAGCCTATGTAGCAAAGGATTCCGCTTTGGCTGCCAATGACCCCACTTTGGCTAACCATAGTCCTTGTCTAACCTTAGTGCTCTTTAGCCCTCAGGCGTGGACTCTCTCTAAACAGTTCCACACTGGCTATGCAATGCAGGGCAGTTAGATTTCCAGAGGGGTGTTTCCAAAAGGTAAAACAAACGAAATTCCCCAAAGAAAGAGAAAATAAACAAAAATGGAATTGCCACTAGCTGGTGACATTTTGACCTAGGTGACATTTTGACCCAGCTTAAATGTTCTGGTAGAGGAGGCAGACCTTCCCATCTCCGTCTGCTTTCTTGGTTTGAGGAGGGAGTACCTACCACTGTTGTCCAGGATAGGCTCAGAGATTGGGACTGTCCTGGAGACACCTCACACGGTTGCATCAGTAGCTGCCAAGGTGGCCGAGATTCCCTCAGTACGTGTTCTGGTTAGGGACACCCACAGGCTCGTGAAGGTCATCCTACTTCCTCGGGTGAGTGGGGGTTGGTTCCGACAGAGCGTGGAGTATTCGGGCCTCCCGAATCAGTGTTTCATTTGTCGACAGATGGGCCATCTTGCGAAGGCCTGTCCACGGAGGAGACCCCGTTACATCACAAGCCCAGCCCCAGGCCTCAAGGGCTGGCCAACACAGCAGCATGCAGAGTCACAGAGTACGCAGGCAGAGCCACCCTCCGAGCTTGGGGCTCAAGCGGAGGAGGGTTGGCAGCAGGTTTGTGGTCAACGTCGGTAGGGGCTACTGTGCCAGCGTGGCACTTAGAGTGGTCCTCAAACTCCTGCCCAACAGAAGTGGGTTCCCACGGGGAACCGATTCGACTCTGTTCAGCAGAACGAGGTCCCTGCTCCAGCCTCCACCTCAGCCTCACCCTCGACAACCCCTTCTCCCTCGGAGTTCCTCCCCTCCTCCTCCTCCCTCTACCTCTCCATCTCGCCCTCCTACCTTTGCTGATCCCCCTCTCCCCCTTCTCCCCCTGGTCCCTCACCTCCTCCCGCTCCAGTTTCGCAGCCGTCCCAGGGGGCAGGGCCTTCCTCGGCTGCTAGGAGATCTCTTGGCAGCGTCTTTGCCACGAGTCGCTTGGCGAGAGAGGGACAGCCTTTCTTGTGATCCCCTCTTCTAGTGCAAATGTCTCCCTTTGCAGCAATTCCTCGTGGTCTGACGAGCTTTGACATTCGTCGTCGTTGGGATTTCTTTGCCTACGACTTTACACGGTTTCTCGGTGATCCCTCATCAGACCTTGAGGCAGCGTGCTTCAGAGTTCATGTACTGTTCCTTCCAGCTAGGGGGATAGAGGCGTTGGACTTGGCGGTTTGCTTCTCTTTTCCCCTATGCGGTAGGGACCAGACTGAGTGGACTATAGACTCAGTGTTGGAGTGGCTGTAGACGCAGGCCGTAGAGTTCTCTCATCACATGGGAGACCTAGGGGTTACAGACTTGCTTCAGACTCTTTGGCCACTGGCCAAGTTTGTTGTGACACCTCCAGACGTAGCAGGATGTAGACACATTGTGGTTCACTTTTTTGCTGACACACAGAGCCCGCCATGCTTTGTACACATACATGAGGACTCTTGGATAGAGGAGGTTGCTTTACGCAAGGCTCGGTCTACTTGGGCTTGGGCTAGATACTCTTTGCAGTCACACCTATCTCGAGGACGCTCGGATGCGGATTACTCCCCATCCAAGCCTGCCTCGAAGATAGCACGGTCAGCTACTGTGACAGCATCAATTTTCTCGCTCCCCATGAGGATCGTCTCATGGAACGTACAGGGATTAGGTGGGTCCCAATTTCAGCGTCAGAGGGGCTGACTGCGTCAGGAGCTTTAGCGATGCCTTGTGGGAGGAGAGATTGACCTTCTTATGCTACAGGAGCATCATCTGTGTGAGAGCCGCATTAGACGTTGTGGTCAGCTTTTGCGTGGACGATATGAGACTTTTTGGTCAGTTGCATTTGGACCTGCTGTAGGCATCCAGGGCAGAGGGGTTATTATGCTAGCAGGGCTCAATGGATCACTATGCAGGTTCAGGGTTGTCTCGTGGGCTTCCTTAACTTCCATGCGCCCAATGTGGCGAGTGCACGTGCAGAGTTTTGGTCTCAGATTGTTGAGTCTCTACCGCAGGCAGAGCAATGGTGCATAGGGGGTGACTTCAAGTTGTTGGAGGAACCCTCTGACAGGATTGGTGGTAGCCATACTACTATGCATGGAGTTGAGTTGGCAGCTTGGGAGAGGTTTTGTATGACTCTGCGGGTTTCAAATGTGTGGCAGCATTCTAGTTTTGTGAGGCTCCCAGACAGCGTGGCCTTCTCTCGTTTGGACTGCAGAGTGGGAGGCGTGAATCTATCTCGGATATCGCTTCTACACTAGTGACCACTTCTGTGGCTTGGGTGGGACAGTTGGCATTCTGGCAGGGACTTCCTTTTCGGACCATGCACCAGTGATCCTTACAGTGACTGATAGGCAGAGGAGGGGGAGCACGATGCTACCCAGGTCCCATCCCAAAGAGGGTCTTGCTGGACTCATCTCTTAGAGAGCGAGTGGAGGCTCTTTGGACAGAGAGCTTAGACATGCAGGATTCTCTTGCTGACAAAGTGGCCTCAGGACTTGCTTAGCTTAGTCGACTCTTTCTTCAGGAGTCTTCGGCTCGCTTGGCTGCAGCGAGAGAGGAGGAGCAGCGTCTCCGACAGGGCGTTGCTTCCTTGCAGAGGATGCAGGAGCAGCATCCAAACAGTCCTTGGTTGGAGGAGCAGTTACAGCAGGCTTGCCAAGAGCTCGTCAGCACAGAGGAGAAGCGCCATGAGTCTGCTTTTCATCGACATGCATCTTAGTGGACCTAGGTGGGTGACAGTGACAGGCGCTTTCTTTGAGGCAGTGGGACCCCGTCATACGCTTGCCAAGGTCAGCCAGTTGAGGAGGCCCGACGGGTCAGCTGCTTTAGAGCTAGAGGACATGCGTGCAATTGCTACTGACTTCTACCGTGATCTACTCTCTGCAGAGCGTCAGGATGCATGCAGAGAGCAGGTGTTGGCACAGATGCCTTGTCTTGTGATTGAGGAGATGTGCCAGAGGCTTGAGCTGCCTCTTCAGCTAGAGGAGCTACAGACGCACTCCCCCGTGGTAGCTGTCCAGGTGAGGATGGCTTGACTCCCAGTTTTTTCTTGGAGTACTGGGACTTGCTTGGGTCAGATCTTTGCAGTGCTTTTCAGTTCATCTTGCACACAGGAGAGATGCCTGATAGCATGAGTGAGGGCCTGATTTACCTCATTCCTAAGGAGGGTGGCTCCTTGGATGAGATTTGACAGGGCGCCCCATCATCATCCTCAACTCAGCCTACAAAATTCTTGCCAAGGCTTCGAGTTTGAGGATTCAGCGACTTCTAGAGAGCATTATACATGGGACACAGACAGGTTTTGTGAAGGAGCATAGTATCCTTCACAACATCTTTACTTTTTGGGAGGCTTCTGCCCTCGCGTGGTAGGATTTGGTGATTCTTCTTCTCGATTTTGAGAAGGCCTACGATAGAGTTGACTGGGACTTTTTGGAGGGCACTCTACGCAGGATGGGCTTCTCAAATGCTTAGATCAGAGGGGTGTCAGCTTTGTACAGACAAGCACACAATCAAGTACTTTTGTCAGGATTTAGAGGTGATCGTTTCATGCTCACACGTTCGGTCAGACAGGGCTGCCCTCTTGCCCCCTTCCTCTTTCTGCTCTATGCTGAGGCGATGAGCAGGTGTTTGGTTTCACAGCAGGTTGGTTTACGTGGCTTAGCGCTCCCTATTCGGGGAGATGAGCTACTGGACGCTGAGTTTGCAGACGACTCAGCCTTGTACTTGGATGGCCAGGAGGCCAACCTTCACAGGTGTGAGCAAGCTCTTGAGACTTTTTGTTGTGCATCAGGCGCATTGATCAATTGGAGAAAGACAGTGGCTTTCTCGGTTGTAGTGCTCCTACCCCTGATTGGATGCCAGGTGAGGGTTTCAGGTGGATTTCCCCAGGGACTGTAGTTCAGTACTTGGGGCTGTCAGGTTGGTTTGGACGTGTCTTTGGAGCAGCAGATTGCTCCCCTCCTGTCTATCAGGAGGAAGTTGTTACATTGAAGCTCCGCACGACTTTCTCTGGCAGGCAGAGTTGTAGTGACCAACTAGGTGTTGTTGGCTTTTGTGTGGTACATCACTTCTTGTTGGATCTTTTCGAGTTCTTGTATCAGCCAGGTTGAGAGGCTGATCAGGAACTTCCTTTGGTCAGGGCGTGACACTCAGATAGCCCGTGCCAGAGTGGTATGGCAGGTCATCACTCTTCCTTGTTCTCAGGGAGGATTGGGGATCATAGACCTAGCACAACAGAGCAAAGCCATTCTTGGGAAGTTTATCATCAGAGGATTTCTTCTAGGAGAGGAGCCGTGGAAAGAGTTCTTGCTTCAACGGCTTAGTGCTAGGGTGCCTCAGGCTGGAGGCCCTTGGCGACCCTCGACTAGATGGATTTTCACAGAGATGCGCAGTGTTGGTTTGACAGGAGACTGGAGGACCGCTTCGTTGTGAGTCTGCTCCGATCTTGGGAGCAACTGCGGAGAGGCTTGGAGCAACGTTAGTCTACCTGCACGGAGGGGCGCGTGAGACAGCCCCTTGTTTGGAACCCCATGGTTAGCACTCAGAGAGGCCACTTGGTTGGTAGTTGGCCTCATGTTTCCTGGGGTCCCATGGCAGAGTGTCCAGCATGCTCTTTAGGTGACTGGCTACAGTTTTCAAGCTTGTCAGAGGAGCTTCAGGGCATTCAACTACATGGCATGAGAGGGGTACAGAGCATGTTTCAGGACATCTCAGAGGCAGTACCAGCTGAGTGGCTCACACCTCTCGAGTCAGCATCGCCAAGATGGATGGGAGCCTTCACGCAACTGAAGGTTCTCATCTCAGTTCGGGCTTGCTTAGAGACTATACCCTCCGTGTTTTTGGAGCTACATGGTGAGGGACGCTTACACCGAGTTGCAGTAGAGGCCCCACAGGTGGTAGAGTGCTGTTTTCAGAGGATCCGAGTGGTGGGTATTTGTGGGAGGACTTGTGTCATAGATCCCGACCCAGCATCTCTTGAGACTGGCCACTGGAGACTGTGGGCTTGGGAGAGCTATCCACTGGCACGAATAGTGGGATCTTGGAGAGTGGCTTTGGAGGGACCCTTTCTCCTCTCAGCAGACCATCCAGGTGTCCCTTTCTTTCAGTACACTATTCGACTGGGACGTTACATACTGGCAGCACAGAGAGAGGCTCGTCTTGCTACAGCACCTCATTGGCAGGAGGAGGGTCTCACAGTTGAGTTCTTGATAGCTTTTTGGGAGAGGTTGTGGGACTCCAGACAGCCGAGGCGAGTCACTTTGTTCTAGTGGCTGGTTGCACACCGAGCTACAGCAGTTGGGAGCTGGCTTGTATATTGTGGTCTCTCGGCCGCATGTGCAGCTTGTGACCATCTTGTGGAGAGTCAGCGTCACTATCTTTGGGATTGTCCTTTGGCACAACAGGTGTGGCTTCATGTTCTTCGATTGATGCCAACTCTTTCCACAGCTTGGCAATACACTTGGGGCAGCTGCTTGGTCTACTCTCACGGGCCCGACACTTCAGTTTGAGCTATCCTCCACCAGCAGGATGATAGTGATGCAGGGGGGTCGACCTACACTCCAGCCTTCTACAGAGCTTACTCCACATGAGTGGTGTAGTGAAAGAGAGGAGTGTTGGGAGCTCATTAGCAGCCTGACACTTTGGTTCATCTGGTGGGCCCGCTGCTTCCGTATCTCTGAGGATCGCCCTGTACCACCAGCAGAGATTGTTCGGGATCTTTGGCTAGAGCTGATCCATACTCTCAGAGGACAGTTCGAGAGACTCCAAGGCAGCTCTGACCGCATGCGGGAGCGCAGAGAGGCTTTGAATTTGGCGTCCTGGGCCTTTTTTCACCATGGTCCAAAGTGTGCTCAGATGGCACTACTGTCCGCCTGTGTGGCTTTTCCCTCCTCCCTTCTCTTGATTTAGCCTCATTGTACATATGATGTTTTTTCATTGGGAGAGTCTCCCCATCATGATTGTTGTAGCCCTCTCTTGTAGAGGTGGTTCTAGCCCTATGGGCAGTTTCATTAATTAATAGAAGGATCTTTTTCTCGGAAAAAAAAAGAAGAGTGAGTTTTTTCTACCAGAGATACACTTTTTGGGACACATTGTCTCAACAGCAAGAGTGCAGATGGACCCGGCCAAGATTGAGACTATATGTGATTGGCCCGATTTGAAGAATGTCCATGAAGCTAGAAGCTTCTTGGGCTTATGTTCTTACTACCGGCGGTTCATTAGAAAGTTTGTAGAGGTTGCTTCCTCTTTGCATATTTTGACACAGAAAAGAGTCCCTTTCTCGTAGGGACCCACAGAGGTGACTACCTTTCAGACTTTGAAAGAGAAATTGACTACAGGACCAGTTTTGACTTTGCCGGATTTGCAGAAGTCATTCGAAGTATATTGTGATGCTTGTGATCGTAGTCTGGGTGCGGTCTTAATGCAAGAAGGCCATGTCATTGCCTTTGAGAGCCGATTGTTTTCAAGGTTGGAACTGACAACACAGATATATGAGAAAGAGCTTTTGGCGGTTATCCATGCTCTTACTCAGTGGCGACATTACCTACTCGGAGCCGATTTTACGGTCTTCACAGATCACTAGAGTTTACGCTACTTCTTGTCACAGAAGCAGCTATTGGAAAAGCAGATGCGCTGGGCGAACATCTTGTCAGAGTTTCACTTCCAGATTGTCCATGTGCCGGGACAGAAGAACTTGGTGGCAGATGCTTTGTCCCGGAAGCCGTTGGTCTTGGCTATTTCCGGATACATGATAGAAGCTTCGAGGATATGGTCGATCAGTACGCTAGAAATCTAGATTTTGTAGATGTATTCGATCGAATACAGAATGGGGAGGTAGTAGCGGGATATTCCATTCGGGATGGCTACTTGATGAAGAAAATGATATTGTGCGTTACACAGCCGTTGAGGGAAAAGGTTCTAACCGAATGCCACTGTCCACCATTTACGGGTCACCGCGACATTGATACCACCTTGATAGGTATGGAGAAATACTTCTTTTGGCTGAGACTCAAGAAGGATGTGGACGATTTTGTACGCAGTTGCTTGGTATGCCAGAAGGTCAAGTTTGACAGGCATAAAGCACAGGGATTGTTAGAGCCTTTACCCATTCCCACCCGCCCTTGGGAAAGTATTGCTATGGATTTCATTTTTGATCTCTCGAAGACACAGAGTGGGCATGATGGTATCTGGATTGTTATTGACAGATTTAGCAAGCAAGCTCATTTCATTCCAGTGAAGAAGACAGTCAAGTCGGATCACTTAGCGAGACTCTTCATTGCCCAGATATTCGGATTACATGGCATGCCTGTCTTTGATAGAGATCCCGATTCACGAGTTTGTTTTGGAAGGCTATTTGGGAGAACATTGGCACGTTGTTGCAGTTCTCGTCATCTTTCCAGCCGTAGACAGATGGGCAATCTGAGATTGCAAATTCAGTCGTACTGGATTTATTGAAGTCTTACATTTCTGACCAGAAGACTCAATGGGAAAAGTATTTGCCCTTGGTGGAATTTGCCTACAATAACATGATCCACTCTTTGACGAGAAAGGCGCCATTTTGAGATTATTGAAGGTGCTCGGAAGGTTCCACCCTTCTTAAGCATGAAAGATAAGATGTTTGAAGCCGACCAGTATACGAGGGACTTGGATGCTGCTTTTGCCAAGGTCCGGGAGGCTTTAGAGAAATCTTAGGAAAGACACAAAAAGGCAGCAGATCGACACTGTCGCGATTTGAAATTAAAGGAGGGTGCTCTTACGTTTTGAGAAGGCACGCCTGAGAAAGAAAAAGGGAAAGGAGCGGCTTTTTCCAAAGCTTAGCATGAGATACTATGGACCTTTCCAGATAAAAGAAAAGATAAATGATGTCGCCTTTAGATTGAAGCTGCCCGATACTTAGAGAATTCACAATGTTTTTCATGTGAGTCTCTTGAAGCCTTTTAAAGGCGATGTGCCCGTTGCCCGATGATGGGGAGCCAGATGAGCAACCCGAAGTGGAGGAAAACAAGGAGATACTCGTTCCATAACAGATATTGGCACATAAAATTAGAAAGATAAAAGGTAAAGCGATAAGGTGTTCTTGGTTAAATTCAAGAACTATCCCACATTGGATGCGAAGTGGTTGGAGAAGGAGGACGTGGCAGATACTCCTCAGATTGTGAGCCTTTACCTTTAAGCGTTTGGTTTAGCATAGTCTACTCTGATAGAACCCCGACTTCAGCATGGGCGAATCTAGTGCAACTGGTTTGCACAAGAGGGGAGTCACTCCCCTCCTTTGTCGACAGATTGCCTCGATATTTTCATTTGATATAAAGTCACTGATGTCCCTTTGGGTTTCAGGGATACTGTTGAGCTAACAGTCTTCCGCTGTATGACTTTATCAATTGGAATTCCCGAAAATGATATTGATTGATTGGTACTTGACTTGTTTGAGTGTAGGAACTGAAAGACGAAATGACTGCAGCATTTCGGTCTCATAAATCTCTATAGACATGATTGCAAAGGATTAGTTAATCGGGCATCTGTGAGGTCCTGACTGGATCTAGATGCGATTACTAAATACGTTGCCGATTAATCATGGTTTGAGATTGGAATGATTGTTGAATATGATTCCTCATGTGATGTCAAGTGATGTCCTGTGATGTGACTGTCGATTGGTACATGTGCTAGATGTGTTGTTCCTAGTGCGTTGGTACTAACAATCAATGTCTTCTAAGATAGTTTATGGCTTTTGTCTGTTTTGCAGGCGTAATCGAGGGCGATTACAATGCTTTCAAGAGGGGGGTATGTCACAAATGGGTGACGTGGCAAACATTTGGACACACTCACCGAGTGACAGCAGACTTGCTAGCCGGCATGACACATGGCAGATAGCTCCGGATTTGGCGTTGAGAGGCCGTACGAAAGATCCCGTATTTTTCGCCGCAAATCCCGCCGACTTGCTGACGTGGCAGAGCGTACAGATTTCCGCTTTTTATGCTGCTGTACGGATTTTGCACTGGCTGAGATTTTGGGACAGCTTTTGGAACTTGATGCTTTATTTTAGAAGGCTTTTCACTTACAGCTTTTGGGGCTCTGCTTTTGGGCATCCCTTGTAACTTATAAATAAGTGGGCAGGGCCCTCACAACTCAAGAGCATCTGGACGCTGAGTCTGAGAGTGAGCACCCTCCCACTCTCTTGTACTTTGAACACAGATTAATACAAAAAGGAATACCGAAAGGGGCGCCAAGCATGGAACTCCGCCGGGCCGTGTCGATTGAAGTGTGAATTGTGAATTGTTTTGAAGTGAATCTCTGCTGTGTCCCGGTAGAATCTTGACTTGAAGTGTCCAAGTTTGTTACAGTCGGCTTCGGCCATTTCAAAATTAATGAAATCCAGTCTCTATGTTTACTCCATCTATTTGAAAGAATCGAATGATGAACAACGAACGAACATGTCTGAACTAGACAAAGAACGACAAGATTTTATGCACACATGCTGACTGTTTCTCAGAAGGCCTGCCAGGCGAGGTACCCCCATCTTGTTATGAGGACCATACTATTGATCTGATTCTTGGAAGCACACCACCAAACCGGCCACCTTACCATGTTAGCCGAGCCCAGAATGAAGAAAGCATGAACTAAGTGAAAGACCTTCTTGAAAAGGGTCTCATCCAACCGAGTACTTCACCCTATTGTTCTCCGGTTTTATTGGTACTTAAGAAGACGGATCTTGGAGGATGTGCATTGACTATATAGCTCTCAATAAAATCACTATGAAGAACAGATTTCCGGTTCCAAGGATCGATGATATTCTTGACCGACTTCAGGGATCCGCTTGTTTCAGCAGGATTGATTTGAAAAGCGGATATCATCAGATTAGAATCGCTTTGGGAGATGTCTACAAAACAGCCCGTCAGACAAGCTTTGGTTTATAAAATTTTTTGGTGATGCCTTTTGGACTTACCAATGCTCCAACGACTTTCAACCGAATGATGGATAGGATTTTCTGAGAGCATTGATCTTTTGTGGGCACTTTCTTTGATGATATTATAGTTTTCTCCAAGGATGAAGCAGAACATTGATACCATCTGCTACAGGTCTTTCAGGCATTGCGTGATCAGAGATTAGTTATCAATGCCAAGAAGAGCGAGTTTTTCTTGCCGGAGATACACTTACGGGGACACATCGTCTCAACAGCAAGAGTACAGATTGACCCGGCCAAGATTGAGACTATCCGCGATTGGCCAGACTTGAAGAATGTTCATGAAGCTAGAAGCTTTTTGGGCTTGTGTTTTTACTATCGGCGCTTCATTTGGAAGTTTGCAGAGGTAGCTTTCCCTTTGCATTTATTGAATCAGAAAGGAGTCCCTTTCTCGTGGGGACCGACAGAGGTGACTGCCTTTCAGACACTTAAAGAAAAACTGACTACTGGACCAGTGTTGGCTTTGCTAGACTTGCAAAAGCCATTCGAAGTTTATTGTGATGCTTGTGGTCGTAGTCTAGGAGCGGTCTTGATGCAAGAAAGCCATGTAATTGGTTATGAAAGTAGAATGTTTTCAAGGCCAGAATTGGTAGCTCAAATTTATGAGAAAGAGCTATTGGCAGTGATCCATGCTCTTACTTAGTGGCGACATTACCTACTCGGAGCCGATTTCACGGTCTTTACTGATCATAAGAGTTTACACTACTTCTTGTCACAGAAGCAGCTTTCGGAAAAGCAGACGCGGTGGGCTAACTTCTTGTCACAGTTTCACTTTCAGATTGTCCATGTTCAGGGATAGAAGAACTTAGTGGTAGATGCATTGTCTCGGAAGCCCCTCGTCTTGGCTATTTCCGCGATCTACCATAGAAGCTTCGAGGATATGGTTGACCAATACACCACTGATCGAGATTTTTTCAATGTTTCCACTTGGATATAGAATGGGGAGATAGTGCCAGGATATTCCATACGGGATGGCTACTTGATGAAGAAAACAATGTTGTGTGTTACACAACCGTTGAGGGAAAAGGTTTTGACTGAGTTCCATTGTCCACCTTTTACGGGTCACTTCGGCATTGACACCACCTTGAAAGGTGTGGAGCGTTATTTCGTTTGGTTGTGACTCAAGAAGGATGTGGACGACTTGTTCGTAATTGTTTAGTATGTCAAAAGGTCAAGTTTGACAGGCATTACTATAGCCTCTACCCATTTCCACCTGCCCCTGGGAAAGTATTGCAATGGATTTCATCTTTGATCTCCCGAAGACACAGAGTGGGCACGATTGCATTTGGACCGTCATTGACAGATTTAGCCAACAAGCTCATTTCATTCCAGTGAAGAAAACAGTCAAGCCGGACCATTTAGCGAGATTGTTCACTGCACATATATTTTGATTACATGGCATGCCTGAGACAATAGTCTCCGACAAAGATCCCCGATTCACGAGTTTGTTTTGGAGGGCTATTTGGGAGAACATTGGCATGCGGTTGCAGTTCTCGTCATCATTCCATCCGCAGACAGATGGGCAATCTGAGATTTCAAATTAAGTTGTTCTAGATTTATCGAAGTCTTACATCTCTAATCGGAAGACTCAATGGGAATTTTTTTTGCTTTTGGTGGAATTTGTCTACAACATCACGGTTCACTCTTCGACGGTTAGGCGCCATTGGAGATAATTGAAGGTGCTCAGAAGGTTCCACCCTTTCTCAGCACTAAAGACAAGATTTTTGAAGCGGACCAGTACATGAGGGACTTGGACACTGCTTTTGCCAAGGTCCGGGAGGCTTTAGAGAAATCTCAAGAACGAAACTATTCGACATTAGATGCGAAGTGGATTGTCACGTGACACATCCAACCCTATGTGTCCGTGGACAAGCTACAACATGATCAGGGTTCAGCCAGTCCAGTCAGTCTAGATTAGAGGTGATCTAGCACTTTTGTGAGTCTATCGTAGACCGTGCATGCCCAGTCACTTAGTGTAGATGCATATCCTCTGGTTGCACACAGCATGATCATAAGCATTCCCATCAGAATCCATTAGAATCAGTTAGGGGAATTTTCCAGTGCATTTATAAATGCCTATTTTACCTATTTTTGACATTTTTCACTTATTATTTTTAAGTGACTTTTGTTGGAAAGTAGGTAGGGAAAATTGAGTAAGTTTGTATATAAGCAAACCTAGACTAGCACTATTTGGCAGAAGAGGCAACAGGAGCCAAGCTCAGTAGGCAACTTCTCAACAAGACCCCTTGGCGGTTTCCCCCTCCAAGCAAGAAGAACCATTAGCATCCCCTGGCGTTTCCATCAAGGTGGTTATCGCCATACCTCCCAGCACTCAGCGTTTTGCATCAGGCAGCCATCGCCAGCAAGTCCAATGCATAGCGTTTTTGCATCAGATCTTCACCACCGGCATATCTCAGCCCTAGCGTTAGTAAAAGCCATCATCGACATCAGTTTTGGCCTAGCGTTTTCAGCATGTATGAGCAGCGTTTTTCAGCCATGAAGAGCTTGCAGTTTCAGCCCTAAAAAAGTAGCAGATTCAGCCCGGGAAGACCATCAGTTTTCAGCCTAAAGAAACCTCAGTTTTCAGTCCTAAACCTGCAGATTTTCAGCGACAAAGACCCACAGAAACAGCCCCCCAAATCAGCGTTTTTGGATTGTAGCAGAATTCAGTCCATAGCGTTTTTGGACAGCAGATAAAAGATTGCAGATTTCAGCCCTTCGGTCGGTCTCGTCATCACCGTCGCCATCGCCGACATAGCCTAGACTTGCATCAATCACATGCATTCCCATTGTACCAGTTTATGCAATCATAAGTAGACCACTCTCGCCGACGAGAGTGGGGCCTTCGGAGGAGGGTTTTACAACGTCTCTGGTGTCGTATCTCTCTTCTCTCTCTATCTCTCAGTCTCATACACTTGCACACACACTGTCTATTCACTTTGTTTGTGATCATAGCATTCTCTCATTAAGAACGGAAGGCTCTCCCTTCCATAAGAACAAAAAAGGAACCTTGAGCACAGTTCAGAGCACTCATCTTGAGCAAAGCGCAAACATTCATTCCGCTGCACCTGACATTGGTATCAGAGCTTTGGCAGTGTTCTGTATCACTCAAGGAAAGAACCACAAGAACCACATAATTTTTTTTTGCTTGTTGAGGTCGCACGAAGCCAAGTTCGCTTGGGCATGTTGATTACTAATCGTGTTTTTGAAGAGTGACAGGAATCCCAAGAAAGAAGGGCTTGTCCAGCCTCCCCTTGTGCCTCTTTTCACTCATTGAGAGCGGACCGTGCACTTAGCGGCCGGCCAATCGACGTGAGGTGGGAAAAAGCAACCTTGGTGTGAGCGCAAGGCCGCCAAGGGGTGCGCCCAGAGAAAAGAGCAAAACTCGGGTGACGAGAAGATCCTTCTCGAACATAGATTGGAAACGAAAGAAAACCTCAAGAACCTCAAGACCCTTAAGAACCCAAGAACCCAAGACCCCACAAGAACCCAAGTTCCTCGTGAACTTAAGAACCCAAGACCACAAGAACCCACGACTTCAGGATGGTCATCACTCGAAGCGGAATGGATACTTCGCTTGGAGATGATGAGCATGAGAGAGGCGAAGAAGAATTTTCCCCACAAGGAGGTTTTTCTGACCCTCCCCCTTTCCCATCTACGTCAAGGATTGCACTAACTCCTATGGAGGCTTTAGACCAGATGTTTCTTGAAAAGAGGTTAGAACGCGAAGCAAGGAATGCAGAAAGAATGGCAGAAATGAATCGCAGACACCCAGAAGACAAAGCAGAAAGAGAAGCAGAAAGAAAGACAGAAAGAAAGGCAAGACAAGAACAGAGCCAGCGACGCGTACAAGAGTGCTTGCGACTTTTTTCTCTAGTGCAGGCACCGATGTAAGAGATTCAGGAGAGGAGACTCTCTCAGTCTCTTCTTCTCCAAAGCATGACACACATGATAAGCATGATGATTTGGTTGACAATGACAAGCATGATGATTTCCATGATGATCAAGATGTGAGTTGTCACAAGCATGAGGATTTTCATATGGTGATTGTTTACAAGGATGATGTGTTAGTTGATATTTTCTCTAGTGAAGCTAACCTCATTGCAGATGCGATCCGTCACGAAGAACCGATCTTGGCTCTCGAGCCTAGGTCCAAAGACCCCTCACAGGAAGTATTGTGTTCGCATGATTGATACGCACGCATTGTTCGAGTGTTTCATTCGTGATCGTTTCCTGTATTTTAGTCGACGTCTTTATGTGATCCCTTTTCCTAGGCATGACATATTGTCCGTTAAGCACGTTTCACTCATGAATGAGCACGAATGTATGCGGATTGTTCATGAAAAGCTGAAAAGTATTCATTCATGGAAGTCACATTCCATGTCTCTTCCTTGGCACGATACAATTGTAGAAAGAGCACTTGAAAGTATGAGCACCAAGCATGGGCATTTCTGTTGTGAATTGCCACAGTTGATTGCTTTAGATCAGAAAGACAAGATTCGCTCTCATTGTTTGCATGTCTTGGATGAACGGTTTGGCACTCCGTCTCTTTGTTCATCTACATTGCATGCACAGTCTTTGAGGAAGACAAGATTTTTTCCAGTCACTTTACATGGAATAGGTATGCTCATGTTTTGGTGTTGGAAATGGTTTCAGGAATTTTCAGCCATGGAGATTCTTGAAGAAGAAAGAAGCATTGAAGGAGCCATAGAAGACTTCTGTCGCTTTCAACGCGGCCCAAAGAAGCAAGCGTTGCAGACCTTTATGAAGTTCAAGTATCGCATGACCCACACATCAGAGTGGGCTGGCGAAGAGTCCCTTATTCTGGATGCTATTGGCGATCTTCCTCGATGCCATACAGTTCGGTTCCAGTACCTCACTTTTAATAGGAGGGGATGTCACGTGACACATCCAACCCCATGGGTCCGTGGACAAGCTACAACATGATCAGGGTTCAGTCAGTCTAGATTAGAAGTGATCTAGCACTTTTGTGAGTCTATTCGTAGACCGTGCATGCCCAGTCACTTAGTGTAGATGCATATCCTCTGGTTACACACAGCATGATCATAAGCATTCCCATCAGAATCCATTAGAATCAGTTAGGGGAATTTTCCAGTGTATTTATAAATGCCTATTTTACCTATTTTTGACATTTTTCACTTATTATTTTTAAGTGACTTTTGTTGGAAAGTAGGTAGGGAAAATTGAGTAAGTTTGTATATAAGCAAACTTAGACTAGCACTATTTGCCAGAAGAGGCAATAGGAGCCAAGCTCAGCAGGCAACTTCTCAACAAGACCCCTTGGCGGTTTCCCCCTACAAGCAAGAAGAACCATTAGCATCCTTTGGCGTTTCCATCCACCTTATCGCCATACCTCCCAGCACTCGGCATTTTGCATCAGGTAGCCATCGCCAGCGAGCCCAATACATAGCGTTTTTGCATCAGATTTTCACCGCCGGCATATCTCAGCCCTAGCGTTAGTAAAAGCCATCATCGACATCAGTTTGGCCTAGCATTTTCAGCAGGTATAAGCAGTGTTTTTCAGCCATGAAGAGCTTGCAATTTCAGCCCTAAAAAAGTAGCAGATTCAGCCCAGGAAGACCATCAGTTTTCAGCCTAAAGAAACCTCAGTTTTCAGTCCTAAACCTGCAGATTTTTAGCGACAAAGACCCACAGAAACAGCCCCCCAAATCAACGTTTTTGGATTGTTGCAGATTTCAGCCCATAGCGTTTTTGGACAGCAGATAAAAGATCAGATTTCAGCCCTTAGGTCGGTCTCGTCAGCACCGTCGCCATCGCCGACATAGCCTAGACTTGCATCAGTCACATGCATTCCCATTGTACCAGTTTGTGCAATCATAAGTAGACCACTCTGGGCGACGAGAGTGGGGCCTTTGGAGGAGGGTTTTACAACGTCTTTGGTGTCGTATCTCTCCTCTCTCTATCTCTCAATCTCATAACTTGCACACACAGTGTCCATTCACTTTGTTTGTGATCATAGCATTCTCTCATTAAGAACGGAAGGCTCTCCCTTCCATAAGAACAAAAAAGGAACCTTGAGCACAGTTCGGAGCACTCATCTTGAGCAAAGCGCAAACATTCATTCGGCTGCACCTTACATGGATGAAGGAGGAGGACCTAGGAGATACTTCTCAGAGTTTGGAACTTTACCTTAAAGCATTCGGTTTAGCATAGTCTACTCCGATAGAACCCCGAACTGAGCAAGGTTGAATCTGGTGGAGCGGGATTGCACAAGAGGGGAGTCTCTCTGCTCCTTTGTCAAGAGATTACCTCGATTGAACAAGGTCACTGATGTTCCCTTTGGGTTTCAGGGATACTAATGGGCTGACAGTATTTTACTGTATGACTTTATTAAACAGAATTTCCGAAATTGAATGTGATTGATTCGTACTCTCTCATTCGACTTGTTTGAGTGCAGGAATTGAAAGACGAAATGACTACAGCATTTCGGTCTCATAAATCTCTATAGACATGGTCGCAATAAGGATTAGTTAATTCGGCATCAGTGAGGTCTCGGCATCAGTGAGGTCCCAGATGGATCTGGATGCCGTTACTAAATACATTGCTAACAATCATGGTTTGAGATTTAGAATGAATTTTTCTGTGATTGATTTGTCATGAGATGTCGTGTGATGTCTTGTGATGTGACTGTCGTCTTTGTACAAGTGCTAGATGTGTCGTCTAGTGTGTCGGTACTCAGAGTCAGTGTCTACTGAGTTGGTTTTTGGCCTCAGTGTGTTTTGCAGGCGTAATCGAGGGTGATTACAATTCTTTCAAGAAGGGGGTATGTCACAAACTGATGACGTGGCATCGCGTACGACCCTGTTGACTTGGACAAAATTGTACGAATAGGCAGGCTGACGTGGCAGAGTGCCACGTGGCAGCCAATACGGATTTCTTGTTTCTATGCTAACATGCTGATGTGGCAGCAGCACGGATTGCCGCTTTCTGCGTTGACATGTCAGCTGTACGGATTTCCACAATTTGCATTGTTGCTTTTACTGGCAGATTTTTGACCAGTTGCTTTTGGGACCCCATTGCTTTTGAGGCTTTGCTTTTAGCACCCTTGTAATCTTTATAAGTGACCAAAGGGGGCTCACTTCTCAGAGCATGTGGACGTAGAGTCTGAGAGCAAGCGCCCATGGGAAGTTGTACTTTGCTTAGAGATTAATTTAAAAGAAATAACGAAAGGGGCACCAGTCTTTGGGACCAATCTCTCTTGGCATGGAACTACATCTGGCCTGTGTCGACTCTCTTAATTGTGAATTGTTTTAAGGAATCTCTGTTGTGTCGCGACAGAATCTAGACTTGGGGTGTCCAAGTTTGTTACATTAGATCGGAGTCGAGGTGTCCACCGGATCACGAGCCCGTTTGTCTTCATTGCATCTTCGGATGCCACCTTTGATGCCTCCTGAGGTTGATAAAATGGAAGAAATACTCAAATCGAAGGAGATTGTTTATCATCAGGAGCGGCCATGAAAGTTCGGAAAGATTACACTGAAGCAAGGTTGCAGCCGTATGTACGTATGATACCTTTCTGTATGGTACTGTACGGTGGCAAGGAAAAATTTTGGGCAAAACTCTGCATGCATCATGGCGGACAATTGACGTGAGCCCTTTGGTCCTTTTGCGTGGTCTGGAGAGCAAATTGAAAGGTGTGCGAAGGGTTACTTCACCTTATGATTTCTAGAGAGCAAGTTCCTGCAAAGAATTTCATAGACAGTCACAACTTCACAGACCTTTCAATGAAATATGGGTTTTTTACAAATTGTATGTACCTATTACGTACCTGGAAGGTGGTTCAGTACGGAAGTACGTTCTACGTACCTGAAACATGCCGTACACTACGTACCTTTCCACCTTGCATTGAAGTATTTAAAGAATTATTCTACTTTAGAGACTTGGTGGATGGTCGAGTAGGAATTAGCATCTTTTCCCGAGATTCTAGAAGGATATGTACAAGCACTACAGTTGAGGATGACTGCTTAGAAGCCAGAAAGACGTTGCTAAATGTACTATTTTCTTATTTTTCTGAGTAATTTTTGTTTATTGAAATCAAGATATATAAATGTGCACACTTGAATTGTAAAGATTAGGAACTGTAGATCTATTGGAATTGATAAAAGCCATTAGAACGGACAACTCTGATGTGTCATATGATGGGTGACATTAAGCATTGCGAAGTTGACTGTTAGCTCGGTGGGAGAGACCTTGAAGTGGGTACTCCCGATGTGTCACGTGATGGGTGACGGGAGCATCAGATAGGGAATATTCCATTGGTCTGGGAGGAAATCCGATATGAATACGCGTAAAGATACAGGCACAAGAATAAAAATGGTCTCTGAGAAGTTTTTCCTAAAAAGAGGAATAGTTTTAAGTGCTTTCCAGGAAAAACAGATGCTTTTCCGCGAGGAATTTGTGTTTGCATTGCACTTGTGCCTGAGAATTGCATCTAGAGACACTTGGAAAGTGTTATGTGGTATCAGTTTTCAGCTCACTGAGTTTTATTGAGTTTGAAAACAGGTTCACATATTTTATTAAGTGATCGGCCGCCCACCTAACAAGTGGGCAACCACTTAATATATTTAAAAGCCAACGGGTCAAACCACCGATGGCTTGAACATTGATATGGGGTCCAAATCAAGTATTGGGAGCACCACTTGCCCCTCTCGGCCGCTTACATGCTTCTCTCTGATTGAAGCATGTTGCAGCACCCTCCACTAGACTAGAAAGCTGGAACTTTTGTTAGTGTGGCTTGCACAACATTCGTAGACTTGGTTGAGTCCTTGGTAAAATTATTGTCATTGCTTTTCTTTTGCCTTTGTCGCTTTGAGAGCTCTTTTGGATGTACAATTTCGAGACAAATGGCCAAGCATTCCACATTTGTAACAAAGGCTCGCGGACTTCTTTTTAGTTTCTGATGTAGCATATGCCGATTCATCAATTTTCAAAACTCAAACCTTGCATTGGGAGAGTAAGTCGGCTTCCTCTGTCACAAGACGGGCACCACGTGCCAATCGAAAGAACAGACTGAAACAAACTTTTAGCACTTCAATAACAACTGAATTGAGAGAGAGAGAGAGACGACACGCGACACGGAGTGGCGGAATTCCACCCCAGAGAGTATTGGCCCCAAACCTTGGCGCCCCTTTCGGTATTTCTTTATATTGCATCAACACAGTACAAGCCGGTACTCGAGACTCTGCACCTTCTCCAGGAAGCATGCCAGAGAATGAGGCCTAACCTCATATTTAAAGGCCCTTGGCCTAAAAAGCAATTACAGTGAAAAGCCTTCAAAACTCAAAAGCTCCTAGTCCAAAAAGCAATGCCAAAAGCTGCCAGCTTTTTGTAAATCGCGCTGGTGTCCGTATAGCAGGCCACGTGTCAGCGTGCCACGTCCGCAAGTCAGGGTTAGGGTTAGGGTTAGGGTTTCTGATGTTAGGGTTAGGGTTAGGGTTTTGGGTAGAATTAGGGTTTTTGATTTTAGGGTTAGGGTTTCAAAAGAATTAGGGTTTTGGATAGAATTAGGGTTTTTGATTTTAGGGTTAGGGTTTCAGCAGAATTAGGGTTTCGGGCAGAATTAAGGTTTTTGATTTTAGGGTTAGGGTTTCGGGCAAAATTAAGGTTTCTGATTTTAGGGTTAGGGTTTCAACAGAATTAGGGTTTCGACACGTTAGCAATTTGTTACATCCTCCTCAATGGGAAAGTGTTGAGATCATCAAAGTCCAGTTTCCCCTTCGTGATGTGTTCCCCTTTGTGATGTGTAAGCGTAATGCCTTCACAACTATCTCGTACTTCTTAGGCAAAGTCGTAAGTACCAAGGTAGCTAACTCGGTACTAGTCAATGCACTTTTCGAGAGTTGATCATGATGACCTTCCCCTTCATAAAAATTTTCATAGGAGTCGTGGCTTCAAACTTGACTGTCCAAGAAGGGTGACTGCTCACATTGTAGAGTCTTGATGAAAAATATCTCCAAGCTTTTTCCACATATCACTAGCAATTTTCAAAGTTTGTACCATAGGAGACATTTTTATTGTTAGTGCATGAAGAATGGTAGACATGGCTTGCGCATTGCTCACATCCCAATCAACTCATGATTGAAGAAACTCGTCGTCTTGAAGTTGAGTCCACCTATTGTCTTGGGATATCACAGGTCTTGTCTTTGAGCTGGCGACAATGTCCCACAAGCTATGCGTAGAAACCACGGCTGTATGATCAATTTCCAATGAGCGTAGTTGTCTCCGGTCAACTCTGTCCCCTCTCTTCAGGTACGGGCCAAGGCCATGCCACGCCATCAAGTTGTGGCACCTTGAGGCCTCCGCACAAGAAGAGGAGTCAATTTTTCAGCAACCGAGGAAAACATAACTGACAGAACACATCATTCTACCTCTTGCTTAAGATGCTTTGTAGTACAGGAAACAAAGATGAAAAGAAGAATGTTACCCAAGCACAATTAACAGGAAACTCAAAGAAGTCAAGACACTGATGATTGACAGTTGCTCAATTTGGAATACATAGCCCTTGAGAGCGAAAGCAAATGGCTCTAAAGCTCCAAAATGCCAGCAAAAGTGAGGCTGCCCTTGCAAAGTGCATGCTGAGTGAAGACCTTGCATTTTGATTTATCTGTAAATAGTGAATGTGCGAAAGAAGACGAGTGTGCCAAAGATTTGGCCAGGTAGTTATTGAGTAATGTTGACAGAAATTACAATGGTGTGAAATACTAGTAGCTAGTAGCATACAAGAATGCAAATGAGTAGTCGTTTAAAACTTTAATGATATGATAGCTAGCAGGACACTACATACCCATACAGATTGTCCCACAAGTCCTAGCTCACAAAGAATCAGGAATTGGTACTTGCAATAAATCACAGGTGTATGGGGAAATGCAAACTTGCTTTATGGAAAATGGCCATTTCCAGTCATGCTTTTTGCTGTCGTATTGCATCTTATGTTGTTTGCTTAACGACTTGATTTGTGCTGTGTATTGTGCAGGCCTCCTACAGAAGCCGATTTGCACTTGCGCTTAACGCTGAGTTGGTTAGTGTGCAATTTTTCTTCCTTTAATCCTTTTCTCAGCAGCCACAGATGATGGATCTATCAACATTTGGATCAATTTTTTCATGCATATGAGATGAAAACAACGCATTGCTACCTTATTCATTATGATCTTGAGAAGAGTTTTGAACATCTACTGGTGAATTGTCATGCTATAGGTGCAATGATTTCTTTTCTCTCTTGCTTTACAGAATGCAGAGCAGCAAGAGATCAAGGAGAGACTTAAACAGTGGCCGAAGCAGAAATTAGAAGAAGAGGGTGTTGCTCTTTTTGATCTTTATGTGCAGCATGAGGGCCGCTTATATAGGTAATTTACTAAATATTCTCTAATTGATAATTTTTGTGCCTGATATTTCTGTCTATACTACACAATGTAAACAAAAATTTAAAAACACACACACTTTTTTTTTGTAAATCGGATTTGATTATTTACAAGTGGGAAACCTCAAACCGAGGAAAACCCACAGAAGATACAAGAGGCGCAGCTCTATGAGGCTCCGAGGGCTGGAAACAGGCAAAGTAAATTCTATATGCATCAAGAGTAATGTCCCCCGCCAGTCTCCGCAGTCTCAGTTTGCAATCCTTTTTGCTTGGGTCAGATTTTGAGTTCTATGGGCCATCTGCTGCCATCGCAATTTCTTGATGTTTCAAGGCACTGAGGTTGCCCTATTTCCCTATTTTAATTTTGTCGCTTGGCCAAGCGCTGCATTTTGCTTATGAGGCTCGTCCGTGTTGGAAGGGAAACGGACCGAAGAGCAGCCGACACCTGTCGAATGAAGGATCTAGAGCAATGACAATCCCACAATAAGTGTGGCACAATCTCCTCGGGTGCACGGCATCTGAAACAACAAGAAGGCGCAATATGCCGTGCATGCAATGTGCTACCAATAGGTAAAGCTCCCACCAAGCAGCCCCAGAAGATATTACGTTCCTTCAGAGGGAGATGACTCTGCCAAATGCTAGACAATGTGCGCCTCCACCATAAGGACGACTTGGACAGTGACCACAGCTGAATACCATGACGCACAATCCACACATTAGATTTCAGGAGAACGTAGACAATACTGGCTGAAATGCATTCCAGGCTGACATTGGCAAGATTCCAATCCAAACAACGGGATTCTCCATTCAAAGGAGGAATAGGTGAGAGATTAGCATGCGAATTTCTCACCAAAGAGGAGAATAATGAGGTCCCAATCCAAAAAGAGACTTCCCAGCAGAGAACGGTAGAGCATGACTGGTGGCATCCATCACTTGATGCACCTGGCATATCCCTTTTTGAGAAAAAAAAATGCTTGACAAGGAGAGCGCTGGACCAAAGTGCAAGAAAAAGCCTTGCTCCAATGCAGGCTCTCCAATCGGAGGGAATTACCAAGAGACGATTGCCGGCCATGCCATTCCAAATGCAATGTGATAGCCTTCCAATCAAGAATGAGAGAAGAAGATGTGCCCTTCAAGCTTGTCAAAAATGACCTCCCAATAGGCTGAATGCCAATGACCAAAGGACGGAGTGACAATATGCGCAGACAAATGTGATACCATAAGTGACCAAGGTTGTCGTTGTGCCATCAAGACCGGCAATAAGGTAGCTTTCTGTGCCAGAACATGACTACGGAAATCCAAAATATTCAGCTCGCCAAGGCGATTAGGAGAGCACAACTTGTCGATGGATAACAACGGGAGACCCTTTCTGCGAGCTGAGGTGCGCCAGAAATGCTCCAAAATACTAGACATGAGGAATGCAAGCATGACCGAGACCATAATAACAGAGGTAAGTAGAACTGCACATAAGCCATAAGAATGCACTGGACAATCTGGAGTCGCACATGCCGAGGCCAAGTGGCACAATTTCCAAAAATTTAACTTGTAGTGCAGACGTTGGAGTACCCAATCCGTTTTCTGTGTAGCTTACGCATTCCAAGCGAGGGGTAACCCAAATGAGGAACTATGACGTATGGAGGAACAAACTCCCCTGGCCACAACAGCTTATGCCAATCATACTTATTCAAAGGAAGCAACTTAGATTTACGAAATTAACTTTGAGGCTTTCTGCCAATCCAAACAAGTGAAGGGCATGCATAATTTGCTCCACATCATCATAGTGTTGCGAGGCATAAATAAAGAGTCATCCGCATAAACCTGACTAGCAAAGTGTTGCTCAGATGGTAGTACCAGGCCATGCAATCTATCAGTAGAAGTCGGAACATCCAAATATATAAGCAGGGGGTGAGTGGCGATTGCATAAAGCCGTCCCAGAGGCTCTAGAGTTTGTGAGAAAGCCAGCCAACAAAACTACCGAAATACTATGTGCATATAAGAAAAACATAACAGGGGAACGCGCGGTGTCTGAAATGTAGTCCCAAAGAACAGTATCAAAGGCCTTTTCAATGTCAACCTGCATGGCCAATACATCTTGCCGAGTGGATTTTGCATATTCCATGCCAATGATGACATTCGCTAGGTTATCAAAAATTTGATAGCGAGGAATGAAGCCATAGTGAGATTGATGCAGGCCATCATACAAAAAGCCCTTGAGGTGATTAACAAGCATTTTAGCGATCAATTTATAAACCACAGGCATGACTGCAAGTGGCCTCCAATGAAAGAACTCTTCACACAACGCATGCTTGAGTATCAACTTGAGCAAGCCTATTTTCTAAGAGGCGGGCAATGCCTGCTGCTCCCACAGCAAGGGCACCTTTAGGTCATCCCAAAATGACAAGAAAAATTCCACAGTAAGACCATCCCAACCGGGAGCTAGCAAGCTGGCATACAATTCCGACTTTGTGAAAATGGCTTCCAAGTCTTGAGCTTACTGTAGTGAAAGAATGGGAGTAACATGCGTTAGGAACAATTGACGCGCTTGGCAAGCTTCTCGTGTGGGAGGTAAGGGAACCTCAAAGAGCTTGCCCTAATGCGAGTGCAGAGCGTGTGCCAACTCTTGTTAGGAAGAAGTCCACTCCTTGGATGGAAGTTTAATTCTCTTGATAGCTTGAGACTGCCGAGAATGATGCAAGTTCTGGAAGAATGTTTCGAAGCACAGCCTTTATCAATAAAAGCCTGTTGGCGAGCGGGAGTCTGCTACGTGGCCAATTTCCTCTCATCATTATGGCGTAACATACTGCGGGCAGAAAGAAACTCAGTCAACTGAGTCTCAGTGAGAGAGGAAGTGTTGGCTAAGTGCATCAACCTTTGACAAGTATCTTTTGCCTGCTTAACTTGGTCTCGCAATTGTGAAAAATAAAACTTGCCATAATCTTGGACAACACATTGAACACGCATAACAAAGCGAAACCAGCCTGTGTCCATATCAAGATGCATCCGAGAAGCCAAAGGCGGGATGATATTCCCAATCATAGAGCGAAAAAGGTCATGCTTAAGATAAGCATTATTGACATGCAAAAGACGCTTCTTGGGAAGGGAGCCATCAACAGAAAAGAATCCAAAGTGTAATTTCAAAGAAATGGGAGCATGACCTACTGAGAGGCACAGGGTATAATCAATCCTCATATCACATACAAAGTCATCATACTGCTACATATTGAAAAGATACCAGCGATCTGGGTGAGCGTGATACATAGATTGAGCATTATGTTGCAATGTGAAACTAGGGTCATCCGCATTCAGAAAAGACCATAAATCCAAACCTTGACAATTCAATAGTATTGTCTGCGATATTCGGAGCATTATTAAAATCCCCATAGAGAAATGCATCGGAATGCCAAGAATAGAGGAGACAACACTCCACAATCATGCTCGATGAGTAGACGCTGTGTATGCATATAATCCACCGAATTCAAATACTTCCCCATTAACAATACATTGGATAACCATCCATCTCATAAGCTATCCAATAACTTGCAAAGTAGGAAGTTTTTCGACAAAATGATGCTGGTTATGCTCTTGAAGAACAACTATGTCTGCCTTACATGTATGTACATAGTGCAAGTGAGTCGCCACTCGTCTTGGTTGCATAACCCCCGCACATTATATGAGATGCAATTTAAAGAACTATGCATTCTGTATAGTATATACAGTGGGTGAGGAAACAAGAAAAAGAGACTCAAGCACCGATGCCCATTGGAACATCCTCATCTGCAGTGGGCTCATGAGGTGACGTAGCATAACCTGGACTACGAGTGCTCAAGACATGGGCACCTTGCGATGAAGAGGCTTCCCCTGTAACCACTTCTTTGTAAGAACGAACAACCCTATCCTAGGCGTTACGTCCCCAGACATCAGGATGGGCGCCTGCAGTTATGTCCCGCCAGTGTGAACATGGCCCTTTGGTTATGAAGTCCTATAAATAGGACTTGAGTCTCATTTGAGAGACATCTTGTGTGATCACCACACTTGGACTCTTGGCCATTGGTGCTGGGCCCGCACACCCATTCTGGTGTGGGTTCGGTGGTATGGGACATTGGTCCTTACGGTAGAGGCTAGCCCGCTCGGCTGCAGGGTCCCAGGCTCGAGGGTGAGCCCGTATTGGCTCTATGGCTGGGAGGTGAGCCTGATGCCTGCTCACTTCGTGTGTCTAGGTGTGAGTTTGGCTTGTGTCATGTCATGTGTGCAGGATGGATCCGGCGAGAGACTAAAAGACCGGACTCGTCTGAAACCTGAAAATCTCATGGGGGGGGGGGGGGGGGGGGTAAAATCACTGTAAGCTTCTAGGAAACCTCCTCGAGGGTGGCTTATCTTCCCCGTGCTCCTATTAAAGTGTGCCAGCGGGCGTGAGTTTGACTGGACTGTCACCGTGAGCTCTCTCTCGCGCACAAATCTCTCTTTCTCTTCCTCTCTCTTTGCTACATACTCCCGCATACTCTCTTTATGTTAGCGCCATGGCGTCACACGATGCTTCTCCGCACGAAAATGGCGCCGCTAGCACGCATCAACCCATGGAGAAGGCCCCTCTTTCTCCTCCCGATTCTACACATGCACGGGCTTCGTCCCGAGGGTTCTTCTCCCCCGTCTTTCGCCTCAAGCGCGTCTCTCGTTGCTATACTGCAGCAACAGTTAGCAGAGATGCAGAGGCAACCTAGGGAGTTATGTGCCACGCAGGTCTTGTTTTTGCTCGTGGCCATGAGCACTTTGCCTCTTCAGTTCCATCCCAACCCCTTCAAAGGGGAGTCCGCCATCGACTTATGGCTGGTGAAATGGACGGCCTGCTTTGATTTGTATCATTTCTCCGCACGAAAATGGTGCCTCTAGCACGCATCAACCCATGGAGGAGGCGCCTCTTTCTTCTCCCGATTCCACACACATGCACGGGCTTCGTCTCGAGGGTTCTTCTCCCCCGTCTTCCGCCTCCGACGCGTCTCTCGTCGCTATATTCCAGTAGCAGTTAGCAGAGATGCAGAGGCAACTTGGGGAGTTTCGTGCCACACAGATCCTGTTTTCGCCCGCGGCCATGAGCACTCTGCCTCTTCAGTTCTATCCCGACCCCTTCAAAGGGGAAAAGAAGGATTGTGAGGAGTCTGCCATCGACTCATGGCTGGCGAAATGGACAGCCTACTTTGATTTGTATCATTTCATTGATGCCCAGCACATTAGTCAGGAACAAATCATGCTTGAGGGCAAGGCATATGCGTGGTAGCTTGGGTTTCGACCTAAGCCAACGACTTGGGCAGACTTCCAGACGGTCTTTCGTGCTCGCTTTGGCAAGTCAATAAGATCGAGTGCCTCAAGAAGCTGTTCAAGTAGGAAATGGGTAAGAAAATCTTGGACGCTTACTCACACGAATTCAAGGATTTCGTCCACAAGATGAAAGCCTTGGAGAATCCGTAGGTTATATTGCAGATGCTTTGTTTGTTTGGATTACCGCAGGCTTACCAAAACGAGGTATTGTGGAATCCCGTCACTTCCTTAGAGGACATCTACAAGTTCGCCAAGAACTATGACAACACCTTGGCGGCTTCAAGAGGTGGTCCGACGAATGGGGAGATTGCTTGCCGTGGTCCCTCCACGTCAAATACAAGCGTTCATACGCTTCTGCATCCGCGAGTCCGTCATCGGACCTTCTGCAGAAGAAACCAATGCATGACGGCAAATCCAAGGCAACTCGCATGGAGGATCAAAAGAGGAACCGCTGTTTCGACTGCCACCAGACTGGCCACTTCCGCGGTGACAAGGTGTGTCCAAAGTCCACCTCCGCACCGGCGACTACCTTGGTGAACGTCGTCGATAATCCAGGTACTTTGTCTTTTGCTGATTCATAGTTTTTTCACGTTAATGTACATAGCTGCCCGGGTTGTCCTGTTAATAAGGCTGTATTTGGTCAGCTTGATCTTCTCCGCGTTAAAGGAGAGATCAATGGCCATGTAGTGACAATCTTATTTGACAACGGCTCTACTCATAATTTTATCTCTTCTTGTGTGGTACAGGCACTTAAGCTCAACATGTCACCCATAGCCCATCCGTATGTGGCCTGTTGTGCAGAACGTCGGAGCGATCAATGGACTGAGGTTGTGCCGCGACTCGACCTCCGAATCCAGCGTTACCACGAAGTCTTGGACTTTCGCATCGTGGGCCTTGAGCATGTAGATGTTACACACACGCGCACACACCCACGCAAACAGGCTGACAACTGTTGCTCACGAATTGGCTGGCAACTGCCCGTTGTTGTGGTTCGCGTCAGCTCTGATAGGTCGCGTGCAAATGAGGGAAATCCTCAACTCTAGCACGTTGCACAGAGGATGCGCAAGGCAGAACTGCGGGCTGCAGTAGGGTTCACAACAGAGGGCTGTAGTAGGGCTCGCGACAGAGGGCTGCAGAAGGGTTCCACTCTACCTCTCCACAAAGACACACACCCCAAATCCACACACACACACACACACACACTTACACACACACACACACACACACACACACACACACACACGTGTGCCAATCTGCCCATGAAGATGCATGCTAGACAAATGCCATAATATAAGATACATCGACAAGTAGCATACATTCTATACATAATTCTTTCAAAGATAGTTCTCGGACTTGCACATGTTCATGTATGCATACATATGCATAAATCTATTTGCTCAAAATTTTATATGCATGCTACACTTATGTGCACCAAGTTTTTATTTCATTGTTTGTGCATGTGCAGGTGCTTGCATATGAACATAATAACACTACAAATTAAGTATGCATGTATGCATATTGATTTTGTACACATGCATATATACACATTATGCATGCATACATGTGTATGTGTGCATGTGGATTTGTAAATATGATAGTATTTAAAGGTAAACTCTAGGTTGTGTGAACACAAGCCATTTTTGTGGCTATAGGCAACTTTTGTATATATTATAGGCAACTTTTTTATATATTCTTTGTCACGTGACACATCCAACCCTATGTGTCCATGGACAAGCTACAACATGATCAGGGTTCAGTCAGTCCAGTCAGTCTAGATTAGAAGTGATCTGGCACTTTTTGTGAGTCTGTTCGTAGACCATGCATGCCCAGTCACTTAGTGTAGATGCATATCCTCTGGTTGCACACAGCATGATCATAAGCATTCCCATCAGAATCCTTCAGGGGAATTTTCCAGTGCATTTAGCCTATTTTACCTATTTTTGACATTTTTCACTTATTAATTTAAGTGACTTTCCAACAAAAGTAGGTAGGGTAATTTGGGTAAGAAAATATATAAGCAAACCAAAGTTAGCACTAAATGGAAGAAGAGGCAACAGGAGCCAAGCTCAGCAGGCAACTTCTCAGTAGAACCTTGGCGGTTTCTCCCTCCAAGCAAGATCCCAAGCCTTGGCATTTCTCCAAGCAGCATACCTAGCGTTTTCTTCATCTAGCACTGACGCCAGCAGTACCCAGTCACTAGCGTTTTTGCATCAGGTTTGCATCGCCAACAGAACCTTGCACCTAGCGTTTTTGCAAGGCATCAGCTAGCGTTTTTGGAACACAGCAGCTGGCGTTTCTGACATCAGCAAGCTTGCGTTTTCAGCCTCAGCCACAGCGATTCAGCAACAGATCAAGACCAGCCAGATACCCCTAAAGTGTAGCAGATTCAGCCCCGTAAAGACCATCAATTTTCAGCCTTTAGGAACCTCAGTTTTCACCCCTAAACCTGCAGATTTTCAGCGTCAAAGACCCACAGAAAACAGCCCCCCGGGCCCCAAATCAGCGTTTTGGACTAATCGCAGATTTCAGCCCATAGCGTTTTTGGACAGCAGTAGAAAGATTGCAGACTTCAGCCCTTGGTCGACTTCGTCGTCCCCGTCGTCATCGCCGACATAGCCTAGACTTGCATCAGTCTCATGCATACCATTTGTACCAGATTGTGCAATCATAAGTAGACCACTCTCGCCGACGAGAGTGGGGCCTTCGGAGGAGGGTTTTACGTCGTCTCTGGTGTCGTATCTCTCTTCTCTCTCTATCTCTCAGTCTCATACACTTGCACGCACAGTGTCCATTCACTTTGTTTGTGATCATAGCATTCTGTCATTAAGAACAGAAGGCTCTACCTTCCATAAGAACAAAAGAAACCTTGAGCACAGTTCGGAGCACTCATCTTGAGCAAAGCGCAAACATTCATTCCGCTGCACCTAACATTGGTATCAGAGCTTTGGCAGTGTTTTGTATCACTCAAGGAAAGAAAGACAAGAATCTCAATAATTTTTTTTGCTTGTTGCGGTAGCACGAACCTAAGTTTTCTTAGTTGTGTCGATTCCTAATCGTGTTTTTGAAGAGTGACAGGAATCCCAAGAAAGAAGGGCTTGTCGAGCCTCCCCTTGTGTCTCTTTTCACTCATTGAGAGCGGACCGTGCACTTAGTGGCCGGCCAATCGACGTGAGGTGGGAAAAAGAAACCTTGGTGTGAGCGCAAGGCGGCCAACGGGTGCGTCCACGGAAAGGAGTAGAAGTCGGGTGAAGAGAAGATCCTTCTCAAACACGGTTTGCAAGCGAAAGAAAACCTCAAGAACCCAAGACACTCAAGAACCCAAGTTCCTCGTGAACTTAAGAACTCAAGAACCGCAAGAACCCAAGTTCCTAGTGAACTTAAGAACCCAAGGCCACAAGAACCCACGACTTCAGAATGGTCATCACTCGAAGCGGAATGGATACTTCGCTTGGAGGTGATGAGGATGAGAGAGGCGAAGAAGAATTTTCCCCACCAGGAGGTTTCTCCGACCCTCCCCCTTCCCCATCTACGTTAAGGATTGCGCTAACTCCTATGGAGGAGTTGGACCAAGCAAGAGAAGTAGACAGAAAGGCCTACGAAGAAGAAATGGCAGCCATAGAGCGTCAGTACGACTTGGAAGAAAAAGAAATTCAAGCAAGATTTGATCGCGAGACCAAAGCAAGAATGCAAGAGATGTTGCGACTCTTTTCTCAAATGCAGGCACAGATGCAACAGGATCAGGAAAAGGAGACTCTCTCAGTCTCTTCTTCTCCAAAGCATGACACACATGATTTACATGATGATTTGAATGACAATGATTTGCATGATGATTTGAATGACAATGATAAGCATGATGATTTGGATGATAATAATGAGCATGATGATTTGCATGATTAAGATGTGATTTCTCACGACCATGATGATTTGCATGAAGAAGATGTGGTTGTTCACAAGAAGGATAAGTTAGTGAATGCTTTTTCTAGCGAAGCTAATCTTGTTGCAGTTTCGATCAATCACGAAGGATCGATCTTGGCTCTTGAGCCTGGTTCCAAAGAACCCCCTCAGGAAGAACCGATCTTGGCTCTCGAGCCTAGGTCCAAAGACCCCTCACAAGAAGTATTATGTGTTCTCATGATTGATACGCACGCATTGTTCGAGTGTTTCATTCGTGATTGTTTCCTGTATTTTAGTCGACGTTTTTATGTGATCGCTTTTCCTAGGAATGACATATTGTCCGTTGAGCACGTTTCACTCATGAATGAGCACGAATGTATGCGGATTGTTCATGAAAAGCTGAAAAGTATGCATTTATGGAAGTCACATTCCATGTCTCTTCCTTGGCACGATACAATTGTAGAAAGAGCACTTGAAAGTATGAGCACCAAGCATGGGCATTTCCGTTGTGAATTGCCACAGTTGATTGCTTTAGATCAGAAAGACAAGATTCGCTCTCATTGTTTGCATGTCTTGGATGAACGGTTTGGCACTCCGTCTCTTTGTTCATCTACATTGCATGCACAGTTAAGAATGGAAGGCTCTACCTTCCATAAGAACAAAGGGAACCTTGAGCACAGTTCGGAGCACTCATCTTGAGCAAAGCGCAAACATTCATTCCGTTGCACCTTACATTCGTTTTCTCATGAACCAATGAAAATCTCATCAAAACCTTTCAAGGAATTGTTCTCAAAGTATGTAGGGAGTTGATTAGAAATAGAAATAAGTAAGGGTATAATAGAAAAAAAATTGCTGAAAAGTTTTGATATCCCATAACTAAAGAATTTACAAACCACATTGAAACTTTTTTCCAAATACTTGGAACATTGTATAGAACGAGAATAGTATTCTCGAGGAAAAGACTATTAGCTTGTTTTAAGCCTCAAAAAAGTGCTTACTTCAAAATACTTGGGACATGTATAGAATGAGAATCTATCCATATATTATTTTCGAGGAAAAGACTATTAGCTTGTTTTAAGCCTCAAGAATGTGCATATCATCAAATCCAAAATAAATATTTGTGGCTTTTTACTATTTTTAGAAAAGCAAATTTTGATTTCACACTTTTTAGGAGAATTATGTTTTTCAATATGATAGGACCTTAGTGATGTTTTATGTTCATGGTTTACGGAAAAATAGTCAGTCTCAAAGCCAATTCTATAGAATGAGGTGCCGAGAAACTATTGTGAATTAAGCTACTTAAATGGCTCAAACACAAAACCAGTCTTAAACCTTGACACAACCAGAGTCTAGAGTAGTACCATAGTTTTTTCATGTGGCAACCATGCGTCTCACTCGGGCGGGTATGGAAGCCCGATATAAGCCCGATTGAGACCCCCCGAAGATTCCATACGTAGAATACCATACGGCACTAAAATATTAGTGTATATATATATATCTCATAACAAATAGCAATTAAAATTAAAACACTAGACTCTAGAGAGTAGCCCAAAGCCACATAATGCATTAAAACATCATAGAAACTTGAAAATGTAGAATCTAGCTAAATCAAGGAGTCGGGAGCCGAGAAACAGATCAAGATCTCTGATCAATAAATGCATCAAAATTTCAAATGATCAATGAATCATGATCATACTAGATGGCAAAATATGGAGCCTCCAAAACCAACAAGACTGTGTACTGAGTACTCCAAAATTCAAATGACAAAACATAAATAGAGCCTAGAGGGTGGAGTCCAGCCGCTCGATGCTAAATAGTGAATCCAAAACATAAGTAGACTGTAGAGCTAAGAGGAGTCAAGACCGAGGCTAGAGCAAAATGCAATGAGCTCTAACTCTCATCAAAGGCCACCTCCTCATCATCATCCTCATCATCACCCTCATCATCCTCATCCTCATCCTCATCCTCATCCCAAGCCTCATCCTCAGCAACGGAGCATGAAGTCCCAATATCACTGGGCATGCTAATCGAAAGAGACTCCATAACATCAGCAGTGCTCTGTGCAATAGCCTCCTGAATCTCCTGCAACTCAAGCAAGCGCTCCTCATCCTTCTCTTTGTTAAGCATCTCCAATGTCACCTCCATTCTCTCATAGCCGCGCTCTTTGATCTTGCATAAGAGCCTCAAGTTGGTGTGTATGTAGACAAGCTTCTCGGTATGAGCAGGAAGTAACCTATTTCTTCTCTTGGTGTGAATGAGAGAGAAGGTGCTCCAATTTCTCTCACATGGAGAGGCACATGTCCCTTGAGAAAGCACCTTAAGTGCAAGAGTCTGCAATGTGGGCGTGCAAGCCCCAAAAGTCTCCCACCATTTTACACCCTCTTGCATTCTCTTTGGATCCTTTGCAATAGGATGAGCAAATGACTTTCTTTCAGTGAGGAAAGTGTCCAACTCATCAATGAGGGTACCCTGCATGGTCAAATCACCCTTGGTATACCTGTCCAAAAATGTCATCCACCCATCATGAACCTCACTATCATTGAATTGCCCTCTTCCTCTCCATATAGGATGCAACAAGTATCCCACAGCATGCAATGGTGTGTGCATCATATTCCATCTATCAACGCATAGGTCCTTGATCTCTTGCATCCTTGCCGCATCAATACCTTGCATGTTTTGAATTTGCTCAACCATACGATCCGTAAGCTCATACACAAGCCCCATGGTGGCTCCTTCCCTATCAGCCAAACGAAGTATCTTCAAGATGGGAGCACAAATCTTCAAAATCAACTTGGCCTCTTGCCAAAAGGATGCATTAAACACAATGTCCGAGACCACTATGGCCTTTGTAGTCCTGGATGCCTTCATTTTCACAAATTTTGCATCAATCATAAGCCTACGCACACCTTGCATACATCTCTCATCCACAAGACTAGCCAACATGATGAAGTAGTAGGCAAATCGAGTGGCCGATGGCTTCAACAATTCCTTCTTGCTAAGCATTCGAAACAATGCCAAGACAGTGGACTTCCTTGTGACAAATGTGACAACCTTTGTTGCATCTTCAAGAATTTTTGCAATCCAAGGGAGCTTCCCAATATCCTCAAACAAGAGGTCCAAGCAATGGCATGTACACCTCGTGAAAAAAATGTGTTTCCATTTCTCTTCCACCATTTGCCCGGCCCCAACACAATTAGTTGCATTGTCCATGCATACCTGCACAACATTGGAGGGTCCTACCCCAATAATCACATCCTTAAGCTGCTTGAAAATAAATTCTGATGTCTTTGTCTCCCCAGATGTGTCCACAGATTTCAAAAACACAGAACCATGTATAGAGCATGCAAGAAAGTTAATGATAGACCTGTGTCTAGTGTCAGACCATCCATCACATACAATTGTGCATCCATGTTTTTTCCATTTCTCGCGCACACCCATGATCTCATGACCAATGCATTTGACCTCATCATTTAACTCTGTGGTGCGCAAAGCATTGTATGTGGGAGGCACATACGATGGACCAACTTGTTCAATTGCCTTGACCATTTCCAAAAAGAAAGGACTCCGCACTTTCCATTCAGGAATGTCCTCTGCATAAAAAAACCTGCGCAAGGCTTGATCTTCTTGCTTGCGTGCTTGTAAGCTAAATGCACTTGCCAAGGGCCCTTGTGCAACCTTCCTCTTCTTGCTCGAGGACCCCACATTTGATTTGGAAGCCGAAGTCCCAGTGGCACTTACATGAGCACTCCCTGATGCATGTGTACTCATTGAGCCTGAGGCAGAGGCATTAGCTCCCAAATCATCCACCAAGGCATCTACAAATGCATTTGGGTCCTTCCCATCATTCTGTACATCTACATGCAATCTTGTGACCACCTCTTTGACGTCCTCTGGCACCAGTCCACATGGGCCTACACCATAGCCAGAGAGGGACAATAAATGTGCACGAATACGGGAGGGACCGCCGTCCCAAGTATGCCCACAATACTTGCATTTACATGTAAATTGCCCTTTCTTTTGAGGCTTCAATTGTTCTACATACTGCCATTCGGGACGCTTCACTCGGCCCATATGGATTCTGCAAACTTGCAAGGTGCACACTGCAAAGTTGCAAACCTTGACAAAGTGGAGGCCTCACGAGTAACGGACGGCGTAGGTGAAGAATCAGCCGCGCGCGGGAGAGTGTGTGGGCACTGGGTAGGGCTCCCAGCTTGCGGTCTCGAGTCCTCTCGGCTCTCAAGCTTTGATGGGGGCTCTCTGTGCAGAAACGGGATGGCTGCAGGTTTTTAACAATTCGCGCAGAGGTGTTTTGGGCCTCATTTGACAAATCAGGGGCTTTTTTGCGAGCGCATAAAAAATGCCCTGCTCGCGTCCGAAAAGCTGAACCATGCGGCAACCATGCGCGCACGCGTGAGGAAGCCCGATTGGGCAATCGGACGCGCCTGGAAAAAACTATGAGTAGTACAAAGAAATAGCTATTTGTACTCCTAAGCCTGTATGTATAATGCTTGTGCTCTTCAAGATATACCTATGCAAGAGGTAAGTAGAAAGGTGCTTCCTAAAAGGGAGGTATAACTGTTTTTTCATTAAAATGAAGTTTCAATTTCATTGACAACATCCTATTTAAAAATCACACACTTTTTTTAAAAAATTTGGGTATAATCCTTCTATTAGTTAAAAAACCCACCTAGTGGGCTACATCAACCCCTACCACAAGGGAGTATGTACACAGAGGGGAAACAACAACTTTCTTTTTTTGGCTCAAACAGAATTCATGAGTGATAAACTTTTAATACACAGATCTCTGTCGTTTGCATTTCAAGTTTCATGGTGCGTTTGCTCAAACTCTTTGCTTAGCAGCAGTGAGCAAAGTCCAAAGATTATTTGGTTTGAGTAAATTCAAAGGTTGATTGTAAAAAACAAGATTTTTATCAAGCTAGCTCTCTTTTTTTCAATCTACTTCTTTCTTTGATTTCTATTGCTGCTTTTCTCTTTTTGGAGTATATTTATGCCTTTTGCTTATGCATTTTGTGCTATTGTTTCAATCTTGTCAAGAACTCTGTATTATTGTAAGTTCAAATCTTTCTAACCTGATGAGGATTATAAAGATCAGCTAATTATAATTGCTAAAAAATACAGGGATCAATTATTGAAATTTTTTACAAGGCTTGGAGATGGTATGTTACCATCACACAACCAATTTAGCCAGGTAAAGTCTTTCTTACAAAGAAGGCCTTGCTAAAGAAATGGGATTGAGTTCGAGATCGAAGTTTTAGCCCCTTGCTGTACACTTAAAGGTCGTTATAATTTCAAGTTGTAGGTCGTAGTTCTCCTTTGATCCATTCCCGTGTTTCTATTTGTTTGTATTTTGTACACATGCAGGCTATCATGAGAGAGAGAGAGAGAAATGAAATGTTATATTAACGTCTTCAAAAAGGCCAGAATGACCTATGAGACCAAACTGATACAAAAGTGGTGAATCTGTTACAAAGTCTGGGTACCTTAGTACTAAAGTACTAAGTGTGAAAAGTGTGAATGTGTGAAAATAAATGTGAAAAAATAAATACAAAGTATTAAATAAACTTCTTAGGAGCATTCTGGGTGTCTGGCTAGAATGCTTCTAATTCTTTGTTGTAGTCTCCTCCGGTGAAGTGCGCTTCTGCATCTCGATCGTGGTCGTCTCGATTTCCTAAGCTCAGTCGCCCTGTCAATGAGGGTGCCTTTGGTATGGATGTGGGTACTCTGTGCTGGCTGCTGGTCTCTTGCTTCTCCTTCCACTCCTGCTTCTCTCGATCCGAAGAAATCTGTGATCTGCCTCTGAGGCTGTAGTGCTCTTTGTCTTCTCATTAGATTATCCCTGTGCCGATGTATTTCCAGTAGGTACAAGCCTAAGCATCTTTGATCTTGGTATTGCATGACTCTATCTAGAGGTCCAAAGCCTTCTTTAAATATATATATATATATATATATATATATATATATATATATATATATATATATATATATATATATATATATAGAGAGAGAGAGAGAGAGAGAGAGAGAGAGAGAGAGAGAGAGAGAGAGAGAGAGAGAGAGAGCTAGTACCACTTTGGCAGAGACCACAGCAACCCTTGCAAGCATCGGAGCCCTACATCAAGACGCGTTTGGTGGTCCTCGTGGCAATGAAGACGGATAGGAAGCTGTTTTGAGATTTGGTTTCTCACATGTTTTGGCTCGCCGCCTTTGTGTGTTGAGGGCTGGTTGCCCGTCACCAACCTCAACCTTGGCCGTTGTGACTTGCCTACGTTGAGTGGCCCTCTGGCGTTTCGTCATCTACCAACATGGTTTCTTTCTTTGTGGATATTTGTTTTGCTGTTTTTTCATGTCGGTTTCTGCATGGATTCCTTACTTTGGTGTGTGTGTGTGTGTGGAGCAGGTTTTGTGTGCCTTGTTTTGTACTCTTTAAGACTAGCTTTGTGTGTGGGTGTGTGTGACTATGGGTGCGGGTTAGTCTTTTGGGTTCGTTTTGTTTGTTTGCTTTCTCATTTTGTTTGTTTTGGGATGTTGGAAGTTGGGTAGCCGCTCTGCTCTCTACAAAGATACTTAGAAACTACAATAGGATATCACATGGTTGTCACCAGAGCCTCCTTCATTGTCTTCTTGGATTTCCCTCCCTAGCTTTTGATTTTAAGGAGCCACCTTCTTGCAAGTGGGCTGGTCTCCATCCTGGTTGATAGCTTCTTGTTGGCTCCAGTGCAGTGCTTTGCTAGTCATTTTGTGGCCTCCTGCATTTCTCTTGGTGATGTCGGCTATTTCTTCTCTACCATCCTCGTCATTGAGTTCGCCCCCCCTTTTGTTTTTCCATAGCCTTTTCTCTGGTGGGGGATTGCATGACCTTGAGCTACTGGCATGGAAGATGTTCCCTTCTCTGCATCATCGCTTGTGGCTTTTCAGAATTACTGGTTTTTGGTATATAGTTGCAAAGTGAGCTTTGGCTGGGAGTGTCTCATCTTATAGAGGTTGCTGCCATCCTCTCTCCACTTAGCTTGCCAGGGCTCTCTCTAAGAGACTTGTTTTTCCTTGGCTTTTTTAGTATTTTCAGTTTTCCATGTGGCTAGTTGTATCAGTGTTTCTAGATGTCACCTTCGGTCTTGCTTTGTAAACAGCTTTTTACTTGCCCTAAGAATCGGCACCATTTAGACGTTGTGAACTGACTGTGCATGTGAACTCACCCTTAGTTGAAGGGAGGTTAAGAGGTCCTATAATTAGGACCGAGGTCTCATTTATGAGACATCTGGTGTGGTGTAGTGCGGATAATTTGTCGTGCTCTCTACAATGGGTGCTCCTCAGTGCAATGTGCGCGTCAATCTCACTCAAAACAGACTGAAAACAAAGGAACAATAGATAACAACTGATCACACAGAGACACAACAACAGACCAGAACATACGACTCAACTATTTCAAAGAACCGATACAGACTCTGGCGTGGCAGCACACTCAGCTCCAGCCCAGGACTCACGGGTGCAATTGGGTGTCGAGGCTCAGATGTGCAGGGATGGTGCAGACATGCTGTGTATAGACCCGCTACCGAAACGACGACGTTTGACCATATATGAAGAAGAAGATAATCATGACCCAACAACTATTCCTCATATGTACAACCATAAAGAGCCACGAACGGCTCATAAATGTCAGCCATCTAAGTCTATCCCCAAACTGTGTGGTGGTGACCTGGCCACGATGTCCACTAGGCCACCGTCCGTATCCCTGCCACGTGTCACTGTCCAGCCCAGAGAGTCCGTCTAGTGTGAACCAAACCAGACCAATTGTACTAACTGTGTGTCTTGTGAAAGTGACACTGTAGCCTGCTACAGGTTGCCCACCACAAGACTGCTCATCGTCTCTATGAGAGGAATATTGAAAAGCTGTGAAAGAAAACCACTAGGTTCTGCATATGTACAATGGTGAGCTCTTGAATCTGTCATCCAAGAGATAGAGTTGTGGCTATTGATGCACCCGAAGTATCAGACTCTGGTGGTGGAGCCATCAGACCGATGGGAAAACTCTGGACTCTATGAGTGCTCTTCGCAAACCAACTCTCAGCGAAAGGAGCAGCCACCTGCTGCTCGGCGAATGGGAGTACTTGGCCTGAAGTGTACTGAGGCTACCGACTAGCACTCCCATGTCGATGTGCGCCTGCGAAGCCGTCACAAAGAGCCGTCTGTGAGGATGACGTGTGGTTAGGAGCCAAAGGTGCCAGGCTGCTGAAATCCCTAAGGGTAGTAGTCAAACTGTTGCTGTGATGGAGCACCTCCCCCAAACTGTCGATGACTCTACTCTCCATATCCCATGGGCGTCTGTACTGATCTAGCGGGACGAACCCACCCATATCCCATGGTAGCCTGAGGCTGCTGCTGAAACCCCATGTCCCCTTGGACTAGCATGTCCTGAAATCCTTGCATTTGAGCTTTGAGGTCATCAATTATTTGTGACTTTACATGGAGAGCCTGACCCAGGGCGAAAATGGTAGCATCTCTATCAGCAATGGCACTCTCTGTAACTCGCAAGCAGCCTTCCATGGCCGCACATGTGGTCGAGTGCTTCTGGTGGGTAGTTGCTAATTTCTCGGTACCAAGTTCAATCATTGCGATAGCATTTCTTGACTCTTGCAGGTTCTCTTCAGAGATTTTGAACAATGAAGTAGAGTTACTTCCATTGGAAGAAGCAATAGTAGCACTTGGAGGTGTAGAGTGCCCAAGAGGCACTGCAGGCGATGTCGGGGTGACAGTAGTAGTAGGGTGCCCAAGAGGCACTGCAGTGGTTGTCGAGGTGACAATGGTAGCTGGTTCCCTGGGTGAGCTGGAGATGGGAGAGAATGACGAGGATACCACTGGTGCTGAGAAAGGTGTGGTAACAGTGGTAGTAGACAGGGGCAGTAGGGAGAGGTATCTGTGAAAGAGAGACCGCCTCAGTAACAAGAGTGGGCGTACCAAGAACAACGGAGCTCCCGACGGCCCCCGGCACTGTAGAGACGGAGACGGAGGTAGAAGAAGGACGTCGTGAAGGATGTGTCACCCGAGTCTGGCTCTCTGAAAATGGCAGAGGTCGTAGTGTCTTTGCCGTATCTTTGACCACTTTGACTCTTTTCTTTTGTTTCTTCTTCTGATCATTTGTGCCAAGAGACTTTCTTTTTGCTTACGGTGGCAATGCTGCATCCTCATCCACTTCAAGAGGGTTGATGCGGATGTTTATCACCCAAGCCAACAGTGTCGCGGCAAAACATTGGAAGCTAGATTGAGGTGAGTGCACTTGTGCTCTAAACCTTTTTGCCCTAGTCTGCAATGATGTAAAGAGGATCTGATGAAACCCACAAGTTATGTTCTTTATTAAGCAGTAAAGACCATCACATGGCCTAAAAGTGTGCCCTCAGTGATAAAAAATGACATTTGTTAGGATTGAGCTTTAGGTGTGCCTCTCTGCACCTGAGGAAGACAACAGAGAGCTGAGCGAGATGCTCCTCTAGATTTTCCACTGGGGTGGAACATTGAGCACCTGAGAAGGTCGAAAAATCGTCCATGAAGATGCGAAGATGATCCGTAAGAAAAGGACAGAATATGAGATATACTGCTCGATTGAAGGAAGGTAGAGCGTTTTTCAACCCAAACGACATCCTAGTGTAGATAAAAATACCCTAGGAAGTCACGAAAGCCGTTTTAATCTGATCACATGGATGGATGCCCAACTGATTGTATCCACTGAACCCATCCATGAAACTGTACAATACATGCCCTGCTACATCTTCTAGCACTCGCTCAGTGAAAGGTGTGGGAAAACCAGGTGCGATAGTTACCTTGTTCAAAGCGCGGTAATCGACGCACACACGGATTCTATTGGACTGCTTCTTAGGCGCTATCACCATGGGTCATAACCACTTGGAGTGCTCCACGGGTACAATGATCCATGCCTCTTGCATTTTTTCGAGCTCTGACTTGACAGCCTCTGCATACTTTGGTTTGAGCTTGTAAGCTCGGCCTCTGACAGGCTTAGTCCCTTCAACCAGAGGGATAGTGTGGACACCCAATTCTGGTGGGATCCCTTCCAAATCCTTGTAGGACCAAGCAAAAACATCTATAAATGTGTGTATAAAAGAAACTACCTGATCAAGTAATGCGGGATGCTCCCATAACAAAGCTGTTAAGAGGATGTGCTGAGGGTTGTCAGGGTCGCCCAGGTTGTCTTGTTTGACCGGGTCTGGAGGTGTAACTATGGAGGGTGCTTTGGAAGTTGAAAAGTGAGCTGCCTCTTGGAGCTTCGAGACATCATGGGTTGGTGTTTGGTCGATTGGAAACTTTGCATACTCCTCTTGTAACCATTCTGGTGGAAGCTCCTCGAAGGGTAAATTCAGACACAGACATAGCAGAGTGCTTTTGAGGGGGCGGGGCGTCAGACCCGGAGATGTTAGAGAAAGGGGTGGATCATTGGCGAGCTCATGCAAAGGAGATTTCTTCCTCCTTCGGTGATGTGTTATAGGTTCACCAAGGCCGACGGCTTCCATCAGAGGAACACTTGAATCATGGTCATAAGGGACTAACACACTTGCTTCTTTGACTGGCACACTTTCTGCTGTAGGGCTTGGGACACTGGCGTTTCCCCAATCGTAAAGTGCCTTAGTATGCCGTAACCATGGTCTACCAATATGCAAAGGAAATCCTCCCTCCACCTTAAGGAAGACCGACCACCACAAAATCCAAGCTAAATGTGAAGTCTTGTACCTTCAGAGGCACCTTATCTACTATGCCTGCTGGATAGACTGTCCTCTGGTCCGCCAATGGAACAGTGAATGGAGCAAGGCGGGTAGGTTGCAGACCTAAAGCCAACATAGTGAATTCTGGCATCAGATTGATCCCAAATCCACCATCCACTATGATGCCTGAGAATTAATGCCCAAGAATAGACACAGTGAGACGAGGACTTTTGTAGACGATGAGGGGAACAACTAGATAAGAAATCATGTAGGACTCCAAGGGCTGCATAGGTAGGTGCCCGCCACTAGGTCCTGCACTAGGATACAGAGACTGGATGATGGAAAGGGTGTCACTTCGAAAATTTGCATCAAGTTGAAGCATGTCGTACAGTGACACTTGCTGAAAGGTGTTTTTCAAGATATACTCTACTGTAGGCTTCTCTCTTTTGATCAGATCTTACTCTGGTATCTTAAGCTTCTGCAAGTCCTCTACTGCTTCCATGAAAGCACCATCAATAGCTGATAGAAGAGAGGTAGGTTGGCTCTCGGCACTACTTGCTGGTTTGTTAGCTACTAGGGGAGTTTGACTGGAGACGAAAAAGTTGGACCGCCAGGGAGGCTGAGACCAAGAGCAGCTCTTTGTGCCCGTGTGAGCACACCAGCCGGCTCTTCCACCTGCTTCAACCCATCTCAAGAGGCAACTACAAGAGTGGAAGGCGGGGCTTGTGGAATGGTGCTTATTGTGATGAGGTTAACATTTGGGAATGTAAACTCCTGCTGGTTCTGGCTTGTGCTTGCAGATGGGATGAACGTTGTTTTGGGCAGTCCTTACTATAGTGATCCTTAGCTTCAGGGCACTGTCGGCAAGGGGGGGACCCTTTTGGCAACGGACATTTGCTCTGATAATGTCCATACTCCCCGCAATGACCGCCTTGTATGTGTCATGCAACGACCACAAATCCAACCTTTAATTGGCTGAACATAGGTCTAGATTCTACTAGACCAGGGCAAGTGACTAGACCACCAAGCTGGACCAGGGACGAGGAGGGCTGGACTAGGGACGAGGAGGGACTAGACCAGGGACGAGGGAGGACTACACCAGGACGAGAGCTGGTTGGACCAGGGCGAGAGAGGACCAGACCGGCAGGTTGCACAGTGCAAGACAAAGTCGGCGAAGCTAGGTAAAAACCAGTGAGCTTCTCGATTTGTATCTCAACAGAGAGTGAGACTTCAGTTGAGGTCCCACCGGGTGTGCCAAAAATGAGAGCACTTGTAGCGTGGATAATGCGTCATGCTCTCTACAGTGGGTGCTCCTCAGTGCAGTGTGCGCGACAATCTCACTCAAAACAGATTGAAAACAAAGGAACAATAGATAACAACTGATCACATAGAGACACAATAGTAGACCAGAACATATGACTCGACTATCTCAAAGAACCGATACAGACTCTGGCTTGGCAGCACACTCAGCTCCAGCCCAGGACTCACGGGTACAATGGGGTGTCGAGGCTCAGATGTGCAGGGATGGTGCAGACGTGCTGTGTATAGACCCGCTGTGATAAGTGTGATCACACAGAGACACACCAGCAGACCAGAACGCATTCGACATGGCAACGTGCAAAAAACCATTAGAGCTCATGGGGCCGTGATGGCCTAGCTTAGCAGGCTCTCCACCCTCTTGCATAGGGTGGTATGGAACGCTACTAGCAAGAGAGGAGAGCATGGGGGACACATGCTGCCGATGGTGGGAGTTTATGGTAAGTTTTTTCTTATTTATTTTGCACATGGAACTCTCGTGTCTGGAGGTGACGCTAGCAATCGTCACGTGGGTGCTTGGTGTGTCAATTGTTTGCATGGGCGCCTTGTGTGTCTATTGCTTTATTTCCCTCTTGTATCGGTTTGTGCATGACGCTATCTTTCAGAGTTGGTCACTCCCGGGAAATACTAGTCCTTTGTGTGCACATCTGGTGAGAGGTCTTTGCTTTCTTGAAGTGCGTTTTGTAAGATGAGTTTAGAGAAGAGGATAATTTTTCACAACAGAGGATAACTAATACCACCCTGTGCAGGTGCAGCAAGTACTTAACAACAAATGCAACAACAAGTTGCCCATGGAGGTTCAACATATGCAGCTTCAACAGCTTCAGTGTTGGAAGGTTCAGCGTTGGCTAACCCAAAGGGTAAAACCAAAAACTGGTAATGTCCATACGTTGTACGAAACATGGTTTTCGGGACATCACGTATCCGTATCTGATTGTATCTGGAACGTAGATCGATCTTGGTGAAATAACGAGCACCAACACCCGAGAGTCGATCCATAAGGTCATCCATGCAAGGTAATGGATACTTATTCTTGACGATGACCTTATTGAGACCTTTGTAATCTACGTAGAAGCGCATTCCTCCGTCCTTTTTAGCGAGAAGGACCGGAGCGCCTCACGGAGACTTACTAGGTTCAATAAAACCTTTGGCAAGATAGGCTTGAAGCTACCTAGCTATCTCGTCTTCCTCTTTCGAGTTGAACCTATAAGGTTGCCACCGGGCAGAAGCTCTATCTTACGATCAAAATCAGGCCCATGAGATGATGGAAGCCCATCTGGTAAAATTGACGGAAAGACGTTCGTAAATTCAGCCAGAACAGAATCTAAGTAACGCTTACCAGTTACATCATGATCAGACAAAGACTCAGGAACTTCCAATGCAGTAACATCACCTTTTGAAAAAAGAGAATTCATTGAGACGGGAAATTAACAAACAGAACTTTTAACCCAACAAACTGCAAGTTGCACACTGGAATCATGAGACAACGTATTGAATTCATTAGCTGAAAGCATATTTACATTATAATTGGCGGTCAGAGAAGAAGGAGATCCCTTGACCACATGGTACACACCATCAAGTTCAAAGAGAATTGTATGTGATGCATAATTGATAGACAAAGAAGCTGTCTTATCGTAAAACCGTGGCATGCCTAAAATAACATCTACATGCTCAAGGTGCTATTCATAGGTCGAGTGGCAGCACAACCTCAGTCCATTGATCGCTCCGATGTTCCGCACAACGGACCACATACGGATGGTTTGCGGGTGACGTGTTGAGCTTAAGTGCCTGTACCACGCGAGAATAAATAAAATTATGAGTAGAGCCGTTGTCGAATAAGACTGTCACTGCATGGTCATTGATCTCTCCTTTAACGCGTAGAAGATCGTGCAGGCCAGAGAAAGCCTTATTAACGCGACAACCCGGGTAGCTACGTGCATTAACGTGAAAAATCTTTGAATAAAAAAAAGGCAAGTACTTGGATTATCGACGACTTTTACCAAAGTAGTCGTGGGTACGGAGGACCGGAGGTAGATGGCTTCCTCTTTTGCTTTGGACACGCCTTGTCGCTGGGGAAGTGGCCGGTCTATTGGCAGTCGAAATAACGGTTCTTCTTTTGAACTTCAATGCGAGTTGCCTTGGATTTGCTGTCATGCTTTGGTTTCTTCTACGGAAGGTCCGATTGTTACCATATACATGTGGTAGTGATGTGTGTGAACAATCCTAATTCCAACAATTGGTATCAGAGCAGGTTGCGTCCTCTCGGGCTTAGTCGCCAGCAGCTTCAGCACACGCGTGCTCACTTTCTTTGATTTCAGTGAGCTTTGGCGAGCGTTCGTAGATCGAAAAAAAATTTCGGGATAGCTCGTAGAGCTGAGTCTGCTCAGATCATTTCGGCCTCCGTTTCCACTACAGGCAGTGTTGCACAGGCTATTTCGTCATTTTGTGCAGAATTTCTGTCAGTGTTGTTTTCTGCATAACAGGTCCCTTACAATCTTCTACGGTTTGTGCTATATAGCACGTGCTATTCCCGCTTCGTTTCTCCTCTTTTCGGGCAGTTTTCACATTAGGTGTAGGCATTCACAATGGCAGACAACAACACAAATGCGTTCAAGATGTTTGCTGCTGAGGACAGATTGGATGGGGACAATTACCCTATGTGGGCTTACATGATGCAACATGTTCTTGTGTCAAAGGACATCTGGAATATTGTGCAGGGCATTGATGTACGTCCTGGTTCTGAGGATGTAGGCGATGTTGCAGATCTTGCTGCAAGGATTGCTGCTGTTAGAGTTGTTTTGCCTACGGCAGAACAAGCTCGTTGGGATGTAGGGGATGCGCAGGCTCATGCGTTGTTTGCGTTGTCTGTGAAGCGCACCATTACCCACATTCGTTCAGCGAAATCTACAAAACAAGCTTGGGATATTCTCGCTGGTCTTTATGCAAGCCGCAACGAGGCAAAAATTTCAGTGCTGCGTAAAGAGCTGGAGTCGAAGATTATGCATAAGGAAGATGATATGGACACTTTCCTTGCTAGTGTCAAGGATATCAATGAGCAACTTATTTCTGCAGGTGAAGTCATTTCAAATAGTTCCCTTGTGTAGACTGTTCTTGATGCCTTACGAGATTCTTACCAAACTTTTGCTAGTACCTGGAGACTTATGACCCAAGGAAATCTTGAAGTTGCCGAGTTTGATGCATTATGCACATTGCTGTTGCAAGAGTCGCTTTCTAGAAAAAACAAGACTAGACAACGTGTAGTTGAACAGGCTTTTATTGTTGCTCAAAGAAAGGGTGGTAACAACAATGCATCCACTTCTAATAGTTCCTCTGCGAGTGGAAAATCATATATTTCTAATGTTTATGCCGGCAACCATTCGTCTGGAAATTCTGGTGATAAGGGCAAAAAGAAGATGCGTTGCCATTATTGTAAAGCTACTGATCACTTGATCAAGCATTGTCCTAAGTTGAAGGCCAAAGAGGCTAAGAAGAAAGAGGGTGGTTCCACTGTAAATGCTGATTTTACTACAAATGCAGCCATTGTTGAGTCTTATGTGAGGGCTTTTAGTGCAGAGTGCATTTTACAATCCTGCTGTCCATGATGCATGTATGTCAGTTGCTGCAGATTCACATGTGGTATATTTCGACAATGGTGCTACAAAGCACATTACCTCACATCGTGAATTGTTCACATCTCTCGAGTCTGTCCCTCATGGGAATTCAGTCACTTGTGCCAACAATGCCTTTTATCCGGTTCAGGGACTTGGAAAGATTGTACTTACTACTGCAGATGGCAGCTCTTTCATACTTGTTGATGCACTTTATGTACCTGGGATCAAGAAAAATCTTTTGTCTGTATCTGCACTTGCTAGACTTGGACTTGTAGTCAAATTTGTGGATGATAGATGTATAGTTCATGATCTCAGTTTTGGTGATGAAATTGTTGCATCTGGCCTTTTGTGCCGTGGGCTGTATAAGTTCACTTTGTATGACAAGTGTGGACAAAATTTTGCAAATGCAGTTTTAGATTCAAGGGCTGTTTCAGATGCAAAACTGTGGCATACACGTTTTGGCATCTGAATTTTGCATGTTTTTTGCGTTTGCAGAAATTTGATATGGTTGCTTCTTTGCCGCCTCTTGAAGCACCTGTCAAACATATTTGTGAAGGCTGTATTTTGGATAGAATGCAGCGTTCTAAGTTTTCAAAGGATGGTTCAGTTAGCGCCACATGCAGGTTGCAGCTTGTGCATAGTGATGTTTTTGGACCCATGCAAACTCCGTCCTTGGGAAATTACCTTTACTTCGTGACTTTCGTTGATGATTACTCCAGGCATGCATGGTTAAAGCGAAGCCTGAAGTTTTTATGTGCTTCAAACAATTTTTGGCTATGGTTGAAAATGTCTCGAAATATACTATGGACACTCTCCGTTCCGATCGAGGGGGGGAGTATATGTCTCATAAATTTAATGCATTTCTGGTTAGTCGTGGGATAAAACACCAATGTGCAGTGTCTTATACGCCTCAGCAAAATGGTGTTGCTGAGAGAAAAAACAGGTCACTTACGAAAATTGCACGATGTATGGTTAAAAGTAAAGCTTTGCCGCATTTTTTTTGGCTTGAGTCCATCATGTGTGTCACTTATGTACTAAACAGGTGTCCTACGAAAGCTTTGCAGTCTATTACTGCATATGAAGCATGGCATGATAGAAAGTCTTCTATTGAGCACATACGTGTTTTATGCTGTCTTTGGTGCCACAAACACAACACAAAAAATTGGATGATAAGGCTGTCAAATGTATTTTTGTTGGTTATAGTGTTGAAAGCAAAGGTACAGGTTGTGTTATCCACAAACAAAGCGTATTCTGGTTTCACGGGATGTTGTGTTTGTAAAAGATTCTGTTTAGCCCTTGCTGTCATGTACTAGAGACAATAATGTAAGCTCACAGGACATTTATGACACTTTCTTTTCTCTTTTGAGTGGTGGAAGTACTAATGTAAATTCCAATGAGGCAAATGTACAGCCTATGGCGGTTTCTAAAAATGTTATAGATCAGCCTATTATTGATGTAGATGTATATGATGTACTTGATGAGGAAAGGGCTGAAAATGAGCAAGCTAGATGTATGCCAAAATGGTTGGTGCATACATTGCGTGACAGTAAATTGGATGCACCTTTGTCTAGTCGCACTCGTTCAGGCTCTCGCCATGCATCTTATGCATCAGATTGTTATGCTTTGGCTGTGTCTAGCTTACATGATATTGAGGAACCTCTATCTTTTGATGACAGAATTCAAAAAATTGGATGGCTACCATGCAAGTAGAATATGATGCAATTATAGAAAATGACACATTGACTTTATGTGATTTGTCTCCTGGCAAAAAGGCCATTGGTATGAAGTGGGTTTACAATTGAAACGCAAGCCGGATGGTGAGATTGATTACTATAGGCTCGACTTGTTGCAAAGGGTTATGCACAGCAAAAAGGTATAGATTATGAAGAGACTTTTGCTCCCACTTGTTGTATGACTACTGTGCGTTTTCTATGTGCATTGGTAGCTCATTTTGGTTGGGATGTACATCAGTCAGACATTGTTAGTGCTTTCTTGAATGGTGACATATTTGAGGAAGTTTATCTAACGCAACCTCGCGGTTTTGTCAAGAAAGGACAAGAGGATAAGGTGTGCAAATATAACAAAGCTTTGTATGGGTTGAAGCAATCTCCTCGTGCTTGGTATGAGAAGGCTGACACTCATTTGGTCAAACGAGGCTTTCGTAAGAGTCCAACAGAAAGCACATTGTATGTCGAGCGTGAAGATGATGTTCTTCTCATTGTTGTTCTTTATGTGGATGATTTGCTGATCACTGGTCCCAATGAGGCACATATTGCTGAATTTAAGGCTGATTTGAATGCTACTTTCAAGATGAAATATTTAGGGCTGTTGCATCATTACTTGGGCATACAGTTTAAGTAGTGTGATGGTGGTATTGCCTTCTGTCAGAAAAGTTACATAGAGACATTGCTATGTAAGTTTGGACTCGAGGATTGCAAACCTATTGCCACTTCCATGGAAAGAGGTTTGAAGTTGAGTCTACATGATGCTGGTGATCCTGCTCTTTGCCACACTGCTGTTGGCTGCCTCATTTATGTGTGCAACATGAGGCTGGATGTTCAGTTTGCAGTCTCACAGGTCAGTAGATTTATGCATAGCGGAGGGTCTAAGCATTGGCAGGCTGTCAAGAGGATTTTCCGCTACTTGAGTGTTCTTTACATCTTGGCTTGTTTTATCCCAAGGGGGGGATCATTGCCGCCAGACTTACATGCTTTTTCGGACTCAGATTGGCCAGGTTGTTTTGACACGCGAGTGTCCACGAGTGGTTTTTGTTTCATGCTTGGAAGTTCATTTATATCATGGTTGAGCAAGAAGCAACCTATTGTGGCCACTTCTAGTTGTGAGGCTGAGTACAGGGCAGTCTTCATAGCTACGGTTGATTGTGTATGGCTCAGACGCCTTATGGCTGATTTATGTGTTGGACAGGACACTGCCAACACTATCTACACTGACAGTCAGAGTGCATTGGCAGTTGCGAGGAACCCAGTTTTTTATGCTCGCACAAAGCACATTGAGGTGCTTTACCACTATGTCAGGGAGAGGCTCTCAGCAGGAGTGATCAACTTGGCTTATGTGCCAACATAGGACAACCTTGCAGATCTTTTCACAAAGGCATTGTCTGGTGAGAAGTTCGAAGCTTTCCACAAAGATTTGGGCTTACTCCCCTTTGTGGACCGATAATGTCCTCAAGGCATGGCACTTCTCTTTACTCATGTGCCACCGGAGATTTGTTACCATATACATGTGGTAGTGATGTGTGTAAACACACTAGGACTGCGGGGGCATTTTTCCCCTCTTTAGGAGGTTTTTCCCGCGTGCATAATATATACGCCCATCATTCTAGGGCTATCTATCTTTCCATTGCACACTAAGTAATGCACTCTCTGTTGTGTACCTTGAGCTTTCTTCGTCTTCTCCTAGCTATGTGCGTTTCTCTGCAACCCTAATTCCAACACCGATGACTGACTTGCGGCTGCAGACGCGTTTGAACGCTTGTATTTTGACGTGGAGGGACCATGGCAAGGCATCTCCCCATCCGTCGGGCCACCTCTTGAAGCCGCCAAGGTGTTGTCATAGTTCTTGGCGAACTTGTAGATGTCCTGTACTGAAGTGACGGATTCCGTAATACCTTGTTTTGATAAGCCTACGGTAATCCAAACAGTCAAAGCATCTGCAGTATATATAACCTGCGGATTCTCCAAGGCTTTCGTCTTGTGGACAAAATTTTTGAATTCTTGTACAAGCAAGCGCGAAAGATCGTCTGGAAGTCTGACCAAGTCGTTGGCTTAGGTCGTAACCCAGGCCACCACGCATATGCCTTGCCCTAGAGCATGATTTGTATCTGACTAATGCACTGGGCATCAATGAAATGATACAAATCAAAGTATTCCGTCGCCATAAGTTGATGGCGGTCTCCTCACAATCCTTCTTTTCCACTTTGAAGGGGTCGGGATGGAACTGAAGAGACAAATTGCTCATGGTCGCGGGCGAAAACGGGACTTGCGTGGCACGTAACTCCCCAAGTTGCCTCTGCATCTCTGCTAAATGCTGTTGTAGTATAGCGACGAGAGATGCATCGGAGGTGGGAGATGGGGGAGAAGAACCGTCGGGACGAAGCCCGTGTGTGTGTGTGAATCGGGAGGAGAAAGAGGCGCCTCCTCCATGGGTTGATGCGTGCTAGCGGCGCCATTCTTGTGCGGAGAAGTGTCGTGTGACGCCATGGCGCGTGATGTGTAGCAGAAAGTGAATTGTGGAAGAAAGATAGAGAACTCTGCACACGAGAGGGTAAACGACGACTAGCAAGTGTCGCTTCCTTACTCGTCGGCGCGTTGGAGTGGAGGGTTCAAGTGAAGAAGGCGAGGTTGGAGGCGAATGTCTTGAGGAGAGAGACGGAGGAGCTTCAGAAATCGATCATAGTGTATCGGGGTGACTAGTGCTTTTATAAGTGGATGTTCTCTGTAAAAGGGCCTGATTCACACTATGTTTTTTTATAAAAAAGGTGGTCACTTTAGAACTTTGGGCGGTGACCTAATAAAAAAAAGGCGGTCACAAAAAAAGCTTAGCGTGATCTAAATGACGAAGCCGCCTCTGAGCGTCGCCTTGTGCGTAGGCGACTTCGTGTGGCGCTTGCCGACAGTCGTCTGGAGCAAACCGCCCGAGCGCCGTCCTTTGGTGGCCGCCCCTCTCGCCGCCGTGGGCCTGCCACTCTCTCTGCCTAGTGTGCCAGAGCAGTCTTTTGCTGAGCAGTGGCCTTGGGCAGTGGCCTGCACGCCAGCAGCTTCACACCATACTGAACTTACCACTCACGGAAGATTAGGAGCAGCATATGGGGTGCGAGGTCCCATAGAAGCATCAAAGCAGCCCTCACAAGTCCATTATATCACTGCTTGTAAAAAGAACCACCCAACACACAATATCATTACATACAGATGATTTGTTCGGTGTGTCCAAAGTGGCTTTCTAAACATAAGACCAAAAAAAATTCCTCCTATCTACATCACTGCAAGGCACACTTTAAAATCAACAAATTTCTCTCATCAAATGCATACGGAGAGGCTGCCATGTCCTCAAAGTGGCAGCTCTGGAGGACACCCTCATGCAATATGGCAACGGAGAGGTAGCATCCATGTGACTGCCACTAGCAAATCAACATTCCACACACGAGAATCTTACAAGAAACAAAAATAGAACTTGCAAAACTCCCACCACCGGCTAGCATGTGTCCCCCCTTGCCCTCCTCTCTTATTAGTAGCGTCCCATACCACCTTATCCGAGAGTTGGGAGAGCCTGTCAGGCTAGGCTGACCCCATGAGCTCTAGTGGTTTTGTGCACGTTGCCATGTCGTGCATACGAGCAGGAAGATGGCTCTGATACCAATGTTAGTCCCTTGCCGAATCCATCCTGCACACATGACACGACACAAGCCAAACTCACACCTAGACACACGTCGTGAGCGGACATCAGGCTCACCTCCCAGCCATAGAGCCAATACGGGCTCACCCTCGAGCGTGAGAGCCTGTAGCCAAGCAGGCTAGCCTCTATAGCAAGGGCCGGTGTCCCATACGACGGAACCCACACCAGAACGGCAGGCAGAGCTGCCAAGGGCCAAGAGTCCAAGTATGGTGATCCACAAGATGTCTCTCAAATAAGACTCAAGTCCTCTTTATAGGACTTCATAACCAAAGGGCCATGTTCACACTGGCCGTACATAACTGCAGGCGCCCATCCTGACGTGTGGGGACGTAACATTGTCCATGCTCATGAACAGGTGGTAAAGCTCTAGCTCCCGTGCCTCCTCGAAAGCTCGAGCTCTTGTGCCTCCTCAAAAGCTTGTTGCTTTCAGCGCGCGAGTGTGTTCATCCGGTGTTTGGCCTCTGGGTCAATGATTCTCCTAGGGTCCGCTGCGCACGTAGCCGAGGGTACAGGTCTTTGCACTCATCATACCAGCGATTCTGTGGCATAGTCCCTTGGGGAGTGTGGCATGTATGGATGGTGTGCGGGAAAGAGCTGATGTCTGATGTCTGAAGAACATATGTGATGTGGTGTAGAGGGATGGATCATAAGGAGTCCCTTCTTGACCTCTACCTAGTATAAGGGGGCTAGCTCATGTGAAATAGATCTTGGTGTGGGGGGTGCCTGTCATGGGTGTGTAGGTGTGGCGTCGCTAGTGAGGGAGAGACTAGAGTGCAAGATAGGTGTGGCTGGCTCCAATTGGTATGGGTGGGATGGTGAAAGAGCTAAGTAGGTGGGTGGCCTCTCTGGATACCATGATGTAATCCACGGTACTCCCCCCTCCAGGTGCAACTCCATGTGGTATGCATGTTAGCCTTCTTGAAGTGGGCCACTATGCCATCGTGTTATAAATAACGAGATGTTGTTGAGAGCGTAGTCTGAGAAAATGATGCCCGTACTCTGTGATGCGAGCTGTGTCTGCTGAATTCCTCATGGTGGCCTCCTCCTGTGTGGTGAATAGTGCCACCGGCTCCTCTGTGTGTATGTCTCACATTGGTTCCGCCATGTCCTAGCATTGATGCCTCCCATAAGGAAGACTTCCCCTAGAGAGAGAGAGAGAGAGAGAGAGAGAGAGAGAGAGAGAGAGAGAGCACTGGACGCAGTGGATTGATTTTCCACCATGACGAAAGGCTCCCCACATTAAGCAACCACCCTACTTTTAACTACGGTGGTTGCTTAAGGTTTACAGAACTGCAAGTGCTCTACTGGGCCGCCTTCACCAAATATCTGTTCTCATCTTATGTCACTTGTGCTACATGCGATTTGCTTTGTTTCTCATGGTTTTTGTTTCTTGCTTGTTTTTTCCTTAATTCTTTTGTGTGTGATGCTCGTGCTTGTGGGATCCGCATGTGCTTGGGGTGAGTGTGTTCTGCATGACTGCTTGTGGTTAAGGGTGTGTGCATGTGTGTTTGCCTGTTCTATGTGTTTATTGCTTGTTCTTTTTTGTTTTTCTCTTGTTTGATGGGTGATTTAGGTTTTGAATTCGTTTGGTGGGTGTGTTTGGCAGTTCCTGCCTCGCCTTCAGATTTGCACCATATATTGCTTTTGCTTGCAGGTTGAGAATATCATAGCCTTTTTGATCATTGCCAGGGATGGCTAGAGGCTATCTCTCTCTCGAATTTTTGGTGCAGAGTCTTCTTGCATCGGTGATGTCTCTTTTGTTGGGATGCCCCATTGTATATGGCCTTGGAGATTTAAAGTCGGCAATCGAAGATTCTTTGGTCGAGTTTTCGGCCTCCTCTCGACGTTAGGGTGGCTTGTTTCAGCTTCATCTCTTTGCTGCTTTCTTTCCTCACTCCTCTGCTCCTAGCTTTGTTGTATCACCCATCTTTTGTAACTTTGCATCATTGGTAGTTTTTTTTTTTTCGAGAAAAAGATCCTTCTATTAGTTAATGAAAACTGCCCATAGGGCTACATCCACCTCTGCAGGAGAGGGCTACAACAAGCATGATGGGGAGACTCTCCCAATGAAAAAACAACATATATACAATGGGGCTAAATCAAGAGATGGGAGGAGGGAAGAGCCACATAGGTGGACAGTAGTGCCATCTGAGCACCCCCTGGACCATGGTGTAGAAAGGCCCAGGGCGCCAGAGTCGAAGGAAAGCCTCACGGCGCTCCCGCATGCGGTCGGAGCTGCCCTGTAGTCCCTCAAGCTATCCTCTGAGAGTATGGATCAGCTCTAGCCAAAAGTCACGAACAGTCTCAGCATCATTGGTAGTTTTTCCCCTATGGTTTGTAATCATTGAATATCTAAAGGTTTTTTTCACTGTCAGATTGTAGCGCGGATAGTGTCGTGCTCTCTGCAGTGGATGCACCTCAGTGCAATGTGCATGAAAATCTCACTCAAAACAAACTGAGAACAAAGGAACAATAGATAGCAACTGAGCTCACAGAAATACAACAGCAGACCAGAACATATGACTCGACTATCTCAAAGAACCGATACAGACTTTGGCGTGGCAGCACACTCAGCTCCAGCCCAGGACTCACAGGTACAATGGGGGTGTCGAGGCTCAGATGTGCAGGGATGGTGAAGACGTGCTATGTGTATAGACTCACTACTCAAAATGACGACGCCGGACCATATATCTAGAAAATGTTGATCATGACCCAACAACTACTCCTCATATGTACAACCATAAAGAGCCACCAACGGCTCATAAATGTCAGCCATCTAATCTATCTCCAAAATGAATGGTGGTGACCTGGCCACGATGTCCACTAGACCAGTCCGTATCTCTGCTGCCACATGTCACTGCCCAGCCCAGAGAGTCCGTCCAGTGTGAATCAGCCTAGAACAACTGTACTGACTGTGTCTTGTGAAAGTGACACTGTAGCCTGCTACAGGTTGCCCGTCACAAGACCGCTCACCATCTTGGTGAGAGAAAGAACTGAAGCTGCTAATCGACCACAAAAGAACCACTGCTGCACATCACTGTCATTATAATAAACTGTCTTGCAGTCACCCAAGGGAAAGATTAGTCGCCACACCACCCGAAGCATTAGTCTCTGAAAGGTGGAGCCATCAAATCAATGGTGGGGCCTTGTTGTATGTGGGCTCTCCTGTCCGTAACTGGGCCGCCTGGGAAGGGGCCAGCCACCTGCTGCTGGGCAGAGGGTAACACCTGTCCTGTAGTGTACTGAAGACGTCGAGTAACACAACCATGGCGGTGTGCTCTAGCAATACCGTTGCAACAAGGAATGTTCTGCGTCGGAGGCATGGTGACGACTGAAACCCTTGAGAATACTGTTGATTGTAGTATCGAACTGGAGTCTGTTGGTAGAGTCCCATAAATTGTTGAGAAGGACCTGTTGCTCCATTTTGCACTCGTGTACCTGCTCCAGTCCATCCATACCCCATACCCATCATCATAGGCTGGGTTGCCCTATTTTCATGTTAGAGCAGTTCTCTAAATCCTTGTACCTGAGCTTGAAGGTCATTAATCACTTGAGATTTTAACTTCAAGGCCTGTTGGAGTGCGAAAATAGTAGCATCCCGATCGGCGATGGCGCTCTTAGCGACTTGCAGAGATCCCTCCATAGCTGCGTAAGTAGTTGCGTGACGCTGGTGTGTAGCTGTGAACCGCTCTGCTCCAAGCTCAATGGTGGCAATGGCTTGCCTGGACTCCTGCAATATATCTTCAGATAGGCGAAAAAGTGATGTAGAGTTCGACACTGTGGAAGATCTTGTAACAGTGTCAGGCGGGAGAGGGCCAGCAAGTGGTACTGCTGGTGGCACTGTGGTGCCAAGTGGCACTGCTCGTGGTGGACTGAGAGCATGCCTCTTTGTTGGAGTAGAGACGGTTGGAGTGGCTGCAACAGGACTAGGCATAGGAGAAGAAGCAACTGGGGCTTGGGAGCTAGTCACTATGGTAGGAGTAGAAATAGCAGCAGTAGAGAGAGGAACACACATTGTAGAAGCCACAGCTGTGACATGCATAGTGTGATCTGCAGTGCCTGAAATTACCATCGAACTAGTAGCGGGAGTATGCGAGGAACGTGAAGAGCTTGCTTCACTCGAAGCTGTTGGCTTTCTGAAACTGACAGTGATATTAAAGATTCTACTGTGTCCTTCACTACCTTCGCCCTCTTTTTCTTAGGCTTCCCAGGTAGATCCATTGTCTGTTCAATCTCTTTCCCTTTTGCCTTAGAGCTTTTATGCCGCATATCCGCATCCACAGCCATGGGACTAACATGTATGTTAATGACCCAGGCCAACATGGGAGTTGCAAAGCATTGAAAGCTAGATTGCACGGATTGCACCTGAGCTCTGAATCTTTCTGCCCGTGACTGTAAAGAGGTAAATAGAATTTGATGAAAGCCACACGGGATGGTGTGGATGAGGCAGTATAGGCCTTCGCAGTGCGATAATATAATAGGCACGTCACATCTGCCCTTGCTTACTTTAGCAGCTCTGTCCAAAAAGTAGTACTTGAAAATGGCCCAGAGATTTTTATTTCTTGAATAGTCAACATGACTAGTACTAAGTAGCTCTTTGCATGCTTCAATGGTCGCGTCTTTTGAAAGTTGTGAATAGGTTCTCGTAGCTGGTTTTACTGTAGGAAAGGTTGTCATCCCCAAAGCGTGATCACTGCGTGTAGCCGTCAGTGGGTGCCCTCTTACTTTGGGAAAAAGCTTGAGAACCTCATGCACCATATTCATGGGAATATCAGAAGGCAGATCGGCCTCTGCTAATGCTGATAGACCTAGCGTATGTAGCTGATCTTTTGATAAAACTTCTCGAAGAGACGGATGAGGTTGTTGCAGATGGAAGTTCAAAGTGAATTTGGTTTGAGTTTTGGAGGGAGGAGGCCGAGGAATTGATGGCTCAGCACCTGCGTGATGGCCTTCTTTTTTTTTTTTTTTCACATCATCTTCCTGTTCATCATCTTCTTGTTGGCTAGAAGACTCTGAGTCGGAGTGAGAGGCAGAGCCAGAGTCAGACGCTTTGTAACTCTCATCACTGTGATCAATGCAGGGCAGATCGGTGAGGCCATGGCTGGAGGTTTCCACGTCTTCTTGCTCTGCAGAACTTTGGGATGTTTCAGTGGGCCTCTGTCGAGACTTCCTAGCGTTCTTGCTTGTACCCGCCATAGTGAATTGTTCTTGGCCTCTGCTTGAACTCGCTGTTGTGTTCCTCAAACACTGCAAAACTTGAAACATGAGTCGAAATTATTGAAATAGGGCCTGGTTGAAAATCATGAAAAGCTCTGCACTTGATGGGATGTGAAAAGTGTTGCACTTAATGGATTGCGTTGCAACCTGCAACGCGATGGGATAGACTGTAGGAGGGGCGAGGGGGTTGGGTTAGGGTAGGGGCGATAGGTATTAGATAGGGGGGCGAGAGGGGAAAATTGGGTAGGAGCAGGTGGGAGATTTGTTAAGGGGCGAGGGAATTAGAGCGTAGGATTGGTGGATTGGTGAGGGCAAGAAAATTAGAGGGTAGGGGAGAGGGAATTGGTGAGGGACGAGGGATTTTTAGAGGGTAGGGGCAAGGGGGGTTTTTAGAGGGTAGGGGCGAGGGAGTTTTAGAGGGAGGGACGAGGGGGGTTTTTAGAGGGTAGGGGCGAGGGAGTTTTTAGAGGGTAGGGGCGAGGGGGGTTTTGCGAGGGACTTTTTAGAGGGTAGGGACGAGGGGGGTTTTTATAGGGTAGGGGCGAGGGTTTTTTTTAGAGGGTAGGGGCGAGGGGCTAAGAGGGTGGGGTGAGGGTTAGAGGGGCGAGGGGATTTTAGAGGGTAGGGGTTTAGAGGGGGGGTCTAGAGGGTAGGGGCGAGGGGGGGTTTAGAGGGTAGGGGCGAGGGAAGTAGAGGGTGGGATTAGGGAGGGGTGGTGAAGGGCTAGAGGATAAGAGGGTAAGGGGGAGAATAGATAGTAGGGCCGAGAGTTGGATAGGGGGCATGGGCGGTTAGGGGGCAAAGTGGGCGAGAGAGAGAAAGGAAGAGATGAAAAGTTGTAATGTGCAGCCAACATAACTAGCTAGGATGTGGTTGATCAAAAAAGTTAGAGCAATTGCTTCGAGCAAACTTGCATGTAATTGTAAGAGAGAGGGGAAGAGCAATGAAAGTAGCATGGCAGCAGGAGTGAAGCGTGCTGAAAGAGTTTACTAAAGAGATCGCACAAGAAAGGCAAAGAATTAGATGTGTGTGCGTGAGAGCTCACCAAGAGAGAGACGAGAGAAGTTTGCGGAAGCAATCCCCGTTGTGACGCGAATGCTTCCTCCCACTCTTGCTGAACCTGAGTTGAACTTATATGGTGCAATTGCTTCTAGACCGAAAGCTAGCTGGAATGGGGTGTAGTTAGTGGTTGCCTTGAAGGAGGTGCGATAAGCCCAAACTATGCCGAGGATAGCTTGAGCCCAAGAAGTTGGATGCAGGTGACAAGATTTCCTGAGAAGCGCGATTAGCACTTTGTTAGTGCTCTCAGATTGCCCATTTGCTCTAGGATAGTAAGAGCAAGATTTGTGATGAAAAATCTTGTAGCTCGTGAGGAGTATGGAGATCAGGTCGTTGACGAAATGACTATCTCGATCACTGGTGATTTCCAGAGGGCACCCAAACTTGCAAAACAATTTTCATACAAAAATTTTGCGACAGTGGCGCATGTAGAGTTGATGGTAGCCACCACTTCGGCCCACTTTGTTGCATAATCCGTTGCTACCAGGAGATACTTACGATTGCCGGGTTGAGCAGGTGGAGTAATTGGACCAACAAAGTCTAAGCCCCATCGCTCAAAGGGCAACCATGCCATAGATACCTGCAGAGGGCAATTGGATTGCTTGCTAGGCTTAGATGCACATCGCTGACAGACATCACAAATCTTGACATGAGCAATAGCATCTCGAAATATATTAGGCCACCATAAGCTCGTCTGTAAGATTTTTTGCGCCGTGATGTGGCTAGGGTAATGGCCACCTGTAGGAACACTGTGTGCATCTTCCAGAATGTGGTCTACTTCATGAGGAGACACACGTGCGCAACACACCATCTGGCCTAGATTTGTAGAGCTGTCCACCAATCAGAGAGAAGGGTCTAGACTTCAACAAGAGTCTTCTTTTTCGCAAGGGAGAAGCATTCTGAGGATATAGGCCAATAGAGAGCAGATGTAACACATCTCCATACCATGCTAGGTCGTGTCGACCTTAAAGAGATGACTATCCGGAAAGTCATCATCAACCCCAGTGTCGAGCTCACCTGTATGTATGCGAGATAGATGGTCGGCCATGACGTGCCGCTTGCCTGGACTAAGAACTACTTCGAAATCAAATTCGTGGAATATCAGTAGCCACCTCCAAACTCTTCGTGCAACTTGGGGTTAATTCAGAAGATAGCGTAGAGCATGATGATCTGTGATGATAGTGAAGTGAACCCCTAACAAGTAATGACGAAACTTTTGTAAAGAATACACCATAGCCAAACCTTCCCTTTCTGTGGTGCTATAGTTGCGCCCTGCTTTGGTGAGCAGGCGACTTGCATGGTGAATAGGGCAATCCAGGTTGTACTCCTTACTAGGCTGAGTCAGCACAGCACCCACATCCATTTGACTGGCATCAGTATGCACATGAAAAGAGAGAGACCAATCTGGAGCCACTAAAATAGGTGCTTCAGTGAGTCGTTTTTTGAGGTATGCAAATGCTTCAGCCTCAGGTTTTGACTATTTAAAGGGTACAGTAGCACTAGTGAGTCGGGTCAATCGTTGAGCCACCTGTGCATACATTCGTATAAACGTGCGATGATAGCATGTGTGGCCTACAAAGCTCTGAACACCTTTCGGGTTGATGGGAGGTGGTAACTTCAAGATGGCCACGATCTTCTTTGGGTCAGGTGCTAAACCTTTGGCAGACACCACATGGCGCCCTCAGTGACCAAAAAATGACATTTGTTAGGATTGAGCTTTAGGCGTGCCTCTCTGCACCTGAGGAAAACAACAACGAGCTGAGCGAGGTGCTCCTCTAGATTTTCCACTGGGGTTGAACATTGAGCACTTGAAAAGGTCGAAAAATCGTCCATGAGGATGCAAAGATGATCCGTAAGTAAAGGATAGAATATGAGATATACTGCTCGATTGAAGGAACGTGGAGCATTTTTCAACCCAAACGACATTCTAGTGTAGATAAAAATACCCCAAGGAGTCACGAAGGCCGTTTTAATCTGATCACTTGGATGGATGCCCAACTTATTGTATCCACTGAACCCATCCATGAAACTGTACAATACATGTCCTACTACATCTTCTAGCACACGCTTAGTAAAAGGTGTGGGAAAACCATCTGAGATAGTTACCTTGTTTAGAGCGCGGTAATCTACGCGCACACGGATTATATTGGACCGCTTCTTAGGCGCTATCACCATGGGTGATAACCAATCATAGTGCTCCACAGGTACAATGATCCCTACCTCTTGCATTTTTTCGAGCTCTGACTTGACAGCCTCTGCATACTTTGGGTTGAGCTTGTAAGCTCGGCCTCTGACAGGCTTAGCCCCTTCAACCAAAGGAATAGTGTGGACACCCAATTCTGGTGGGATCCCTTTCAAATCCTTGTAGGACCAAGCAAAAAAACCTTTAAAAAGAGTGTATAAAAGAAACTACCTGATCAAGTAATGCAGGATGCTCCCATAACCAGGTTGCTAAGAGGACGTGCTGAGGGTTGTAAGGGTCACCCAAGTGACTCCTTTGACCGGGTCATGAGGTGTAACTAGGGAGGGTGCTTCGGAAGATGAAAAGTGAGCTGCCTCTTGGAGCTTCGAGACATCATGGGCTGGTGTTTGATCGATTGGAAACTCTGCATACTCTTGTAACCATCCTGGTGGAAGATCCTCGAAGGGTAAGTCTCCAGACACAGACATAACAGAGTGCTGTCTAGTGGGCGGGGCGTCAGCCCCGGGAGATGTTAGAGGAAGAGGTGGAACATTGGCGAGCTCATGTAGAGGAGATTTCTTCCCCCTTCGGTGATGTGTTATCGGTTTACCAAGGCCGACGGCTTCCATCAGAGAAACACTTGAATCATGGTCATAAGGGACTAACACACTTACTTCTTTGACTGGCAGAATTTCAGCTGTAGGACGAGGAAGAAGGCTGAGACCAAGAGCAGCTCTTTGTGCCCATGTGAGCACACCAGCCGGCTCTTCCACCTGCTTCAACCCACCTTGCGATGCAACTACAAGAGTGGAAGGCGGGGCCTGTGGAATGGTGCTTACTGTGTGATGAGGTTAACCTTTGGGAATGTAAACTCCTGTTGGTTGTGGCTTGTGCTTGCAGATGTGGATGCACGTTGTTTTGGGTAGTGCTTACTATAGTGATCCTTAGCTTTAGGGCAGTGTCGGCAAGAGACATTTGCTCTGATAATGTCCATACTCCCTGCACCTGTAGCACAAAATTGGCCTATTGGAGGGGCGAGGTGGTCTCGGCCCTTGCTGCATGGGGTTGGATGCTGACGTGTAGAAGCTTTGGGGAACTGAAGGAGTACTAGCGATAAAAGCTGGGGGATGCAAAGTTGTTGTGCATACCTTGCATATGAGGTAATGTTAGCAGAGGTGGCATCGGGTTTTGATGGCCATAGGGTGAAACCATGTTGGATGCAAGTGCTAGCCCTTGTTGGAGAGAAGGACCTAGACTTTGTTGTATTTGCCGCAATCCCTTGATATAGTAGCAATCCTTGTCTTCATGCCCAGATTTTTGGCAGAAATGGCAATAAGCCCGAAGGGGACAGTCCTGTGGAGGATGCCCTGGAGAGCGACACGAGCTGCACCATACTATAGCCTTAGTCTCTTGCTGAGACCGAAGCTCTTCTAGCTCTCTCTTGATTTGATCCAAAGCCTCAAGATGTGGTGGTTTCTCCTCTTGAAGAGCGCGTTGTAGTTTTAGGGCTTAAAGTTCTCTACGCAAAGAAGTCAATGGATCAGCAGGACTTCCCGAAAACACAGAGGGAGTCTCTATGTGAGGGGAGTTGGTGAACAGCTTCTAGCCCCTCTATCCTAGTAGCAACTGCGACAAACTCCTCCAGAGTGGCGTCAGGTCGAAGACTCTCGGAGTTTTTGCTGAGAAGTTTTGGGAAGAGCCTTCTCCACCCACTTCTTAACCATAAATTCACCGGGTTGTTGGGGAAGCTTGGCAACCAGAGACTTGGTTTTAGTCATAAGTTCTTCTCTGGCTAGAGCACCATGTTGGCCAACTCATCCAAAACCTATTCCTGGTAGTCACCTGGCATGAATGCTGCACAGAACTGTTGTCTTAAAGCTGCCAAAGTTGCAAAATGGTTCTCTGCAAATTGACTGTACCATTTGTCTGCTAAGCCATCCAAGGTAGATGGAAAGAGTACCAAATAAGCATCTTCTCTATTAAGACATCGACCCTATAGAGAGATACAAACCTTCTTGCATGGTCGTCTGCATCTTCCGAAGAGAGTCCCTTGAAGGTAGAAAACTTGATGTTTACCTTGGCCAAAACACTGGTGAACGCCTCCATGGCCTCTTGCTCAGGAGCCCGTTGCTCAATAGCTTGCTGTAACAAAATAGGAGAGAGCTTTACGGGGGAAGGTGACCTGGAAGATGTGGAACCGGATGGAGGAATGGATGATTCCGTATGCGGAGGTGTAGGTTATGAGGTTGATGGACTTCTACTAGGTACCAAGGGTGGTCTTCTGTTGTAGTACTTCAGAGGACTCAGTAGTGCGCTTTGACGCTCGAATGGCTGCCTTGTATGTGTCATGCAGCAACCACAAATCCAACCAAGCTTTGGGCAAGAAGACCTTAAATTGCTTTAACTGGCTGAAGACTGGTCTAGACTCTACTAGACCAGGCAAGTGACTAATGGACCAGGGACGAGGAGGGACTAGACCAGGGACGAGGAAGGACTAGACCAGGGACGAGGAAGACCTAGACCAGGACGAGAGAGGACCAGACCAGCAGGCTACACAGTGCAAGGCAAAGTAGGCGAAACCAACTAGCTTCACGATTTGTACCTCAACAGAGAGAGAGACTTCAGATGGGGTCCCACCGTGATCGCCAAAATGAGAGCACCTGTAGCGCGAATAGTGTGTCGTGCTCTCTACAGTGGGTGATCCTCAGTGCAATGTGCGTGACAATCTCACTCAAAACAGACTGAGAACAAAGGAACAAGAGATAACAACGGAGCTCACAGAGATACAACAACAGACCAGAGCATATGACTCGACTATCTCAAAGAACCGATACAGACTTTGGCGTGGCAGCACACTCAGCTCCAGCCCTGGATTCACAGGTACAATGGGGGGTGTCAAGGCTCAGATGTGCAGGGATGGTGAAGACGTGGTGTGTGTATAGACTCGCTACTCAAAACGACGACGCCGGACTATATATCTAGAAGATGATGATCATGACCCAACAACTACTCCTCATATGTACAACCATAAAGAGCCACCAACGGCTCATAAATGTCAGCCATCTAATCTATCTCCAAACTGAATGGTGGTGACCTGGCCACGATGTCCACTAGACCAATCCGTATCTCTGCTGCCACATGTCACTGCCCAGCCCAGAGAGTCCGTCCAGTGTGAACCAGCCTAGACCAACTGTGTCCTGTGAAAGTGACATTGTAGCCTGCTACACAGATCTGTTATGTGTGTATGCTCACGGGTTGATGTAATGCCTTCGGGCTTGTAATTTTGACTACGTAGTACAAAAGGGTACCAAGCCCCACTTTTTTGCCACACATAGAAAGAGAGAGAGAGAGAGAAATGAAATGATATATTAACGTCTACAAGAGGCCAAAATGACCTATGAGACCAACTGATTACAATGATGAGTCTAGTACCAAGTCTGGGTACAAACAAGAAAACTACAAACAAAGAACTGATAGGAGTGCTACCGACTCGTATGGGTGGCTGGTAGGCTGAGCAATGGTATCATGCCATAAAGGTACAAAGTGGGGATAAGTGTCACCATGATACAATATAGCAATAGCATGAAGCCTATCCCGATCGACATTTTGGGTGGCGTGCTAGAATCCTGTGGATCCTCTGCCGCAATCTCCGCCGGTGCTGCGTGGCTCCCCTTCTCAGTCGCGGTCGTCTCGATCTCCCTAACTCTATAGCTCGATCAATGAGAGTACCGCTGATGTGTGTATGGGTGGGAACCGAGCTCTCTGGTGGTGGTGTCCCCTCTGACTCTGTGGTACTCAGACTGAAGAAATCTGAGATGCGTCTCTGGGACTGTCTCTGTCTTTGCCCATTCAATAGAGCGTCTCTATGTCTCTGAATCTCAAGTAGGAATAATCCGAGACATCTTTGATCCTGATATCTCATGACTCTGTCTAACGAGTCAAAACCATCTCTGAATAGACAATGAAAGCGTCCCCGTATCTCATAGTAGACTGTGCAGCGACATATGTAGTGAAACTCTGTCTCTGGCTTTGCATGGCATAACTGACATATCCTACTGTCTGCCGGTATGCCTCTGAATCTACCTGTCTCAATCCCAAGCTGGTGTGAAGTTGTGCGAATCTGGCCAATAGCACATCGTAACCTATGAGATAGATGTGTGTCCATGTAACTGGGCCGTGTGACAAATCCGTCTGTCGTGAGTTGAAGAAGATGTTCTCTATAGAAAACCCTCTTCGTACCCAACTCCCGTGATGGTTCTATCCATGTCCTCTTGCTATCAAGCTGGATAAGATCCTGCCGAATGAGTCTAGTAGTCTCCATCCGTGTAAGAGCCAAGGATGGTGCATCAAGAGAATACTGGAAAGGGGGCAGCCTGTCCATGCTGAAACCATGCCTCTGAAACCATGAGTTCATCTGTGCATACCAACATGATGTATCTCCCTGTAATGCCAGCTGTCTGGATGACTCGAGAGCAAGCCTGGCATACCTGTCCCTGGTGGTGTCCCATAAGCTGTGTACAAATGATACTGATCTGGTGAGTGCCTCAACCTCCATAGGTGGGGCAGCCAGCTCCGCTCGAATGATGTCATGTGGGACTGAGGCCTTGGCTCTAATCAGCCTAGAAATCATAGATATCAGGGGTCTCTCCATATTAGTCCATCCAGCACTGTCAATAGACGGTCCCCAAACCTGAACCGCGTAGTGCATAACTGAAGCGATCAAAGTATCGAAAAGCCAGAGCTTTGTTCGAGGTTCCTGGAACTGAACTTGCGAGCAAATCCTCTCTAAACCACCTAGGGCTGCATAGGCACGAGTCAATCTAGTGTCTGCTGCTACTTTCAGTGTGAACCTCGGTCCACTAAAGACCACCCCAAGATATGTGTATGCATCAGTGTACTCCATACTGTCCTGTCCATATGTGAAAGTAGGTGCTGATCTCCTAACCCACTGTGGCGTGGTATTAAATACCATGACCTTGGTTTTACCAAGGTTGACAGACAATCCACTATCCTCTGCAAAACTATGCAATGCGTCCAAATGTCTCTGCATACCCTCTGGCGATTCTGATATCAACACGATATCGTCAGCATACAATAAAAGAGGGATCCATGTCCCTGCAAGCTGAGCACCTCTATCACCTCCTCTGTCAATATAATCAGAGACCCCATCAACATACATACCAAATAAAGTAGAGGACAGTGGGCATCCCTGTTTCACTCCGATGGTGGAGTGAACTATGTCGGATATCCCCTCTGATGTGCGTACATGACCCATCACTGAACTGTACAATGCCATGATCCCCCACATCAGCTCTGTGGGTACCCCCAATTCCATAAGCCGGTGCATCAATCTGGCCCTCGGCACTGTGTCAAAGGCTTTGCGAAAATCCACAAAGCTGCAGTATATCCGTCTACCATGTGCTCGACCCTCCTCAATGATAGCTCTGAGTGTAAAGACATGATCTAGTGTGGAGAAACCCCTTCTGAAACCAGCCTGCCCAGGTGCTCGTATGCCCATAATCTCTGCCCAACTGCTCAGCCTATGCTCGAGGATGGATGCATATAACCGTGCCAATGTGTGTCCTACCATGATAGTACGGTAATTCCCCGGCACTGTGGGGTCACCTGTCTTGAAGATAGGTACAATAGTAGATAATCTCCAAGACTCAGGGAGACCCGCACACATGACACGGTTGAATATCCGTGCAAGCATCTCTGCCAACAAATCCCCAGCATGTATAATGTGCTCTGCTACCAAACCCTCATGATCCTGTGCCCGTCTGGTCTTCATCCTGTCAATGGCCTCCTTTACCATCTCAGTGGTAAAGAAGGTGCTCGTAGCCGGACATGGTTGTGGTGGGTCTGGTAATGGTGGTTGTCCAGGTACAGTGTATAAAGATGTTGCATATTGCCCCCATATCTCTGTAGAAGTAATCACTGGTGGGGGAGACTTCTCATGGAATAGACGCCAAGCCTCTCCTGAATCTCTACTAAGGAAGAGCTGATATAAATCTTGCTCCATCTGGACCAAGAAAGCTCGCTTCTTCCGCCGCACTAGTCGTCGTGTAGCAATGCGAGACTGTCTATAGGTGATCACTCCCAATGTAAGGTCCCGCTGTATCTGAGCTCTCCTCTGTCGACACTCCTCATCATACCAGTTGTTCTGAGGCAGAGAGAGAGAGAGAGAGAGAGAGAGAGAGAGAGAGAGAGAGAGAGAGAGAGAGAGAGAGAGAGAGAGAGAGAGAGAGAGAGAGAGAGAGAGATTTGTAGCGTCCTCTTGGCCTATGTGCCAAATCAATGTACAACTGTGCCATGTGCTATCACCTTCGATATCCCAACAAAAGTCGAAATTGAAGCTAAAGCGGAAACTAGGAAGGGACTGCGGTGACCGACTAGGCTACGCACCTTGTGGTAAAACCTTCCATATAGCAAGGTTAAGACAATTGGGGGGGGGGGGGGGGGGGGGGGGGGGGGGGGCTTTGTTAAGATAATGATGCAAATGCAACTGGGAAGCAGTAATTCAAAAAGTTTCTATTCGTGCCAATGAATGCCTTGTTAAGCAAAAGCCATACTTTTGTAGTTGTTGTGAACTTGAATTCTGAAGAAAGCTTCTAACATTACTGCTGACTATATGCCTTTTCTCTAATGTACCATGACATAGGGTGATATTGTTGTGATGAGTAGAAACCATCCACTGGCTGAGGACGAAAGTGTTGTTGAAGGTGTTGTAGTGGAGCGAGCAAGAAGGTATAGTCTTCAATTGAAGGAATATTTTGTCCCAAAATTTAAGCAAGACTTGCAACCCAACCTGCTCAGAAACCCCACCGGATACATAAAGCATGTAAAGAACCTATGTATTCTATGCAGTTTGACAACAATATCAAACTAAACATAAGAAGCACCGACTAGGTACTCTTAGGCATGAATTCATAACTTTGCTTGCTACCACATGGACCAAAGAATTTGTGTGGTTATGATTGCTTGTCTTGAAAGTGTCTTTGCAAGATGTTCTAACACAATGGTTTTGACAGTAACTAATTTAACCACTCAAACCTGCTTCTGGTCTCATGCCTCGCCTAACGGGATGTCACTGTTAGTTATCAAGAAATGTGTTCTAGTTACACAGCCATTCATGTGTGAAACATGTAGGAATATTCCATCCTTGTAGCATGGCTAAATATAACATACAAAATGCAAGGATCTGACAGTTCAAGTATAAGCGGTAGACAACTGAACAGACTGGAAACACAACTCAAAATTGCGAAACACTGTCAGGGAATGGCCTTTAGCATATGGTCCAAAACCTTCTTTGATTCGTCCTTGCATTCAACGAATATTGAGGTTCCTTTGAGCAATGTATATCCATCCAGCCATCCTGTTTTGAGTATCATATGCCTTAGCTTGAGGCTTAAATCCCCTGAGGAAGTCCACAACAAAGTTCTTGCATAGTAACAAGTTCGAAAGAAGCAATTGGTAAGTAAATGCCAAAAATTTGGATTGGAACTATGATGATCTTTTCTCGCCTGGAGTGTCCCACCTCTCCCCTTAAGCGGAAAAGATGGATACCATTTCCACTTTGATGAGTGGGTGGCTGAAATACCACATGATTTAACTCCCAACATCTCATGCAGGGGGGGGGGGGGTGATCTTACAAAGATTGGAATGACTAAAGAGTAGGGATCTGGAATGACTCTGGGGCTGATAATGGCTTGGGTTGGATGGATGGATTTGACTGAAGAAATTAGCACAGTGGGGAAAGCCTATACTTCCTCTGGATCGACCTACGGATCTTGTCATAGACCTTATGGAAGGAACACAACCTATAAGGAAGTTTCCATATAACTTAAACAAGGCTAATGAACAGAAACAAGAGCACCCATTAGGTGAGTTCTTGGATAGGGGGTTTATACATCCCAGTGTCAGTCCTTTGCTGCACCTATTCTATTTGTTTGTATGAAGGATAGCTCATCGTGGTTATGTGTGGACTACACAGCCCTCAATAAGATGACGATCAAGAACAGGTTTCCTACGTTCCACATAAAGTACATTTTTGGAGCCAGTCATTGGGGCAAAGGTATTGTCGAAGATCGACTTGGAGTAGCTACCACCAATAAGGATTGCAAAGGAAGACATCTACAAGAGGGCCTTTAGGAGTGAACGTGGGCACTACGAGTTCATTGTTATGTCATTCAGTCTCACTGGCATTGTTGGTACGTTTAAATGAATGATGCTTATTTTTGTAGACTTCGTTGGTAAGTGCGCTTTTATCTTCTTTCAGACGACATCCTCATTTTCTCCAGTACCTAGGAAACAACATGCTATTAAGAAGAGAAAGTATGAGCGCCTTCTTGTGCCGTGACATGTTGTCAACAAAGTTGGTGCTTAAGGAGAGACCGGGTAGGCATTGGTGGGAAGCTAGTTCAATTAAGAGCATGAAAGATGGAAGTTAGATTAAAACTCAACTAGCTATAGATGATTAGAGAGAAGTACACATGATTAGAGACGAGTTTAGGAACCAAAGAGTGTAGATTGATCCAAAACCTTAATCCAAATGACCAAATAGATTCAATCAATCATATGCTCAAAATCCTATCAGCATACACCTTTACGAGATCACCCAAGACCGCTATCAAGCACCAAAGTTCGCACAGATACAATCAAGTTTCCAAAAGCCCTGTAAGATGATGATTGTCCACCTTTTTCTCACTCCTAGTTGAAGGTGTAGATGATGCTTCTGTCGGTGGATCTGGAAGCTTGAGTATACTTCCCGACGGCGAAGGAAAACCCACCAGCTCCACTAAACTTCTCTTGCTCTTCTTCTTTTTCCCCTCTTCTCCAAGGCAACCGAAGTGATAATAATAAAAATTAATTGTTCTCTCTTCTCCTTGTTCCTCCTGCCCAAAATAGCCAAAAGTCCGAAAAGTTTGGTTTATTTTTAGCTTTCTTCTTAGCCCGCATGCAACTCCCCTTTCTCTGCTCAATTGAATAATCATGGTTACCGTGAATGCTCCCCCCATTCAAGTGGGAAAACCCCTAGAGGGGGATGACCATTGCAAAAAAGGTTCTGGCAAATGGCCGCCTAGTGTGGAACACCTAGAGAAACAACGCGCGGCAATGGCAACGCATGGCCGATGAAGACGGGTGCAACCAATTCTTTCACCACAAGTGCGCTCGTGCACGAGCTAGACACAATGCACACGGTTTGCCATAGCTGGCCATGGGGGAGCTCCCTCTTGAGGAGACTCTTCCCTTGTGATGGCCCTATGAGTGAACTCCTTGGTTATATATACTTTGAGCTTCAAAATGACTACATGGGATATGATATATCCTTTGCCATGCAGTGGCCTCCCAAGCATCCCTACCTTCCAATTGACAAAAACCTTCATAAAAAGCTTAGTTTTGGGCCAATCTCCAAAGCTAATAGGTGATGTGCTAGAAAAGAATATAGGGAGAGCTCGCGCCCCATCCCGCGCAATGCATGGCAGTGTGCTGCCCCTATCCGTTACCATGGAGCGGTCTCCCAAGCATCCCCCCTTCAGTTGACAAAAACTTCCATAAAAAGCTTAGTTTTGGGCCAATCTCCAAAGCTAGTAGGTTAATCTGCGAGAAAAGAATATAGGGAGAGTTCACTGCTGCTTTTGTCTGCAACCCCCCCATCCCTTTCCTATTCCGATCCGTTGCGCCTCGCCTTTATTCTTGTGGGTGCTTCTCACCTCTCTAAACTCCAGTGGTCCTTTCTCGTTGTCCTTGCCTGCCGCTTTTTTTCTTCAGTAGCAGACACTGAATGGTGGTTCCTGCTTCACCTTAGAGGTACTCTACAGAAGCCCCCCTCATCCGACACCGCGGAGCTGGCCCTTTGACTTGCTCTTTCGCCAGAAGAGCAAGCGGGCTTGATGGTCGAGGTGGAACGGTTTCAAGCCACCTCGGTCATTTGCAAGACTACTGGCACTCGGCCCAACATAGGCGAGGTTGGAGACCTGCTCCAGGCCCGCCGACTCCTCACCGAAGTGGGCAAGATCATTGATGTGCAGATTCTGGGGAGAGACTATTATCAGATAGAGTTTGAGTCTCCAGTGATGGCAGCCAAAGTGATTTTGATGAGCCTGCTCGGCATTTGGGCGGCTCAAGTTTTTTTCCGACAGTGGCACCACGGCTTCAACCTGACTACTAATGTACTTGAGGAGGAGGCAGATATGCGTATCTCAGTTCGCTTTTTTGGATTGAGGTGGGAGTATCTTTCTTTGCTTTCCAGGGTTGGCTCCATGTTTGGACGGTCCTGTAGACTCCGCAAACTGCAACTTCAATAGTAGGATTCCCCACTGTGAGGGTTCTTGTTCGAGACACCCACACCCTCCCAAAGAAGGTTTTACTGCCTCGAGTGGGTGGTGGATGGCTCAACGAGAGAGTGGAGTATTGGGGCTTCTCAAATCAGTGCTTCATTTGCAAATAGATGGGCCACCTTGCACGGGCGTGTCCATGTAGGAGAGTCAGACCAGCTCCAAAGTCACAACCCCCTTCGAGCTCTGAGATCCCCCCTACCAGGGCTTTGAAGACCCCCAAAGACTCTGACTTAGCAAAGGAAACTCACTAGCTTGAGGACGGGTGGCACCAGGTTTGGGACGACCGTTGACAGGGCCACGCTCCTCGCCCTAATGGCCACCCTCCTGTTCCTCGTCGAGAGTGGGTTCCTATGGGAAACCGCTTCGGACCTCTACAATAGGAGACCGACACAAACCCGTCCTCTTCCTCCCATCCAGAGCAAGAGGACCCCCCCCCCCCCCCCCCCCCCCCCCCCCCCCCCCCCGCCCCTGCGCGCGGCTGAGACCCCCTTCGACGCCATTCTATCCCTCTCCCTAGTTCCCCCACCACCTCCTTCCGCACCCTCTCCTGTGTCACCCCCTCACTCCTCTCCTCCTGCAGCTGGGTTTGTGTGCTGTCGTGCTGTCCCTCTTTCGTTGGGTAGTTCCTTTGCTTCAAGTCCTGAGCCAGGCAGCCCTTCCTTCGACCTCCTCTTTTGGTTGAGACTTCGGCATTTGGGTCTGTTCCAGGAGGTCTCTCTAGCTTCGACATCAGCACATGGTGGGACCACTTTAACTACGCTTTCACCCACTTTCTGGGCGACCCCCATGCTGACCTAGGGGCAGACTGTTTTCGAGTGCATGTTCTGTTACTTGCGGTACGTGGTACAGATGCTTTAGACTTAGTAGTGGGATACTCTTTTCCAGTGTGCGGGCGAGACCAGCAGGATTGGACATTGGACTTAGCACTTGGCTGGCTCCAGACTCAGGCCCTGGAGTTCTCGCACCACCAAGGGGAGCTTGGGATCACAGATCTGGTGCAGACTTTGTGGCCATTGGCCAAGTTCACAGTGACCTGCACAAGATGTAGACACATTCTTGTTCACTTCTTTGCAGATGCACAACTCCCTCCTTGCTATGTATATACTCATGAGGATTCTTGGGCAGAGGATGTGGCCCAGAGGACCGCATTGGCCTCTTGGGCATGGGTTAGACACGAGATCTAGACTCGGTTATCTCGAAGTCATTCGGATGCAGTCTATTTCCCATCCAAACCAGCCTCCAAGATAGCTCTCCAAGATAACTCGTTTGGCTGTTGTAACAACATCAGTTCTCCCACTAATCCCTTGAGGATAGTCTCATGGAACATACAGCGTCTTGGAGGTCCACATTTTGTGCGCCAGCGGGGCCATTTGAGACGGGAGTTGTAGAGATTGATTAGTGGGTGGTCCGATTCATATTCTCATGCTAGAGGAGCACCACCTTTGTGAGAGCCGTACTCGGCGTTGTGGACAGATTTTGCGTGGCTGCTATGAGACATTTTGGTCAGTTGCTTTCGGGCCATCGCGGCATAAAAACCACCTTGAAAGGTGTGAATCGGTCTTTCTAATGGCCGATCAAAAAGGATGTGGACGAGCTTGTTTGATATGCCAGAAGGTCAGGTTTGACAGGCATAAGGCACTAGGTCTTTTGTAACCTTTACCGGTACGCAGCCAACCATGGAAAGTATAGCAATGGGTTTCATTTTTGATCTTTCCAAGACCCAGAGTGGGCACGATGGCATTTGGATAGTCATCGATAGGTTTAGTAAACAAGCTCATTTTCTTATGGTCAAGCAGACAATTAAGCCCAATCATTTGGCTATATTGTTTATCTCATAGATATTTCGATTGCATGGCATGCCTTAGTCTATAGTTTCAGATAGAGATCCTCATATTACTAGTTTGTTTTGGAGGGCAATATGTGAGAATATTAGTTAGATGGGGTCGGAGATTGCGGATTCATTGGTTCTGGACTTTTTGAAGTCTTACATCTCTGATGAGAAGGTTTTGTGGGTGAAGTATTTGCCCTTGGTGGAGTTTGCCTACAACAACACAATGCATACGGGGAAGGGCCATTTTGATGAGCGCGCAATAGTATGTGCAAGTGATAGAGCATGAGGAGAAGTGCAGGGCTTGAGGCTTGGAGAGAAGGCAGTCTTCTGTAGAGATGGGGCGCTAGAAAATGAAGAAGGAGAGAGAGAGAGAGCTACACGATATTGTGAGGGGAATAAGTGAGTGAGAAAATTGGGCTCACATTCCCTTTATTAAAAGTATAGGACCATTTTTAAGTTAGTGGCCAAGTTCACAAAGGTTAGTCATTTAAAATTGTTTATAAAAGGGGTCATTTGGGCTTTAACCCAACAACCTCCCACTTAAAGGCATAAATGGCGCCTTTAAGCTACGTGACTCCCACCATCTGTATGCATAGCTGATGTTGTGCTTTGTGTAAGCACTTAGTGAGAGTATCTGCTAGAATTTGTGATGCATGGACCTTAACCAATGTGGTAAGGCCATCCTCAAGCACTTCTCGAATGAAGTGATACCGCACATCAATATGCTTTGTGCGTGCATGAAACATGGCATTCTTTGCCAGGCATATGGCACTCTGGCTATCACAACCAAGCATAGGTGCCTTGTCAGGAAAACCAAACTCGCTGCATAGACGTGCTAACCAAATGGCTTCTTTGGAAGCCTTAGTGGCTGAAATATATTCAGCTTCTGTAGTAGACAATGCAACGATCTTTTGCAATCTAGAACACCATGAAACAGCACCTCCTGCAAGAGTAAACACATAGCCACTTCTGGATTTCCGTGTATCCACATCACCAGCCATGTCAGAGTCACAAAATCCCTTCAACTCCAATGGTCCTTTACCATAGCAGCGGCATTTGTTTTTAGTCCCTTTCAAGTACCTCATAATGGACTTCACTGCATCCCAATGCAATGTAACATTTAATGGCCTAATAACTTATGTGTAGCGGAAATTAGCATGAACATAGTGGGCATTTCATTAGAGTAGATTCCTAATGAGAATTACAAGAGTGCTTGGGTGGAGAGAGCAACAAAAAGCATAACACCTAGTTAGATAGCATCGACAATACTTTCAAAAGAGAGAGCAATTAAGCTATTGACAACAGTTGAGGACCGGATTTTCATGGAGCCGGTCCCCCCTCCAAAAGGCTTTGTATTATGGTTTCTCCCATCAAGAGAGACATTGTACAATACAATTCTTTGTGTTCCTTCAAGACTAGCTAGTGCAATGAAGATGGAAACTTCATGCACTAAGCAAAACACTTAACAAACACAACTTGAATTATCCCCGTTCTCAGACCCAAGACCTCACATACCTTCGAAGATGGTGAGAGCTAGCAGGGTATGAGAGTAGATTGAGAGGAAGGAGTATCTTACGAGAAAGATGTACATCTCCTCACATAATCACTCATATGTAGCATAGCTTAGCTTAGTAATTAGCTTGGTAGAGGAGATGAGCATGCATTGAAGCTTGGCTCTTGGTTGGATTTGCATCCACATGCCAAGAGAGTGTTGATGTAGGCTTCTATCTCACAAGCTTGGAGTAGGTGATGAGTTCTCCATTAAAGCTTGGGAAGAGATAGTCTTCTCTTTCTTCACACATGAGCTTGTGTGAGTGTGTGTGTGATAATACCTTGCAAAAATCAGCCCCCTCTCTCTCTTGGGCGAGCCCTCTTGCTAAATGCTCTTCCTGAAGCCTCAATGGCCCTCCCCAAGTCAAGCCAATTACAATTAAGCAGCATATGTGATAGCCTTCTGACATGTGTCCCCCTTTCCCCTATTGTGTGAGCTTTAGGTAATTAAATAATTAAACTAAACTCTCATTGGACCCCTTTGCCTCCTGGCCAATAGGAATGAGGCAAGCCATGGGGCTCCTGAATGCTCATTGGACCCCTTGGGAGACTACCCAATAGTCTTCTAGGAGACTTAATTCTCATTGGTTTCTTTTATTAAACGTTTTTAAATTAATTAAACTAGATTTACTCTAGCTTAATTTTCATTGGTCCACTTCAAGGGTCATCCAATAGAAATTGGGCACACCTTGTGGGCATCTGGCCTAGGGAGCTGACATGTGTCCCTCATTCCCTTTGTGTAAAGGGAGCCTGTGTGTGTGTGTGTGTAGCTTTCTCTCTCATCCCCTACCTTTAGGGATCGCCCCCTCCCATGTAGGGATGTGCAAAGACTTTTAGGGCACACACAAAGCATCCAATTTTCCCTAGGGTTGACCTTTGGACACAACCTTTGAATTTTGGAACCTTAGCATTTTGGAAGTCTTAATGGGCTGAACCTTAGGGTCTTTTTAGCCCATTGTTGCACATGGCTCTTTTGCAGATGGCCCCCCCTTTGGATCCCTATTTTCCCTCCTTTGGATCCCTACTGTGGCCGGTCTGCTAGCTTAACCAATATTCTAGCTTTTTCTCCCCTGGCCTTCCCCACATTAAATGATCAGTTTAATATGAGAAAATCATTTAGGAGAATTAGATATTGATTATTATGACATTACCTCTCTCTTGAAATCATAGTCGTCCTCGACTATGGTGTAGAGAAGATAAAGCATGTTCATGAGTCCTTTTCTTAGCGGGTAGAGGATCCCTATGTAACCCTACGACATCATTCCACAATGGATGACTAGTCCATTTGGCGCTTGAGAGCCTGAGGCTACCGCAAGCATGTCTGCACATTAGTCCTATCAATCTTCCATAGTAGAGTGACAAGCTCTACTTGGTGTTTGGGAGACGTCGTCTCCGCAAACTTGATCTAAGCATGGATACTACTTCATTTTTGTGCACAAATAAAGAAAAAGAGAGTCTTATAAGACAAAAATTTTGTTCATTTTTAACATTTTGTACATTTGCTTACTCTTGGGAAGCATTGTAAGCATTGACAAGGTTTAGGTTATCCTTTAATTGTATGCCTTGCATCTATCTAGCATCTTCAAAAGGAGAATTCTAAAACTTAATAAGATATCGTCGGATAGTCTTACCGCCTCTTAGTACTTTGTCTTCATGTCGGAGAATGGACTCGGGTTGCAGCACCTCTTCTTGGTGCTCGATCTCCGGTGGGTCTTCAATAGTTGGTTCTTGAGGTGGCTCTCCTTTGTAAGGCTTTAATAGGCTCACATGAAAAGCATTGTGTATGAGCCAATGATTGGGCAACTTAAGTTGATAGGCCATGTCATTGATTGGCCTAAGAATCTGGAAGGGACCATAGTACCTTTTTGCTAGTTTAGCATAGTACTTTTGGTGGCCCGTAGGATTCTTGCCCGTCGTGTGCCTTAATCGAGCCTTGGGAAACTTTAACAAGACCCAATCGTTTTCTTTAAAGGCTTGGGCTCTTCTGTGCTTGTCAGCAACAGCCTTTTGCCTTTGCTGTGAGATAGAGATAGCATCCTTAATCTTTTGGAAAGATTCTTGTAGGTCTCGGCTATACTCATCTGCAGCGAAGATCTTCCCATGTACCTTAAGTAGCAAGGGACTTTTTGATCTTCCCTCAATTACCTCGAAAGGTGCTCTCCCCGTGGAAGTATGTACAGTGTTATTGTAAGCATACTCCACTAAGGGTAAGTACTTCTCCCATTGGGATCTTTGATCTACTTCCGTTACATAGGCTTTTAGTAGATCGAGAATTGTTAGGTTAGCTATTTCACTTTGGCCATCCGTTTGTGGATGATAGGCCGAAGAGAAATTTAGCCTTGTCCCTAAATTCTCAAAGAGACCCTTCCAGAAATTACTGGTCATTCTAGGATCTCTATCCGACACTATGGACATTGGCAAGCCATGGTATTTGAAAATTTGTGAAATGAAGAGGGTTGCCATTTGATGGGCTTTGATAGTCTTTTTGACAGGTATAAAATGAGCTTGTTTACTGAACCTGTCTACTATCGTCCATATTCCCGTATTCCCATGGATAGACTTAGGCAATCCAAAGATAAAATCCATGGATTAGGGATTGGCAAGGGTTGAAGCAATCCAGGTTGCTTCCCTCTATCAAATTTTGTCTTTTGACATACCACACATTTGGAAACATACTCTTGTATGTTCACTTTCATGGTAGGCCAATAGAAATATGTTTCAATTCCCTTTAAGGTAGACTGAATCCCTCTATGCCCCGCATAAGGTGGAGCATGAGATTCATACATTACTTTCTCACGTAGTGAGTTAGTAACGCATAGTCTATTGCCATAGAGAAGATAACCATCTTGTAAAGTAAATGGTTCTTTTTTTTTTTTTCGAGAAAAAGATCCTTCTATTAGTTAATGAAAGCTGCCCATAGGGCTACATCCACCTCTGCAAGAGAGGGCTACAACAAACATGATGGAGAGACTCTCCCAATGAAAAAAAAACAGCATATATACAATGGGGCTAAATCAAGAGATGGGAGGAGGGAAAAGCCACACAGGTGGACAATAGTGCCATCTGAGCACCCCCTGGACCATGGAGTAAAACGGCCCAGGGCGCCAGAGACGAAGGAAAGCCTCGCGGTGCTCCCGCATGCGGTCGGAGCTGCCCTGTAGTCCCTCAAGCTGTCCTCTGAGAGTGTGGATCAGCTCTAGCCAAAAGTCACGAACAGTCTCCGCTGGTGGTACAGGGCGAGCCTCAAAGATGTGGAAACAACGGGCCCGCCAGATGAACCAGAGAGCTAGGCCGCTGATGAGCTCCCAACACTCCGCTCTCTCATTGCTCCACTCCTGTGGAGTAAGGTCTGTAGCAGGCTGGAGTGTAGGTCGACCCCCCTGTATCACTATCATCTTGCTGGTGGAAGATAGCTCAAACAGAAGTGCCGGGCCCGTGAGGGTGGACCAAGCCGCCGCCCCCCAAGTGTACTGTCGAGCTGTGGAGAGGGCAGGCTTCAGCCGAAGAACTCGTAGCCACACTTGCTGGGCCGAGGGGCAGTCCCAAAGACAGTGTCGCTGACTCTCCACCAATTGGTCACAGGTTGTACATGCGGCCGAGAGACCACTATGTACAAGCCAGCTCCCTACTGCTGTGGCTCTGTGTGCAACCAACCACTGGAACAAGGTGACGCGCCTCGGCTGTCTGGAGTCCCACAGCCTCTGCCAAAAAGCTGCCAAGAATTGCACTGTGAGACCCTCCTCCTGCCAATGACGTGCTGCAGCGGGGCGGGCCTTTCTCTGTGCTGCAAGTATATGACGTCCAAGCCGAACAGTGTACTGAAAGAAAGGAACTCCTGGGCGGTCTGCAGAAGAGAATGGGTCCCTCCATAGCCACTCACCAGGATCCCACTGTACTCGTGCCAGTGGACAGCACTCCCAAGCCCATAGCCTCCAGTGTCCTGTCTCAAGAGCTGCTGGGTCAGGGTCTATGACGCAAGTCCTCCCACAGATGCCCACAACTCGGATCCTCTGGAAACAACACTCTGCTACCTGCGGGGCCTCTACTGCAACTCTCTGTAATCGTCCCCCACCCTAAAGCTCGAAGAACAGGGCTGGGACAGTCTCTGAGCAAGCCCTGACTGAAATGAGAACCTCTAGTCGTGTGAAGGCTCCCATCCACCGGGGTGCTACTGGCTCGAGAGGCGTGAGCCAATCAGCTGGAACTGACTCTGAGATGTCCTGACACATGCTCTGAACCCCTCTCATGCCCTGTAGCTGGACAACCTGCACCTCCTCTGACAAACCTGTGAACTCTAGCCAGTCACCTAGAGAGCGCGCTGGACCTGCTGCCATGGGACCCCAAGAAACATGAGGCCTACTCCCAACCAAGTGGCCTCTCTGAGTGCTAACCATGGGGTTCCAGACGAGGGGCTGCCGTAGGCGCTCCTCCGTGCACGTCGGCTGCCGCTGCTCTAGGCCACGCCGCAATAGCTCCCAAGAACGAAGCAAACTCACAGTGAATCGGTCCTCCAGTCTCCTGCTCAAACCAACTCGGCGCAACTCTGTAAAGATCCATCTGGTCGAAGGTTGCCAAGGGCCTCCTGACTGAGGCACCCTGGCACGAAGCCTTTGCAACAAGAACTCCTTCCAGGGCTCCTCGCCTGGAAGAAGTCCTCTGACGACGAACTTCCCAAGAAGGGCTCTGCTCTGCTGTGCTGGATCAATGATCCCAAGCCCTCCCTGAGAACAAGGAAGTGTGATGACCGACCAAGCCACCTTGGCTCGGGCAATCTGAGTGTCGCGACCAGACCAAAGGAAGTTCCTGATCAACCTCTCTACCTGGCTGATGCAAGAACTCGAGAAGATCCAGCAAGAAGTGATGTACCACATAGTCGCCAACAACACCTGGTTGGCAACTACTACTCTACCAGCCAGCGAAAGTCGTGCTGAGCTCCAATGTATTATGTAATAGCTTTCTCCTGATGGACAGGAGAAGAGGAGCAATCTGCTGCTCGGGGGACAAATCCAAACCAACCTGACAACCCAAGTACCGAACTGCAGTCCCTGGAGGAATCCACCTGAAACCCTCTCCTGGCATCCAATCTGGCGTAGGAGCACTACCAACTGAGAAAGCCACTGTCTTTCTCCAGTTGATCAGTGCGCCCGATGCATAGCAGAAGGTCTCCAAGGCCTGCCCACATCTGTGTAAATTGGCCTCTTGGCCCTCTAAGTACAAGGTTGAGTCGTCGGCAAACTCAGCGTCCAGAAGCAACTGCACGCACGCATATCCTCTGGCTCACAAACAACTGACCCATCGGGTCTCCTCAACTGATTGACCTTGGCATGCGAGTGCCGAGGTCCCACTGTCTCAAAAAAAACACCTGTCACTCTGTCACCCACCTGAGTCCACTGAGATGCCTGTCGGTGGAAGGCAAACTCATGGCACCTCTCCTCTGTGCAAGCAAGCTCCTGTCGAGCCTGCTGTAGCTGCTCCTCCAACCATGGACTGTCTGGATGCTGCTCCTGCATCCTCTGTAGTGAAGCAATGCCTCGTCTGAGACGTTGCTCCTCCACTCTCGCTGCAGCCCGTCGAGCCAAAGACTCCTGGAGAAAGAAGTGGCTAAGCTGAGCTAGGCCTGAGGCCACTCTGTCTGCAGGTGGAGCCTGGCTGTCCATGCCCTCTGTCCATAGAGCCTCGACCCTCTCTCGGAGTGCTGAGTCCAACAAGACCCGCTCTGGGATGCGAAGCATCGTGCTCCCACTCCTCTGCCTATCTGCCACTGTGAGGATCACTGGTGGATGGTCCGAGAAGGATGTCCCTGCCAGGATGCCCACTGATCCCCCCAAGTCACTGAAGTGGTCACTAGTGTAGAAGCGATCTATGCGCGATAGATTCACTCCTCCCACTCTGCGGTCCGATCTAGAGAAGGCAAGACTCTCTGGAGGCCTCACAAAGCCAGAATGCTGCCATGTATCCGAGACCCTCAACGTCATACAAAACCTCTCCCAAGCTGCTAACTCGACTCCATGCAAAGTAGCATGGCTGCCTCCGATCCTGTCAGAAGGGTCCTCCAACATGTTGAAGTCCCCTCCTACACACCACTGGTCAACCTGTGGCAAAGACTCAACAATCTGTGACCAAAACTCTGCACGAGCACTCGCCACATTGGGCGCATAGATGTTCAGGAAACCCACAAGGCTACCTTGAACCTGCATAGTAATCCACTGAGCCCTGCCTGGTACAATAATCCCTCTGCCCACAATGGCCTGCTGTAATGAGTCCGCAATAGTCATACACACCCCACCCTGGATGCCTCCAGGTCCAAAAGCAGCTGACCAAAAGGTATCATAGCGTCCACGCAAAATCTGACCACATCGCCGAATGCGGCTCTCAGACAAATGGTGCTCCTGAAGCATAAGGAGATCAATCTCTCCTCCCACAAGGCAACGCTGAAGCTCCTGACGCAATCGGCCCCGCTGTCGCTGAAACTGGGGCCCACCTAGTCCCTGCACGTTCCACGAGACGATCCTCATGGGGAGCGAGAGAGAACAGATGCTGCCGCAGCAGCAAGACGAGCTATCTTCAAAGCAGGCTTGGATGGGGAGTAATCCGCATCCGAGAGTCCTCTAGATAGGCGAGACTGCAGTGAGTGCCTGGTCCAAGCCCAAGTAGAGCGAGCCGTGCGTAAAGCAACCTCCTCTGTCCAGGAGTCCTCATGAATGAATACATAGCAAGGCAAACACTGCGTATCAACAAAAAAGTACACCACAATGTGTCTACATCCTGCAGAATCTGGGGGTGTCACCGCAAACTTGGCCAGTGGCCACAAAGTCTGCAGCAAATCAGTAATGCCAAGTTCTCCCATGTGGTGAGAGAACTCGAGAACCTGTGTATGCAACCATCCCACCACTGAGTCGAGGGACCACTCTGTCTCAGTCCTGCCACATAGGGGGAAGGAGAAACCAACTGCTGAGTCCAAGGCCTCTGTCCCCCTAGCGGCGAGGAACAAAGCGTGGACTCTGAAGCAGGCTGCCTCGTGGTTTGCTGCGGAATCGCCAAGAAAACGAGTAAACCCGTAATCGAAGAAATCCCAGCGGCGTCGGAGGTCAAAGCTCGTCAAACCACGAGGGATAGCTGCAAGAGGAGAAGTCTGAATCTGCAGTGGGGGCCGCATGAAGGGCTGACCCTCTCTCGCTAGGCGACTCGTGGCGAAGGCGCTGCCAAGAGATCTCCTGGCCGCCGGCAAGGGTCCAGTCTCCTGAGCCGACTGTGGTATTGAAGCAGGAGGAGGGGGAGAAGGGGCTGGGGGGGGGCGGGGGAGAGGAGAAGCGGGGTGGGGCGGCAGAGACATGGGGGGGGCGAGGTGGGGAGTGAGCGGTAGCAGAGGGCGGGGGAGGGCATGAGGAGGAGGAGGGGAGATCGGAAGGCGGAGCGGCTGGCGAGGGTGAAGCGGAGGTGGTGGCTGGCGTAGGGGGCTCCTCCTGCTCAAGAGGACCAAAGCGGTTCCCCGTGGGAACCCACTGCTGCTGAGTAGGGACCTGGGGGCCACTCTGAGTGCCAGGCTGTCGCTATGGCCCCTGGCGTCGACGGTCACGGGCCTGCTGCCACCCCTCCTCCGCTGGAGCCCCAGGCTCGGAGGGTGGGGCTGAATCTGTGCTCTGTGTCGCTGGCTGTGGCTGCGGCCCAGCCTTGGCAGGCTGGGGCTGAGGCTGAGGCTGGGGTGCGGGTCGTGGTCTCCTCCGTGGACAGGCCTTCGCTAGGTGGCCCATCTGTCTGTAAATGAAGCACTGGTTCGGGAGACCCGAGTACTCCACACTCTGTCTAAACCAACCCCCACTCACCCGAGGCAGAAGGATGACCTTCGGGAGCGTGTGGGTATCTCTGACCAAAACTCGAACTGAAGGGATGCCAGCCGCCTTGGCAGCTACTGATGCTGCCGTACGAGGTGTCTCCAGGACAGTTCCGATGGCGGAGCCAATCCTGGAGAGAAGTGGAAGGTACTTGCCTGCGTAAGAGCAAGTCGAATGGTGGGCTCAGCGGGGTCGGGCGAGGGGGCTTCATTGGAGTCCCTCTGCTGTGGAGCATGAGCCACCATTTGTGTCTGTTACTGGTAAAGAAAAGGCGGAGGATCGTCGACGAAAAAAGGGGGGGAAGACCTGCTGGACCGAGCACGTCAATGGTGCTGGCGACACCCGTCAAGCAAGAATGGAGAGGGAGAAGGCTAACGGTAAAAAGCAAGCGAGGGGGGCGGACAGTGGGAGGGGGCGGGCTGGCGTGGTTGACTGCGGGAACTGCTTCGGGCTGGCTGGGCAGCACGCAGCAACGGGGGGCAGCGCGAGGGGGGGGGGGGGGGGGGGGGGGGGGGGGGGGGGGGCGGCAGGGAGAGCTGGCTGAGCTGGGCAGCGGGCAGCTGCGGGCTGCCAGTGCAGCGGACAGCAGCAGGGGTAGCGCGAGGGGAAGGGGGCAGCGCGAGGTGGACAAGCGGGAGAGCAGCGCGAGGGAGTGAGGGAGGGCGATGGCGCAAGGGGGGAGAGGTGCGAGCAGCAGCGAGCCTGTTCGTCAAGTCATGGCTTACCGAGATAAAGTAAATGGTTCTTCTTTCTTCCCTAATGCAAGGGCTGAAATCACATCTCTAAAATCGAGATCAATAGCATACTCATCTATCATTGAAGATAGATCATTGTGAGTTGCTATGGAAACCGCATTCACTCTCGGCCGTCTTGAGGGTGCATCGGCTACTTGATTATGCTTGCCTGCAATGTGAGCAATATGAAAATGAAATTGCGAAAGGAAATTTGCCCACCTCATTTGTTTGTTGGAGAGCTTGGTCTGTGTCATGAAGTACTTAAGACTTTGGTGATCCGTTCGCAAAATGAAAGGAGTCCCCAATAAATAGTGCTTCCATGAGTCTAAGGCATGTAGAACTGCAATGAGTTTTTTTTCGTATATGCCTAGAGCTTGCTCAACAAGGTCGAGCCTTCGACTCTCATAGCCTATGGCGTGCCCTTCTTGGAGCAAAACAGCTCCAAGGCAATCACCACAAGCATCGCATTGGACCTCAAATGGTTTTGAGAGATCCGGTAGTGTAAGCACAGGTTGAGAGATAAGCTTTTCTTTAAGCTTTTCGAAAGCATTGTTCTCCTTAGCAGACCATGTATACCTAACACTTTTCTTTGTTAGGTCATGTAATGGTCCCGCAATTTGTGAGAACTTTTCTATGAAGCGTCTATAGTATGCACACGTACCTATGAAGCTTCTTAGTTCATGCAGATTCCTTGGTTTAGGCCATCCTTTTATTACCTCTAACTTGGATGGATCCATTTGGATGCCATCTTGAGAGATAATGTGACCTAAATACTGAATCTCTTGCAAGAAAAATTCACTTTTCTTTCGATTAACATAAAGTTTATTCTCTCTTAAAACTTGAAATATTACCTGGAGGTGTTACTTGTGTTCCTCCAATGAATTAGAGTAGATGATAATATCATCAAAGAACACTCCAGTGAAGGTTCGATGAGGCCTGAACAGCTTCTCCATCAAGCGGTTGAATGTGGCTGGTGCATTGGTCAAGCCAAAAGGCATGACAATGTATTCGTAAAGACCAAATGTAGTACGAAATGCTGTCTTTACAATGTCTTGATCAACTATCCTTATTTGATGATAGCCACTTTTTAGGTCAACCCTGCTGAAGTAGGTCGATCCTTGTAGCTTATCAAATAGGTCTTCTACCCGTGGAATGGGAAACCTATTCTTGATAGTGATCCTATTTAGTGCTCTATAGTCGACACACATACGATATGTGCCGTCTTTCTTTTGCACTAATAGCACAGGTGAGCAAAATGGAGATGAGCTTGGCCTAACCATACCCTTCTCAACTAACTCATGCACTTGCCGCATAATCTCCTCTTGTTGAGCTTGAGAAACTCTATAAGGAGGTTTATTAGGCGGTGAACTTCCTGGAAGAAGTTCAATTGCATGGTCATCATTACCTCGTTTAGGAGGTAGCTCACAAGGGATGTCGTCAATAAAAACATCTTGAAACCCCTTCAGCATGGCCTAGCATCAGAATTTTCAGCGGTTTGACAGCCTAAAGCGATCTCAGCCGGCAGAATTCAGCCCAAACGAGTGTTTTTGGTCCCAACAGATTTCAGCCCATTAGCGTTTTTGGGACAGCAGGAAAGTAGCATCAGTTTTCAGCTTAGCGTCGATCTCGTCATCCCCGTCGTCGACCTCGACATAGCCTAGACTTGCATCAGTTCTCTGCCATCCACTTGTACGAGTTTGTGCAATCAATAGTAGACCACTCTCACCAACGAGAGTGGGGCCTTCGGAGGAGGGTTTTACAACGTCTTTGGTGTCGTATTCTCTTCTCTCTCTATCTCTCAGTCTCATACACTTTCACGCATAGTGTCCATTCACTTTGTTTGTGTCCATTGCACTCTCATTAAGAACGGAAGGCTCTCCCTTCCATAAGAATAAAAAGGAACCTTGAGCACAAATCGGAGCACTCATCTTGAGCAAAGTTTAAACATTCACTCCGATGCACCTTACATTGGTATCAGAGCTTTGACACTGTTGTGTATCACTCAAGGAAAGAACCACAAGAACCACATATTTTTTTTGCTTGTTGTGGTTGCACGAACCCAAGTTCGCTTGGGCATGTCGATTCCTAATCGTGTTTTTGAAGAGTGACAGGAATCCAGGAAGGAAGGGCTTGTCTAGGCTCCCCTTGTGCCTCTTTTCACTCATTGAGAGCGGACTGTGCACTTAGCGGCTGGCCAATTGACGTGAGGTGGGAAAAAGCAACCTTGGTGTCAATGCAAGGCCGCCAAGGGGTGCGCGCGCGGGAAGGAGCATAACTCGGGTAAAAAGAAGATCCTTCTCTAACACAAATTGCAAGCAAAAGAAGAACCTCAAGACCCGCAAGAACTCAAGACCCTCAAGAACCCAAAAACCCAAGACCCACAAGGACCCAAGTTCCTTGTGAACTTAAGAACCCACAACTTCAGTGCATGGTCATCACCCGAAGCGGAATGACCCTCCCCCTTCGCCATCTACGCCACGAATTGCACCAAACCCCATGGAAGCTTGGTTAAGACAATGATGGACATGATGGCAAAGCAAGAGACGATTCGCGATCGCGATCGCTTGGCAATCGAGGAACGGAAAGAAAAAAAAGCGGCAAGAAAGGCTTACTTGGAGCAAGCTCGCTTGGCGGCTGACGCAAGAAGGGAAGCGGCCGAAGAAAGAAAGGCTACTATGGAGCGTGAGCTTGTGCAAGCACACTTGGCGGCCGACGCAAGAAGGGAACTGGCCGAAGAAAGAAGGGCTACTTTGGAGTTAGAGCGTGAGGCCCAGAGAGAACAACACATGAACGACTTGGTACTACATGTCCTAACCTCGAAATCCGAACCGGCCAAAGAAGTTGGTGGTTTATCAAGTGGCGCAAGCTGAGATTTGGACTCCAACAACCCCGTCACTGAGAAGTTGACATTAAGTAAGTGTGATGAAGGTGGACGCTAGTGTTATTCATTCTTGGTTGCATCAATTTAATGCTTATTTTGCGACAACTACGAAGACAGGAAATAGCAAGGTTTGGACGGCAGCTATGTATCTTGCCAGTGATGCCATCAATTGGTACCACGCATGCCAAGAGGCACAGCTAGCCACGCACCTAGAGGGAGCCGACGAGACGCGTCCCTTTCCTTCAATCAGGCCGACTTCCAAGACAAGCTCAAGGCGCGGTTTATGCCTCCTCAGTACCTAGCACGATTGAAAGAAGATTGGTGCAACCTCAAGCAACATGGTATGCCAGTTATGTCTTTTTCTAACCGTGTTTTGCAGCTCGGCACTCAATTACGCAAATCGGATGATGAGCGTAAAGAGGCTTTCCTTTTTGGGTTAGACGAATATATTAAGTTTGATGTAGAAGTCTTTGACCCCGCGGATCTCAACAAGGCGGTAGCGATTGCTCTCTCCCAAGAGATGAAGCACAACAAGGGGAAGCCTAAGGAGAACAAGACTTCTTAAGGAACCTCTCAGAATTCTCAGAACACGCAGAATGGTAAGAACGATAAGGATGGTAAGAATGGAAACCCTCCTAGCCCATCTTCCTCTAATGCTTCGGAAAAGAACTCTCAAAATGAATCTAAGGGTAAAGCTAAAGCACCTGCAAAATCTAAGCTAACCCCGAATCAAAAAGGTGCACAAGGAATTATAGGAGGATACATCACGGCTGAAGAACAAGTGATTTATGCTAAGGAAGGTAGATGTTATCAATGTCATATCAAGGGTCACATTAAGAAGGCTTGTCCTAAAACATCCCCACCTAAAGAACCAAAGGCACCCACAGCAACCACAAGCACGATAATAAACCAAGCTGAATCTTCTCATGTCTCTGAAACACACATTGATGAGTCTCTCATGAAGTGTTATGGTCATGTAAAGGGTCAGCGTTTTATCATATTGTTTGATCCAGTCAGTATGCATGATGTGATTAGTGTCTCTCTTGTTGAGAGAGCCCGCCTAGAGGTTAGTCAGAAATCTCCTCTCGAGGTTTTTGGCTTCGCTTCTGGTATGGACTCTCTCATCACGAAAGAGTGCTTCGATGTGATGTTTACAGTTCAACAAGTTCCTCTCCGTAGGAAATTTCTTGTGTCTCCGCTTTCAGGATGTGATATGGTATTGGGCATAAGATGGTTTGGTGAGCATAACCCTCTCATTGATTGGGAGGCTAACACTCTCACATTAAATGCCAAAACTGACTTCCCATCTGATCATTCGTGCTGAGGAGGGCTTGCATTGCTTGCCTCTCATCTCTCATGTGCAGGAAAAACGTGAATTACGACGAGGAGCACAAGCGGCATTCATCTATGCTGCTCCAGTTTCCCAGAGCATTCAGACTCCAGCTAAGTATTCAGATTTGTTTACCAAGTTTAAACATCTCTTTTTGCAGGATGATCTTCCACCTCTTCTCCCCGAGCGGCCAGAGGACAATTACATCGAGCTTATGGAGGGGGCACAGCCTGTCAGTAAGGCTCCCTACCGTTTGAACAAGACACAGGAGAAGGAGTTAGAGCGACAACTCACGGAGTTGGTGGGACTAGAGGATTCATACGTAAGTCCTTTTGCTGCTCCTATTTTGTTTATTCGCAAGAAGGATGGTTCGTCTCATTTGTGTGTTGATTACAGGGCATTACACAAGATGACCGTCAAGAACAAGTTTCAGATGCCTCGCATTGAGTATATCCTTGATAGGGTCAATGGGACAAAGGTTTTCAGCAAGGTCGGATCTCAAGAGTGGATACCATCAGGTACGGGTATTCAAAAGCGACATCTTCAAAACCGCTTTTTGCACCGAGCGAGGGCAATAGGAGTATATTGCTATGCCTTTTGGATTGACAGGTGCCGTGGGTACATTTAATCGTTTCATGGTAGGTCGTTTCGGCGATATGGTCGGTGTATGTGTGTTCATCTTTTTGGACGATATTCTCATTTTTTTTGCATCGTGGGAACAACATGAAAGGATGTCGAAAGGGTACTAACCCGTTTGGATGAGTGTCAGTTGTACATTGCAGCTAAGAAGTCTAAATTTTTTCTTACTGAAGTCACTTATCTGGGTTATATCATTTGTGCAGAAGGTGTCAAGCTAGATCCCGCGAAGGTGGAACAGGTTCGTAATCGGGATTTACCCAAAACTGCATATGATGTGCGTTCTTTTCTTGGTTTATGTCAAGCATATAGTTTACACATAGAGAATTTTGCACGCATTGCTGTACCTATGATTGATGTTTTGAAAGGGGTAAAGACTCGCCGTCAGTGCGTAAACTTGCCCGAAGCAGTCGCTTTCGTAGCTCTCAAGGTTGCGGTGACAGAAGCACCGTGTCTTATCCTTGCCTCTTACGATGATCCCTTTGATGTATGGATGGATGCGAGCAATGTCGCCATAGGCGCTGTGCTTCAGAAACATGGTCGTCGTATAGCTTTCCTTAGCCGGAAGCTCAATAGTGCGGAAAAGAATTATTCAGTTTATGATAAAGAACTATTTTCTGTCATTCACTCTCTTAAGCATTGGAAGCATTTTCTTTATGGTAGAAAGTTTACAGTTTGCACAGATCATCAAGCCCTCACGTGGCTCCAGTCTATGCCTAGTGTACATTGGAGTGATCGCCAGGCACGGTGGCCACCATTTTTTGAGCAATTTGGAGGTTTGATTGAGTATATGCCTGGAAAAGCTAACCCTGTTGCAAATGCGTTGAGTCGCAAAGGACAGATTTTGGCTCTTGAGTCAAGATCCACATTTTCTATTCAGGGTGAGTCTTTTGACAGCATGAAGCATTAGTATGCGGATCCCGAGTTTGGTAAGCATTGGTTGCAGGCTCTTGCTTCCCAAGGGCCAAGCAACTATCTCATTTGTGATGGTTTGTTGTATTTTCGTTTACGTTTATGTGTGTTGCCCTCTCTCAGGTCAACCATATTGCATGATGCACATGATTCTCTCACGGGTGGGCATAGGGGAATGAACACCACTTTGGAAAAAATTGAAAGATTCTTTTATTGGCCTAAAATGCGAAAGGATGTGTTTCGTTATGTCACTCAGTGCACTATATGTCAAAAGGTAAAAGCTCCTCGGGGTAGGCAGCAAGGCCTCTTGCTTGCGCTGCCTATTCTCGATGGACCTCTTCAAGATATTTCCATGGATTTTGTGACTAACCTTCCACCAAGTTTGCATTCAAGAAACACTCAATGTTAAACAATTGTTGATCGTTTCAGCAAGTTTGCATGTTGATTTCTTGTAAGGTCATAGTCACTGCACAAGATGTAGAAGGGTTGTTCATAAAGCATTGATACCCCCTCTGTGGTTTGCCAAAGTCGATTATTTCAGATAGGGATATTAAGTTCATGTCCAATTTTTGGCGCGCACTCTTTGAAAATTATGGCACTAAGTTGAATATTTCATCATCTTTTCATCCACAGTCAGATGGGCAGATAGAGATTTACAATCAATTGGATTTTGATGTGTTGAAGTCATATGTGCATGATCAGCAGTCTCAGTGGGAGCTCTATCTCCCATTGGTTCAGGCTATTTTGAATGACTCTTTTTCGTCTGCCATTGGTCGAACTCCGTATGAGGCAGCTTTTGGTCAACCGTTCCAGTCACTTTCGACTCGCTCGATTAGTCAAATGCCTTATACCAATGCTGAAAGTCAGTCATTGGATGAGATCTCTGAGAGTGTGAAGCTTCGGCTAAGCAAGGCTCAGGAATCTTAATCACGGCAGGCTAATAAGCATCGTCAGGATGTTTCTATCAAGGTTGGCAATTGGGTGTATTTAAGAATCATGAAGCAACCTCTTAAGCAAGTTTGAAAGAAGTGTCCCAAGTTGTCTTTTTGTATGTATGGTCCATTTCCAGTCATTAAAAAGATAAATGAGCTTTCAATGAAATTGCAGTTGCCTAACTTATGGTCAATGCACAACGTTTTCCATGTTTCTTGGTTGAAAGTGTTTCAGGGAACACCTCCAAAGGACATTTCTTGGCCTAAGAGGCCCGCTCGCTACTGCTGTACGCTCCCCCCCTCCTGCTGCGCCATCGCTGTCCCCCCCCTCCCTCGCCCTCGCGTTGCCTTCAGCCCCCGCGCTGCCCCCCTCGCCCTCGCGCTGCCCAGCCCAGCCCAGCTGCGGTCCGTCGCCCTCGCCCCGCGCTGCATCCGAGCCCGTCCGCTGCCCCCCCCGTCCTCATCATTCCCGAAGGTCTTCTGCACGTGGCTCTGCAGCACTTCTTCTTCGGACAAGTGCTCGGCATACTCGGTTGCAGATTTTCCTTCACCGTCCGCTTCTTCGACTCAACAGTAGACACAGATGGAGGCCCCAGCTCCACTACAGAGGGACTCACCCGAAGCCCCCTCGCCCGACCCTGCTGAGCCCACCATTCGACTTGCTCTTTCATCGACAGAGCAAGCGAGCCTAGCTGCAGAGGTAGAGCGTTTGCAGGCGACTTCTGTCATCTGTAAGATCCTCGGCACCCGCCCTAGCAGAGCAGAGCTGCGTGACCTTCTCCAAGCCCGCCTTCTCGCAGAGGTGGGCAGGATCTTGGACGTACAGATACTCGGACGCGGTTACTATCAGATCGAGTTTGAGACTTCTTAGATGGCGTCTAAGGTCATTGCCATGAGTCCACTGACCATCCGAGCAGCACGTGTCCACTTTCGACAGTGGAGACATGGTTTCGACCTTGCTTCGGATATTCTAGTAGAGGAGACAGACATCCCCATCTCTGTTTGCTTTCTGGGTTTGCGGGTCCTGTACAGGATAGGCTCAGCTATTGGGATTGTCCTGGAGGCACCTCGCACGGCAACCTCAGTAGCTGCCAAGGCGGCTGGCATTCTCTCAGTTCTCGTTTTGGTCAGAGACACTCACACGCTCTGGAAGGTTATCCTTCTGACTCGGGTGAGTGGGGGTTGGTTCAGACAGAGTGTGGAGTATTTAGGCCTCCCGAACCAGTGCTTCATTTGTCGATAGATGGGCCATCTAGCGAAGGCCTGTCCACGGAGGAGGCCTCGACCTACACCCCAGCCTCAGCCCCAGCCTGCAAGGGCTGGCCAGCAGACATAGCCAGAGACACAGCGCGCACAGGCAGAGCCAGCCTCAGAGCCTGGGGCTCCAGTGGAGGAGGGATGGCAGCAGGTCTGTGGTAGACGTCGACAGGGGCCACAACGTCAGACTGGCACTCAGAGTGGTCCTCAGGCACCTACTCAGTTTTGGTCCTCTAGAGTAGGACGAGGTCCCTGCCCCAGCTTCACCTTCGACAGTCTCTCCCCTCCCAGATTTCCCTCCATCTTCCTTATCCTCCCCCCCGCCTCCTGCTCCCGCCGCCTCTTCCCTCCGTCCTTTTTCCTTTGTCGCTCCTTCCCGCTCCTTTTCTCCACCGCTCCCCCCATCTCCTTCTCCCCCCCCTCCTACTACAGTTCCACATTCGACCCAGGGGGCAGGGCCTTCTCCTGCGGCTAGGAGATCTCTTGGCAGCGCCTTTGCCACGAGTCGCTTAGCGAGAGAGGGACAGCCTTTCCTGCGGCCCCCTCTGCAGGTACAGACTTCTTCCCTTGCAGCTATCCCTCGTGTCTGACGAGCATTGACATCCGGCGCCGATGGGACTTCTTCGACTACGGCTTTACTCGTTTTCTCGGCGACCCCTCAGCAGACCATGAGGCAGCCTGCTTCAGGATCCATGTTTTGTTCCTTGCCGCTAGGGGGACAGAGGCCTTGGACTCGGCAGTTGGCTTCTCCTTCCCCCTCTGCGACAAAGACCAGGTAGAGTGGACTCTCGACTCAGTGTTGGGATGGTTGCACACACAGGTATTACAGTTCTCTCACCACATGGGAGAACTAGGAGTTACAGATCTGCTCCAGACTTTGTGGCCATTGGCCAAGTTTGCGGTGACACCTCCAGACTCAGCAGGATGTAGATACATTGTGCCGATACACAGTGCTTGCCATGCTATGTATACATTCATGAGGACTCCTGGACAGAGGAGGTTGCTTTACGTACGGCTCGCTTTGCTTGGGCTTGGGTCAGGCACTCGTTGCAGTCATGTCTATCTAGAGGACGCTCGGATACGGATTACTCCCCATCCAAGCCAGCCTCGAAGATAGCCCGTCTAGCTGCTGCGCCAACATGTGTTCTCTCTCGTTCTCCATAAGGATCGTCTCATGGAACGTGCAAGGACTAGGTGGCTCCCAGTGTTAGCGCCAGCGGAGCCGACTGCGTCAGGAGCTTCAGCGGTGTCTTGTGGGGGGAGAGATTGATCTCCAGGAGCACCATCTGTGTGAGAGCCGGATCAGAATCTTTGCATCCAGGGTGGGGTATGTATGACTATTGCGGACTCTTTGTAGCATGCCATAGTGGGTAGAGGGATCATTATGCCAGGCAGGGCTCAATGGATTACTATGTAGGTTCAGGGTAGCCTAGTGGGTTTCCTGAACATCTATGCACCTAATGTGGCGAGTGCTCGTGCAACGTTTTGGTCACAGATAGTTGAGTCTTTGCCGCAGGCAGAGCATTGTTGCACAGGGGGGGACTTCAACATGCTGGAGGACCCTTCTGACAGGATTGGTGGTAGCCATGCTACTGTGCATGGAGTTGAGTTGGCAGCTTGGGAGAGGCTTTGTATGACTTTGAGGGTCTCGGATGCATGGCAGCACTTTGGTTTTGTGAAGCCCCCATACAGCCTTGCCTTCTCTCGATCGGACCGCAGAGTGGGAGGAGTGAATCTATCGCGGATAGATCGCTTCTACACTAGTGACCACTTTAGTGACTTGGGAGGGACAATGGGCATCTTGGCAGGGACCTCCTTCTCAGACCATGCACTAGTGATCCTCACAGTACCAGATAGGTAGAGGAGTGTGAGCACGATACTTCGCATTCCAGAGAGGGTCTTGTTGGACTCGGTGCTCAGAGAGAGGGTAGAGGCTCTCTGGACAGAGGACTTGGACAGGCAAGACTCTCCTGCTGACAGAGTGGCCGCAGGCCTAGCACATATTAGTCGTTTTTTTCTCTAGGAGTCTTTGGCTCGCCGGGCCGTAGCGCGAGAGGAGGAGCAACGTTGCAGACGGGGCATGGCTTCGTTACAGAGGATGCAGGAGCAGCATCCAGACAACCCCTGGTTGGAGGAGCAGTTACAGCAGGCTCGACAGGAGCTTGCTAGCACAGAGGAGAGGCGACATGAGTTTGCTTTCCACCGACAGGCATCTCAGTGGACCCAGGTGGGCGACAGAGTGACTGGTGCTTTCTTGGAGGCAGTGGGACCTCGGCACTCGCATGCCAAGGGCAGTCGGTTGAGGAGGCCCGATGGGCCAGTTGCTTCTGAGTCCGAGGATATGTGAGCAGTTGCTACTGATTTTTACCGTGAGTTACTGTCTGCAGAGTCGCAGTCAGCGCGTCAGGATGCATGCAGGAAGCAGGTTTGGGCACAGATGCCTTGTCTTGTGACTGAGGAGATGCGTCAGAGGCTTGAGCTGCCACTTCAGCTTGAGGAGCTGCACACGGCTCTTAAGGCCCTCCCCGTGGTAGTTGTCCAGGTGAGGATGGGCTGACTCCCAGTTTTTTCTTGGAGTATTGGGACGTGCTTGGCCCATATCTCTGCAGTGCTTTTCAGTACATTTTGCACACAGGAGAGATGCCTGACAGCATGAGTGATGGCCTAATCTACCTCATTCCCAAGGAGGGTGGCTCCTTGGATGACATTCGACACTGGCGCTTGATTACCATGCTCAACTCAACCTACAAAATTCTTGCCAAGGCTCTGAGTTTGAGGATTCAGCCACTTCTGGAGAGTCTGATACATGGGACTCAGACTGGTTTTGTTAAGGAACGCAGTATCCTTGACAACATCTTTACCTTTTGGGAGGTCTGTGCCATGGCACGGCTCCGTGGTGAGGACCTCGTGATCCTTCTTCTCGATTTTGAGAAGGCATACGACAGAGTTGACTGGGACTTTCTAGAGGGCACTCTACGCAGGATGGGCTTCTCAGATGCTTGGATCAGAGGGGTGTCAGCTTTGTACAGATAGGCTCATAGTCAGGTACTCTTGGCAGGAGGGAGAGGTGATCGCTTCATGCTTACACGCTCGGTCAGAAGGGCTATCCTCTTGCCTATTTCCTCTTTCTGTTCTATGCGGAGGCGATGAGCAGGTTTTTGGTGTCGCAGCAGGTTGGTCTACGGGGCTTAGCACTCCCTATTCGGGGAGATGAGCTACCGGACGCTCAGTTTGCCGACGACTCAGCCTTGTACTTAGATGGCCAGGAGGCCAACCTCCACAGGTGTGAGGAGGCTCTGGAGACCTTCTGTTGTGCATCAGGCGCACTGACCAAGTGGAGAAAGACAGTGGCTTTCTCGGTTGGTAGTGGTCCTGTGCCAGATTGGATTCCAGGAGAGGGTTTCAGGTGGATCCCCCCAGGGACTGCAGTTCGGTACTTGGGCTGTCAGGTTGGTCTGGACTTGTCTCCCGAGCAGCAGATTGCTCCCCTTCTCCTGTCTATCAAGAGAAAGCGGTTACAGTGGAGCTCAACACGACTTTTTTTGGCTGGCAGAGTAGTAGTTGCCAACCAGGTGTTGTTGGCGACTATGTGGTACATCACTTCCTGCTTGATCTTTTCGAGTTCTTGTATCAGCCAGGTAGAGAGGCTGATCAGGAACTTCCTTTGGTCAGGACGTGACACTCAGATAGCCCAAGCCAAGGTGGCTTGGCAGGTCATCACTCTTCCTTCTTCACAGGGAGGGCTTGGGATCATTGATCCAGCACAGCAGAGTAGAGCCCTTCTAGGGAAGTTCATTGTCAGAGGACTTCTTCCAGGTGAGGAGCCCTGGAAGGAGTTCTTGCTATAGTGGCTACGTGCTAGGGTGCCTCTGGCAGGAGGCCCTTGGCAGCCTTCGACCAGATGGATCTTTACAGAGATGTGTAGAGTTGGTCTGAGCAGGAGACTGGAGGACCGCTTTGCTGTGAGTCTGCTTCGATCTTGGGAGCACTTGCGGCGTGGTTTGGAGCAGAGACAGCCTACGTGCACGGAGGAGCGCCTACGGCAGCCCCTTGTCTGGAACCCCATGGTTAGCACTCAGAGAGGCCACTTGGTTGGTAGTCAGTCGGCCTCATGTTTCCTGGGGTCCCATGGCAGCAGGTCCAGCGCGCTCTAGGTGACTGGCTAGAGTTCACAGGTTTGTCAGAGGAGGTCCAAGGCCTTCAGTTACAGGGCATGAGAGGGGTGCAGAGCATGTGTTAGGTCATCTCAGAGTCAGTTTTAGCTGAGTGGCTTACACCCATCGAGCCAGTAGCAGCCCGGTGGATGGGAGCCTTTATACGACTGAAGGTTCTCATCTCAGTCAGGGCCTGCTCAGAGACTGTCCCAGCTTTTTTCTTCGAGCTTCAGGGTGGGGACGCCTTTAGCGAGTTGCAGTAGAGGCTCCGCCAGGTAGCAGAGTGCTGTTTTCAAAGGATTCGAGTAGTGGGCATCTGTGGGAGGACCGTTGTCATAGACCTTGACGCAGCAGCTCTTGCGACTGGACACTGGAGGCTGTGGGCTTGGTAGTGTTGTCCACTGGCACGAGTACAGTGGGATCCCGGTGAGTGGCTATGGAGGGATCCCTGTAGACCACCCATGAGTCCCGTTCTTTCAGTACACTGTTCGACTAGGACGTCATATACTAGCAGCACAAAGGGAGGGCCGCCCCGTTGCAGCACCCCATTGGCAGGAGGAGGGGCTCACAACTGAGTTCTTGACAGTTTTTTGGGGAGGCTGTGGGACTCTAGACAGCCGAGGTGAGTCACCTTGTTTCAGTGGCTGGTCACACACAGAGCTACAGCAGTCGGGAGTTGGCTAGTGCATAGTGGTCTCTCGGCCGCATGTGCAGCTTGTGACCACCTTGTGGAGAGTCAGCGTCACTGTCTTTAGGACTGTCCCACGGCCCAGCAGGTGTGGCTACGAGTTCTTCGGCTCTTGCCTGCTCTCTCCACGGCTCGACAGTACACTCGGGGAGCAGCGGCTTGGTCCACCCTCTCAGGCTCGGCACTTTAGTTTGAGTTATCTTCCACCAGCAGGATGATAGTGATGCAGGAGGGTCGACCTACACTCCAGCCTGCTACAGAGCTTACTCCACAGGAGTGGTGCAGTGAGAGAGAGGAGTGTTGGGAGCTCATCAGTGGCTTGCCACTCTGGTTCATCTGGCGGGCCCGGTCCTTCCGCATCTTTGAGGCTCGCCCCGTGCCACCAGCAGAGACTGTTCGTGAGTTCTGGCTAGAGCTGATCCACACTCTCAGAGGACAGTTCGAGGGACTACAGGGCAGCTCCGACCGCATGCGTGAGCGCAGAGAGGCTTTCCTTCGACGCTGGCGTCCTGGGCCTTTCTACGCCATGGTCCAGGGTGTACTCCGATGGCATTACTGACCACCTGTGTGGCTTTTCCCTCCCCCCATTTCTTGATTTAGTCCCATTGTACATATGCTGGTTTTTTCATTGGGAGAGTCTCCCACCATGGTTGTTGTAGCCCTCTCTTGAGGTGGTTGTAGCCCTATGGGCAGTTTCAGTAACTAACAGAAGGATCTTTTTCTCGAAAAAAAAAAGGACATTTTGGAAGAAGAAGAACCGGAGATCATCGATGAAGCTAAAGTCATGGAGCCGGAACAACTGTTGTTGCATCGGTTTCGACATGGTTCGAAGAAGCAAGTGAGACAATACTTTTTGAAGTTCAAGGATTTAGGGACCCACGAAGCGGTGTGGGTCGACGAAGAGTTTTTCAAGGACTATCCAGAGTTGGGGGAAGACTACAAGGAAGCCATGCAGCTCGGTACCAGTACCTCACTTTAAAAAGGAGGGGATGTCACGTGACACATCCAACCCTATGTGTCCGTGGACAAGCTACTTCATAACAAGGGTTCCGTCAGTCCAGTCAGTCTAGATTAGAAGTGTTTTGGCACTTTTGTGAGTCTGTTAGCAGACCGTGCATGCCCAGGCACTTAGTGTAGATGCATATCCTCTGGTTGCACATAGCATGGTCATAAGCATTCTCATCAGAATCCATCAGGGAATTTTCCAGTGTATTTTACCTATTTTCCCTATTTTTGTCATTTTTCACTTATTATTTTAAGTGACTTTTGTTGGGAAGTGAGTAGGGCCAATTGGGTAAGATAATATATAACCAAACCAAGGCTAGCACTAAAAGAAGGAGAACACAGGCCACAGGCAGTAGGGTCCCCCCCCTCTCTCTCAAGCAGGACATTCTCACGTTGGTGGCGATTTCCTCTCAAGCAAGATTTCAGCCTTGGCGTTTTGAGCAGACCTGGCGTTTTGAGTCAAGAACTTCATTGCCACACAGCCCCAGCCTCGGCGTTTTCCAAAACCCCAACATCGCCCCCCTTTTTCCTAGCGTTCTCAACATCGCCTAGCATCAGAATTTTCAGCGGTTTGACAGCCTAAACCAGCGATTTCAGCAGAATTCAGCCCAAACGAGCGTTTTTGGTTCCGGCAGATTTCAACCCATTAGCGTTTTTGGGACAGCAGGGAAGTAGCATCAGTTTTCAGCCTTAGCGTCGATCTCGTCATCCCCGTCGTCGACCTCGACATAGCCTACACTTGCATCAGTTCTCAGTCATCCACTTGTACGAGTTTGTGCAATCAATAGTAGACCACTCTTGCCAACGAGAGTGGGGCTTTCGGAGGAGGGTTTTACAACGTCTTTGGTGTCGTATTCTCTACTCTCTCTCTCTCAGTCTCATACACTTTCACGCACAGTGTCCATTCACTTTGTTTGTGTCCATTGCACTCTCTCATTAAGAACAGGAGGCTCTCCCTGCCATAAGAATAAAAAGGAACCTTGAGCACAGATCGGAGCACTCATCTTGAGCAAAGTTCAAACATTCACTCTGCTGCACCTTACAAGTGGTTGTTGAGAAATAATTAAAAGTTTCAATGGGAAGAAGAGCACAAAAGCCATGACTGTGTGTGTGAGTAGTGGGTTCAGGTGATCACAGCTTTAATAGAAAGCTTGCCTTCTCCTGTGTCTTATGTAGCACGATGATTCCGCTCTTGTGCATCTCTCCCCCCTTTTGAACACATATTCGTGATGCCCAGCTTAAGAGCTTTCCATCTGTTATGTATAGTTGTGGGAATTCTACGCTCAATTGCCAAGGCAAGAGCCTCTTACACGGGTACCGAATCAGCTCATTACTGATTTAAAGCAGGTACACTCAGTAGCATGACAATTTACAGGATAAATTTCGCCTAAATCAAAGGGAGCTCGAGATGTACCCACGAGCGATAGGCACGCCAATCGGATTGCAAAACAGAGAATTACAGCTTGCTGTAATTTTTTGTGGGTTTAGGGTTTTGGTCAGTTTTGATTCCTAGATGCTACAGGAGCTTCGAGGAAGCTAGGGAACTGTCAAACAGGTGTTTTGTGCATTTTAGAGGCCAAAAACAAAGAATTCAGTGTGTTGTAATTTCTCGCAAGGTTTATAAAAGTGCTCTAAAGTGCGTGAGAAATCATCGGTTACCAGGGTTCTTGACTGTGATGACTTCTGCCGAAATTGGGCTAGAGTAGGGAAATTTCAGCCGGATAAAAGTGTGACAGCTTGTAGAAATTTATAGGTATTCTCAAGTGCAATAAGAATAAGAAATACTGAAAGGGCCGCCATCCTTTGGGAGCACTCTAGCTACCAAGTCGTGGATTGTTTGAGGTGGTGAATTCCAGTGACAGGCTCAATTGTGAAGGTTCTCTGTGTCCTAAATTGCAGGGAAAACTAGACGATTTATTTACGGGTGAAAGCTAAAGTCTACTGCCCTTTAGTAAGGCTACACGCCGGTTTCAAATATTCTGTCATGAGTTGTTTGCCACTCAATTATGCCCTGTTTTCTAGAGTCCTTTTCTGTGCTTCATGGGGCAATATCCAAGTCTTGGTTTCTGCCCTTGCTACTCAATTAATGAGATCTCATCTACTGTTATTCCATTCTTTTCATCATGGGTAGTTTCTGTTGCAACCTTAGTTTTGAGTTTGATCATCTATTTTTTGGCTTTCTGTCCTGTGTTTATTAACAAATTCTGGATGCTTTCTTATCATGTGTGCTTGATATTGCAGATATAACTTTATTCTGTTTTTACAGGTTCATAATACTGGCGATACCTGTTAGTCAAAGTAAAGCCATAGGCATTCATGGAAGGTGGCGTCTGGATCTCTATGCCAATCGTGTAGCATATGAGCGATGCATGTCTGCAGTTGACACCTTCGCATCACCTTTTGTTCAGCAACATGCTGCCGTGTGCCATTTGGAAATCACTGAGAATGTAAGGAAGTCGATCTTTGGATGGCCCTTGGAAGATGGATTCAAATTTGGTGAAGGCGCGTCTGCTATAAGGGGGTTGCTCATGAAGTTTCAAGAACTTAGTATGGATACTTCAGTCAAAGACGAAAAAAATTCTTCAGAAGATGATGATGAAACCTGGATCTCTAATGTTTCATGGGACACAAAACTGTTAGAGCAATTGAAGGCGATGAGGTGTCCTCCTTCACCTTTAGGCGGGAAGAATTTAGGGAATGCAAAAGGCCAAGTTAGAGCATATCTGCAGAGCCTCCATGAGAAATTAAACATCAGCCAAAAGGCTGCCATAGAAACTGCCGCTCTTCAAAGGGTCACTCTCTGGCAGGGGCCGCCAGGAACTGGAAAGACAAAGACGCTTGCACACCTTGTTGCTTCCTTATGTCAAAGGGGGGAGAGAGTTTTAGCTTGTGCTGACAGGTGGGCTTGTGGTTGCTTAACTGCCTCTTTAAAGCCATTTTGTAAAATCTGGTGAATTGTGCGACCATTTTTATGAGGAACAACTTATTTCACTTTTTTGTATGTTTCTCAGGATTTTCTCTTTAACCAGTTATTGGATACAGTAACGAGGCTGATATTTGGGATATTTCCGTTTGCAATGGTTGGGTGCAGCAATGTTGCTGTTGATAATCTGGTTGAAGGCCTGCTGGAGCTGGGTTTACATGTGGCTCGGGTGGGCCAACCTGTGAAGGTAATTTATTCAGTTTGTGCTGCATTGATCCAGTTGCCTTCAAAGTGAAACCTAGAACTGGCTCACTTTAAGCTATTGTTGGAGCTAGGTCATTCCTAAAAGTGTATGTTATCCGTAACATCATTCCACATGCACGATCAGTTTTTGTAGCTCTTTGTATGTATGATATGATGTTGGTAGTGGATCTTGAATCCATGTAATGGGAATTCCTGTGTAAACAGGGAGAAGCAAAGACAAAAAAATTGCACCCAATACTTCAAAAAATCTTCATTATTCAGATTGTGTACACAACGAAGATGGCCATAATGGCCATTGGTGATAAGTAGCTGCTGGGCCTTGGCACCTACAGATTCTCAGATGAAAAATTGGAAAGAAAGAAAGAATATGGAAGTCTTTTAAAAGTAGAACGGCCCATGAAACCAGACCAAAGTACAACTGATATAATATGTAACAAACAATGAAATATAATCCTAGCTAGAATAGAGATGAAAAAGTTTTGGAATGACCCTAAAGCTGTAGGCTGCAAATGGCAAGTCTGTCTTGTTACCATATACATGTGGTAGTGATGTGTGTGAGCACACTAGGACCGCTGGGGCATTTTTTCCCTCTTTAGGAGGTTTTTTCCCCCGAGCATTGTATATACGCCCATCACTCTAGGGCTATCTATCTTTCCATTGCACACTAAGTAACACACTCTCTATTGTGTGCCTTGAGCTTCCTTCGTCTTCTCCAAGCTGTGTGTGTTTCTCTGCAACCCTAATTCCAACAACTGGTATCAGAGTAGGTTGCGTCCTCCCAGGCTTAGTCGCCAGCTGTTCCAGCACATGCCTGCTCACTTTCTCCGATTTCAGTGAGCTTTGGCAAGCGTTCGCAGGTCGACAAATACTTTGGTTCAGATTTTTGTTTCGGGCTTATTTCGGCCTCTGTTTCCACTACAGGAAGGTCTGCATAGGCAATTTCGTCATTTTGTGCAGAAATTCTGTCATTGCCGTTTTTTGCATAACAGGTGTCTTATAGTCTTCTACGGTTTGTGCTATATAGCACGTGTTGTTCCCGCTCCGTTTCTCCTATTTTCGGACAGTTTTCACATCAGGTGCAGCATTTACCATGGCTGACAACAACACAGATGTGTTCAAGATGTTTGCTGCTGAGGACAGGTTGGATGGGGACAATTACCCTATGTGGGCTTATATGATGCAACATGTGCTTGTGTCAAAGGGCGTCTCGAATATTGTGCAGGGCATTGATGTACGTCCTGGTTCTGAGGATGTAGGCGATGTTGAGGATGTTGCAGGTCTTGCTGCAAGGATTGCAGCTGTTAGAGTTGTTTTGCCTACGGTAGAACAAGCTCGTTGGGATGTTAAGGATGCGCAGGCTCATGCATTGATTGCGTTGTTTGTGAAGCGCACCATTGTTCCTCACATCCGTTCAGCAAAATCTGCAAAACAGGCTTGAGATATTCTAGCAGGTCTTTTTGCAAGCCGCAATGAGGCTAAATTTGCTTGTTGTGTAAAGAGCTAGAGTCGAAGATTATGCATGAGGAAGATGATATGGACACTTTCCTTGCTAGTGTCAAGGATATCAATGAGCAACTCATTTCTGCAGGTGAAGTCATTTCAGACAGTTCCCTAGTGTAGACTGTTCTTGATGCCTTACTGTTCTTGACTGCTAGTACTTGGAAATTGATGACTCAAGGAAATCTTGAAGTTGTCAAGTTTGATGCATTATGCACATTGCAGTTGCAAGAGTCACTTTCCAGAACAAACAGGACAAGACAGCGTGCAGTTGAACAGGCTTTTATTGCTTCTCAAAGAAAGGGTGGTAACAGCAATGCAGCCACTTCTTATGGTTCTGCTGCGAGTGGCAAAAATTTTGTTCCTAATGCTTCTGCTGGCAGCACTTTGTCTGGCAATTCTGGTGATAAGGGCAAAAAGAAGATGCGTTGCCATTATTGTAAAGCTAATGATCACTTGATCAAGTCGTGTCCTAAGTTGAAGGCCAAAGAGGCTAAGAAGAAAGAGGGTGGTTCCACTGCAAATGCTGGTTCCACTACAAATGCAGCCATTGTTGAGTCTTCTGTGAAAGGAGACTGTAATGTTGATGTTGAACCAGAATGGGCTGTTAGCGCAGAGTGCACTTATAATCCTGCTGTCCATGATGCATGCTTGTCAGTTGCTGTAGATTCACATGTGTGGTATTTTGACAGTGGTGCTACAAAGCACATTACCTCACATCGTGAATTGTTTACCTCTCTTGAGTCTGTCGCTCATGGGAATTCAGTCACTTGTGCCAACAACGCCTCTTATCTAGTTTTGGGAGTTGGAAAGATTGTGCTCACTGCTCTAATGGCAGCTCCTTCACACTTGTTGATGCACTTTATGTACCTGGGATCAAGAAGAATCTCTTGTCTGTATCCGCACTTGCTAGACTTGGACTTGTAGTCAAATTTGTGGAGCTAGATGTATAGTTCACGATCTCAGTTTTGGTGATGAAATGTTGCATTTGGGCTTTTGTGCCGTGGGCTGTATAAGTTCACTTTGTATGACAAGTGTGGACAAAATTTTGCAAATGCTGTTGCAGATTCGAGGGCTATTTCAGATGCAAAACTTTGGCATGCACGTTTAGGTCATCTGAATTTTGCGAGTTTGCTGCGTTTGCAGAAATCTGATATGGTTGCTTCTTTGCCGCCTCTTGAAGCACCTGTCAAACATGTTTGTGAAGGCTGTATTCTAGGTAAAATGCAGCGTTCTAAGTTTCCAAAGGATGGTTCAGTTAGGGCCACATGCAGGTTGCAGCTTGTGCATAGTGATGTTTGTGGGCCCATGCAAACTCCGTCCTTGGGCAATTACTTGTAGTTCGTGACTTTCATTGATGATTACTCCAGGCATGCGTGGATATTTTCGCTTAAAGCGAAGTCCGAAGTTTTTATGTGCTTCAAACAATTTCTGGCTATGGTTGAAAATGTCTCAAAATGTACTATGAGCACCCTCTGTTCCGATCGAGGGGGGAAGTATATGTCTCATGAATTTAATGCATTTCTGGCTAGTCGTGGGATAAAGCACCAATGTACATTGCCTTATACATCTCAGCAAAATGGTGTTGCTGAGAGGAAAAACAGATCACTGACGGAAATGGAACGATGTATGGTCAAAAGTCAAGCTTTATTGCATTCTTTTTGGTTTGAAGCCATCATGTGTGCCCCTTATGTACTAAACAGGTGTCCTACGAAAGCTTTGCAGTCTATTACTCTATATGAAGCATGGCATGATAGAAAGACTTCTATTGAGCACATGCGTGTTTTTGGCTGTTTTGCATATGCTTTGGTGCTCGCTACTGCTGCTCCACCTGCGCACGCCTAGCTTCACACACCCCCTCCCCCCCCCCCCCCCCTCTCCTCAGTCCGCTGCCTCCCCCCCTGCCTCGCTGCCCACCCCCGCGCTGCCTGTCAACCTGCGCCGCCCCCGGCCAGCCCGCGCTGCCTCGAGCCCGCCCGCTATCGCCCCCCCCCCCTGTCAGTCCCTCCTCCTGCTGCCTAGCCGTTGAGGTAGAGCGATTGCAGGCAACTTCGGTCATCTGCAAAATTCTCGGCACCCGACCTAGCAGAGAAGAGCTGCGAGACCTTCTCCAGGTCCGCCTTCTCGCAGAGGTGGGCAAGATCTTGGATGTCCAGATTCTCGGACGGGGGTACTATTGGATCGCGTTCGAGACCTCCGAGATGGCTTCCAAGGTCATAGCTATGAGTCTACTGGCCATCCGAGCATCACGCGCCCACTTTGGACAGTGGCGACATGGTTTTGACCCGACTTCGGATGTGCTAGTAGACGAGGCAGACATCCCCATCTCAGTCTGCTTTCCGGGTTTACGGAGGGAGTACCTACCACTTCTTTCCAGGATTGGCTCTGCCATCGGGACTGTCCTGAACACACCTTGTACGGCAGCATCAGTAGCTGCCAAGGCGGCTGGCATCCTCTCAGTTCGAGTTTTGGTCAGAGATACCCACACGCTCCTGAAGGTCATCCTTCTGCCTTGGGTGAGTGGAGGTTGGTTTAGACAGAGTGTGGAGTACTCGGGTCTCCCGAACTAGTGTTTCATTTGCCGACAGATGGGCCACCTAATGAAGGCTTATCCACGGAGGAGGCCACGACCTACACCCCAGCCTCAACCCTAGCCTGCCAAGGCTGGGCCGCAACCACAGTTAGCGGCACAGTTCACAGATTCAGAGCCACCCTCTGAGCCTGGGACTCCAGTGGAGGAGGGGTGGCAGCAAGCCCGTGGCCGTCGACGCCAAGGGCCACAGCGACAGCCTGGCACTCAGAGTGGCCCTCAGGTGCCTACTCAGCAGTAGTGGGTTCCCACGGGGAACCGCTTTGGTCCTCTTGAGCAAGAGGAGTTCCCTACGCCAGCCTCCACCTCCGCTTCACCCTCGACAGCCGCTCCCCCCCCCGCCCTCTGCTCCCGTCGCCTCTCCACCTCGCCCCTCTACCTCTGTCGCCCCACCCCGCTCCTCTTCCCCTCCGCTCCCCCTAGCTCCTTCTCCCCCCCCTCCTGCTCCAGTTCCACAGTCGACTCAGGAGATTGGTCCCTCGCCGGCGGCTAGGAGATCTCTTGGCAGCGCCTTTGCCACGAGTCGCCTAGCGAGAGAGAGTCAGCCCTTCTTGCGGCCCCCTCTGCATATTCAGACATCTTCCCTTGCAGCTATCCCTCGTGGTCTGATGAGCATTGACCTCCGACGCCGCTGGGATTTCTTCGACTACGGGTTCACTCGCTTTCTCGGCGATTCTGCAGCAGACCACGAGGCAGCCTGCTGCAGGGTCCATGCTTTGTTCCTCGCCGCTAGGGGGACAGAGGCCTTGGACTCAGCAGTTGGTTTCTCCTTCTCCCTCTGTGGTAGGGCCGAGACAGCGTGGTCCCTCGACTCAGTGTTGGGATGGTTGCATACACAGGTTCTCGAGTTCTCTCATCACATGGGAGAACTTGGAGTTACAGATTTGCTGCAGACTTTGTGGCCACTGGCCAAGTTTGCGGTGACACCCCTAGACTCAACAGGATGTAGGCACATTGTGGTGTACTTTTTTGCTGATACGCAATGTTTGCCTTGCTATGTATACATTCATGAGGACTCCTGGACAGAGGAGGTTGCTTTACGTACGGCTCGCTCTGCTTGGGCTTGGGCTAGGCACTCACTACAGTCTCGCCTATCTAGAGGACGCTCGGATGCGGATTACTCCCTATCCAAGCCAGCCTCGAAGATAGCCCGTCTTGCTGCTGTAGCAGCATCTGTTCTCTCTCGCTCCCCATGAGGATCGTCTCGTGGAACGTGCAGGGACTAGGTGGGCCCCAGTTTCAGCGACAGCAGGGCCGATTGCGTCAGGAGCTTCAGCGTTGCCTTGTGGGAGGAGAGATTGATCTCCTTATGCTTCAGGAGCACCATCTGTGTGAGAGCCGCATTTGGCGATGTGGTCAGATTTTCCGTGGACGATATGATACCTTTTGGTCAACTGCTTTTGAACCTTGAGGCATCCAGGGTGGGGTATGTATGACTATTGCGGATTCATTGCAGTAGGCCGTTGTGGGCAGAGGGATTATTGTGCCAGGCAGGGCTCAATGGATTACTATGCAGGTTCAGGGTGGCCTTGTGGGCTTCCTGAACATCTATGCGCCCAATGTGGCGAGTGCTCGTGCAGAGTTTTGGTCATAGATTGTTGAGTCTTTGCCGTAGGCTGACCATTGGTGTGTAGGAGGGGACTTCAACATGTTGGAGGACCCTTCTGACAAGATTGGAGGCAGCCATGCCACTGTGCATGGAGTCGAGTTAGCAGCTTGGGAGAGGTTGTGTATGACTTTGAGGGTCTCGGATATATGGCAGCACTCTGGCTTTGTGAGGCCTCCAGCCAGTCTTGCCTTCTCTAGATCGGAACGCAGAGTGGGAGGAGTGAATCTATCGCGGATAGATCGCTTCTACACTAGTGACTACTTTAGTGACTTGGGGGGATCAGTGGGCATCCTGGCAGAGACATCCTTCTCGGACCATGCACCAGTGATCCTCACAGTGGCAGACAGGCAGAGGAGTGGGAGCACGATGCTTCGCATCCCAGAGCGGGGCTTGTTGGACTCAGCACTCAGAGAGAGGGTAGAGGCTCTCTGGACAGAGGGCATGGACAACCAAGTTCTACTTGCAGACAGAGTGGCCTTAGGCCTAGCTCAGCTTAGCCACTTTTTTCTCCAGGAGTCTCTGGCTCCCCGGGTTGCAGCGAGAGAGGAGCAGCAGCGTCTCAGACGAGGCATTGCTTCACTACAGAGGATGCAGGAGCAGCATCCAGACAGTCCATGGTTGGAGGAGTAGTTACAGGAGGCTCGACAGGAGCTTGCTAGCATAGAGGAGAGGCGTCATGAGTTTGCCTTTCACCGACAGGCATCTTAGTGGACTCAGGTGGGTGACAGAGTGACAGGTGTTTTTTTTGAGACAGTGGGACCTCGGCACTCGCATGCCAAGGTCAATCAGTTGAGGAGACCCGATGGGTCAGTTGTTTGTGAGCCTGAGGATATGCGTGCAGTTGCTACTGAATTCTACCGTGAGTTACCGTCGGCTGAGCCCCAGTCAGAGCGGCAGGATGCATGCAGGGAGCAGGTTTGGGCTGACTCCCAGCTTTTTCTTGGAGTACTGGGACCTGCTTGGCCCAGATTTGTAGAGCCTTTCAGTACATTTTGCACACAGGAGTGATGCCGGATAGCATGAGTGAGGGCCTGATTTACCTCATTCCAAAGGAGGGTGGCTCCTTGGATGAGATTCGACAGTGGCGCCCCATCACCATCCTCAACTCAGCCTACAAAATTCTTCCCAAGGCTCTGAGTTTGAGGATTCAGCCACTCTTGGAGTGCCTTATACATGGGACTAAGACAGGTTTTGTCAAGGAACGCAGTATCCTTGACAACATCTTCACTTTCTGGGAGGCTTCTGCCCTGGCACGGCTCGGTGGGGAGGACCTTGTGATTCTTCTCCTCGATTTTGAGAAGGCGTACCGCAGAGTTGACTGGGACTTTCTAGAGGGCACTCTACGTAGGATGGGCTTCTCAGATGCTTGGATCAGAGGGGTGTTAGCTTTGTACAGTTAGGCTCACAGTCGGGTGCTTTTGGCAGGAGGTAGGGGTGAGCCACACGCTCGGTCAGAGAGGGTTGCCCTCTTGCCCCCTTTCTCTTTCTGTTCTATGCGGAGGCTGTAACCGGCGTGTACAAAGTAGAGGGCAGTACTATTTCAATTACCTGTTAACTTTACACAGAGCACTGAGAAGGGAAGAGTACACAGTTGCGTCCAGTGACTAGAATGTCACTGCGCACATGAGACCGACACCCTGTAGGCCCCAAAGACTGGCGCCCCTTTCGGTCTTTCTTTATTGAAATTAAGGTAGACGATCCGACCACTTCGCACAAGCTTTCACAAAGCTGTCCAAACCTGGCGAGGGCTGAAAACGCAGGTTTTCGACCTGATTTTGGCAGCATAACGGCGCAAAAACCCCTGTAGGTCAAAAGCACCTGTCAAGGATGGATTCCCTCGCTATCTGGAAGGTTTTTGGTGAGCTGTCACAGAAATTCAGCGGGCTGTAATTCCCTGTTTTTCACTGCCGGGTGCCCAAAAGCCTGTACACGCATCCCAAGGCTCTCACGAGGCTCCCCCGATGTTCCCTTGCAGTTTAGGTGCGAAACCCTAAACCTGCAGAAGAACACAGCAGGCTGTAATTGGCTGTTTCGGATCGTTTTTAGCGGAGCGAACACACCTACGCGTGTCCCAAGGGCTCCCGCACACGATGGGACAGTTCCCCTGTGAATTGGACGAGTTTTCACGCGAGAAAACTCTCCAAACTCGCAATCTTTCGCGATGGAATTGTGCGTACGTGTGGGGGTTTAGCAATTAGCTAATCCGGTTCCTGTTGAGAAGGCTGTTGCCTTGGCAAACGCACATAAACCCCCAGAACTGTACATGTTCATCTGAGTAGCCCAACTAGCGGGGCATTACCATATGTGCCAAAGGGGAGAGAGAGATGCACGAGAGAAAATTATCACGCTACATGAGACAGAGGAGAAGGCAAGCTTTCCATTAAAGCTGTAGACCTGCATCCACTACTCACACACACACTGTAGCTCACTTAGAGTAAAATTCAGCCTCCTCTCTCAAATTGGGCGCCCCCTCTTCATGCTGGAAGTGGCAAAACTGCCTGGAGCCGCCATGTGTCCAGTTTGCCTCTTTTGAGTTAATTCTCTAGGTCCCACTGACTTTTAAAATTATAAGTGACTTTTCGAGTGGCCCAGACTTCATTTGGCGCACACAGGCTTCCATACTCATCAGAATTGAGTGCTAACTGGCCCGACAGACTGACCGACCCAGACTCCCGATGTGAGAAACCTATTCGGCCGTAGCCGTTTCACACTGGCCATGCAATGTCCACTTGCAGCTTTTCATATAGTAGTAAAAATAAAAATAAATAAAAATATATAGTACTTATTTACCGAAGGCAACAGGAAAAATACACCTGCTGGTGACACACCCCACCCTTGAAATACTGCAAGCGACCTCGCTTGCATGCCAATAATACATGCGGTATCTGTTGATATCACACATATTCTATGATGGGAATCCAAGATATACATGCTTCCGGAAATGTAGCGTTGGACGATTAAACAATCCCACCAACCTGGCTACGACATATATATCAAGCATAGAAGCCTTCTAGTGTACTCTGAAGCACAAACTTCTCTAGCTAAATTCTGTATGGAAAGAGTAGATACAATTGCTTAACTACTCTCTTGAGCATCATGAACCATGCTCTTGCGTTGCTCCAAAAAGTCTACATCAAGTCATTGTGGGTTCCATCTGAAAGGCTTCAAGATACACTTGCAATAGTTGAGGTGAATCAAGCAATTCAGACTCTTCCATCCATTTGGCATCCAATGATGGATAGTTCTTGAACTTCACCAAATAGCGTCTTGCAACCTTTCCTCTAACCTTTCTTTCTCTATGTGCCAATGTCTGTTCAGGAACAGGATTTCATCGAATTCTTCCACTTCGGGTTGTTCCTCATCAAGCATATTCTCTGGCACATTACCAACAAGGGGTCTTAGAAGGCTGACATGAAAAGCATTATGTATTTTCCAGCCTTCTTGTAGCTTTAACCTGTAAGCTACATCGCTGATCTTTTCTGAAATCTGAAAAGGACCATAATATCGCATACTGAGCCTAGGAAACAAGCGTTCCTTGCCTTTCCTTTTCCTTAACCTGGCCTTTTCAAAGCGCAAAAGCACCCAATCACCAAGTGAAAATACAAGTTCACGACGGTGACGATCAGCAGCTTTCTTTTGCTTAGCCTGAGTCTTCTCAAGAGCAATCTTTATCTTCCTGTATGTTTCATCCATATCTTGCACATACTTGTTTGCCTCAAGAATCTTGTCCTTAGTCTCCAAAATGGGCGGGACTTTCTTTCCTCCTTCCACTATCTCAAATGGTGCCTTACCTATTGACGTATGCACAGTGTTATTGTAAGCATATTCAACCAATGGAAGATGGTGTTCCCAAGTTGCCTTGTGCTCTGACACATAACATTTAAGCAGGTCCAGGACAGTAGAATTTGCCTCTTCTGACTGTCCATCAGTTTGCGGATGAAACGAAGAAGAGAACTTTAGCGTAGTGCCCATGTTCTCAAACAATGCCTTAGAGAAAAGACTCGTCATACATGGATCCCTGTCATTGACAATTTACTGAGGCATCCCGTGATATTTAAAGATATTGCTCATGAATATCTTGACCATGTGTTTTGGCTTTATCTTCTTCCTCACAGGAATGAAATGGGCCTGCTTACTGAACCTACAAATGATAGTCCAAATCCCATCATTGCCTGTTTGCGTCCTTGGAAGATCAAAGATAAAGTCCATTGCTATGCTTTCCCATGGCCTATCTGGGATCGGCAATGGCTGCAACAATCCCGGTTGCTTTTGTTTGTCAAATTTGACTTTTTGGCATACTAAGCATGATCTTACAAATGTGTCAACATCTTGACGCAAAGCTGGCCAATAGAAGAATGCCTCAACCCCTTTCACTGTCGCATCAATTCCACGATGCCCAACATAAGGTGGAGCATGACTTTCCATCAAAATCTTTTGCCGTAACTGTTTAGTAACGCATAACTTTCCATGCATCATGAGAAAGTCATTCTTAAGCATATAGTGCTCATGATGTTGCCCATCAACAAGCTGGTCATAGATGCTTGCAAAATCTGAATCTTCAGCATATTGTGTCTTCATTTCGTCTAGTTCACAATGGTACGGAATTGACACTGCTGAAATTTGGGGCTTTCGTGACAATGCATCAGCCACCACGTTCTTTTTCCCTTGCACATGCACAATCTGAAAATGGAACATTGACAAGATGTTTGCCCATCGCATGTGCTTCTCAGACAACTTCGTCTGTGTGAGAAAATATCACAAGGTTTGATGATCCGTTTGGACAACAAAATCAGCCCCTAGCAGATAGTGTTTCCAACTAGTGAGGGCATGAATTACTGCCAACAATTCTTTCTCATAGACTTGCAAGTTCCTTTCAGTCTTCAAAAGAATTTTGCTCTCATATGCGACAACTCGGCCATTCTACATTAGAACTGCACCAAGACTATGGCCACACACATCACACTGAACCACAAAAGGTTTCGAAAGATCTGGCAAAATGATTACCGGATCTGAAGTCAGCTTCTCTTTCAAGTGTTTGAACGCTAAAATTTCCTTGGTTGTCCACTTGAAAGTAACTCCTTTTCCTTGTAGTGCATGGAGTGGAGAAGCAATCTCAGCAAAATTTCGGATGAACCTCCTGTAGTAGGAACATAAGCCTAGATAGCTTCGAATGTCATGTACGGATCTCAAGTCTGGCCATGACCTAATTGCGTTCACTTTAGCAGGATCCATGCGTACCCCATCCTTTGAAACAATGTGCCCAAGGAAGTGAATTTCTTGCAAAAAGAATTCACTCTTCTTCGCATTAATGAGTAGCCTGTTCTTACGTAACTTATTGAAAATTGCAGTCAAGTGATCCCTATGCTTCTCTTCGGACTTTGAATAGACAATCATGTCATCAAAGAAGGTACCCACGAAGTTTCTATGTGGTCTAAAAATTCTGTCCATCATTCTATTAAACGTGGCAGGAGCATTTGTGAGACCAAATGGCATAACAAGAAACTCATAGAGACCAAATGTTGTCCTGAACGCAGTCTTATGGACATCTTCTGGCCTAATGCGTATCTGATGGTACCCACTCTTTAGGTCTATTCTTGTAAACAATGACGCTCCCTCAAGCCGATCAAGAATGTCATCTATCCTCGGCATGGGGAACCTGTTCTTGATGGTATTCTTATTCAAGGCGCGATAGTCAATGCACATGCGCCATGAACCATCCTTCTTCTGCACTAAGAGTACAGGCGAACAAAAAGGGGATGAACTGGGCTGAATCAGCCCCTTCTCTAAAAGCTCGTTTACCTGACTCATAATCTCTTTCTGCTGGGTTGCACTAACCCTGTATGGTGGTCTATTGGGTGGACTAGAACCTGGCACAAGATCTATAGTATGATCCTCAGGTCTCTCAGGAGGTAACTCCCCTGGCAAAGAGTCCGAAAAACAATCACTGAAACCACTCAAAAAAGTTGACCTGTCTTTATCTAAGTTAGACAAATTAGATAAAACTTGAGGTACTTCTTTTGCAAAGATCAAGTACGCAGAAAGATGATTCTTTATTGCAGATGAAATAGCAGAAGCAGAAACAGAAACAACTGGAACAGACTCGCCTTTAAGCTTTACTTCAAGGACATGAGTCTTTCCTCTATGTACAAGGGTAATTTTTTTGTTGTAAGTATCCACCATAGCATGCAACCCGTAACACCATGGGATACCCAGTAACACATCACAGCCCTCAAGTGGCATAATATGAAATTCTTCCGCATCCACATAGCTCTGAATGTGCAGACGAAGCTTTCCCAAAATGGGAGTAACAGGCTCTGAATGACCTGGGCATGCCAAACCTGCTTCCCCTGTCATACCCATCTCCTCTTCTCGAATGCCCAACTTTGATGCCAATTCTGGTGATATGAAATTTGCACGGGCTCCTGGATCAAAGAAAACTAGCAATGTCTGGTCTCTAACTTTGCCCCAAGCTCTGCACAGCTCCGTGACATCTATGTTTGGCTGGTCTCCAACCAAATCTGGAACAAGTCTTGCACTTGGCTTTGGCTTCTTCCCTTTATGGTCTGACTTGTCATCCTTATCCTGTGACTTCTTCTGTGGGCATTCATTTGCAAAATGTCCTTCCTGTTCACAAATGTAGCATTTCTTGGCCTCCCCAAGAGCTTTCCTTTCTTCAAAAGTTTTGCCAGAAAAATGTCTTTTTTGTCCTAGTCCTCGTCTCGAAGAAGACTTAGACTGCTTCTTGGACGTATCACCTTCTTCAGTGGAGGGCTTCTTTGTGGGAGGCTCAGAAGGCTTTGCTGCAACATTGCCCTTGGCTGAAAACTATTTGCCCTGGGACCCTTTCTTGTGGCTATTAAATCCATCAGAGTCTCCCTTCGACAGATTGCTGGCCACTCTTGCATTCTCTATCAACTGAAACATATTCATGACAGTAGTTTTTGTACAATAGTCCCTGATTTTCTTGGGCAATCCGCAACAGTACTTCTCAATCTGTTCTGACAATGGCACAAACCTGTAAGAGGTGACTGGCAACAGTGCGGTCCAAAACTGTTTATTGTACTCTTCCAGATTCGCACACTGTTTAGCATTCAACTCGTGCCATTCTGTCATCACATCCACTTCAAAAGTGTTTGTCAGCCATGCAGGCGCAAAAAGCTGTTTGAATTGGACCCACGTTGTTGGGGCTTGACCCTGGTTCAATAATGCAGTCCACCATTGAAGCGCATTCCCTTTCAAGAAAGTGGCAGCCTTGCGTATCTTTGAAGATTCCGTGAAGTTTCCTCGAGCATAAGCTGCATCGAACTGCTGTATGAAGGTCAAAGCCTTCAATTGATCCTCAGTTCCTCTGAAAGTTTCAAACTTCACTCCCTCCCACCTTCCTTGTAATCCTTAAGCTGACTCAAAGGAGCCACATTATCATAAACAGGTGCCCGTAACAGTGGTGCTCCATGAGTGTTCATTCCAACACTCGCATCAACTATTTTCCCTGTCATATCTGCATTTTGTACGTATGGCTGCGAAAAACCAGCCATACCAAATTGTGTTCCAGGCACTCGAAACTGGTCGTAGGCACCCTGAAAACCTTGTTGGACACCCATGTTCGCGTACATAGGGTTACCCATGCCTGTTTGCATTGTCCCGAACACATTCCCTGGCATATAACCTGTGGAAGGTCCAGCCATAGCTTGAAACACTGAACCACCTCCAAAATAACCAGGATAAGTATTAGGTAATGGAAGGGTCTGACGCACAGCGTGTTCATTACTCCCTTGACCATACACAAACGGTTCCTGTCCAGCTAAAGCAAGCTGCTTTGGATCATTCAACACCGCTAGTTGCTCAACCACATGGGCTTTCCCTCGAGCATCATGAGTCCTCTACGCATTGGAAATTTCCTTTTCCTGCAACGGCTCAGTCGTGCCCTATGTAGGAGGCTGAAAACCCTGTGTCGGAGCCTGTAAGAACTCCTACATCCTTGGGTTGTTAGCCAACTGCTGAAACATGTCCATGTAACAACGCAGTTGAGTTCTAAACAACCTATCCTCTTCTTGAAGAGTTGAAGGAACTTTCTCCGTGCCATGTGAGGAAGATCCCTCTTCAGGTACTTGGTCTCTCTTCTCTGCCATAACAACAAGCTCTGTGTTGCTTTCACCCACAACAATCCACGGTGCACTTTTTGAAGAAAAAATGACTATCCCGTCGACGAAACCATGTAACCGGCCTGTACAACGTAGAGGGCGGTACTATTTCAATTACCTGTTAACTTTACACAGAGCACTGAGAAGGGAAGAGTACACAGTTGCGTCCAGTGACTAGAATGTCATTGCGCACATGAGACCGACACCCTGTAGGCCCCAAAGACTGGCGCCCCTTTCGGTCTTTCTTTATTGAAATTAAGGTAGACGATCCGACCACTTCGCACAAGCTTTCACAAAGCTGTCCAAACTTGGCGAGGGCTGAAAACGCAGGTTTTCGACCTGATTTTGGCAGCATAACGGCGCAAAAACCCCTGTAGGTCAAAAGCACCTGTCTAGCACGGATTCCCTCGCTATCTGGAAGCTTTCTGGTGAGCTGTCACAGAAATTCAGCGGGCTGTAATTCCCTGTTTTTCACTGCCGGGTGCCCAAAAGCCTGTACACGCATCCCAAGGCTCTCACGAGGCTCCCCCGGTGTTCCCTTGCAGTTTAGGTGCGAAACCCTAAACCTGCAGAAAAACACAGCAGGCTGTAATTCGCTGTTTCGGATCGTTTTTAGCGGAGCGAACACACCTACGCGTGTCCCAAGGGCTCCCGCACACGATGGGACAGTTCCCCTGTGAATTGGACGAGTTTCCACGCGAGAAAACTCTCCGAACTCGCAATCTTTCGCGATGGAATTGTGCGTACCTGTGGGGGATTAGCAATTAGCTAATCCGGTTCCTATTCAGAAGGCTGTTGCCTTGGCAAACGCACATAAACCCCCAGAACTGTACATGTTCATGTGAGTAGCCCAACTAGCGGGGCATTACCATATGTGCCAAAGGGGAGAGAGAGATGCACGAGAGCAAATCATCGCGCTACATGAGACAGAGGAGAAGGCAAGCTTTCCATTAAAGCTGTAGACCTGCACCCACTACTCACACACACACTGTAGCTCACTTAGAGTAAAATTCAGCCTCCTCTCTCAAATTGGGCGCCCCCTCGTCATGCTGGAAGTAGCAAAACTGCCTGGAGCCGCCATGTGTCCAGTTTGCCTCTTTTGAGTTAATTCTCTAGTTCCCACTGACTTTTAAAATTATAAGTGACTTTTCGAGTGGCCCAGACTTCATTTGGCGCACACAGGCTTCCATACTCATCAGAATTCAGTGCTAACTGGCCCGACCAGTCCCAGACTGACCGACCCAGACTCCCGATGTGAGAAACCTGTTCGGCCGTAGCCGTTTCACACTGGCCATGCAATATCCACTTGCATCTTTTCAAGGGTCCTGCGGAAACAAGTAAAAATAAAAATAAATAAAAATATCTAGTACTTATTTACGGAAGGCAACAGGAAAAATATTGCTCCTGGTGACAGAGGCGATGAGCAGATTTTTGGTGTCATAGTAGGTTGGTCTGAGGGGCTTAGCACTTCCTATTCGGGGGATGAGCTACTGGACGTTGAGTTTGCCGATGACTCAGCCTTATACTTAGAGGGCCAGGAGGCCAATCTACACAGATGTGAACAGGCTTTGGAGACCTTCTGTTGTGCATCGAGCGCACTGATCAACTGGCAAAAGACAGTGGCTTTCTCGGTTGGCAGTGCTCCTGTGCCAGATTGGATGCCAGGAGAGGGTTTCAGGTGGATTCCCGCAGGGACTGCAGTTCGGTACTTGGGTTGTTAGGTTGGTTTGGACTTGTCCCCCGAGCAGCAGATTGCTCCTCTTCTCCTGTCCATCAGGAGAAAGCTGTTACATTGGAGCTCAGCACGACTTGGTGTTGTTGGCGACTATGTGGTACATCACTTCTTGCTAGATCTTCTCGAGTTCTTGTATCAGCTAGGTAGAGAGGCTGATCAGGAACTTCCTTTGGTTAGGTCGTGACACTCAGATTGCCCGAGCCAAGGTGGCTTGGTCGGTCATCACACTTCCTTGTTCTCAAGGAGGGCTTGGGATCATTGATCCAGCACTGCAGAGCAGAGCCCTTGTTGGGAAGTTCGTAGTCAGAGGACTTCTTCCAAGAGAGGAGCCCTAGAAGGAGTTCTTGCTGCAGAGGCTTCGTGCCAGGGTGCCTCAGTCAGGAGGCCCTTGGAAACCTTCGACTAGATGGATCTTTACAGAGTTGTGCCGAGTTGGTTTGAGCAGGAGACTGGAGGACCACTTGGCTGTGAGTTTGCTTCGATCTTGGAAGCTCTTACGGCGTGGCCTAGAGCAGAGACAGCCGACGTGCACGGAGGAGCGCCTACGGCAGCCCTTCGTCTGGAACCCCATGGTTAGCACTCAGAGAGGCCACTTGGTTGGTAGTTGGCCTCATGTTTCTTGGGGTCCCATGGTAGCAGGTCCAGCGCGCTGTCTAGGTGACTAGCTAGAGTTCACAGGTTTGTCAGAGGAGGTGGAGTGTTTCCAGCTACAAGGCATGAGAGGGGTGCAGAGCATGTGTCAGGACATCTCAGAGTTAGTTCGAGCTGAGTGGCTCACGCCTCTCGAGCCAGTAGCACCCCGGTGGATGGGAGCCTTCACACGACTGGAGGTTCTCATTTCAGTTAGAGCCTGCTCAGAGTCTGTCTCAGCCCTGTTCTTCGAGCTTCAGGGTGGGGGACGTCTACAGCGAGTTGCAGTAGAGGCCCTGCAGGTAGCAGAGTACTGTTTTCAGAGAATCCGAGTAGTGGGCATCTGTGGGTGGACTTGCGTCATAGACCCTGACCCAACAGTTCTTGAGAGAGGACACTGGAGGCTATGGGCTTGGGAGTGTTGTCCGTTGGCACGAGTACAGTGGGATCTTGGTGATTGGCTATGGAGGGACCCATGTTCTTCTGCAGACCACCCAGGAGTCCCGTTCTTCCAGTACACTGTTCGACTGGGACGTCATATACTAGCAGCACAGAGAGAGGCCCTCCCCACTGCAGCATGTCATGGGCAAGAGGAGGGTCTCACAGTCGTGTTCTTGGCAGACTTTTGGGAGAGGTTGTGGGACTCCAGAGAGCCGAGGCGAGTCACCTTGTTTCAGTGGCTGGTCGCACATAGAGCCACAACAGTAGGGAGCTGGCTAGTGCATAGTGGTCTCTCGGCCACATGTCAGCTTGTGACCATTTGGTGGAGACTCAGCGTCACTGTCTTTGGGACTGTCCGTCGGCCCAGCAAGTGTGGCTACGAGTTCTTCGGCTGATGCCTGCTCTCTCCACGGCTCGACAGTACACTTGGGGGACAGCGGCTTGGTCCACCCTCACGGGCCCGACACTTCCCTTTTGAGCTATCTTCTACCAGTAGGATGATAGTGATGCAGGGGGGGCCACCTACACTCGAGCCTGCTACAGAGCTTACTCCACAGGAGTGGTGCGGTGAGAGAGAGGAGTGTTGGGAGCTTATCAGTGGCCTGACACTTTGGTTCATCTGGCGGGCCCGCTGTTTCCGCATCTTTGAGGCTCGCCCTGTGCCACCAGCAGAGACTGTTTGTGACTTTTGGCTAGAGCTGATCCATACTCTCAGAGGACAGCTTGAGGGACTACAGGGCAGCTCCGACCGCATGCGGGAGCGCCGCGAGGCTTTCCTTCGACCTTGGCACCCTGGGCCTTTCTACACCATAGTCCAGGGGGTGCTCACATGGCACTACTGTCCACCTGTGTGGCTCTTCCGTCCTCCCATCTCTTGATTTAGCCTCATTGTATATATGCTGTTTTTTCATTGGGAGAGTCTCCCCATCATGCTTGTTGTAGCCCTCTCTTGCAGAGGTGCAAGGTGGAAAGGTACGTAGTGTACGGTACGGTTTAGGTACGTACGGAACGTACTTCTGTACTGAACCAACCTTTAGGTACGTGATAGGTACGTACCATTTGTAAAAAAGGACAATTACACTAAATTTAAGTTCACAGACCTTTCAAAATTCAGCCTCATTAACAATGCAATGCTTAAAATGAACATATTGATCAAAAAACTTAATGACTCAAGATTCAATACTCAATGAGAAAACCAATGACCATAAATCATAAGACCAAATAACAACTACAAAGTTCAAACATCATGTCCATGGCATTAGCCAGAAGTGGGCATATACCATACAAACTGAATCAAGATCCAAAACAAAGTACTGTGAAATACTACAATGCCATAATAACAATAAAAGTCTGCTGCAGCCTGTCCTCCAAAGCATGAAGTCACCAGTGTGCACTAAGACGTGCGGCCTCAAAAGTCTGTGTCAGATGCGGAAGATGAATCGTCGGTAGAGAGCAAGCCCCCATCATCAAGGACATTGCCCTCCTCATCAAACTCAGGGTCAGGCTCAGCATATGTCAACTCTGGTACAAGCACCTCTACACCGCAAGCCTCCTCAGGGATATCAGCAATCTCTGCATGGATGAGCCGGACAGCTTCATTCGCTCGCCTGCGAATGGAGCGAATAGGAAGCTTCCCCCTGCGAATACTCTCTCGTCTCACAGTGTCTGGATCTCCTCCCACCGTGCGTAGAGGAAGGCTAAGAGCTCGTGCACGTGATCTAGTCACACGACGATCCACGCTCTCGAGCTCTCTATGCAGCTCTCTGAGAATCTGCTCCTGCTCGTCTCTAATCTGTCGGTCCACCTCCTCTGGTCTAGGATCATCTACCATTTTCAGCTCTGTCGCATCAACCTGTTGAAGAGTAAAATAAAGTTAAACTGACTTATTTATGGCATATGCTTGCAGGTTGAGTTTACAGTGGCCAACATCAAGGTAATTACTTGTTTGGGTTGCCCCAAAGAATGGTAACTCCGCACGAGCCTCATGTTGGCTCTGCAATACACCAACTTCTCCAACTGAGAAGTGCTAAGGCGATTTCGAATCTTCGTGTGTATGAGAGAGTAAGCACTCCAATTGCGCTCACATGCTCTAGCCGAGCAATCCTGCTCAGTGATCAAGCAAGAGCGCAATCATCAACAAGAGAGTGACAAGTGTCAAGTAATATAAAGATGAAGTTAGAAGTTTAAAATGATATATACAATGTAATCATGGATGGCAGTTTTCTAACCTGGGAAAGGATACGAAGAGCAATGCGTGAGAGGTTGGGAAGACCAACTCTCCCATACGAGTGCCACCACGTCAAAGGATACTTTGTGGCTTCCTTCCTCAAAGAAACTGCTCTCGTGAAAGAAGCGCCAATGCCATTCATGTAGTTGGTGAATTCCTTGTCTATCCCAAGCTGATCATCCTCTGAAAACATGAGCCCAACATACTCTGATTGTTTTGTGCTAAGCAAGGTATCACTCCATAGCTCTGGCGACCTGTAGAGAGGATGAAGCATGGCAGCCATCGCATGTATGGGACGGCTCATGAAAGTCCAGCCGCTCTCAACACATCCCAATAAATCTGATCGGCTGAAATATCAAAACAACTTGTCAATACAAGTTAACTGTTATAACTTAGACTTGATGGTTAAAATAGACAAGTTACAACCATTAGAACATGAGGAACCCTTACCGATCAATAGTCAACAGATCGCATTTGGAAACGTGGTCTTCAATCTGCATAAACAGATGATAGACTAGTCCCAAGGTCTATCCCTCCATATCCGTCAATCGAAGGAGGACGTAGACTGGCTTGAGTGCCACTGAAAGAGCGTGCACTTCCTGCCAAAAGCTCTCATCAAGGATCCGCCTCTGCAAGTATTTTGTAGATTCATCCTGCGATCTTGACATGCCTCGCCATTTTGGATCCACCACTGTCTGTAGTAGTGGATCTCTAAGTTTGTAGAGCCTCTGTAAAACCAAGTAAATGTAGGCAAACTTGGTTTTTGAAGGTCGAATCATATCCAAAGTGCTATGGCTGCGGAAGATAGCAAGAGCCTGATGTTTCTTGCGAAAGAATGTGGTGACCTTGACTACATCTGCAACTATGGGCTGCACCCATGAAAGTTTGCCAATATCCTCCATGAGCAAATCCAAACAATGTGCAGCACATGGAGTCCACACTATGCCAGGAAAATGTTGCTCCACCATAAATCCCATTGCCTTGCAATTAGCTGCATTATCTGTCACCACCTGCACAACATTCTCCTTGCCAACCTCCTCTATGGCTGTTTTGATGTGACCAAAAATAAACTCAGCCGTGATCTTTTCCCCTAGTTTTCTTGCATCCACAGCACGCAAGAAATAGGTGCCCAAAGCAGAAGACACAAGAATATTGATTATGTGTCGTCTGCGTATGTCTGCCGAACCATCTGAGATAATGGTGCATCCAAACTCCTTCCATCCAGCTTTCACAGGCGTAAGCGCCTTGTCAATTAAGGCCTTTTGTTCATCTAACATAGTGGTGCGCATCTTTGTGTAATCAAGACCTGTCCATGTCTCAGTAGGCCCCACCTGTGCAATGGCTTTTACCATTCTTTTCCACTGATCTGCGCGCAAAACATTGAAAGATATGTTGCACTCAATAAGAGTGCGACATATCTCCATCTTTGCCACCCTCTAACGCTCTTTCACCCAAGCCTGAGAAGAGATGCGACTAGGCAAAGTGGTCTGCGTTGATGTTTCAGATGTACCTTTTTCACGTGGCAAGGAATCCTCACCTTCACCACCAACACGTGCTCTCTTCCTGGAAGTAGGGGGTTACATGGAGGCCGAACCTCCTCCAACCTCTGTCTCCGCACCTAAAGACTCCAGCTCTCCAACAAAAGCATCATGTAAAGCATCCTGTGTGCTGGGAGCACCTCTCAAAGCAGGAGCACCAACAGGAAAATACTCTTGAATAAGCTGCTCCCTCAAAGGTGGTGGTATTTTCTCACATGCACCAATCTGATCAGTGCACCCGATGCCTGTCAAGTGCTTTTTGACTCGCGTAATAGTGCTGGTGTATTGGTCCCCACAATACTTGCATTGCCATAAGCGTGTACCAGAACCTTGCTGAGAAGTGGTCGTGATGATCCTCAAAACATTGGTGTGGAGCGACCAGTTGGGGTTGGTTTTACGGGGCATAATGAATCCTGCACATTGCAAATGCAAAAGAGTGCACGCACATGAGAAGTACGGAGTGCGAGAGAAGAGTACGGAGTGCATGGCGGCAAAAGCAGTACCTTTTCACGCGCATAGCTCGGCTCTGCAGGACTCTGTGCACTCCTCTGCAGACTTCTCTGTAACAGAACAGAGACTCTTTTGCTACAATGGTCGATTAAAAAAGCCTAAGGCTTCCCCCCTTCACACTAATAAGCCTAACTGGAAGCGCTCCCTAGCGGAATTTGTCCGAGCAAAAAACGCCCAAATTTTTTTTTTATGCCGTATTGTACCGTACGGTACGTACTGTACCGTACCGTACGGTTGTACCGTACGGAAAAGTACCGTACGCACGTACGGATTCTACTATGCAGAGGTGGTTGTAGCCCTATGGGCAGTTTTGATTAACTAATAGAAGGATCTTTTTCTCGGAAAAAAAAAGGCCATTGGTACGAAGTGGGTTTACAAGTTGAAACACAAGCGGTTAGATTGATCGCCATAAGGGTCGACTTGTTGCAAAGGGTTATGCACAGCAAAAAGGCATAGATTATGAAGAGACTTTTTCTCCCACTTGTCGTATGACTACTGTGCGTTTTCTATGTGCATTGGCAGCTCATTTTGGTTGGGATGTACATCAATCAGACATTGTTACTACTTTCTTGAATGGTGACATATTTGAGGAAGTTTATATAACGCAACCTCGCGGTTTTGTCATAAAAGGACAAGAGGACAAAGTGTGCAGATGTAAGAAGGCTTTGTATGGGTTGAAGCAATCTCCTCGTGCTTGGTATGAGAAAGCTGACACTCATTTGGTTAAACGAGGCTTTCGTAACAGTCCAACAGAAAGCACATTGTATGTAAAGCGTGAGGATGATGTACTTCTCATTGTGGTTCTTTATGTTGATGATTTGCTGATCACTAGCCATGTATTCACTTGGCCCTTTGCAATACACAAGCACAGGCACTAAGGCTTGTTCCTCTTATTCCTCTATAGTGGGTGCATACCTAATGCCCACCGGTCTCGTTCTTGGCAGAGGTAGATGCTGCCCCAAAACTGGTGTGGTCGTTCAACCCCTAGTGGTCCTGGAAAATTTCCTAATGTATACCTAGGCATTGGTGGTACCTGAGGTGGTGCTACTTGGGCTGGTGGGGCATACTATTTCTCTCTCACATATCCCTTGTTGTAGTAATAACACTCTTCAGTAGCATGATTTGTCTATTTTTGCTCAATGGCACACCACTTGGATTGCTTAGCCTATGGCTTTGCAATCGGCTTATCCTTTTGAGCACTTCCTCAATAAGTCTCTCTTGTTTTATTGTTACCTCGCTCTTTTGTGCCGACTTTGTGGTCTTACCTCCATTATTATGCCTCAGATTGTTATGCTTTGGCTGTGTCTAGAGTACATGATGTTGAGGAACCTCTGTCTTTTGATGAAGCAGAGAATCTAGAAAATTGGATGGCAGCCATGCAATCAGAATATGAGGCACTTATAGAAAATGACACATGGACTTTATGTGACTTGCCTCCTGGCAAAAAGGCCATTGTTACGAAGTGAGTTTACAAGTTGAAATGCAATCTGGATGGTGAGACTCATCGCTATAAGGCTCGCCTTGTTGCAAAGGGTTATGCACAGCAAAAAGGCATAGATTATGAAGAGACTTTTGCTCCCACTTGTCATATAAGTACTGTGCATTTTCTATGTGCATTGTCAGCTCATCTTGGTTGGGATGTACATTAATCAAACAATGTTACTGCTTTCTTGAATGGTGACATATTTGAGGAAGTTTATGTAACGCAGCCTTGTGGTTTTGTTGAGAAAGGACAAGAGGATAAGGTGTGCAAATGTAACAAAGCTTTGTATGGGTTGAAGCAATCTCCTCGTGCTTGGTATGCGAAGGCTGACACTCATTTGGTCAAACGAGGCTTTTGTAACAGTCCAACAGAAAAGCACATTGTATGTAAAGTGTGAGGGTGATGTACTTCTAATTTCGGTTCTTTATGTACATGATTTGTTGATCATTGGACCAAATGAAGCACATATTGCTGAATTTAAGACTGATTTGAATGCTACTTTCAAGATGAAAGATTTGGGGCTATTGCATCATTACTTGGGCATACATTTTAAGTAGTGTGATTGTGGTATTGCCTTGTGTTAGAAAAGTTACATGAGACATTGCTATGTAAGTTTGGACTCGAGGATTGCAAACCTATTGCCACTCCCATGGAAATAGGTTTGAAGTTGATTTTACATGATTTTGGTGATCTTGCTGATGCCACTCTTTACCAAACTGCTGTTGGCTGCCTCATTTATGTATGCAACACGAGGCCGGATATTCAGTTTGCAGCCTTACAGGTCAGTAGATTTATGCATAGCTCAGGGTCTAAGCATTGGCAGGCTATCAAGAGGATTTTCCGCTACCTTAGTGACACTTTACATCTTGGCTTGTTTTATCCCAAGGGGGGATCATTGCCGCCAGACTTACATGCTTTTTCGGACTCAGATTGGGCTGGTTGTTTTGACACGCGAGTGTCCACAAGTGGTTTTTGTTTCATGCTTGGTAGTTCATGTATATCATGGTTGAGCAAGAAGCAACCTATTGTGGCCACTTCGAGTTGTGAGGCTGAGCTATCTCTAGATTTGTGTTTTCAATGTATATGCAACCCAAGCCTTCAGTGCCAGATGCACGAGACGAAGTGTTGGGGTGAGCGTTCTTGTTAAATATTGTCATATCATGTGTGCTAGCTGTTCCCTATATATGGTCGTATGTCATGCCGTAGATCATGCCTACTTATAGAGATACCTCTATCTTTCATTCATATGATGAAGGAAACACCCAAAGCTACATTACATATAAGATCATGATACATATACATACTATGTAGCCTCCACTACATGCCTATATAAGGGCCAAAGTTATGAAAGCTACTTTCTACATACCATGGTGTATTGTCATCATGAATGGAACTCTCTTTATGAGAGGTTTGCGTTTGTGCTGGTTTTCTTTGTGTTGGTTTGATTTTTTTCTTTCAATGTAGGTGTTCTTCCCTTTCGAAGTCTTGATCTTTGAAGGTTTGGATGCTGGAGTACCTGTTTGAAATGTCAAGGAGCTTGTCAATAGAGAATAGCTGTAGGTAGAAAGTGTGCCTTCCTCTGTCATCGGAAAATGTATCCCAAAATCTCTCTGACAGTAGGTAGAAAGTGTGCCTTCCTCTATCATCGGAAAACGATTCCGGGTAGTCAAAGCCTTTGCTTTGTACTTTGTTGTCAACCATAGAGATGAAAAAAGTCTCTCAAACCCCACCCAGTTGCGAGACCATGCAACAAATAGTTGACTACCAAGTCTTTGCATTCCTCTTTTGGATGAGAAGCTGCCTTTCTCTCTTCGGAGGCTTAGGTAAAGTTGCCTTTTGCGAAAGCCATATCAAACTAAAGGACAACTCCTTATTTGTATCTTTGAATCCCTGAAAGGTATTATTTGACAATTTGACCGCCATCCTTGAATTTTTTCTTTGCCTTTTGGGGCTCTACGTCATCATACATTGTCGCTTGAAGAATATGGCTTCGTTTTCGTCCATAGGTTGAACCAAAAGACGGACGTCTATCTTCCTCATCCTCATCCTTATCCTCGTCATCTTCTGGATAGTCATGGCGCCTTCTGTGTATAAGAGACTTGTCTTTCTGGTGTCTTCTCTTTTGAGGCTGTTCCTCTTCCTCCTCTTCTGCAGTTGTTGGTTCCTCGCCGTTGAGGTGAACAACATGTCGATGGTGTTTCCTCCAAGAACCACGTGCTTCACCACTAGAACCCTTTACTTGGGGTTCTATCTCTCTTGAAATGTTCCTTTGGAGTGATAGGAGAATTTAAATCCTTCTTGCTGGTAGTGGATGTCGTCTTTGGCTTAGCTTTCACCTACATTGGTGTCTTGGATTTAGAATTGACGGCTACTTTCCACTTCTTGTAGGCTTATGACATCGTCGGAGTCTTGTATATGCTTGACAGAAAGAGAATTTTAGGCAAAACCAAGAAGTCAATCCATAACGACTCGCGCTTCCAACTGTCGCCTGTAGTTTGCAAGTAGGCTCCAATTTTGGACTGGGGTCCATAGCAGGAATGCTCTCCCTGCAAGTTTCTTAGTTAGGCTCTGGGCTCAACCTCTCAGCGTGCTTTTCTTCATGATCGGCTCCTCCATCTTCGGCTTCACAATCAATTTCCTCTTCTTTCTCTTCAGATTCTTGTTCTTCAGGTGTAATCTCGTGCTCGTGTTCTCTTTAGATTCTCTATCAAAGTCCATGGGTCAGAATGAGGTAGAGGCGTCTCAAACTCAAGTTTGAGACTATCAAACATAGATGGTGCTAGTAATGCTCAACATTAGTAACGGGTGGGAGGCTTTAACCCAAGTTTTGTCCTCCACCTCATGTAGGTAGGGAAGAGTTTGAAGATACACCACACTTAGCTCAAAGAGGAGGAGGTTAAGACTCTTTGAGCCTTAAGATGTTTCTAATCTACATGGGATGGGGGACTCAAAGTTAATTCTAGTGTTTTGGACCTACATGGTCCCTAAAGGCTCAAACTCTAGCTCAATCCTCCTAGCACTAAACTCCAGTCTTCGCATAAGTCTGAACATTGTTGTAAGCGGCAAGCCACTAATCCACAACCAACACTCCATAAAATTGGAAAACTGATAACACTTGAACTTGAAATAGATGAGACATGTAGAGTGGAATTCTCTACCTCAATGCATTAGCCGGAGACGAGACACGGTAAAGGGGAGTCCTCTACGCAAATGCATTGTTCCTAAGTTAGGGACCTCACATAATAGTTCTTCTTTTTATATTGATAAAAGTCACAGAGTATTAAATGGCGGGAGGTCTCTTTGCAAGTGTGAAATAATGCACTGATCTGCTGGAGAAGACCCCCAAGGCTCATACTTAAAAGACATGTGGCTTGTTACGATCGTAAGTACTTCTTCTTCTTTTTATATTGAGCGTAAGTCCGAACCTTGTTGTAAGTGGCAAGCCACTGGTGAGACGGTGAATCCACAGTCGACACTCTATAACATTTGAAAACTGATAACACTTTAACTTGAAATAGAACTTCAGACGAGACATGGTAGAGTGGAGTTCTCTACTCAAATGCATTAGCCGGAGACGAGACACGGAAAAGGGGAGTCCTCTACCCAGATGCATTAGTTCCTTTTTATATTGATAAAAGTCACAGAGTGTTTAATGTCGGGAGGTCTCTTTGCAAGTGTGAAATTATGCAGTGATTTGTTGTAGAAGACCCCCAAGGCTCATACTTAAAAGACACGTGACTTGTCACGATTGTGACATATATTTCATCCGTATGTTACCTTCTTGCACTTGATCCTATTGCAGATACAAAGATGGACCAAAATGAAGACCCCTGTCTTGGAAAGGGTGCTTCTCTTGGCCCAATGGCTACACCTCTTCATTGAATGGTTGCACCCTTACGCCAAATGGTCACAATTATTGGTCAAAGTATGTAACTCTAGGCTAGAGTCATGTCTCTTCGTCAATAGGCTTGCCTCTTTGTATGTGTCTTTTCATCTCTTATATAAAGGAGGCAATGTATCTTGTTTAATCAATTAAATCAATTCAACAAGTGTTCTTGTGTCTTGAGTCTTAGTTTAATCTTAAGTATGAAATTCAAGGTTGTTTCAAAACGTACGTACGGATCCGTTCCATACTATATGGTTCTTCTGTATGGATTGATCAGTACGGGGCATTTAAATAAAAATAAAAATTTGGGCGATTAGCATGGTTGAGGGTTTTTGCACGAATTTGGTGAGCAAATTTTAGACGATAAGCATTGAACAGACCTGAGATTGCAAAGAAATAGCAGAACGTAGTGTGCAGGTAAATTTTTGGAATCTGTTTGATTCTCTCTCTCTCTCTCTCTCTCTCACTCGTGTCTGTCTTGCAACAGAGTCATCATGCCTAAGCCATGCAACCCGTACTAGAAGGAGCACACCAATGTCATCCGCATTATCAGCACTCCAACCAAGCAGGTTCGGGCACTTGACGATAGCAATGCAAGTAGTGCAATTTTCAGCTCACGAGTACAATTTCTGGTGTCGTCCAGCACTTGACAGGCATGGTACGATCAATAGTCGTGGAAGATACCAAAGGATATTAGGGACAAGTTGATTGTAGAGAATTATCTTAAAGTACCAGCATAAAAGAAAATAGGATGCTTACGCGCTGTGTATGCAGGGAAGGCCCAAGATCGCATCACAGGTGAGTTTATCTTCGGGCACATCAAGAAAGCCATTCAAGAGATTGAGCCAGAGAATGTGGTACAGGTTGTGATTGACAATGCCTCAAACTGTAAGCTTTTGGGTGAAATTATTGAGGCAGCTTACCCTCGGATTTCTTGGACTCCATGTGCTCTGCATTGTCTTGAATTACTCATGGAGGATATAGGCAAGTTGCCTTGGGTATTGCCTATTGTTATAGATGCTACTAAGATGACCACCTTTTTCCGCAAAAAACATCAGGCTTTAGCTATCTTCAAGAGCCACAGTACCCTCTCCATGATGTGGCCCTCGAAGACCAGGTTTGCTTATATGTATTTAGTGTTACAGAGACTCTTCAAATTGAGGGATCCACTTCTTCAGACAATCGTGGACCTGAAGTGGAGATTGATGCACCACTCGCGTACACAGCCCACACCAACGGGTGCTCGATGAGTCCTTTTGGACACAGGTTTAGAGTTTGAGAGTGTCATTGCAGTCAGTGTATGTGCTTCTACGAGTCATAGACATGGAGGGCTCTACATTGGGCTTAGTCTATCATCTCTACATGGAGATGAAGAGACATATTACAGAGTGCAAGTCTCTGACACAGGACTAGTAAGTACTTGTCTTTTGAAATTGATTATTGATTTCATTGCAAGTTTTTTTGTTGTCATTTCAATTTGTGGCTTGACCCAATTCAACTTTGTTTCATTGCTGAAATTTTTAGCGGAGATGACATCTTGGCCATTGTAGAAAGACGATGGACCTTTATGAGGCGTCCCATTCATGGGATGGTTGCATTGCTTCATCCTTTCTACAAGACGCCATAGCTTTTCCATGAGAGGAGTCTCTTGAAGTTGAAGGATGATTACATCAATACGATGTACGACATTGATGAGCAACTAGAGATTGATGGAGTCTCTTACACGGTGGCAGAATTATGAAAGACAAGGTCTTTCTAAGCTTACACATTTGGCTTTATGAGTGATTTCACAGGTAATTGAAAATCTTGAGACTTTTAGTATTTGTACTTACTATTTCCATATGTTAAACCAAGTATGAAATCTCAATGCTCATTGCATTGCTCGGCTGGTGCATGCAAGTGTAACTGGAGCGCTTATTCCTTGATATAGACAAAAATCCGCAATCGTCTCAACACTTCTCAACTAGAGAAGTTAGTCTATTGCCGACGACCTAATATGAGGCTTGTGCGTGCCTACCACGCTTTGGGAACACCCAAGCAAGTCCATGGTTTATATTTCTGAATTTTTCCATTTCACATGAATGATTGAATCATGATACACTCGACCCTTGAGTATTGAGTAAATACTAAATAATGTTTCTTGGGTTTTGATAGGCAACATGCGTGAGGATGGTGGCAAATTCAAGTGCTATGGACAAGATGGAGCTGCAGGTCAGAAATGAGCTGGAGGAGATTATTCGGCTGTCTCATAGGAAGTTGGAGAGTGTTGATCAACGTATTACGAGGTTACGCGCACGGGCTTTGGCTATTCCTGTACATGATCCAGGGAGTGCTCGAAGGGAGAGCATTTTTAAAGGAAAGCTTCTCGTTCGTTCTTCTCAGAAACGGGCAAACGAGGGTGTTCGTCTCATTCAGGATTTCCACAGATGCAATAGAGGATGATGCTGGTCAGAGAAAGAATGATCTAGATCACGCAAAGGTTTCGGTGATGGCAGAGCCAGAGTATGACAAAGAGGGCAATGTCCTTACGGATGGGGACTTGCTCTCTTCAGTGGAGTCTTCATCTGTATGAGATGATGATTTTTGAGGATGGGGCCATCACCCATGTCACATGGGCTAGCTAGCTACTAAGACCCATGTCACATGGGCTAGCTAGCGACTAAGTGCTCTCTGCTACTATATAGACTCACTTTTTGAGTAGGCTGGTTTCATTTATGACATTTTCTTAAAATCTATGATGAGCCTTTTGTTATAGCCTGTAGGCAGTCACCTATGGTACTCTGATGCTTTTAGTATTGGTGTGTTATTTTAGATCTCATTTGAGCTTTGATATGGCTGTTCAATCATCAATGTCGTCTCAACTTTGAAGTCTCTTTTAGTAGTTACACAATATGTGGTGGTCTTGTAAAATATGTTTAAATGTCTCTAAAAGTTGTTTCCTTTTCTCTTGTTTTTTATTGGAAATGTCCTAGAAAGTTTAATAAATTGAGGGTTGTTCTATCAGAGAGCGCGCTCGCTGCTACTGCTCGCACCCCCCCTCGCCATCGTTGCATTCCTTGTCCCCGCGTAGCCTTTGCCAGCCCCACCCCCTGCGTACAGCCCTACGCGTAAAAACCCCCTAGCCCTCGGCGTGTTGCCCCTTGTCCAACACTTGCACGCTGCTGTCTCGCCCAAAACCTGCCCGCTGCCCATTGCCAACACTCTACTCACTGCCGCCCCTTGCTCCCGAACTTCTCGAGCGTGGCTATTACGAGATAGAGTTTGAGACTTCTGAGATGGCGTCCAAGGTCATTGCAATGAGCCCCCCTGGGCATCCGAGCAGTTCGAGCTCATTTTTGACAGTGGCGCCATGGTTTCGACCTAGCTACCGACGTTCTTATCGAGAAGGCAGACCTTCCCATTTCAGTTTGCTTCCTCGGCCTGAGGAGAGAGTACCTTCCGCTCCTATCCAGGATAGGCTCAGAGATTGGAACTGTTCTGGAGATACCTCGCACGGCAGCCTCTGTAGGTGCGGTGGTAGCTTGCATTCCCATAGTACGTGTTCTGGTTCGGGACACCCACACCCTCCCGAAGGTCATTCTACGGGTGAGTGATGGTTGGCTTTGCCAGAGCGTGGAGTATTTGGGCCTCCCAAATTAGTGTTTCATTTGGGCCACCACGTGAGTGGCGGAATTCCACCCCAGAGAGTATTGGCCCCAAACCTTGGCGCCCCTTTCGGTATTTCTTTATATTGCATCACCACAGGACAAGCCGGTACTTTACGCTCTGCACCTTCGTCCAGAAGCATGTGAGAGAATGAGCCCTAGCCTCATATTTAAAGGCCCTTGGCCATTAAAAGTAGTTTACATGAAAAGCTTTAAACTCAAAAGCAACTGGTCAGAAAGTGCCAAAAGCTGCCAGTGCGTTTTGCGGAAATACGTACAGTTGCCACATCATCATCGTAAAACACGAAAATCCGTACAACTGTCACGTCAGCATTGTCAGCGGAAATTGTGGAAATCCGTACAGCTGCCACGTCAGCATACTAGTGTGAAATCCGGGATTTTGTACAGCTTTGCCACGTCATCATATCCTCACGCAATTCTTCTTCTGCTTATCCTAGGGTTTAGGCCTCCTTGGCCGGGATCTGCAAGTCGGCTCCGTTCTTCAGTGGCTTGACACGTCAACAATTTGTGACATCCCCCCCCTTCTTGAAAGAGAGTAATTGTCCGCAATAACAACATATCTGCAAAACAACTCAAGTTAGCTCAAAAATTTTCGTGGGACATTCCGAGGGACAATCCATTTACTTATTTTTTGTTAAGGAGTTGGCTTCTCCTTTCGGCTCTTTTGATCAAGGAGTTGGTTTCTCCTTTTGTCGAAATCGAAACTCTTGATATTCCGGCGTAGTAAAAGTAACCATCACACCGAGACGGCACTAATCTTGCATGGTTGTCTTGATGAACTAAAATTACATACCTAGGCAATCTCATCCAATTAGGAATATTCAGTGGTTCGCATATCACAATGCAACACAAATGCTCACACATGAATGTTACAAGACAGAAACATAAAGTCACCGATAAACACTCCTCCCGCATAACCTAACAAGTTCCGGACCCGGAGATATTCAACGACTCCCTCATTATTTCTCCCGCATAACCTAAAAAGATATGGGCCGTGAGATATAGAGACCTATTACAACCAACCGTCCCCCAGACCATACCCTGCATCGTTTGGAGATGCTGAGAGTAACCACTGCTCATACTTCTTAATACTCCTCTCGCACAACCATCCAGGTCAGGGCCGGGAGTAACAACAACAATATTTTTTTTCAAGCATACAACCAAACGCTCCCCAGACATCCCGTTTGCGTCGTTCCGAGGTTCAAACAATACCAAAACAGTATTTCGCACTTCTCCACCCGGGAGTAAAATCACCAATCATTGATATCAGTATTAAAACCAGAGTCAAACATCTCATATTGGCACCAAGACAAGTTCAAAATAGATACCATCCATTTCAAACAAACTTCAAACAAATTTTCAAACAATAGTTTCTCAAACAATGTTCAAAAGTATCTAGCTATAAAAACAACTAGAGTTCATTCAAGGTTTTGTTCGGACAACCGAACTTTAAGGACAACTGGCTTGTCCTTTTGCATCACGGTTTTGGAGAGTCGCATCATTGTTGTCGTGCCAAGGCATGCCCAAGAGAACGTCGCAATTGCCCAACTTCATAATGTGGAAATCAACTTTTCCATGATAATCTTGGATAGTCACTGGAAGAGCACCAATAAGCGGTACCACTCTCTGAGTTTGCCTCGTGGCTAGCTCAGCTTCAATTTCTCCACCCTAATCAAAGTGCATCTGCTTCAAGAATTCTGGATGGATAAAGTTCTCTGTAGCTCCGGGGCCAAAGAAAATAAGGGCTTTCAAGCCATTGACTTTGCCATATGCTGGGCACAATTCATTTGTACTCTCAAGGCGTATGCCATAGATATCAGGGTGAAACTGGCCTGTTCAATCCAAAAAGGGCGGTAGACTTTACTTCAAACCTTTATTTAGCTTTCACCCATTATTAGTCGTCTATTCTACCTGTGCTATAATGACACAAGAGAGGGGAATGGGATACAGATGCTAGAATGCACCTGTATGAGAAGACCGACACCAGATTGGCCCCTAACTTAGGCGCCCCTTTCGGTATTTCTTTATTGTTTAAGAGAGGGAATAAACGCTGTGGTTCTTTCCAAGCTGCCCCGCACAACCTTGGCTGAATTTTCATTGTTCTGGCCTGATTTCGGCAGCATAACTGTACTAGAATCCTTCACGGTGAGTATTCCCACGCATTAAATGACTTTCCCGACGCATACGGGCACTTTGCAAAACCTGGCGAGAATCTGCAGCACACTGAATTCTCTGTTTTCAGCCCTGAGAATGCGCCAGATCGCTTGTACAGCGGTCCCCTTGCGTCCCCGAACCTCCTGGGGGTATTAGGGTCCGTTTAGGGCCAAAACCCTAAACCTGCAAAAATACACAGCAGGCTGTAATTTACTGTTTTGGGCTTTGTGTCGCGTGCCGGTCGCATCCGTAGCAAGTCCTCGAGCTCCCGCACCTGTAGGGCTACTTGCCCTTTGAATCGGACGAGATTTCGAGCGTGAAACCTCTCCGAATCACCTGTACCTGCGGGGGATTAGCCGCTAGCTAATCCAGTACTTGTGCAAGAGGCTCTTGCCTCGGCAATCGCGCATGAACCCACACAACTGTACATTGGTCAAATGAAGAGCCGACTAGAGGGGCATAACATACTGCCAAAGGGGAGAGAGAGGGCAGTGCGTATCGTGCAGGAAATCACTCCTGGCACTGCACTGTGCATAAGAGGGAAAGCAAGCACTCCATAGCTCTTTAACCTGTGACAAATTCTAAAAATCAGCCTCCTCTCTCATTTTAGGTGCCCCCTCCTCTGGCCAGAAGTGGCATAAGGCTCACAGAGTGACACCTCGCCCAGTTTCTGATTTTGGCCAACTGGGCTAAAAATATCTCAACTGGTGCGTCAGTTGACTTGACAGCAGAGCAATAAAATGTTCCTCTTGTCATTCCGGAGCTAATGACGCAAACACATTTTCGGATCCCAAAATAGCAGTTCCCTAAATTTTAGGAGATGCTGCCATTGTATCTTTCTAGGGCATCCGACCCTCTTTGTACCATGTGGCCTTATCCAGAACTGAAATGTAGCCTCTGTAGCAAAGGATTCCACTTTGGCTAGTCAATGACCCCACTTTGGCTAACCATAGTCCTTGTCCAATCTTAGTGCTCTCTTGCCCTCAGGCCTGGACTCCCTCTGGAGAGTTCCACACTAGCTATGCAATGCAGGGCAGTTAGATTTCCCGAGGGGTGTTTCCAAAAAGTGAAAGTAAATAGATAATAAGAAAGAAATCAACAAAAAGGATAGATAGTAGTCACACGCTGGTGACATACCTCTCTCTTGAAATCTCAAACGTCCTCGTTTGCATCTATGTCGTACATGCTCACAGTCAACACTGATGTATTCAACACCTGTCGATACATGTACGACACATACATGCTCATTGTCAATCCTGGTGTATTCAACACCTCGTCGACACATGTATTGCCTACGTGTGAACCCTTTCCCAATGACATAGTGGTAGCTGCGCACTCTGCCATTGCTTTGAGTCACCAACTTTCCACTGACAAAATGGTAGCTGCACATTTTGCCACTGTCTTATAGTACACGTTGGATCCCGTAACACTCTCAAGCATACCCAAACCGACAGTTTAAGAATGTAGTTACACATGTACTCTTTAATAGAAGCAATTACTGTATCCTTGACAAACTGACAAGAAATACTCACTTCTATAGCACTAACCAAACTTTTGGACATTCCATAAGAGCAATTGCCAAACTGACAATCTGTACAGCTCTAACATTTATGTAACAGGTATTTCATTTGAGCTCACTTTAAATACCATGTACATCATTTCTTTCAGAAGCCATTGTCACACTGACAATCCATGTAGCTTTGAAACTCAAGGGGTCAAGGTAGGTTGCAAATCGAAGGCTTCAAGGTAAAGTGATAACACAGTTGGTGAGTCTGCAAGTTCACCTTCTTCCATCCACTTAGCATCCATTGGTGGATAGTTTCTGAACTTTACCAAGTAACGCCTAGCAACCTTGCCTTTCACTTTTCTTTCCTTATGTGCCAAAATCTGTTCCGGGACCAAGATCTCGTCAAGTTCCTCGACTTCCGGCTGATCTTCAGCTGGCATATCCTCTGGCACATCACCCACATAGGGTCTGAGAAGACTCACATGAAACGCATTGTGAATCTTCCAACTGTTAGGCAATTTCAGCCTATATGCAACATCACTGATTATGTCGCACACTTGAAAAGGCCCATAGTAACGCATGCTCAGCTTTGGAAACGGTCTTTCCTTGCCCTTCATCTTCTTTAACCTTGCCTTTTCAAAGCGTAGAAGCACCCAATCACCAAGTGAATATACCACTTCACGACGGTGACGATCAGCTGCTTTCTTTTTCTTTGCCTGAGTCTTTTCTAAGGCCACTTTGACCTTCTTGTACATTTCATCCATGTCTTGAACATACTTATCTGCTTCAAATATCTTGTCCTTTGTATGCAGTATGGGAGGAACTTTCTTGTCATCTTCAACTATCTCAAAAGGTGCCTTGCCAGTTGATGAATGCACTTTATTATTGTATGCATACTCCACCAATGGCAAATACTGCTCCCACTTTCCTTTATACTCTGACACATAGCACTTAAGCAGATCTAGGACAGTAGAATTTGCCTCTTCTGACTGCCCATCTGTTTGAGGATGAAATGACGAAGAGAATTTGAGCGTTGTACCCATATTCTCAAACAAGCCTCTCCAGAACAAACTTGTCATGCGTGGATCACGATCACTAACAATCAACTGTGGCATGCCATGATACTTGAAAATATTGCTCATAAACAAGCGTGCCATTTGATCTGGTTTTATCTTCTTCGTGACAGGAATAAAATGAGCCTGTTTGCTGAATCTACAAATAATGGTCCAAATACCATCGTTTCCTGTCCGCGTTCTCGGAAGATCAAAGATAAAATCCATAGCAATACTTTCCCATGGTTTATCTGGAATAGGTAGTGGTTGCAATAACCCTGGTGACTTTTGCCTGTCAAACTTGACCTTTTGGCATATTAGGCATTCTCGCACAAAGGCATCCACATCTCTTCTCAATGTAGGCCAATAGAAGAATGTCTCAAGCGCTTTAACTGTAGCATCGATACCACGATGCCCTGCATACGGTGGGACATGACTCTCTTCCATAACTTTGCGTCGCAATGGCTTTGTGACACACAATTTGCCATGCATCATCATGAAACCATCTTTGAAAAGATAGTGTTCATGACGTTGTCCATCCATTAGCTGCTCGAAGACCCTTGCAAAATCTTCATCATTTGCATACTGTTCTCTCATATCATCAACTTCATGATGATAAGGAATTGACACAGCTGAAATTTGTGGCTTCCTTGACAAGGCATCAACACAACGTTCTTCTTGCCTTCCACATGCACAATCTGAAAATGGAACATGGACAAGATATTTGCCCATCGCATATGCTTCTCAGATAACTTTGTCTGTGTCAAGAAGTATCGCAAGGTCTGATGGTCCGTTTGGACAACGAAATCTGCGCCTAGCAGGTAGTGTTTCCAACTTAAGAGCGCATGAATCACAGCCAGTAACTCTTTCTTATAGACCTGCATGGTCATCTCTGGCCCTTGCAAAATTCTGCTCTCATAGGCTACTACCCTGCCATCTTGCATTAGCACTGCACCAATGCTACTACCGCAGGCATCACACTGGACCACAAATGACTTTCTAAGATCTGGCAACACAATAACTGGATCTGAAGTCATCTTTTCCTTTAAGAGATTAAAAGCTGAAATCTCTTTCTGTGTCCATCTAAAGGTGACTGCCTTCTTTTGAAGAGCATGTAGAGGTGAAGCAATCTCAGCGAAATTTCGGATAAACCTTCTGTAATAGGAACATAGTCCCAAGAAACTTCGGACATCGTGCACCGTCTTTAAATCTGGCCATGACTTGATCGCTTCAACTTTTGCAGGATCCATTCTGACACCATCCTTTGAGACAATGTGTCCCAGAAAGTGGATCTCTTCCAGAAAAAACTCACTTTCCTTTGCATTGATGAGCAACCTATGACTTCGTAGCTCTTTGAACACAATGGCCAAGTGATGCCTATGCTCCTCTTCATTCTTTGAGTAGACTATCATGTCATCAAAGAATGTACCAATAAACTGCTAGTGTGGACGGGAAATTCTGTCCATCATCCTATCGAACGTAGTAGGAGCATTTGTGAGACCAAAGGGCATCACTAAAAATTCGTAAAAGCCAAACGTCGTTCTAAAAGCAGTCTTGTGCACATCCTCTGATCTAATGCGGATCTGATGGTACCCACTCTTTAGATCTATCGTGCTAAACATAGATGCTCCTTCTAATTTGTCCATAATATCATCAATTCTAGGTATAGGGAACCTATTTTTGATGGTATTCTTGTTCAGTGCACGGTAGTCGATGCACATACGCCATGAGCCATCCTTTTTCTGCACCAACAACACTGGAGAACAGAATGGAGATGAACTGGGCTGAATCAGCCCCTTTTCTAACAGCTCCTGTACTTGGGCCATTATCTCTTTCTGCTGAGCCGCACTAACCCTGTACGGAGGCTTATTTGGTGGGCTACTGCCTGGCACCAAATCTATCGTATGGTCCTCGAGTCTCTCTGGCGGTAATTGAGACGATAATGAATCGAAGAAACAGTCACTATACTGTTGTAAAAACATTGACCTTTCTTTATCTAACACAGATAAATTTGATTCATCACAATCTGACACTTCACGTGCAAAAACCAAGTACGCAGAAAGATGCTTTTTCATTACAGAAGTAATAGCAGAAGCTGATACAGTGGGAATAGACTCCCCTTTAAGCTTTACATCTAGAATGTGAGTCTTTCCCCTGCTCTGTACAGTGATCTTTTTGTTGTAGGCATCCATGATTCTCTGTACACGAAACAACCAAGGAATACCTAACAACACATCACATCCGTCCAGTGGCATGATGTAAAATACTTCAGCATCTACATAGGACTGGATATGTAGGCGCAACTTTCCGATGATGGGTGTCACAGCCTCTGTATGGCCAGGACATGCCAAACCTGCCTTTGCTGTATACCCCATCTCTTCAGGTCTGATTCCCAACTTGGAAGCCAATTCTGGGGAAATGAAGTTGGCTTTGGCACCTGGAGCAAAGAAGATAAGCACTGTTTGATCCCTGACCTTTCCCCATGCTCTGCAAAGCTCACTTGCATCTGAATTTGGCTTGTCGCCCACCATATCTGGCACTAGACCAGCCATGGGCTTCTTTCCTTTCTTGTCTTCCTTGTCATCAGAATCAGCTGGCCTTTTCTTTGTAGGACAATTGTAAGCAATGTGGCCAGGCTGCTCACATATAAAGCATTTGTTCTCTGTCCTCAGGACCTTCTTTTGCTCTTCTGACTTGCAAGGAAAACGTCTTTTCCATTTCTTTGCTGGTCCCTTTTCTGATTCAGCCGTAGCTTTATCTTTCCCTGCGTTGGCGGACTCCTGAGTCCCTTTAGGAGTCTCATTGGGAACGTGCTTCTTGGCTGAATTTTTCTTGCCTGATCCTGCCTTGACGCCAGTGTTAAATTCACAATCTTCTCCCTTGAGCAAACCATTGCCAGTGTTTGCTACCTCGATGAGCTACGTCAAAGTAGTGACTTTTGTCTTCGTACAGTACTTTCTCAATCCTTTAGGTAGGCCACAATAGTATTTTTCAATCTGTTCTGTCAATGGCACAAACCTATAGGAAGTTACTGGAAGTAGAGCTTTCCATAACTTCCGATTGTAATCATCCAGATTTTTGCAAGTGGCAGCATTAAGCTGGTGCCATTCTGTCATGACATCTGCTTCAAAGTCATCAGATAACCATGTTGTTGCAAAAATCTGCTTAAAGTAAATCCATGTGGACGGAGCTTGCCCTTGAAGCAATAAAGTTGTCCACCATTGTCCCATTCCCTGTCAAGAAAGTGTCTGCCTTGCGGACCTTTGAAGCCTCTGTAAAGTTTCCCCCTGCATAGGCCTTGTCAAACTGCTGGAGGAATGAGAGAGCCTTCTTCCTGTCATCAAACCATGTAAAGGTCGTGAAAGACACACCTTCGCCACCTTCTTTGTACGGAGTTGGCCTCTCCAGCGGCGTTAAATTGTCATATGGAAGTGACTGAAACATGGGAACACTATTAGGGTTCATCTGTGTTCCTTGACCGCAATTAAGTTGACCTGGAAATGCCATATTTGGCTGTTGATTTGTAATTCCAGCCATACCAAAATTTGCCTGTGGCATCCCAAATTGGCCATGAGTGCTTTGAAACCCTGGTAGCATGCCCGTGACACCATACACGGGGTTACGCATCATCGTTTGAGCACCCCCGAACACTGTTCCTGGCGTGTAAAACTGATTTTCAGGTGCATGACCAACCATGCTCTGGAATACCGATCTACCTTCAAAATAGCCAGGATGTACTGAAGGTGGTGGGAAGACTTGTTGCATAGCCTGTAGGTTGCTTCCCTGCCCATTAGAACCAGCTATAGGCTGCTGAAAAGTGGCTGGCTCAATTGGTATAGCTTGAAAGACTGGCATCTCAGCCACCTGTTCTTACACCTTAGGCACAGGTTGTGGAGACTGCATGTTCTCTGTTAAGCGTACAGGTGTTTCCATTGACTGTGCAGTATGAATCACCTGTGCTCGAGCCTTAACAGGCTTTTGAATATGATCCAGTGACCCAACTTGCTGAGACGGAACAGGAGGTTGCAGAAAGGCTAAAAACCTCGGGTTCTGCATTACTTGCGTGAACATAGCCACAGCAGTAGCCAACTGGGTCCTATCATCTGTCTGTGGTGGTCTTGAGGACTCACCCACTTCATGTGTCTGTTGACCTTGTGAAGAGGAAACCTCTTGAGTCACATCATCTGGTGTGTCAGCCATAATTGCAATTCCCTGTGTCTAGTCTATGATCCCCTATGTCTTCAAGCCCAAACTGACCGAGGCTCACTTCTATGGGAAAAAGTGATTTAATCCCGTCGATGGAACCATGAAACCGGCCTATTCAATCCAAAAAGGGCGGTAGACTTTACTTCAAACCTTGATTTAGCTTTCACCCATTATTAGTCGTCTATTCTACCTGTGCTATAATGACACAAGAGAGGGGAATGGGAAACAGATGCTAGAATGCACCTGTATGAGAAGACCGACACCAGATTGGCCCCTAACTTAGGCGCCCCTTTCGGTATTTCTTTATTGTTTAAGAGAGGGAATAAACGCTATGGTTCTTTCCAAGCTGCCCCGCACAACCTTGGCTGAATTTTGACTGTTCTGGCTTGATTTCGGCAGCATAACTGTACTAGAACCCTTCACGGTCAGTATTCCCACGCATTAAATGACTTTCCCGACGCATACGGGCACTTTGCAAAACCTGGCGAGAATCTGTAGCACACTGAATTCTCTGTTTTCAGCCCTGAAAATGCACCAGATCGCCTGTACAGTGGTCCCCTTGCGTCCCCGAACCTCCTGGGGGTATTAGGGTCCGTTTAGGGCCAAAACCCTAAACCTGCAAAAATACACAATAGGCTGTAATTTACTGTTTCGGGCTCTGTTTCGCGTGCCGGTCGCATCCGTAGCAAGTCCTCGAGCTCCCGCACCTGTAGGGCTACTTGCCCTTTGAATCGGACGAGATTTCGAGCGTAAAACCTCTCCGAATCACTTGTACTGCGGGGGATTAGCTGCTAGCTAATCCAGTACTTGTGCAAGAGGCTCTTGCCTCGGCAATCGCGCATGAACCCACACAACTGTACATTGGTCAAATGAAGAGCCGACTAGAGGGGCATAACATACTGCCAAAGGGGAGAGAGAGGGCAGTGCGTAGCGTGCAGGAAATCACTCCTGGCACTGCACTGTGCATAAGAGGGAAAGCAAGCACTCCATAGCTCTTTAACCTGTGACAAATTCTAAAAATCAGCCTCCTCTCTCATTTTAGGTGCCCCCTCCTCTGGCCAGAAGTGGCAGAAGGCTCACAGAGTGACACCTCGCCCAGTTTCTGATTTTGGCCAACTGGGCTAAAAATATCTCAACTGGTGCGTCAGTTGACTTGACAGCAGAGCAATAAAATGTTCCTCTTGTCATTCCGGAGCTAATGACGCAAACACATTTTCGGATCCCAAAATAGCAGTTCCCTAAATTTTAGGAGATGCTGCCATTGTATCTTTCTAGGGCATCCGACCCTCTTTGTACCATGTGGCCTTATCCAGAACTGAAATGTAGCCTCTGTAGCAAAGGATTCCACTTTGGCTAGTCAATGACCCCACTTTGGCTAACCATAGTCCTTGTCCAATCTTAGTGCTCTCTTGCCCTCAGGCCTGGACTCCCTCTGGAGAGTTCCACACTAGCTATGCAATGCAGGGCAGTTAGATTTCCCGAGGGGTGTTTCCAAAAAGTGAAAGTAAATAGATAATAAGAAAGAAATCAACAAAAAGGATAGATAGTAGTCACACGCTGGTGACACAGGGACTATTCCAAGAGCGGGTCTAGCTGTCTTATCTGGAGGTGGCGCTAGGGGTTCTGTCGATCGTTGGTGCGGGCGTCGGCTTTGCTGGTCTATCAGTGCGATGGGGACAACTAGAGTGGTTATGCTGTGTTTGAAAGCATCCAAAGCATCGGCCTTCTTGTAGTAAGGTGTCTCCTTGTTGAGAGGTGAAACGAGGCCTTTGCGGTTGATTTTCACGAGACTCTCGAGAATTTGTTCGTTGTTGCCGAGGGTCGTGGTTAGAGGCCGGTGGTTCTTCTGTGGTAAACTCTAGCTCTCCCTTCATCAGTTTGTAGTTGACTGCGGCATGGTCCATAAGCTCTTGCATGGTGGAGACTTGCTTGGAGAGACATTATTCCTACAATGGTGATGGTAGTCCAATGGTGTATCGCTCGCATTGGGCCTCCAAGGGAACGATCCTAAAGAAGGAGACCCGAAGGTACACGTCGAGAAACCTTTGGTTATAGTCGTCCATGGTTTCGGTGGCAAGTATTTTCAAGTTGCCCCACTCTGCCAAGATGCGGACTTCAAACATAGAAGTCATGTAACTACGTGCAATAACTGTCTTGAAAGCTTGTCAGGTCCTTGGAGCATGCATTTGTGTCGCGATTGAACTCCACCATTGCATAGCATTATCTTTAAAAAATCCCGTTGCTCGAGAAATCTTGGATTCTTCTGTCTAGTTCCCCAAAGCATAGATGTTGTCGAATTGCTGTAGGAACTGCAATGCTTTCTTCCGATCTTTCACCTCGAAAAAGGTGAAAAATTTGACTGTCATGCCGCCATCCTTGAAATCTTTGGGCTGGCTAGGTGGGTATCCCGGGTAGGGATAATAAGGGTATCCATATGGGCTCCAACCATTGTATCCTGGTGGTGGTGCTGATGGGGGCAACGGCGGTGGCAAAGGCGGTTGCACTGGATCAGGGTCACATAGCTGCACCATATTCCTGAAGACTCCCCCGATCGGAACAGACGGCTGGGAAGGTTGCCGGTTGGAAGCTCTCGTACTTTTGGGTGCCAGAGGAGGAGGTACCACCTGAGGCATCAAAGGGGGTAACATGTAATTCAAAAATTGTTGAAAACTTTGCAGCATCGGAAGATTTTGTTGAGGATGCCGCAAAAGAATGTCGTGAAACTCATCGAGAAGAAACTGCAAATATTCTGTTGAATCCATGAACGCTATGTCTTGGGTTTTTTATGGCTTATGCCTTGTAAGACAGTGCGGTGAAGACGAGTGTCACAAGGCGGGCACCACGTGCCTATAGAAAAGAACAGATTGAACAAACTCTTCGCACTTCAATAACAACTGAACTGAGAGAGAGAGAGAGAGAGAGAGAGAGAGAGAGAGAGAGAGAGAGAGAGAGAGAGAGAGAGAGAGGACACGCGACACGGAGTGGCAGAATTCCACCCCAGAGAGTATTGGCCCCAAACCTTGGCGCCCCTTTCGGTATTTCTTTATATTGCATCATCAAAGTACAAGCCAGTACTCCAGACTCTGCACCTTCTCCAGGAAGCATGCCAGAGAATGAGCCCTAGCCTCATATTTAAAGGCCCTTGGCCTAAAAAGCAGTTTACATGAAAAGCTTTCAAACTCAAAAGCTTCTGGTCCAAAAAGCAGTTTACATGAAAAGCTTTCAAACTCAAAAGCTTCTCGTCCAAAAAGCGATGCCAAAAGCTGCCAGCATAAAACATTGAAATCCGTACAGCCTGCCACATCATCAGCCAGCGCAAAACGCAGAAATCTGCCCTTAGGGTTAGGGTTAGGGTTTCTGCAGTTTTAGGGTTTCTGGCACAGCAGAATTAGGGTTTGCAGGTTTTAGGGTTAGGGTTTCCAGAATTAGGGTTTCAGCAGTTAGGGTTCCTGGCAGAAATTAGGGTTTGCAGGTTTTAGGGTTAGGGTTTTAAGAATTAGGGTTTCAGCAGTTAGGGTTTTTGGCAGAAATTAGGGTTAGGGTTTTTGCTCTCGAGCAACCACGTCATCACTTCGTGACACTCCTTCTGTTACTTGTTCTTCTTAGGGTTTAGGCCCCTCGGCAGACATCTACAAGTTGGCTCCCTTCTTCAGGGCTTTGACACGTCAACAATTTGTTACATCTCCCCTTCTTGAAAGAGAGTAATCGTCCGCGATTACAGCATATCTGCAAAACAACTCAAGTTAGCTCAAAAATTTCCGAGGGTCATTCCGAGGGACAATCAGTTTGCTCTTTTTATTAAGGAGTTAGCTTCTCCTTTCTGCTCTTTTGATCAAGGAGTTAGCTGCTCCTATCGGCTGTTTTGATCAAGGAGTTAGCTTCTCCTTTCGTCCATATCGGAACTCTTGATATTCCGGCGTAGTAAAATTAGCCATCTCACCGAGACCGCACTGATCTTCCTCGGGTGTCTTGATGCACTAAAATTACATACCCAAGCAATCTCATCCAATTAGGAATATTCAGTGGTTGGCACATCACAATGCAACACAAATGCTCACATATGCATGTTACAAGACATAGAAACATAAAGCCGCCGATGAACACTCCTCCCGCATAACCTAACAAGGTCCGGGCCGGGAGATATTCAACGACTCCCTCATTACTCCTCCTGCATAACCTAAAAAGGTCCGGGCCGGGAGATATAGAGGCCTTTTACAACCTAACGCCCCCCAGACCGCAGCCTGCATCGTTTGGAGGTGCTGAGAGTAACCACTGCTCAGACTTCTTAATACTCCTCCCGCATAACCATCTTGGTCCGGGCCGGGAGTCACAACAACAATTATTTTACAAGCATACAACCAAACGCTCCCCAGGCATCGGCCTGCGTCGTTCGGAGGTTTTCAAACATACAACGAAACGCTCCCCAGGCATCAGCTAGTGTCGTTTCGAGGTTCAAACAATACCAAAACAATATTTCTCACTTCTCCACCTAGGAGTAAAATCACCAATCATTGAAACCAGTATCAAACCAGAGTCAAACAATTCAAATCGGCACCAAAACAGGTTCAAAACATATACCATCCATTTAAAACAAATTCCAAACAGGATCACCAAACAAGCTCAAACAGAACTCAAACTTAAAAAGCAATCTCGACATCAATCGAGCTCGAAAAGTCGACTGACTTTCCATCCTGAAACCTGCACCAAAAATTAGGGTTAGGTTTCTTCCATAAGGTCATAGCAAAGCACAGCATGGTCCATCAGCTCTTGGACAGACAGTGTTTCTTTGGCAGTGATGGTAGTCCGATGATAGCAATCGCACTCGCTCTCCAAGTTCATCTACTCGTGAAGAGACATCTACTGGGAGATGTCGAGAAACTTCAAGTTATAATCTGCTAGGGTTTCCATGGCAAGCATTTCAGGATACCCCATTTGCCAGAAGTTGCACTGTGAAGGAAGATGTCAGAAACCATATAACTTCGGGCTAAAAATTTTCTTGAAAGCTTGCCAAGTACTTGGAGTATGCTGCTTGGTAGCTGTAGAAATCAACATCTGCATAGCACTGCTTCTGAGAAAAACAGTGACTTGAAACAAATCTGGATCCTTCTCTTGCAAGTGATCTTAATTGGCGTATGCCCTGTAAGACACTGCGGTGAAGACGGGAGCGCGCCCGATGCGCGATGAAGTAAGGGTGGGATTGGCTAATAAGTCCGTGTTGGGGGGCGAAGAAATCCTCGAATAAAGCTCTGTCTGCTCTTTTGTAGGACCGGTATGCTTTCAGAAAAGCACACACCTGATGCTCTGATACCAGTGTCACAAGGCGGGCACCACGTGCCAATAGAAAAGAACAGACTGAACAAACTCTTCTCACTTCAATAACAACTGAACTGAGAGAGAGAGAGAGAGAGAGAGAGAGAGAGAGAGAGAGAGAGAGAGAGAGAGAGAGAGAGAGAGAGAGAGAGAGAGAGAGAGAGAGAGACGACACGCGACACGGAGTGGCAGAATTCCACCCCAGAGAGTATTGGCCCCAAACCTTGGCGCCCCTTTCGGTATTTCTTTATATTGCATCATCAAAGTACAAGCCGGTACTCTAGACTCTGCACCTTCTCCAAGAAGCATGCCAGAGAATGAGCCCTAGCCTCATATTTAAAGGCCCTTGGCCTAAAAAGCAGTTTACATGAAAAGGTTTCAAACTCAAAAGCTTCTGGTCCAAAAAGCAGTTTACATGAAAAGCTTTCAAACTCAAAAGCTTCTCGTCCAAAAAGTGATGCCAAAAGCTGCTAGCGTAAAACATTGAAATCCGTACAGCCTGCCACGTCATCAGCCAACGCAAAACGCAGAAATCTGCCCTTAGGGTTAGGGTTAGGGTTTCTGGCACAGCAGAATTAGGGTTTGCAGGTTTTAGGGTTACGGTTTCCAGAATTAGGGTTTCAGCAGTTAGGGTTCCTGGCAGAAATTAGGGTTTGCAGGTTTTAGGGTTAGGGTTTTAAGAATTAGGGTTTCAGCAGTTAGGGTTTTTGGCAGAAATTAGGGTTAGGGTTTTTGCTCTCGGGCAACCACGTCATCACTTCGTGACACTTCTTCTGTTACTTGTTCTTCTTAGGGTTTAGGCCCCTCGGCCGACATCCGCAAGTTGGCTCCCTTCTTCAGGGCTTTGACACGTCAACAATTTGTTACAACGAGAGCGCGCTCGATGCGCGATGAAGTAAGGGTAGGAGTCCGGTGTCGGGGCTCGAAGATACTTCAAATAAGATTCCAATAGACTTTGGAATCGCCTGTTTGCTCTGTCTTCTCTTTTGTAGAACTGGTATGCTTTCAGAAAAGCACACGCCTGATGCTCTAATACCATTGTCACAAGAAGGGCACCACATGCCAACACAAAAGAATAGACTGAACAGACTTTTAGCACTTCAATAACAACTACTGCTCTTTTGTAGGACCGTTATGCTTTCAAAAAAGCACACGCCTGATGCTCTGATACCACTGTCACAAGACGGGTACCACGTGCCAATAGAAAAGAACAGACTGGACAGACTTTTAGCACTTCAATAACAACTGAACTAAGAGAGAGAGAGAGATGACACGTGACACAAAGTGGCGGAATTCCACCCCAAAGAGTATTGGCCCCAAACCTTGGCGCCCCTTTTGGTATTTCTTTATATTGCATCAACACAATACAAGCCGGTACGCCACGCTCGGCACCTTCGTCCAGAAGCATGAGAGAGAATGAGCCCTAGCCTCGTATTGAAAGGCCCTGGGCCATTAAAAGTAGTTTACATTAAAAGCTTTAAACTCAAAAGCAACTGGTCAGAAAGTGCCAGCTGCCAGCGTGTTTTGTGGAAATCTATATAGTTGCCACGTCATCAGTGTAAAAACGCAAAAATCTGTAAAACTGCCATGTCATAATGAAAATTGTGAAAATCCATACAATTGCCACGTCAGCATGCCAATGTGAAATCCGGGATTCTGTACAGCTTTGCCACGTCATCAATTCCCCATGCAATTCTTCTTCTGCTTCTACTAGGGTTTAGGCCCCCTTGGCCGGGATCTGCAAGTCGGCTCTGTTCTTCACTGGCTTGAAACGTGAGCAATTTGTGACATCAGCCGTAGGAAATGTGTTTTTATCCACAATGTGTTTTCATGTGGATGATAGCACATGCTGGATTGCTTGTAGGCACTTGGTGGGTAGTCCTTGGTCATGATCCGACATGTCAAAGATGTACTTTGGAGTATGAGTCTTAGAGGCACTGTTTCTGGGTTTGTCCATATGCACAGCCATTGTGGATGGCAATTTGTTGTTTGTGGGCATCCATGATGGGTTTGTCACGTGGGGGGCACTTGCATGGCTTTTGCAATTTCCGGGGTCACACACCTTTTTTCAAGGCTTGCCGACAAATCTGTTCTTCCTACTTACTCCCTAAGGATAAAGACCAGGCACCCTACAGATGATACGAGATACAGGTCATGAGTTGGATTGTGCCACCGAGACACAGTTCTCACCACAATATGCAACATCACGCCCTGGACCATGTGGAAGGCTCGTTGTGCCCACATTTTGGGCTCTTAGTCCTCCCCTAGGTCCACCGGTTTGACAGCTATTTGGATTCGGCTGTTGCATATTCTTCGGAGTTAGTGGGATTCTTCAGCCGGCTCCTCTAGGGCAGCGGAGAAGTGTCGATGCGTCTTTCTTCACAGATGGGCGAGATCGTTAGTTCTTTTCCGTTGAGATCATGGCCACATCACATGGCATTATGCACCCCCACAGTGGTTCCTTTTACATTCATCATACAAGCCACCTTGATGTATACATAGTTCACACCTTGTTAGCCCACTTTTGTACTTCCCTTGGGAGATAGGCCATTGTGCATCTCCAGAGGTCTCTTATGTACACAGAATAAAGCCCTTTTTTTTTCTTTTTTTGAGAGAGAGAGAGAGAGAGAGAGAGAGAGAGAGAGAGAGAGAGAGAGAGAGAGAGAGAGAGAGAGAGAGAGAGAGAGAGAGAGAGAGAGAAATGAAATGTTTATTAACGTCTCAAAAGGCCAAAGTGACCTATGAGATCAGAAAGTTACAATGCGGTGTATCTGATACAAAGTCAGATTAACCAGAGAGAGAGAGAGAGAGAGAGAGAGAGAGAGAGAGAGAGAGAGAGAGAGAGAGAGAGAGAGAGTCTGTTTTCTTAATTCTTTCATTTACATAAAGGTGAAAGAAGAACTGCGGGAATGCACAATAGATGCTCAAGTTGCAAATCATCCTTTAGTTAAAAAAGCCTTGGAAAGAAAGAATGTATCTATAGAGCAAATGAGGCGTTCAAGGCAAATTAATAATAATAAACGTAGAGTGGATGGTGTAAAGGACTCAAAATTGTTGTGGGAAAGGGCAGAGGAGCTGGAGGCGAAAGCCATTGCAGATGTTCTTAATAGGTTTGCAAGCATTTCTTTATACCTTCATTTGTTGTTACCTTCCCTTTGTTTTGATTTATACATGAGTTTTGAAAACATTTCAGGGCTGATGTTGTAGCTTGCACATGTGTTGGAGCTGGAGATGAAGTTTTGCTTAATCACTCCTTTTCCGTATGTGTGATTGATGAAGCAACACAGGTGAATAGATTCGGTTGATGTTTGCAAGTCATCTGTGAGTATATCAACGGGTGTGTGTGTTTTTCTTACTTGAAAGCATCATTTTGTCCTGCATTGTTCAAACAGTTTGTCTTAGAGATGAATATCCCATACACTGCTTTTCAGGCAACTGAACCAGCAACTTTGGTGCCAATCTTGAGAAGTGGTGCAGATATTGTTGTCCTTGTGGGAGACCCAGTTCAACTTCCACCCACGGTTGTGTCATCTGAAGCTATGATGGTATATATCCTTGTTTCTTTGTGTAACTATGTTATAAATCCAATTCTGATAAAGTGTACATGATGCTAAAAAATTGTATATATCCTTGTTTCTTTGTGTAACTATGTTATAAATCCGATTCTGATAAAGTGTACATGATGCTAAAAAATTGTTATTTCTGAACCCTAATCCATGCATATAATTAAAGTTACAACTTTCTTGATTTGCAAAATTCATGAGGCTGTTTCTGGTGTCCATGGGCTTTTTCATCAGATTGCAAGTTTACCTAAACTCCTGAAAATCTTCATTTCCTTTCTTTGTTTAGAATGTCTTTGACGATGAGGTTTTAGTTGGATTTTTTGTAAAAACAAGCATCATTGTTGATGTTTTATTGAGGTTTTTGAAGTACACTCCAGGCTACTCATAAGCTTGACAGCCATTGTTGAAGATTGTAACTACTAGAATCCTAAAGCAAAGCATGTGTAGCAGTGAAAAGCCCTTTTTCTCCTATCCTGATACTTACAGGTTTTTTGATGGGTGAATTGAAGCTGGCTATCTCTAGAAATGAGCCTTTTGAGTGCAGCCGTTATAATAGTAATGCCAAAGCTATGCACTAAAGTTGGTTGTCTCTTATTAGGAACACTTTGAGTGCAAATCATTGTATTTTCAAATGAGCTACTTTTAATACATTTCAACTTCCATTACTAGCCTGCACGTTACAGTTTATTTTTATCGCAGGCAGGCTTGGATGTGAGCCTTTATCAGCGTTTACAGGAATATGGTTTGAACCCCTGCTTTCTTGATACACAATATAGGTATTGTTCTACCTCTTATTCTAAATTCTTCGTGTAGAAAAGAACAGTTTTCGCAGTATCCTGCACCCTGGTCTAATACAACTCAATGTCATGATCTCAAATTTGAAGCTTTACGGTTTCTTTAGTCGTAATACCGTCTTGTTAGAAGAGATCCACTTGCTAGGGCACATAGTGTCAAAGGATGGTGTCCAAATAAATCCTGCTAAAGTTGAAACAATCAAGACATGGCCAACTTTGAAGACTGTTCATGATGTCTGTAGCTTCTTGGGATTGTGTTCCTATTACAAAAGATTCATTCCTAATTCTGCTGAGATTGCTTTACCTTTACATGCTCAACAAAAGAAAGAGGTCACTTCCAAATGGACTCAAAAAGAGATTCAACTCTCAATCTCTTGAAGGAAAAGATGACTTTAGATCTAGTAATCGTTTTACCAGACCTCAGGAAGTCATTTGTGGTCTTGTCTATGACAATAGTATTGGTTCGGTACTAATGCGGGTAGTAGCCTATGAAAGCAGAATCTTGCAAGGGCCAAAAAAGTCTAAGAAAGCCTTTGAGAGAGAGCTATTGGCTGTGATTCATGCACTTTCAAGTTGGATTTTGGAAACACTAGTTGCTAGGTGTTTATTTTGTTGTCCAAACAGATCATCAAACTATACTTCTTGACAGTCAAAGTTATGTGAAAAGCACATGCGATGGGCAAACATTTTGTCTATGTTCTACTTTCAAATTGTGCATGTGGAAGGCAAAAAGAATGTTGTGGCTGATGCATTGTCAAGAAAGCCACAAATTTCAGCTGTGTCAATTCCTTATCATCATGAGCTTGACAATATGAAGGAACAATATGTTAATAATGAATATTTTGCAAGGATTTTTGAACAATTGTTAGATGGACGACGCCATGAACACTATCTCCTCAAGGATGGTTTTATGATAATGCGTGGCAAACTGTGTGTCACTAGGCCATTGCGACACAAGGTTATGGTAGAAAGTCATGTCCCACCATATGTAGGGCATCGTGGTATAGATACAATAGTGAAAACAGTCGAGACATTTTTTTATTGGCCTACTTTGCGAAGAGATGTGGATGCCTTTGTACGAGCATGCGTAATTTGCCAAAAGGTGAAATTTGACAAGCAAAAAGCTCTAGGGTTGCTACAACTTCTGCCTATTTCAGATAAGCCATGGGAAAGTATAGCTATGGATTTTATCTTTGATCTTCCGAGAACATAGTATATGGGCCATTATTTGCAGTTTCAACAAACAAGTCCGTTTTATTCTTGTCAGGAAGAAGTGTGATAAGTTGGCATGATTGTTTATGTACAATGTGTTTAAGTGTCATGGTATGCACTATTAATTGTCAGTGATCATGATCCTCGCATGACAAATTTGTTTTGGAGAGGCTTCTTTGATAACATGGACACAACGCTCAAGTTTTCATGCTCATTTCACCCACAAATCGATGTATAGTAAGAAGAGGCTAATTCTATTGTCCTAGACTTGCTTAAATGCTATGCTATCTGCTTTAGTATGCATACAACAATACAACGCATTCGTCAAGAGGCAAGGTATCCTTTGAAATAGTTGAAGGTGGCCAAAAGGTTCCTCCCATTTAGCATACAAAAGATAAGATTTTTGAAGCAGATCAATATGTAGAAAATATGGATGAAATGTATAAGAAAATGAAGCTTGCCTTGGAGAAGACTTAGGCAAAGCTGAAAAAGACTGCTGATCGTCATCGACGTGAATCCTTGTTTTCACTTCGTAGTTGGGTTGTGTTGTGATTTCAAAAGGTAAGATTAAAGAAGACGAAGGACAAGGAAAGGCTATTTTTAAAGCTCACTATGTGCTACTATGGGCCTTTTCAAGTAATTGACATGATCAACGATGTTGCATATGGGCTGAAACTGCCAAACAATTGGAAGATTCATAATGCCTTTCATGTGAGTCTTCTAAGACCTTTTAAGGGAGATGTGTCGGAGGCACATAAAGATTAAAAAGTTAAGGGAAAAGTTGCAAGACGTTATTTGGTGAAGTTAGAGGATTATCCACCTATGGATGCAACGTAGATGGGAGAGAGTGAACTCGTAGAGTCACCAAATGTATTGCCGCTTTATCTTGAAGCCTTTGGTTTATAACCCATGTATTCCCCAACTCAGACCACTTCAGTAGAGCAAACGTCACAGGTTATGAGACATGCTCAAAAGGGGGTGAACTTGGAGCTAGCACTTCTCATGTACATACGGATTCAGTGCAATAGAACTGTATATTGCTTGACAAATGTTTGAGGTACAATGCTCACTTCTATGATAGACAGAAATGGCAAAAGTGTGAAGATTTTATTATGTCATTTGTACTCTTGTTTGATAGTCTTGTTGCAGATACATGTGATAATAAAAGCGTGCTAATCACACTAAATCATCCGTAGCATGTTGCATGCATGCAATCAAGGGCGTTTGCAATTTCAAGAGGGGGATATGTCACGGACTGTGACAAACATTAACCTTATTTGTTGGTTTCCTTCCCTTGATTTTTATTTAATTTTTGGGACCCTCTTTTTGAAATCACAAATGCCCGGACATTGCATGGCCAGTGTGAAACGGTCGATGGCCGAGAGTTTCACCTACAAGAGTCGAGGTCAGGCAACCACGAGATGGTTGGGCCGATCGGCACTGAAATCCGACTATTGGAGAAGTGGCCAAGCTCAATTAAAGTCTCTTAGGCCCCTTGCAAAGACTTCATAAGTTGGAGGTTAAACCAAATGGGGCAAACTGGACACATGTCAGTAGAAGATCAACCTACAGGCAACGAAACCGCGAAACATGTTTCGGCCAAGTGAAATGTGAAATGCCCGAAACACCTGAAACGTTCAGCATGCAGGTGAAACGCCTCTATTGAAACGCCTAAAAATTTTGGGGGTACCTCTATTGTTCACACCTATTATGTGTTTATATAATACTATATATATTCAAAATTAAATTTCGGTCGTACGTTTCAACGAGGCTACTCTCTTGGGTGAAATGTTTCGGGGTGAAACGTCCCCATTTCAGGATGAAACGTTTTGGGTTTGAAACGTTTTGCGGTTACGTTGCCTGCAGGCCAACACACCCTCCAGAAGGCCCATTCTCAGCTTCGGACTCCCCAAATATGAGAGTGGAGGCTGATTTTCAGTTTTTGTGAGTGGATTTCAGGTTTGAAGCTTTAATGGAAAGCTTGCCTTCTTCCTTTGTCTCACGTAGCATAATGATTTTCTCTCGTGCATCTCTCTCTCTCTCTCTCTCTCTCTCTCTCTCTGTCTCTCTCTCTCTCTCTCCTTCCTTTGCACATATGGTAATGCCCCTCAAATTGGGCTACTTAGATGACCGTGCACAGTATTGTTAATTTTATGCACATATGCCAAGGCAAGAGGCTTATGAACAGGAACCGGATTAGCTATTTGCTAATCCCCTAGAGGTACGCACAGTTCCATCGTGAAAATTGCGAAAACGGCGAGTTTTCTCGCGTGAAACTCGTCCAAACCAAAGGGAAGTGTCCCATTGCGTGTGGGAGCTCTTGAGACACGCGTAGACGTGTTTGCTCCGCTCAAACCGATCCAAAATAGAGAATTATAGCCTGGTATGTTTATTGCAGTTTTAGGGTTTTGCACCTTAACTACAAGTTAACACCAAGGAAGCCTTGGGGTGGTTATGTATGGGTTTGGGCACCTGATAGTGACCAAAACAAGAAATTACAGCATGTTGGAATTGACCTACAGCTCATCAGAAAGCTTCTAAATGCAAGGGAATCCATCCTAGACGTGTACTTTTGATCTACAGGGGTTTTGGTGCTGTTATGCGGCCGAAATTGGTTGAAAACTTGCAATTTCACCCCTTGACAGGTTTGAACAGCTTGGTGAGAGTTTGGTGTAAGTGTTCGGGTCGTTTGTTTGCAATTGAATAAAGAAATACCTAAAGGGATGCTAGTCTTTGGGGCCAACAGGGTGTCATTGTCTACTTGGGAGCACTCTAGCTACCAAGTTGTGGATTGTTTTGAAGTGGTGAATTCTAGTTACAGGTTCATTTGTGAAGTTTCTTTGTGTCAAAGTGCAAGGAAATTTAGACGACATAGTTTTGAGTGAAAGCTAAAGTTTTTCGCACTTTACTGAGGCTACAGGCCGGTTTCAAGTGCTGTTTGTGTATTAACAACCATTTCTACCAACAATATTGATCTTTGGATGTGTTGATACAGGATGCACCCTGACATAGCAGCATTGCCGTCCAAATTATTCTATTCAGGAAAACTAAAATCTTATCCTTCACCATCGGACCGGCCAGCTCCAAAGGGGTCAGGATGTTGTCCAATTTTCCTTTTTTGAGCTGTGAATGCTATCAAAACTGGCCGTGGCAATGAGGTTGCCGTTGATTATACCATTGTGATCTCATTTTGTTGCAGAGCTGATCATAATTGTTTACTGGTAGCTCACAGTGTGTTCTTTCTTAGGTTGCCTTGGCCTAATGTATCAAAGCCAATACTGTTTATGGATTGTGTGGAAGGAAGAGAGGAGTCTACATCAGAGAGTACCTCCTGGTTTAATCATGTAGAAGCTACTCAGGTATATTGTTAAAACTTAAGTCTCAAGATAAGACTCGCAAGCATTCAATTGGTTAGCTAGCATTGTAAGGTTCTCAGTGGCAATGCTGCTTCATGCTTCTTTGCTTTTCAATAGCTTGCAGGTTGTTATTTTGCTTGAAAAGTGCTCGCAAAGCTGAATGAAACAAGTGGTAGTTGTTGACATCTAAATGAGTGAGAATGGATATCAGAATTGAAGGATACAGCTCCCTATCATTTAGATTAAACGCAGGCTTCTGGTTCTGATTACTTTTTGAGCATTTGATGGCCTGCCATTATGTCAAATAGAACTCAAAGCTGATGTTCCTCTCATTGCAAATAACTGCAAGGTGTTTTGCAGCTCGAGTTCAAAACTTAACAAAGAGGTTACTATATGCAAACTGCTTCTTGTAGAGCTTGGAATGCATGCAAACTGTTTAAAGTATGCTAAATTTGCCGACCATAGAGTTCCAGACAAGTGGCTGCCTCAAGCGCTCCTCAATGCATGTGGGCTAGTGTTGCTCAAGGCCACCCGCTCGCAAGACTGAAGCAAGCTCACGGCAAAGCGATCCTCCCATCTCCTGCTCAGGCCTACTCTGCGCATCTCTATGGATATCCAGCGGGTAGGCCCATCTGTGGGACCCTGGCCCGAATCTGGTGGAGCAGCAGCTCCTTCCAGGGCTCCTCCCCCCAAAGAAGTCCTCTGACCACAAGCTTCCCAAGGAGGTCTCTACTCTGCCGTGCTAGGGCTATGATCCTTAACCCTTCTCTGACCACAAGCTTCCCAAGGAGGTCTCTACTCTGCCGTGCTAGGGCTATGATCCTTAACCCTTCTTGATGACCTGTCAGGAGACTTTGGCCCGAGCTGATTGTGTGTCTCGCCCGTCCACATTAAGTTCCTAATCAGCCTCTCCAGCTGGCTAATGCAAGAGCTGGAGAAAATCCAGCAAGACACGATGTACCACAGAGTAGCCAACAACACCTGGTTGGCCACCACAACCCTGCTAGCAACAGAAAGCCATGCTGATCTCCAATGGAGCAACTTGGGATAGAAAGTAGGAGGAGCAATCTGCTGCTCTGGTGATAGATCCAAACCAGCCTGACAAGCCAAGTAGCGTAGTGGTGTCCCCTGAGGGATCCACCTAAAACCCTCTCCAAGCGACCAATCAGGCGTGGAAGCATTACGAACCGACAAAGCCGCCAATTGATCAGTGCTCCCGATGCACAACAGAACACCTCAAGAGATTGCTCGCACCTGTGCAAGTTGAACTCCTGGCCCTCCAAAAACATGCCTAAGTCATCATCCAACTCGGCATCCAAAAGCTCCTTGCTTCGAATAGGCAGCTGTAGTCCACGCAAAGCAACCTCGTGTGAGGTCAAAAACCTGCTGATTGCCTTAACATAGAAGAGAAACAGGAAGGGGGCAAGAGGGAAGCCCTTTCGAACCAATCGTGTGAGCATGAAGCGTTCTCTTCTTCTCCCTGCCAACACCACTTGGTTGTGTGCACATCTGGAGAGAATTGACACTCCTCTAATCCACGCATGTGAAAACCCCATCGGACGCATAGTGCCCTCAAGGAAACCCCATTTAACTCTGTCATATGTCTTCTCAAAACCGAGGAGTACCACAAGATCCTCTCCTCGGAAGCGTGAAGGGAAATCGCCTCCCAAAAGGTGAAAACATTGTCAAGGATGCTGTGCTTCTTGACAAAGCCCATCGGTGTCTCATGTATAATGCTCTCAAGTAGTGACTGAATTCTCAAATTTAGAGCCTTTGCTAAGATTTTGTAGGCTTAGTTGAGAATGATGATGGGTCGCCACTGTCGAATCTCATCCAAGGAGCCACTGTCCAATCTCATCCAAGGAACCTTCCTCCTGGGGGGTAAGTTAAAATAGGCCCTCACACATGCTTTTTGGTATCTCCCCAATGTGCAAAAGGTGTTGGTAAGCACTACTAAGGTCTCAACCAAGCAGCTCCTAGTACTCCAAGAAGAAGCTGGGAGTCAAATATCCTCCCTTGCATAGCTACCCTTGGGAAGTGCCCTGAGGGCCTCCTGAAGCTACTCTCAAGCCTCTGACGCATCTCCTCATTGACTAAACAAGGCAACTAGGTTCACACCTACTCTCTGCATGCATCTCGACGCTCGGTTGAAAGCAACTCACGGTAATAATTGCGCACATATCCTTGGGCTCTGCAGTAAGAGACCCAACCCACCTCAGCTGATAGACATTGGTCTGCTCGTGAGGACCCACAATTTCAAAGTACTCACTAGTGAGTCTATCACCCACCTGAGTCCATTGAGATGTCTGACGATGGAAGGCAAATTCGTGTCGCCGTTCCTTTATGATGATGAGCTCTTCCGAGCTTGCTTCATCTGCTCCTCCATCCAAGGGCTACTTGGGCGACGCTCCTACATCCTCTGCAAGGAAGCAATGCCATGTCGGAGCCGCTTCTCCTCCTCCCTGGACGCAGCTTAACGAATAGTAGACTACTAAAGCAAGAATCTACTAAGCTCCACAAGGCTAGAGGCTACTCTAGCAGCAGGGTCTCCATGTGTGCCCATACTCGTTGTCCGAAGCGCTGCAACCTGCTTTCTGAGCTGTCCCCAACAGAATCCTCTCTAGAATGTGTCGCATGACACTTCCACTCCTCTGTCTAACTAACACGGTAAGAATCACTGGTGCATGATCGGAAAAGGTAGTCTCTGCTAAGATGCATACTGCACCTTCCATGTCACAAATGTGATCACTAGCATAGAAACGATCTATCCTGGATAGATTCATGCCCCTTAATCTGCAGTCAGACTGTGAGAAAGAGAGGCTATCTAAGGACCGTACAAAGCCTGCATGATGCCATACATCCGAAATCCTCAAAGTCATGCATAGGCGCTCCCAACCAGAGTGGCATTACTGCCTCCAATCCTATCCGAGGGATCCTCCAGCATGTTGAAGTCTCCCCCAATACACCACTGCTCTACATGAGGCAAGGACCCCACAATATGTTATTAAAACTCAGCCCGTGCCCACAAGGCTACCTTGAACCTGCATGGTGACCCACTGTGCCCTGCCTGGCACAAGAATACCTCTGCTCACAATGGCCTACTGCATGAGTCTGCAATAGTCATACATACACCTCCTTGAATGCTATCAGGCCCAAAACCAGCAGACCAAAAAGTCTAATAGCGTCTGTCCACAACGCCGAATACAGCTCTCATAAAGGTGGTTCCCTTACAACGTTACCATCAAACGCGTTTTGACAGGTCAAGACAGGTGAAACATTTCGGGCCTTGAAACGTTTCGCTCACCAAGTGAAACACAAGCCGTTTCACTAACAACAAGTTACCATAATTTTAATTTCAAAGTCGCTAAACGCACGTTTCGGTCTCACCTTTCACTGTGCTTTCATTTTGGACTGAAACGTTCCGTGGTGAAACGCCGCATTTCAGGGTGAAACGTTTCGGCCTTGAAACGCTTCGCGGTTACGCTGTTCCCTTAAAGCATAAGAATATCTATCGTGCCACCCACAAGGCATCTCTGTAGCTCCTGCCACAAGCGACCCCTCCGACATAGAAATTGGGGTTCACCTAGGCTCTGCACATTCCATGAGACAATCCTCATGGGGTCAGTGAGAAAATCGATGCCGCCGCAGCAATCAACCTTGCAATCTTCAAGGCCGGCTTGGATGGGGAGTAATCCGCATCTGACCGACCTCTAGAAAGCCGTGTCTGCAGCGACTGTCCAGTGTTCAACCCACGCCCAAGAAGAGCTTGCAATCTGTAGCGCTACATTCTCTGTCGAGGAGTCCTCGTGTACAAATAGAAAGCAGAGCACTTCGTGTATCTGCAAAAAAGTATATCACAATGTTGATGCAGCAAAAGACGCTGTGCACACACTCACACACCCAGAAACCTTAACACAACACAAGGTATTCCCCTAATTTTCTCACCTCACTCACCACCACTCAAAAGCTCAATGAAAATACTACCCACAAGCTCAATTCAAACTCCTAACACCTCGACCTAGAAGCCCTTGTCTGCCTGCAGACACTACAAGGTGAACCGAGTTGATCAACACTTGAAATCACACTTGATGGTGACCAAAATATACAAGAAAAACCATCAAAAACTCAAAAACTCCAGCCACAAAAGGCCTCTCTCAAACCATCGCCAAGGCTTCACCAAACTCCACTCTGTTGGACTCTTTGGAGTAGCCTCAACCCTAATGGCACCAATACAGGGTCACATAGTCTTGCGGAAAGCCACACCTTCTTCCCTCACTTCCTCACACACATACATCCATGGAAACCATAGAACTTCCATAGACTTTCCCAAGTGCAAAATTGAAGAGAAAAAGCTCTCATTCACTCCACACACTCGAAAATAGGACACGAACGCGACAGGACTGCACTAGACCACCTGTAGGAACCTTGCTTTCTCCCACACACATAGAGGTGAAAGTGTTGAGTATTGGCTTCAAAAGTTCTCCTTCATCTGGAACCATCACAACACCGTGAGTTATGTGGCAATTTAAAGCATTTTCACACCATTTTTTGCCCTTTTTTGACCTTTTTGGGCCAAGTTTTGGCCAGTTTTGACCCTCAGCGGGCATTTTTTTGCGGGAAAAATACCTAGCGGACTCCAAAATTCACAAAATTTTGTAGGCTTGGTGCTCGATACCCAAATCTCATTGCCACATGCTCACATACTATTTTTTACCACTTCGAGGGCGGTGCACGCATCACCGTAGATCAGGCACTGTAAATAGACAGTTACCGCATGTGCCAAACTTCTCGGGCAGGTCGAGGGTGCTTACTTCTCCCACTTGCATTTTTTACATTCTAGAAAGCTTAAACACATTCCCTAGAACCAAAGGAAGCCTTTGGAACCATATCCAAGGCCCTCATACCCTATCTAGGCATGTACGTCTGCTCGGCTACTGGCACCCAAACCTCACTATTCACAATGTGTACACGCTGTATCTTTCTTTAAAACTTGAATCCACTTTGCAAATCTCCCAAATGCATGTATTTACATCTCTTTATACATATGCCCATGCATATACACGCTACTTTGTACACGTCGAAAGCGGTCTATCATCATTGCCCACCCTCTAGGTAAAGCATTTATGCTCAACCACGAGACTATTCGCATGTGGAACTACATCCCTTGCAAAATATTTCTTCAATCTATAACCATTTATTCTATAGCGCAAACATTCATGAAACAATTTTTCTAACTCATATGTGCCATTAAAAAATACATGCTTCACTCTGTATGGACCCAATCATTTGTCCCTCAACTTCTTTTGAAAAGTAAAATCAAAGCGAGAGTCATACTCCGGATCTCCCTCTTTAATCTCTTTCTCTGGTAGCCTCTTATTCATTTTCTCCATCTTTGTCTCTGCTTGTTGAAGATAATAGTTACTGGCTTTCTCTCTATTCATTCGCAACAACTCTAGAGAAACTGGAGCTTGTCATTATGCGCACCTTGCTTTCTGCACAACAATTTCGAGGCATCCAAGTGCACCTATGGGCATAAGAGCTTCCTTTCCATAAACAAGCTCATATGGCGTAAACTGTGTTTACACTCTATACGCAGTTCTATAAGCCCACATACACTTTTCTAAGTCAAAGTCCCACACTTTAGGATGCTCTCTAGCGTACTTTGATAGCATCTTCACAATTTGACCATTGCAGTTTTCAACCAACCACATTGCATTGTGGGTAGTAAGGAGAAGAATGCTTATGCTGAATTTTCAATTTCTCCTTGAGAGCAGTAATAAGTTTTTCCTTAAACCCTGGTCCACGATCAGAAATGATAACCATAGGAGCTCCAAACCTGCAACACACTTGTTCATACAAAAAAGACGCCACTCTTCCTGCTGTTACATGTTTTACCGCTCTTGCCTCCACCCATTTTGTCAAATAGTCCACAACCATAAGGATATACCTTTTGCCATTGTTGGTCCTTGGACCTACAGCATCCACTCCCCATTTTGCAAATGCATCAAAAGACATTATAGCTTTTTGAGGCTCAACCAAAAGCTTTCGATTTGCAAACACTTTGCATTCATGGCATGTGATCCTTACCTTGATGGCCTGTTTCTTCATGGCAGTGCTTCAAAATCAAGCCTATTTCATCTTTGTATGGCACTTTCCTCATAATATTATCTTTGCCATAAAACATGAGATACTCACCTACCAATGTGTAGTTTCTTGCTTTTGTAACTATTCTCTTACGTCGAACCTTTGACATGCCTTGTGGACATTGCCCTTTACCAAGAAATACTTCTACATATTGCAATCATTCCCTTCCTTCATACAAGGCTTCCTTGACCTCTAAAGGAGTTACCAAGGTATCCAACTTGTCCCTAGCCAACTCATCAGCTTCTTTATTCTGCTCACGAGGAACATGCTTAAACTGTATCTTCTCAAACTCGTGCAAAAGCTTCTTGATGCCATAAAACCACTTCTTCAAATTGTCTTTCTTAACATTCCACAAACCAAGCAACAGATTCATGACTAGCAACGCATCCCCTTTTGTAGTGACCCTCTTCAATCCAAAGTCAACACACTGCTTCAATCCAAGGAAAAGCGTGAGATTTCGGCCTCATTGTTACTTTCAGCTTCGTCAAGATCGTAAGCTCTAGAAAAGATTACATCGCCTTTTGGGTTCTTAATGACTACCCCACCACTTGCCTTTTGAAGAACTTTCCTGTATGGACCATCAAACATCATTGTATACACATCTGTAATATCTAATTCTTCTTCATGATCATCCTTGTCAACCCTTGGGTAAGATGGAAGCTCCCCTCCCTTGTGTACCACCATGTCCGCCAAGTGAGCTTTAAGAGAATGATCCACTTTAAACTCAAACTCATACTCTTGAAGCTCCAAAGTCAACTTTAAGATGTGCTTGCTAGGCTTCAAATGTTGTACTACATCCGGCAAAAGGTTCGATGTGGTGAGCACATAGAACTTTTGGGGCAACAGAAATGTTTTGAACCTGCGACAAGCAAGAATCAAGGCGAATACCCACTGTTTAATTTTTGTGTAGGAGAACTCGCTTACATTCTTCATCTTGCTCTCAAAATAGACTGGCTTGAAGTTACTTCCTTGCTTTTGTAAGAGCACCGACCCAAAAGCTACTGACCCCACACTAATAGATACATAGAAAATTGATTGCAAGTCAGGACTCTGTTTGGTAGAGCACACAATGCCTCCTTGATACCATCAAAAGCCTGTTGCATGTCTTCATTCCACTCAAAACCTTGGACTCTTTGACTCAATTTTTGGAGAGGATATACATACTGACATAGCATCCAAAAAAAAAGGCGACAGATACCTGAGCTTATGCACAAATGATGCCAAATCCTTTGTGTTGCTGGGCGGATCCATAAGCAATAAAGCCTTAACTTTCTCTAGGTCGGCTTCTATTCCATTTTGGGAAACCACATGTCCTAGCAAAGCAAATGGACTCTGGCATGAGCAAACTTAAAATTCTTTGGGTTGAGTTGCCCACCCTCTTGTTGAAGCCTTTCAAAACTCAACCTCAGCTTCTCCAATGTGTGACCCTGGAGCTATAACATCCAATGTTATCCATGAAAACTCGAATGAACCCAAGTAGGGACCAAACAATCTATTCATCCACCCTTGGAAGGTAGCATATGCATTAACTAGCCCAAAAGGCATTCTTTTGTAGGCAAAACAACCCCAAGGAGTAATGAAGGTCGTCTTTAATCGCTATCAAGATCTGAAAGTAGCCAAAAAATCCATCCATGATTGAGTAGCGTTTATGACCTGCAACTTGATTGAGGATTTCATCCAAGAAGGGTAGTGGATAATGATTCCTTTTCGTGGCAGCATTCAAAGGTTTGAAATCAATACATATCCTAAATCTTCCGTTCTTCTTGGACACAATAACTACTGGAGAGACCCATTCAGATTCCTCCACTCAAAAGACGAATTCTGCTTCCAAAAGCTTCGTCACCTCCTCACGAAGTTCCCTCTCATGAATGAACCCCAACCTCCTAAGCTTTTGAACCTTTGGCTTGGCACCTTCTTTTAGATTGATTCTATACTCGACCCCTTTAGCTCCTTGCAACTTTTTATATTCAATGGCAAATAGCTTTGGAAACTCCGTAAACATGTCTTTGTACTCCTTTTCTTTCTTTGTCAAGTCCTCTCCTAGCATGCTCCTTGTGTTCACTTTGGCAGGCTCTACAATTGCTTTTGTATTATTCTTCTCCTCCTCGACCTTCACATCATGCATCGATGCTTCCTTTTCGACACTCATCCCAAATAGATCAGGACATAATTGCATCAACCCTTCCTCTATACTTTCTTTTGATGATGTAGACGAAGCATCACTATCATACGACATAGTTTCTGTTGAATCCGTATCTTGCTGTGTATAGCTCTTGTGTGTCTTCATATTGCTGACAATGGTCCTTCCTTTCTCTTGGTCGGGGATGGTGATCAAGCCCGTGCTCCAATCCTGCTTAGCACCAAGGGTTATAAGCCATGGCCTCCCTAAAATGATCGGATAAGCATTCTCACCCGCTTGCATCACGTAGCAATCAACCAAGCACTCAATCCCCAAGACTTTTATCTTCACATCTTCAGCTATCCCAAGACACCTTGCCTTTTTGTGGTTGACCATCCTCATACGGATTGAAGCATTCACTGACATCTTGACTCCTGCTTCCTTCATGATAGCCTCGGTCATGACATACACCTGGGCACCACCATCCACATATGCTTGCACTTCCGTTTTCTTTCCCAACATAGCGTCAACTATTGGCATCATATCCACCGAATGACCAACCCTCAAGGATGACACCATGCTCTGATGCTTTTCCTTATTGGAAGGAAGTTGCGTACTTGCACATTTGGTCCACTGCCTCCTCAATTTAGCGCTTAAAGCCACCAATCGACCAAAAGATATATTGGCCTTTTGATTTCGTATGTCGTCGACAATATCATAGTCTTCAACACCTTGGCTTAGGGGGTAGTCCTTTGGACCTATTTTCCTTTTTCATCGCCTCTTACTACTCTCTAGTTTGTCTTCTACTTTAGCCTTCCCTTTCCTTGCTCTTGTTTCTCTGTCTTCTTCTCTCTCCTTCTCTCTATCATGCCTAGCTCTCTTATTGGCTAAAACATCCACATCTTGATGCTCAAGGGTAATGATGTTGATAGATCTACCTTCTCCATTTGCAGGCAACGGATGTGGTTGTTGTTGCGGCGGTAGTGCTTTTAGTGCCCGCTTTTGATGATTCTCTTCTACTCTCTCTCGACCACGCCCATATAAGGGTACATCTCTCCTCTCTCTCTTGGTGATTCAGGACAATCAGGGGCGTAGTGACCCTCTTCATCGCAATTGTAGCATCTGCCTTGTAGCCTCTGTTCCCTACCTCTCCCAGCTGGCCACTCTTCTCTTTGGTTTCTATTCATTATGTTAATCCTTAATTCTTGCTAGTGACCAGCAAGATCATGCAAAACCCAAGCCGTAACGAGATCCGGACCTTAAACCACTCGCTCCACTCTATCATCCACTGCCATAGGAACCATTGGTTGCACCACAACTGGCTCAGCATGTGCCATGCCTTGCTCCCACCTTCTCTTGATCTTCTTGCTCTTGGCTGCGGCAATTTCCAGAGCTCTTTCAAATGTAGCAGGCTCCTCTTGATCGACCTTCTCCCTAACACTTTGATGTAGACAATCCATAAACTGACGCACTTCAAAGAAATCCCCTGGAGGTACTTGGGATTCCGCCTCCAATTGCACCCAAAGTCCTTTGAAGTGTTGCAAAAACTCTTGAAAGTTAGCATGAACATTTTGCTGCAAACTCTATTGCGGTTAGCCTCTTTCCAAACCTCTCAAAAGTTGCCTGCTTCACCTGCTCCCATGTTTGCTTTTTGTCTTCCTCTAAACCTTCAAACCACTCGTGAGCTTCTTCTTTGAGTGCAAGAGGAAATACATGAAGCTTTGCTTCATCATTTACAATGTGCATACTTAGCGTATGCCACTCGAAGTCGCAATCTAGTCCTTCACATCTTCCTTCCCTATGAACATTGGCCGACTATACGCTATCCCTTCGAAGTCGCTTCTCCCTTGCATGAGTAACTCCACAAAAGTTGAAGTCTTGCACTTGAACAAAACCACCACTTTTCTTCAATGATGTTCGAACTTCACAGCAAAACCGCTTCATCTGAGTGCACAACCGGCAAATTTCCGCTCCCTAGCAGGATCGCCAAAGGATGATGGAGCAAAAGACGCCGTGCACACACTCACACACCCAGAAACCTACTTCACTCACCACCACTCAAAAGCTTTATGAAAATACTACCCACAACCTCAATTCAAACTCCTAACACCTCGACCTACAAGCCCTTGCCTGCCCGCAGACACTACAAGGTGAGTCGAGTTGATCAACACTTAAAATCACACTTGATGGTGACCAAAATATACAAGAAAAACCATCAAAAACTCAAAAACTCCAGCCACAAAAGGCCTCTCTCAAACCATTGCCAAGGCTTCACCAAACTCCACTCTGTTGGACTCTTTGGAGTAGCCTCAACCCTAATGGCACCGATATAGGGTCACATAGTTTTGCAGAAAGCCACACCTCTTACCTCACTTCCTCGCACACATACATCCATGGAAACCTCAGAACTTCCATAGACTTTTCCAAGTGCAAAATTGAAGAGGAAAAACTCTGATTTGCACTCAAAAACAGGACGCGAACACGACGGGATTGCACTAGACCACCTGTAGGAACCTTGCTTTCTCCCATACACATAGAGGTGAAAGTGTTGAGTATTGGCTTCAAAAGTTCTCCTTCATCTGAAACCATCACAACACCGTGAGTTATGTAGCAATTTAAAGCTTTTTCACACCATTTTTTGATCTTTTTGGGCCCAGTTTTGGCCAGTTTTGACCCTCGACGGGCATTTTTTTGCGGGAAAAATACCAAACGGACTCCAAAATTCACCAAATTTTGTAGGCTTGGTCCTCGATACCCAAATCTCATTGCCACATGCTTACATACCATTTTTGGCCACTTCGAGGGTGGTGCACGCATCACCGTACATCAGGCACTGCAAATAGACAGTTACCACATGTGCCAAACTTCCCGGGCGGGTCGAGGGTGCTTGCTTCTCCCACTTGCATTATTTACATTCTAGAAAGCTGAAAAACATTCCCTAGAACCAAGAAAAGCTACCTGGAACCATATCCAAGGCCTTGATACCCTATCTAGGCATGTACGTGTGCTCGGCTACTGGCACGCAAACCGACACAATGTGTACACGCTGCATCTTTCTTTAAAACTTGAAACCACTTTGCAAATCTCCCAAATGTATATATTTACATCTTTTTATACATATGCCCATGCATGTACACGCTACTTTCTACAAGCTGAAACTCGTCTATCAACGTGTCTACAACCAATTTCATCAGGCGGCGTCACATTGAACTTGGCCAACGGCCAAAGTGTCTGCAGCAGGTCTGTCACTTCCAAGTCCCCTTGTGTAGTGAGAGAACTCAAGAGCCTAGGTCTGGAGCCAATTGAGAACTGTATATAGAGTCCACTGTGTTTGATATCTTCCATACAACGAAAAGGAAAATCTGACCGTTGTATCCATGGCCTTGGTACCTCTGGCTGCCAAAAAAAGAACATGCACTGTGAAACAAGCTGCCTCGAGGCTAGGGGAAGGGTCGCCAAGAAACCATGTAAAGTCTCAGTCAAAGAAATCCCATCGTCTGGGAATGGCGAAACGACAGACCTACACCACAAGTGGCATCCTCAGGAAGGGCAGTCCCTCTTGAGCGAGCGTGCTCGTAGCAAAAGCACTGCCAAGAGATCTTCGAGCTGCTAAGGAGTGTCCTGTCCCCTAAGACGGTGGTGGAGTGTGGGTAGGCCCAGGAGAGGGGGCTATGGGCTAGTGGGGTGGATGGGGTTTTTGGGGGGTGGGGGGTGGGGGGGTGGTTGAGGGGGCTAGCAGAGGAGAGTTGGAGGCCGAGGGAGCCTCCTCAGAAGTATCTTGTTGCAGAGGGTCAAAACGGTTTCGTGAAGGGACCGTCACCCAATGCTACTGGCATGTGGTAGGTCGGCCACTAGGGGAGCAGGGAGCGTTGTGGCAAGCTCGTCCCAGGCAGCGACAGCCATGTACCTGCTGGCAACCATTAGCTGACTGGCCACCCATCTCTGAAGAAGTGCGAGCCTATGCATCCTATGTCTTTGGCTGCTGTATCTGTCCAACCTTGAGAGGCTGAGCATGTGTCATGGGTTGAGGTCTCTTTCGAGGACACACCTTAGCGAGATGGCCCACCTGTGAGCATATGAAGCACTGGTTCCCTCCAGGCTTTGGCAGAGCGAGCCGCCACTCACCCTAGGCAGAAGGACTACCTTCGAGAGAGTGGGTGTCCCAAACCAAAACGCATATATTAGATATACTTGCTGCTTGGGAGCGATTGAAGCCACCATGCGCGGGGTCTCTAAGACAGTCCCAATCTTTGAACCAATCCTAGATAATAACGGGAGGTACTCTCTTCTCACGCCTGGAAAGCAATCCAAGTCTTCTTCCTCGACAAGAACATTGGAAGCCGGGTCAATACCATGGCACCATTGTCGAAAAGGAGCCCTGACTGCTCGGATGGCTAGCGGGCTCATCAAAATGACCTTGGAAGCCATCTCGGGACTCTCAAACACAATCTGGTTGTAATTACATCCGAGGAGCTGAATGTCGATGATCTTTCCCACTTCCGCTATGAGGCGGGCCTACAAGAGGTCGCGCACCTCACCTCTATTGGGTCTAGTGTTAAGAATCTTGCAGATGACAGAGGTGGCATGGAGGCGCTCCACTTTTGTTGCAAGGCTCGCTTGCTCCGTTCACAATAGAGCAAGTCGGATGGTTGGCTCTGCAGGGTTGGGCGAGGCGGCTTCGTTAGAGTCCTTCTAGGGCGGAGCAGGAGCCTCCATCTGTATCTGCTACTGTGTAGAAGAAAGCGATGAGATGAGGACGTGGGAGACGAGTCGAGAAGGCGAAAACAAATCTGACGTGGCAAGCTAAAGCATAGGGGAAGCAACACGTGTGTGTGTGTTGGGGGGGGGGGGGGGGGGGGGGGCTGCTGCTCGAAGGCAAGGGAAGGGGGGGAGAAGCAGCGCGTAGGGGGGAGCACAGCAAGCAGTGAGCGCTCAGTTTCATGCTAAAATTGAATTTGTGCCTACTGTTGAGAATGCTCTTTTAGGCCCGTGCTTTAGCACTCATTTGAAGGTCCCTTTGTACTTTGCAGGTTGTCAAGGTCTTGCAGCAGCTCAAATCTGGCGATGACATACGTGGGTGGGAAGATATCGGAGTCATTGCGCCATACAGTGCACAAGTATATCTTTTTTTTTTTGTTGGATGGGTGGATATATCCTGTTGGATGTGTGCACATGTACACTTGAATCCACCCGTTTTCCCATTCGGCTTCAGCACTAGTTTCCATCTAAGAGTCATGATGACATGCATGTGCGCAAGTAATTCTACTCCGCTCCATACAATGATGGGTCAGCAGAACTTCTGTCTGTTTCCCCTACAACACACACATTGCTTTGTCACCACAAGGTCGTGTATCTTGCTCCGACATAAAACATTTCCATAAGAAGCAAAAGCCAACCCAAAAATCAAGTTCATCCTCTTGCTTTCCTTGATCATTAGACCAAAAAGCATGGTGTAAGCCTAATTGATCATTGCAAGCCAAATATATTGATGTCAAAAATGAGTTGTGTATATCACTTGGAGAGCCAAATCATATTTCCCGTGGAACTTGAATCCTATCTTTTGTCATATGTGACAGGTGAGGTTATTGATGGATATGCTATTTAGTAAAGGCAAGGACAAGCATGGAAATCTTGAAGTCAAGACTGTGGACGGTTTTCAAGGAAGAGAAAAAGAGGCAAGCATTGTTGGAATATATCTTCATTTACTTTAGCTGGGGGACTAAGATGGCTTTTGTTTTGCTTTCACATTTGGCAGGTTATTGTGCTCTGTACTGTCCGAGCTAACTCGAAAGGCGAGCTTGGCTTTGTCAGTGATCCTCGTCGGATGAATGTAGCGTTGACGCGAGCAAAACGCGGCCTGGTTGTGATAGGGAACTCACGCACCCTTGCTTTTGACAAAAACTGGGCCAACTGGCTAGCTCAAGTAAAGAAACAGAAGCTCTATCATGTTGTTCACTCCATGGATGATGCCAAAATATGAAAAACACTTCTATTTGTTTCTTCAGGCCTCTCCTCTCTCTCTCTCTCTCTCTCTCTCTCTCTCATACATCATATTACATTGGGTGCTGCTCTTGTGGACAAGTATGTTAACTTAGATGTTGTTTTCACTGGCAAATTGTATTAGAGAAGCTTTCTACTAGCATATGTATTATAGACGTCATTAACGAGTAATACTAAGGGGGTGGTCACGTGAGCACCTCTTATCAGTGAAATAATAACTGGTGCAACTATGCCAAATGGGCATAGTTATGAAAAGGCTTGCATAGGTGCACGTGTGACTGTCCATGAGGCGTGGTTATCCAATGAAGTAACAGATAGCCATGCTTCATGTGACTATTCCTTTTGAAGGGTGACTACTTTTCCTTTTGAAGGCCATTAAAAAAATTCCTCTTCTCTTTTGCATTGCGCAAATAGTTTCTCTTTTTTTCTTTTTTTCCTTTTTTTTTTGGGGGGGGCAAGGGGGGGGGGGGGGGGCCGAGGAGTTGGGGGGGTGTTTTTAGAGCGCCCTCCCATAGTCCTACGAATGGCGCCGCTCAAAAGGCCATTGCCAAAAAGTGAAATCCTCAGATGCCTGCCAAAATTGCATCCCAAATCTGATTTGCTGCTGGGCTAGAGGGAGCTTGAACAACCTTCTGAATCCACTTCTCGCAGCTTGACCGCCTACAACACGTTTTCACACCCTTTACATGCCCATTTTTAGAACTGTAAACTGCGCACAATGAACACTCGCTATAAGTTATCACATCGTGACCGGGATGGAGCTTGGCTAAGGGAGCACGACGCTTTTCCAAAGGCGCCTCCAAGTTTTAGGAAGTCTTTCTTGAAAAGGCGAGTTTAACAGGTTTATGAGAAGGTGCTCTTATATCCACAATCCGCTGCCAAAGCTGGCTGTGGGGGCCGGCTATCAGCCAGTCTGGAATACTAGTAGTAGTAATGTACATGACTCCGAGCTTGCTTAATGTCAAGGAATTGAGATACTCGGCATACCGTTTCCTAAAGGATGAAGGCGCACGTCATTATTATGCTCTAAAATGCTTACGTGAGGCTTCACGTTTTGTTGTGGTTGGCATTACGTACGTAGTCACGGGCAGTCAATGTCGCAAACTTCAATTTGTTCTCTTCCTCGATAGTCAGCCTTTTGTGGTGGGGGCGGGGGCGCTTATAAATAGGGGCAGTTGGAGGAGCTTCTGCACACACACACCGCCATACACACACACAACAAGATTCACAGCACAGAGACAACCCCATCCACTCAGTAGAAATTTTCAAATCAGCAGCTAGCTACAATGGCCACCTCGTCGGAGGAGCAAAAGGCTTGCATGAAGCTCATTGCAGAGTGGGCGACAGAAAAAGAGGACAGCTTTCCATCCCGCCTCAAGGATCTGCTTTCCTCTCTCGGCTTCCCGCGTGTGCTGGTGTTGGCGAGCGCGCCCCTCCTTGCACCCTACGAGGCCCGCCTGTATTCCGACAAAATACAGGTGCAGGCTCAGACCGTGGCCACTACAGCCGTGCTGGCTCAGTTCCCAGACGCGGAGCGGTTTCCGGCTCATGTAGTCCCCATGGTAAGTTACAATGCCACTACCGGCGAGGCGATCAGGACATTTCCGGCTGGTCGCTTCGTGGCTATCGACCTTAAGGTGCCTGGTGCAAGAGTGGTGGTGACAGCGCAGCTTACTGGTAAGAACTATACAATAATAGTACAGTATTGTTTTCAGCAGGCCGTCTATGCTGAATAGTTAGTAACTTCGGACTCGGCTGCTTCAGGCTGCAGCTTTGTGATTGGCTTTGACAAAAACAACAAGAACCGTGTGCTGTTGGGGCATGCACAGCCCAAGAAGATGCAAGCTGGAGCGGGTGCAGGCGCTTCCGCCCTGCCGGCGGGACAGCTGTCCAACCGGGCTGAGTTGGCCAAGCACTTCAAGGAGGCCGATGGCAAGAGCGTGTTTGAAGGCGAGGAAGTGAAGGACGTGTATGTGATGGGCGGTGACAGTAAAGGCTACGGGGAAGACACGGCTGATGTGCTGGGCTGGATCTCCGGTGGCAAATTCTTCCTTGCCCTCATGACCCGCTCCGAGAAGAAGCTGTCCATCCATCAGTACCCTCCTAGCTTGCTCAACCGCATCCTCAAGAAATGAGTTCCCTGTGTTTTAAGTCTAACACTACCACTATATGTAGCCCTAAATAAAATAAGGTTGCAACTTGTGATGCACCTTATCTTAAATAACTAATTTATGGCAAATAAATTAGTATTATGTATGAATATTTTAAAAAAATTTGATGTAGTATCTTGCCTAAGAAGGTGGATTGAAAACGAAAAAATCTGCTATATCTCTTGTGATGCTCCTCATATTAGTTCTGCTTTTAGCTGGTACAATGATGTGCTAATTGACTTTTCAAGATAAAATACTCATATTTTATAAAATATAATCTTTAGAAAAAAAAATATTGAGTAGAATATACAATCTATCAAAACTACAGCCATCATGACTAGAAAATTGATGGTGAATTTTTTCAATCAATAGAGAAGTGCCAAGAAGGATTTTATAAAACATGCTCATTCTCAAATTTTTTTGTTTCCTTAAAAAAAATACTACAATTTAGATGGAGGCAGACTAAGATCTTCAAGACATGCTAGGAGTGGTTATGTGTATCACAAATAGAAAAAGAAAATGTCTAAGAAAATACACTAAGTGGAAGTAAATACAACGGTGAATAAAAGAGCATCATTTATTAAAACCCATACCTCAACAAGTCTCCTACTCCTACACATGTAGTCAAATAGCCATTTTGATAGCTATAAAAAAGTGAACTTTGGGTTTTTGATCCCTAAGATTGGAGCTCAATGGAATGTGCGGCTAGATCCTATCGAGAAAAGGCTCCTCTACAAGTTTCAATATGAAATTTTAACTCTATTCCACTCAAACTTTTTCTTCTACTCAACTAATCCCATTTATTAATGGAAAAGGGTCAATCAAAATCACATTGAAATAAGAGATATTTAGTGGACATCAGTCATAGTGAAAACTAAAAAATGAGTACATTAGGTAGCACAAAACAATTTGGACTATGCTATACATATAACATATGTAGTTGGTAGTGTGTAGAGAATCCCTCCCAACATGTATAGCTCTCGTTGTTGGAAATATGGTTGTAGGAATGCATGTGAAGACGGAGAAGATGGGCAACCTCAATATTATATATTATTGAGTCAGCAAATAGAAAGATAACACTTGCCATAGATTGATGGGCATGCATATAAGACGTGGACAAAAAACCTTTTAGACATGAAAAAAAGTGACCCAATGGTCCTAAGTGCGTTCACACACATCACTACCATAAAGTGGTGAAACTCTCATGGGAGTGATGCATCGAACTCAATTTGGCACTAATGTATAGGGAAGTGTCGGACACTATATGATCAGTCTACAAAGAGAAAAATTTCAAATGTTTGGGAAAAGACTTAAGATTTTCATGATGGAAAAAGATTAGCCCAATTGTTGTGTGCAGGCACATAATTAGCTAAGCTGACCTCTATTATAGAGGGTCTATCCATGAAATAATGGTAATGCCCCCTCGATGTGCTTTATGCGAGCATGGAACATTGGGTTTCTTGAAACTACTACAGCTGTGTGACTATCAGTGAATATAATGGTGGAAAACGATTATATTGTCCCAACAATCCAATTAGTTAAAAGGCATCCGAGTCAAATGCACTCAATAGTAGCTCTAAAATTTGTAGAACTAGAAGTGGATATGCATGAGGTGCCCATATTGAGAAAAAAAAACATGAAAATGGGGCACGAATCCTCTCCTTTCGGGATAGAAAGCCCAAGACATATAGTGTGACTCAAGTAGTAGAAGGTTCACTTCACTATCTTCCAATGCATAAACCTTGATCTATTCATAAATCTCTTCATATATGGGACTGTATACTAAACATGTGGCCTCGTTATACATCTATTAATAAGGCAACCTTGAGCTTTTCATAAATTTGATCATATGTGAGACTATATACTGAACATGTGGCCTCATTATACATATATCAATAAGGAAACCAACAAACGGTTAGTAAAGTAGTGACATCAAAGAGGTCAACATCATCATAAAGACTAAGCTTCACGTATGGGAGTCTTCAAGGTTGAATATATGCAACAATCTACGTTGCCTAACACAAAGTAATATGTCCATGAACCTGCCTAAATTATATTCCCAAATAATGATCCCAATTACCTACATGTGATATCTCAAGAGGAGTTCAAATCAACCTTAAAATTAGAAATATGGTCCTCATGTCCAATGAGCAACATTTCATCAACATAAAGCAAAATTATAAAAAATAAATCATTCGTATGGTCCTCATGTCCAATGAGCAACATGCCATCAACATAAAGCACAATGATAGGAAATAAACCATTTGTATGGTTGATATATACAAAGTTCTCTTAGTTCCACTATATTAAAAACCATGTTTAGCCAAGGAAGCATGAACATTTGAATGACGCTATAGTACCTACACTTCTTCATACTAATAAAAAACATATTTTTTATGTCCAACTAATGTATTGGGAAGCGAGTTCTTTAATCACCAATGGCTTAGTGTTAGGATATGGAGGTTGGAGCCTTAGCTTAACCATGGTGTTAATATTAGGGAGATGGAGATTAGGGTTAGCCTATGCCAAGTGCAAGAGCATAAAGAGAGAGTATAGACACAATGATACCGCTCAAAGTGCAATTGATTCATCAAAAAATAGCCTTTAATATCGGCTTAGTGCTTTACAATCATTGGCTAAAGAGGTTGCAACCTCTCGCTATTGGACCATTTCATCATTTATCTTTTCCTACGTGGCTAGAGGGCTATCCCATATGGTGCCACAAGTTGGGCTTACCCTAGCGAATGCCCCCTTAGGCCAACCTTGGGGTTTTAAAAAGATTTCATGTGGTGCCACAAGTTGGGCTTACCCTAACAATTGCCCCCTTATGCCAAACTTGGGGTTTTACAAAGATTTCATGTGTTTATGGTTCATGTGTTTATATCATGGTGCACTCCTCAACTAATAATGATTCGTCATCTTGAGACATCACAGTTCTAAATTGGATACATCGTGGCGATTTTGAGTGGATTCAACGACCATGGTTCAATGTCCCATGATATATCATAGCGGTTCTCTACCGGATTCATCGCCACGGTTCACAATTGAGACCTAATAGGTTCACTAGTAGTTCTTGGTAGGAAAAAATTTCATCTATTCATTTATGTGTGAAGAGGTCGTCATGTGTTTCCCTTAAAAATTGGTCTTCATTTTGTTGTCATCTTAAATTTTTGTTGCTGTCGTCATCTTCATCATCTTCGTTCTCGTATGTTGCTGTTGTGCTTTGGTTTCTTGATTTTTGTGGGTCCGTCTTGTTGAAGGTGCAAACTTCATGGCTGTTTGAAGGCACATATATATTTCAAGTGTGATACTTGTGATGCTTGTGTGTGCAAGTCATGGACGGTCTTACCATAGAATATGTCTCTAGGAAGTGTATATAAAGTCGTGTACAAGTGTGCAAGGTGCCTTCGTGCATATATGTTGCATACATAATAGTTGTGAGTGCAAATGATCTCTTAGAAATTTGATATATATTAACACTTTGTGCTTTAGGAAAAATTTTAGCTCATTTTTGGGCCTTTTAAGGGTGCCCCATCATCAAAGTTGCACAAAAGAGAGCATCCTGGTAAACCCCTCTAATTATTTCTCAGAACCCCATGAACTACCCTATCATTGGAAATCTCTTGAAAAATAGTATCTAAAGAACCAAGGTCCCAAAACTTTGGATGAGCTCTATGAAAATTATGCCATTTTTTTCAATCAGCTAGTTTTTGTTACTATTACGATAATCTAAAATCACCTTTTTCTAGATCTACATGCAATGTCTGATACATGCATGCTATATATCAATAGATAGCATTTGAAGAGTATTATAAATATCCAACCTTCGACAAATTTGGATCTTATTTGAATTTTTTTTCGATCCCCACTTTTTGAAAGTTATGCCACATTAGCAACTTCTTACAAGACCCAAAAATAAGCTCAAAATTTCCCTAATGGATACGCATTAATGCTTTGACACAAATCTTTGCAAAAGATTGAAAGTGAGGCACCCAAATCTTTGCAAGTAGTTCTGTGAGAATGCCTTAAGCCAATAAGAGATCGGATTTTGTGAATGCCCTTTGTAGTCCTAGTACAACAAGAACAACCACACAAAAAAAAGTTCTCAAAAAAGAAACTTGCAAAATTAATGAATGGGGGATTTTTATAGTTGCTAAATAGGCAGCTGGAACCGACATGTTGAAACTAAGCGTAGTACGATGTTGATGATGAGCTCTCTCGGTAAAAGGATTTTGAGCATTAAATGCTCTCAAGTACATGCATGTGCATGCAAACACACACACACATGTTGTTTTTTCCTACTGAAAAAGAAACGAGAGAATGAACTTAGTGTAGTGTACGAATTTAATCAAAGAATTAATCAAGATTTTGAATTCCAATTAAAGCATGCATAGGCTCTATGGAAAGTTTTTTATGAACACTTCCATTACACACAAGCAATGTAACTGTCTTCTAATTTCAGAAGAACTAATTGAAGATCAAAATTGTGCAAAAATCAACACTAAAATGCAAAGACTAGTTGACAGTTTATGAAAAAGTCGTGCAGAATTAACTCCCTTTCACCTAATCATCACATATGGGTAGTGGAGAATGCTCATATCCAAGGTGATGATTAAGGAGTGAAATTTATCAATAACTCAAAAGATTAAGTGCAAATAATTAAGATACTAATGATGATCAAATGAAGAGGTTAATAGGTCTAAGTGTGGAACCATTAGCTCTAATACCACTTGTTGGGAAGCGAGTTCCCTAATCATCAATGGATTAATGTTAGACTATGGAGGATGGAGCCTTATCTTAACCATGGTGTTAGGGTTAGGGTTAGAGAGATAGAGATTAGGGATAGGCCATGCCAAGTGCAAGAGCATAAAGAGAGAGATAATAGACACAATGATAATGTTGAAAGTACAATCAATTCATTAGAAAATAGACTCTAATATAGGCTTAGTGCTTTATAATCATTGTCTAGAGAGGTTACACCCTCTTGCTATTGGACCATCTCATCATTTATGTTTTCCTAGGTGGCTAGAGGGTTTTCCCATATGGTGCCACAAGCTGGTCTTACCTAACATAATGTACATTCAAAAAATTATGCGGAGTAAATGCATAAATGTTGCAATGGTAGTCATATAACAAGCAGAGAAAAAGTCTCATCAAAATCACTTGAGCATACCCTTTTCAAAAAATATAGCCTTATAGGAATCAATGCTATACTATCTTGCTTGCATTTTCACTTGAAATTGCTACTCAATACCTTTTTGTCAGAAAAAAGTTAACACAAAGATCATATGCCATTCCTAACAATAGCATCGTAATCGTATTGCATAGCAACCAACTAGTTTAATTAGCTTTTGTTCTTCATCAAATGGAAAATTTTCCTCCTCATCATAAATGCTAGGCACATCAAAGAATAACGATCTAATGCATAAGACACATGTTGAAAATGTGAACAAGTAAAACCTGACAAAGTTGCACCGAGCTTACTATCATGCAATGTTTACACCAACCATTTTGGCATACATCTAACATGCCAATACATGTGTAAAAATGTGAAATGTCAAAGGATGCACCTCATCTCCACAAGAAACCTCCTAAGGAAGGATGTAAAAGATAGTCTTGTCTATTTGGAGGTCATGTGCAAGTCTGCTTGACCAAAACACAAGCTTCAACGTAGAAAAAATTGATGGACACTCTAACAAGTTATCTATCTTACAAAAATTCTTCCACCAAGTATAGGATCCCATAGGGGACATGATCAAATGGCCCTCTTTACACTTTAATGTTGAAACAAGTCTAGGATAAGGTATATGGTGCATGTGTGTAGTCATAATGTATCACTATGAAAGAATCACAAACAAACGTGATGCCTGTCCAGGAGCCCACTCCCATGCACCTCATCTTGACCTCACCAAAATCTTAAAGCCAAATCCAATCAAGGAAAGAATACAATAAGGTCAAGAAATCGGGACTCTAAAAAAAGGATACTAATCCAAAGCAAAAAAGCTTCAAAGTAAAATATCAATGGATAACCCTTGCCAAATGCCTAAACCTTCAACATCATTATCCAACAAACTCCAAAAGCCATCACCTCCAGCAATGTGAATTTGTGATTCTTTCACTAGCAAATATCTACGATTGCATGTGTGTATTGTCACTAAGTCCTAAAACTTTGAATCATGGCCATTTCTTTATAGTCGACAGATGCTCTTCATGGTGATGTGTATTTTTTTTTATTTTGTCTGTCAAAAATCACGTACATTAAAGAGAGTGCATGAGTACTATTTGTTTAATCTAGGCAAATGGACTTGTCACAATCAAATTCCAATTAGATATAGGTGATCCCAAGACTTAGCTAGATGAGTAAATGTATCACTTACACAGAGACTTACACTTGGAAAAAGATCGCACTCTTTTTTTTATCACTCATAGAGGTGTGTGCGGGCACTTGGCTTGGGTAGATTAGATTCTTGGGAGTCTCTAGAGCCCATATCTAGTTAGGAAATTCTCATAAGCTTGTTGGAGTGGCCCTAGATTGTTAGATGCCCATAGGAATAGTAGTCGCTAGGATGTCGTTGTAATATTTTAGTGATGTCTTGGTCACATGCACACCTTTGTCACTTTGGTTATCTCTTGACACTTACACAACTCTTTACATGCACTAGCCAGGTTAGCACAAAGAGAGTCAATGTCAAAAGAAGTTGAGGCAAGACAACGCAAATGACCTTGCCACAACATCAACAAAGAGCCCAACATGCATCGTGACAATGAGATATACATGATGACTTGGATAGTGAAGGTTGATTAGATCCGTATATCCTTGTCCAACTTGGCTCTACAAATATATCTTATTACGCTTTGCTTGATTCAGGGACACACCAAAACTCCATGGCTTATGAAACCTTCAAATATCTGGATGGAGTTCAATTGGTACAAATGTCACACTGGTAGGTTTCTCTAGAGAGAAAGTCCACAAAATGGGGTATGCAGATATTTTGATGTCCATCTATAACATCGAGAGTAACTACAGGTTTCATATCTTTCCTCCTCATACCTCAATGGTAGAGATTATACTTGGAAAGTTGTGGCAACAGAAGCACAACACTTATATGGATTGGGAACATGACAAGGTCTACTTAAAAGTGACTCTCAAAGATCCTATACAGATTTTGTGCCCAAACATGCTTATCAGTTGTTGGAAAGTTAGAATCAATGCAATACTCAACAGGAAGACCAACAAGTGTCTCTACTTCTATCCATTGACAAATCAAACACTAAGGAAGAATCCAAATAGGTGGTAACCAAAACCCCTTCAAGGCTCTCCAAATCTATACAAGTATAAGTAAAAAAATCAACTTTCAAAGAGTCCAAAGGCATCCTGTTACCATATAAATGTGGTATTGACGTGTGTGTACACACTTAGGACCGTTGGGATATTTTTTTCCTCTTTAGGAGGTTTCCCTTGTGCATTCTAGGGCTATCTATCTTTCCATTGCACACTAAGTAAAACACTCTCTGTTGTGTGCCTTGAGCTTCCTTCATGTTCTCCAAGCTGTGTGTGTTTTCTTGCAACCCTCATTTTAAAAAATTGGTATTAGAGCAGGTTGCATCCTTCCGGGCATAGTTGCTAGCAGCTCCAGCACATGCCTCCTCACTTTCTTCGATTTTCGTGAGCTTTGGCGAGCGTTTGTAGGTCAACAAAAAATTTGGGTGGACTCATAGAGCTCAGTTTGCTCAGATTTATAATTTGGACTCATTTAGGCCTCCGTTTCCACTAGAGGTTGTACTGTACAGGCTATTTTGTCATTTTGTGCAAAATTTCTATAAGTGTTGTTGTTTGCATGACAGGTTCATTGTAGCCTTCTACGGTTTGTTCTATATAGCACGTGTTGTTCCCTCTTTTCGGGCACTTTTCACATCAGGTGCAACATTTACCATGACTGACAACAACACAGATGTGTTCAAGATGTTTGCTATTGAGGACAGATTGGATGGGGACACTTACCCTATGTGGGCTTATATGATGCAACATGTTCTTGTGTCAAAGGGCATCTAGAATATTGTGCAGGGCATTGATGTACATCCTGGTTTTGAGGATGTAGGCGATGTTGAGGATATTGCAGGTCTTCCTGCAAGGATTGCTGTTGTTAGAGTTGTTTTGCCTACATTTGAGCAAGCTTGTTCGTATGTAAAAGATGCACAGGCTCATGCATTGATTGTGTTTTCTGTGGAGCGCATTATTACTCCCCTTATTTGTTCAGTGAAATCTTCCAAACAGGCTTGGGATATTCGAGCAGGTCTTTATGCAAATCGTAATGAGGAAAACATTGCATTGTTGCGTAAAGAGCTGGAGTCAAAGATTATGCATGAGGAAGATGATATGGAAACTTTCCTTGCTGGTGTCAAGGATATCAATGAGCAACTTATTTCTGCAGGTAAAGTCATTTTGGACAGTTTCCTTGTGCAGACTGTTCTTGATGCCTTTCCAGATTCTTACCAGACTTTTGATAGTACTTGGAGACTTATGACCCAAGGAAATCTTGAAGTTGTTAAGTTTGATGCATTCTGCACATTGCTGTTGCAAGAGTCACTTTCCAGAAAAACAGGACTAGACAATGTACAGTTGAACATGCTTTTATTGTTGCCTAAAGAAAAGGTGGCAACAATAATGCAACCACTTCTTATGGTTCTTCTGCGAGTGCAAAATCACCTGTTCCTAATGCTTTTACTGACACATTTCGTCTGGAAATTCTGGTGATAAGTGCAAAACAAGATGCATTGCCATTATTGTAAAGCTAATGATCACATGATCAAGCAATGTCCTAAGTTGAAGGCCAAAGAGGCAAAGAAGAAAGAGGGTGGTTCCAATGAAAATGCTACAAATGCAGCTATTGTTGAGTCTTCTGTGAAAGGAGAATGTGATGCTGATGTTGATGCAGAATGGGCTTTTAGTGGAGAGTGTACCTATAATCTTGCTGTCCATGATGCATGTATATCAATTGTGACAGATTCACATGTGTGGTATTTTGACAGTGGTGCTACAAACACATTACCTCACATTGTGATTTGTTCACCTCTCTTGTCCCTCATGGGAATTTAGTTACTTGTGCCAACAATGCCTCTTATCCGGTTCCAAGAGTTGGAAAGATGGTGCTTACTACTGCAAATGGCATCTCTTTCACACTTGTTAATTCACTTTATGTAGCTGGGATCAAGAAGAATCTTTTGTCTGTATCTGCACGTGCTAGACTTGGTCTTGTAGTCAAATTTATGGATGACAAATGTACAGTACATGATCTCAGTTATGGTGATAAAATTGTTGCATCTGGCATTTTATGTCGTGGGTTGTATAAGCTCACTTTGTATGACAAGTGTGGGAAGAATTTTACAAATGTAGTTGTGGATTCAAAGGCTATTTCAGATGCAAAACTTTGGCATGCACGTCTTGGTCATCTGAATTTTGCAAGTTTGCTGCGTTTGCAAAAATCTGATATGGTTGCTTCTTTTCCGCCTCTTGAAGAACCTGTCAAACATATCTGTGAAGTTGTATTTTGGGTAAGATGCAGCGTTCTAAGTTTCCAAAGGATGGTTCGGTTAGTGCCACATGCAGCTAGAAGCTTGTGCATAGTGAAGTTTGTGGGCCCGTGCAAACTCCGTCCTTGGGCAATTACCTTTTTTTGTGACATTCATTAACGATTACTCCAGGCATGCATGGGTGTATCTGCTTAAAGCGAAGTCCAAAGCTTTTATGTGCTTCAAACAATTTTTGGCTATGGCTGAAAACGTCTCGAAATGTACTATGGGCACCCTCCGTTCCGATCGAGGGGGGGGGGGTATAGGTCTCATGAATTTAATGCATTTCTATCTAGTTGTGGGATAAAACACCAATGTACAGTGCCTTATATGCCTCAGCAAAATGGTGTTGTGGAGAGGAAAAAACAGGTCACTTATGAAAATGGTACGATGTATGGTCAAAAATCAAGCTTTGCCGCATTTGTTTTGGCTTGAGTCCATCATGTGTGCCACTTATGTACTTAATAGGTGACCTACAAAAGCTTTGCAGTCTATTAATCCATATGAATCATGTCATGATAGAAAGCCTTCTATTGAGAACATGCATGTTTTTGGATGTTTGGCATATGATTTGGTGCCACAAAAACAACACAAAAAATTCGATGATAAGGCTGTCAAATGTACTTTTGTTGGTTATAGTGATGAAAGCAAAGGTTATAGGTTGTATCATATGCAAACAAAGCGTATCTTGGTCTCACAAGATATTGTGTTTGTGGAAGATTCTATTCAGCCCTTGCTGTCATGTACTAGAGACAATAATGTAAGCTCACATGACATTTATGACACTTTGTTGCCTCTTTTCAATGGTGGAAGTTCTAATGTAAATTCCAATGAGGAAAAGGTATAGCCTATGGGGGTTTCTGAAAATGTTACACATGAGCCTATTACTGATGGAGATGTACATGATGTACTTGATGAGGAAAGGGTAAAAATAGGCAGGCTAGAGGTATGCCAAAATGGTTGGTGCATACATTGTGTGACAGTAAATTGGATGCATCTTTGTCTAGTCATACTCGTTCAGGCTCTTGCCATGCATCTTATGCATCAGATTGTTATGCTTTGGTTGTGTCTAGCTTACATGATGTTGAGGAACCTCTATCTTTTGATGAAGCACAAATTCAAAAAATTGGATGACTGCCATGTAATCAGAATATGATGCACTCATAGAAAAGGACACATGGACTTTATGTGATTTGCCTCCTCGAAAAAAGGCCATTGGACAAAGTGGGTTTACAAGTCGAAACGCAAGTCGGATGGTGTGATTGTGATCGCGATAAGGCTCAACTTGTTGCAAAGGGTTATGCACAACAAAAAGGAATAGATTATAAAGAGGCTTTTGCTCCCACTTGTTGTATGACTACTGTGCATTTTCTATGTGCATTGGTAGCTCATTTTGGTTGGGAGGTACATCAATCAGACATTGTTACTGCTTTCTTGAATGGTGACATATTTGAGGAAGTTTATGTAAAGCAGCATCACGGTTTTGTCAAGAAAGGACAAGAGGATAAGGTGTGCAAATGTAACAAAGCTTTGTATGGGTTGAAGCAATCTCCTTGTGCTTGGTATGAGAAAATTGACACTCATTTGATCAAATGAGGATTTCATATAACAATCCAACAGGATGCACATTGTATGTAAAGCGTGAGGGTGATGTACTTCTATTGTCGTTCTTTAAGTAGATGATTGCTGATCACTCGACCAAATGAGAGACATATTGCCAAATTCAAGGCTCATTTGAATGATTCTTTAAGTAGATGATTGCTGATCACTGGACCAAATGAGAGACATATTGCCGAATTCAAGGCTCATTTGAATGATACTTTCAAGATGAAAGGTTTGGGGTTGTTGCATCATTACTTATGGATACAATTTAAGCAGTGTGATGGTGGTATTGCCTTGTGTCAGAAAAGTTACATAGAGACATTGCTATGTAAGTTTGGACTTGAGGGTTGCAAACCTATTGCCATTCCCATGGAAACATGTTTGAAATTGAGTCTTCATGATGCTGGAGATCCTCTTGATGTCACTCTTTACCAAACTTCTATTGGATGCCTCATTTATGTATGCAACATGAGGCCGGATATTCAGTTTGCAGTTTCACAGGTGAGCATATTTATGCATAGCCCAGGGTCTAAGCACTGGTAGGCTATCAAGAGGATTTTCTGCTACTTGAGTGGCACTTTATATCTTAGCTTGTTTTATCTTAAGGGGGGATCATTGCCACCAGACTTACATGCTTTTTGGGACTCAAATTGAACTGGTTGTTTTGACACATGAGTGTCCATTGGGTGTTGGACAGGACACTGCCAACACTATCTACACTAACAGTCAGGGCGCATTGGCAGTTTTGAGGAACCCAATCTTTCATGCTCATACAAATCACATTGAGGTGCATTACCACTAGTATAAGGAGTCTAGTCTCTCAGCAAGAGAGATCAGCTTGGCTTATGTACCAACATAGGACAACCTTGTATATCTTTTCACAAAGGCATTGTCTTGTGAGAAGTTCGAAGCTTTCCGCAATGCTTTGGGCTTACTCCCTTTTGTAGACTGATCATGTCCTTAGGGCATGGAACTTCCCTTTACTCTATGTGCCAGCTCTCGTTGACTGCATCACTCCAGGGGGATGTGTTACCATATACATGTGGTAGTGATGTGTGAACACACTTAGGACCATTGGGGCATTTTTTCCCTCTTTAGGAGGTTTTTTTCCTCGTGCATTGTATATACGCCCATCAGTCTAGGGCTATCTATCTTTCCATTGCACACTAAGTAAAACACTCTCTGTTGTGTGCCTTGAGCTTCCTTCGTCTTCTCTAAGCTATGTGTATTTTCCTACAACCCTAATTCCAACACATCCATCCCAACGCCCCTCCAACTACACGAGCCATCACAATAGTAAATGCTTCCAAACAGGTCTAGAAATGCAAGCCAAGTAACACTCAACAAATGAAGTCTAGAGTCCAAGAAAAACGGAATAGGAAATCACCACCATCAAAATACATAGGGGTCCTAAAACAAATGCTCAATACCACGACCAAGTAGGTATGGATAGCCAAATCTATCAACAAGCCATCCTCTTCTGACTCAAAGATGCAAGCCACTGCAAGAAAGTCATCTTCAAGGACACAATTTACCACAGCTAGGAATAGGGCCAATAAAGTACATTACAAGTCCAAAACAACCTCTTCTAGACAACCTACCTATCAAAAAATATGGGTACCTTAGAAGTTGGTACAAGCTCAAAAAAGACAAAGACAAAATCGGATTCCCAAACAAGAACAAATTTTGCACTCATGCTTAATCATTTTGACAAGGACCATAAAGCTTCTGACCATAAAACTATTGGATAGGAAAGCTTGGAAACCGGAAACATTCATCCAAATATTCCCAAACATGTTTCAAAATGGGTTGCCAAGTCACCCCTAACCAAGTTAGAGTCTATATCTACAAGGGCAAAATAGCCTAACGCAGTGGCAACAAAATGGGATTGTACTCCAAACATCTATGTCGAGAGGACCAACCCTATGCAAACCACAACACCACCAAAATTACCTTCATCTAATGATTTTATCTAAGGCTCAAGATTCATATTTACACATCTAGATGCACCCCAAGAATCAATTTTACCAAGTTTTCATCAAAAATGAAAAAGATTCTCACATTGCAAAAAAAGTGCATAGATTTTTCACTTTATATCTATCTATGGATAAACAACATAGGATCTTGGTATAGTAAAAATATAGGCTTCCCTATAAAAGATGGTAAATTATTTAACGTTTCATACTTGAAAGTCGCACTACCATCTTTCTGGTTTCTTCCCACAAGGCTTGTAGCCATGGTTCTTCCACTTCTAAAATAGGCATCATTCCTTGTGACTTGGTCTCACCTCCTGTGTTTACTACTACCCTTTTATCCAATGATATTTCATTTTTAGGTCTCATTCGATCGACAGTTTTGTTTTCCTTGTGCTCATTTTTCCTCTTTGTTTGATGTGTCCAAACTTCCTAACTAGGAGTATGTGCTGTTTTTGGCTGCATTGGAGCTTGAGTGATCTCTATGAGATGTTTGCGAGTACGTCAACCATCTTTTCTCTAAAATATGGTTGTATTTTAGTTTCACCTCATAGTTTTGTAAGAGATCTTCTAATGGCTCCAATACTAAGAATGCACCACCTGATAAAGGTTTAGATGCCTCTGCTCCCTCCACTTTTTCTCTGTTTTCTTTTTTGCGTTTGAGTTGCTCCCTTTTTTGTTGCAACTTTGTCTCCAAGGCCATCTTTTCCCTTAGAGAATATTCCTAGAAGACATGAGTGGATGGAGACAAAGGTCAATAGAGACTGAAGCAACCAACTATACAATGATTGGGAATCAGCTCTATTGACAAGGGAAAGAACAACATCTTAGACTTTGTGCCCATGAAGAGGATTATTTCCCTATCTTAGAGAAAGAACACACATGTCTAGAAGGGGGGTCAATTCTCTCATGAAACCACAACCAAATCTATATTGATGGCAGGCATCTGGTGGCCAACTTTGCTTACCGATGTGAAAGAATTTGTTTGAGGCTATGATTCATGTCAACGAACAAAGATGTTGACAAGAATTGATAGTATGCCACTGCGACCTATGATGGGAGCTCGTGCATTTTCTAGTGGGGTATAGACTTTGTGGGAACACTACAACCATTGGCTTACAAAACTTAGCTGCAATATATAATTGTGGCCATCAAATTACTTAGCCAAATGGGTCAAGGCACGAGCCACTAGGAAGAATGATGCAAATGCATATTCACTAGGTAGTACGTAAGAATGCATATTCAATAGGTAGTACGTACCTCCTATTGAGCTTGTAAGTGATTGCGGATCAAATTTGCAAGTGATTGTAAGTGATTGCGGATCAAATTTGCTTAATGAGGTGATAGAAAACTTATTAGATGAGCTCATGGTAATCCATAACAATTTTGCACCCTATCATCCTCAGAAAAATGGTCAAGTAGAACATACAAACAAAATTTTGAGCTTTGTACTAACTAACATTGCTAGTTTGGGCAAAACAATCAGGAAAATGCATCTTCATTTGGCCATGTGGTTGTATTGAGTTTCGTTCAAAATAGCCTTGAGCATGAATTCTTTTAACTTGGTCTATGGCCTAGATGCAATACTGCAATGGAGTACTTATTGCCCACTCTCAGAGTTAGACACGCGAGTTGAAATGGATAGGGCATGAGTTGTCAGAACGGGTCGAGGACTTAGAACGGTTAGGCGAACAATGATTAGCGGCCATTTCCCATATACATGAACAAAAACAAAAACAAAAATAGTTTTTTGACTCACATTTGCAAACTAAAGTTTTCAAACCAAGGGATTTGGTTTTGGTGTACTCCTTGAAATAGTTTTTTGACTCACATTTGCTGGCTAAAGTTTTGAAACCAGGGGATTTGGTTCTAGTTACTCTTTGAAACAACATATACCCAAGTTCAAGAAAAATGGACATGGTCCTTTTGTCATTGAAGATGTTTCACCAAGTGGTACCGTCAAACTAGCTACCTTAGATGGAAATATCACGGAAATTTGGATTAGTGGATGTCGCCTCCACAAATACCATCTACCCTTGACTAATGATTTTATGCAAAGAATGCATGCAAAAAAGGAAAAAAAATATTAAACAAAAGTAAGTGATTGAGGAGGCCCAAGAGGAAGTGCGCATTTGAGTTTTGAAACAAAAAGCGGCAAGACAACCTATTCCTCAAGCTATACCTCTCAATACCCTTCAAATTCAACTCTAGCAGAGGATGAAGTTGAAATTAATGATGAATGGATGGATGGTCTTGATATGTGCATCACAGTAAATCTGAATGAGCATTACATGGTCAAGGCCTTAGCATATACATGTGCCAGAGTCAATGCGCTCAGTTATTCTACATATTGCAAGGCAACTACTCAGCCACTTGAGTATTGTCAAGCCACTAAAAAAGTCACTCCAACTTTAGAAAAATCAACTTGAATATCATGGTTCATGGATTCTCTTGCCCGCATACTTTTATATGTATAGCGGATGAGCACATGAATGAAGACTTAATCCTGGGCGTTCCATGAAGGCGAACCTATAAAGCAATTCAAGATTGGGATACCAAAATTTTGGAGCCTACACTTAAATGAGGACAGCTTAAGGTACCAATTTCACACATCAAGGAAGAATGAAAAGAAGCTCTCGATGCTTTCCAATCGACAAAGCAGGATTCATCGGATACAATTACAAATGCGGATTTGCCAAAGCTTTCTTATTACAATCATAGCATATAGGGAATCAGACAAATTTGGATACCCAAAATTCAGCTCATCAATTGACCTCAACAAATTTGGGTGCCTAGAAACGTGCTACACACCACAACCAATCCTACTGCGAACCAAACCTACCCACTACAATCAAGGAGATTGCCATTACAAAAAAAAAAAGTGGGTTTGGAAACCTAAGCACGAGCCAAAAATCACGCATAGAGAATGTGGTAAAATGATTATCAGGGAAAAGATTGCAACAATCAGATACAAATGGGTACCAAAAGTTAAACAACCATCCCCAATGGTGACCACATCTTTTAGTCATCATGCAATGTACAATGCATATCACACAATCAAAGAATGAGCTCAATTGCTACAAGATTTACTCTTCAAGAGAGTTCCAACACATGATACCTTGCCATTGGTGGAAACCCCTGAGTGAAATATTCAAGGCCCACCTCTTGCACGACATAGTGTGTTTACACGCATTGACATAACTAGCCTGAGAGGGCCAATCAAGGCCATGCATAGACACGACTTTATAGCCCATGCACTGCACAATCCGGACAATATTCTGTTGTCCTAAAGGACTTGAGCAAGGAGGGAGGGAGAATGTGGACCCAAGCGTATGAATCTAGAAGAGAAACAGGGCAATGTTTTGAAGTGATTGTGGGCTAATGTGCGAATTTTTTTGAGAAAAAATAGATGATATTCCCTAATAACGAGATGAATGGGCAACACAATATGATAACCCCTAGGTTTATGTATATTGTACATACATACCAAAAAGCCAAAAATAATGCAATTTTTACTTGTATCATGTGTTTTTAAGCAAAAATCATGATCAAAATGGAGCAACCACACAAAAATATGGCCAAATAATGACATTAGAAGTGTTTTAGTATTTTTGAGTATGGAATGGAACTTTTCTAAGTAGTTTGATTAATTTCCTTTAATTTTTGCTAATAAAAGCTAATAAACTCCAAAATAAATAAATAAATAAGCAAGAATATCATAATTGGATTCCAAATTCAAATGCCAAATCTTGAAGCTCAATGGGATGGCCATAATTTTTTTGGGACAATTTTGATCAAAAAGCTCGACCGTCACTCGGACTCACTAACCATCTGGAACAAATTGCGATAGAAAGGTCCATGGACGTCGATTTTATGAAATTTTTGATCGAACAATACATTGTGAAGCCTATTAAGATCAATGGGTACGTATAGGATGGGGTGTCGGAAAAGTCCAGGTATGTATAGTCCCTTAGGCCATTTTCCCCCTCATTTCTATTCTAGTCCTTTGAGAGACACCTCTAGCTAGCGGATTTTGGTGACCTTCCAAGCACTTCTACGCACTATTTGTCAACTCTTACTCACTCCAGACATGAGGGGTAAGTTCCTAACTATACCAAGAAGCATTCTGATTATCACTTTGCCGACCACAAGGGCTGTAGGGGGCACGACAACACAGGGCAATTTGGGAAATTTCAGGAACAATGACGAATACACCGAACACACTAGTGGGGGGACACCAAACTTGAACCATAGGATCACACTAGTGGGGGGACACATTGGTAAGCTCCAAAGTGAAAAAAATGCAAAAAAAATGACCTAGTATCTTCGACGTGCCAAAGATGAAGTGCTCAATCTTGGACCAAATTTGACACATGTGTTTATGTCATCATGTTGGGGAACTGTGGGAGTTGGTGGTGCATTAGAATGCCCCTTCAATGACAATAAAGAATCTTTAAATGCCCCTTGTAAATGAAATAGGCAACCATAAACCATAACTTTGTACAATGTATGCAAAAAACAACTTCTCGGCATTTTTGGGAGCATACATAACATGCAAATGAAACTATTTGACCTCAAACCAATGCATCAAGCTCAGATCCATAATATAGACTAGCACTCTATCACATCACTTTACCCATATGGTATCGTACACAACAAACGGTAACCCAAAAAGAAAGCCACTTTATCATATCTGCCTATGCGGTTTGGGATGTCTAACCATATACCTTGACATAAGTTTATGGGCATCTAATAGCTGAAATCAACTCACCAAAAAATATCATAAATCATACATAAACGGCTCGGTTAAATCACGACATCATATGGTACCCTCCTTTGGTAGCACCCCTACACGTGTAGGTAAAACCGGTTATGGAGCAATTAATAATTCTCATTCTTGAGGTGATAACTGAGACCTAAATACATTTATCATCAATTTTCATCAAGCTTTTCAATTGCTTGAGTGGGGTTTCCCATCCGGTGAATCTATTATCTATATAGTGGTTCTCCAAGGAGCATGGAGTCAAAACATTTGGTTGTGTAGTGGGCAGCAATCAGTTTTTTGACCATATCTCTTAGCTCGTGCGTGATTTTCACAGAATATGTTCTAAATGATGTGTTTTATCTCTGGTAAAAAGGGTTCAGACTGATTTGTAACAGTTTGTGAGTTATGACCGAACCAGTGTTCCTACCGCCTCTATGACGTGAAACGAAAAGCTCATTTTGTGCACGCACGTGATCATAAACACATCATGTGCATAAATCAGCATGTTAAACATGATGAAATAATCATGGAGAGACTTCATATGTACTTGGTTAATCCATACATGCAGTGGTATACAAAAAAACAATCACCGAGAGAGGATGACTACTCAGAAAAACGACATAGAGAGAGAGATGATGATGGCTATGGAGTTTAGAGCTTTTCACCATGCTTTAGTGTTGATTAGGGGCTATCAAAAGGCTTCTTGCTTTGCCGCAAGAGAGTGGTGATGAGAGCTACGTAGAGGTATCCGCCACGAGAGCTTCCGGAGAGCACGCACATTGTGAAACGAGAGAGGAGATAGTAAGCAAGTAGAGAGAGAATATCCTTCTTCTTCTTCTTCTTCTTCTTCTTCTTCTTCTTCTTCTTCTTCTTCTCAAGATAGAAGAGCTTATGGAGATGGTGATGAACATATAGCCTTGCGGTAGTAGACGCAACAGAAGGCACTGAAAACTGAGGTGTTTATGCCAATTTATAGGTTTTCCACCTGTCCGGAGTGTGCCTCAAGCTACAGGTAGCGCTACCTCTTAGCCAGGATTAGCTTCGTGCTTTTGGGAAAAAACTCCAGTCTTTGGAACCTTAGCTAGACTATGCCACACTGTAATGTCCCGACATAGTTATGACTTTCTTGTACTGCCTCGACGTATTTATGGTACTGCTTTTATAAAAATAATTCTCATAAAAATCCCGTTTGGTCCCGTTTTTGCTCAGGGTGATTATTTTTAAATCCAACGCAGAATAAAATTAATATTTTCATGTTTAAGTCATCATAAAAAGCACATTGCTTTTCAAAAACTCCAAAAAGCAAGAAAAGCTAAAAATAGCGTAAAAAGGAAAAAAAAAGAAAAATTTCTAAAATTGAACCACGGGTCTCCCTTTTCCACTGGAATAAGAAAGCGAACTCGCTTTTCACTAAAAAGCACTCAAAATTTATGAAAAACTAAAAATAGCGTGAAAAACACTCAAAAAACAGATGTTTACAAAATTGAACCATAGCTTCCCTGGAACACGTAGATCAAGGATCCGACCTTGCTTTTTGCAAGGAAGCACCTAAAAGCATTAAAAAGCTAAAAATAGCATATTTTTTCAAAACTGAATCAAACATCCGTCTTACCTACTGGAATATGGAAATGGTCTTGCTTTTTACTTTAGAACTTTCCAATAGTGTCAATCAAGCATCCTAATTACAAAATTTGGCAAAATAGATATTGAAAGCTATTTTTCTTACTTTTAAAAGAGACCCAAAAATTGGGGATCTTACAACCACAGTACAACATAAAGATCCGTTTGACCTCAGACTCAAGGGGGGCACTTTATACATTATACTTAACCTTGATAGACCTTCACTGGCACACAACTACTGGCTAGTGACCTCAAGTTAAGCTCACTTCAAAAGAGGACCATCAAGTTCATCGGGTGCAACACCAAGGCAAGAAACACAGCCAAGGCCATCACCCACCATAACTAACATAGTAGAAGCTACATAGGGCAAGTTAAGGACATAATTAGCAATACAATGCAATTTTGATCTTAGGCGTGCCGAAGATGATCTGCCATGATTTGAGAACTTTTTGCACATTTTTTCACATGAGCATGATCCTCATACGTGGCACATAGCCTACATCACCTTGTTACACTTTTCCCATGCATATATTAGCCCATGATCACTTTACTGCCCAAAAGAAACTAAAACTGGACCTAACTGACTTTTAGCTTGTTAAATTAGTCCAAACTTTACCAAACACCAAGTCCCAACTCTGTGAATCCAATCAAGCTGACATGAGCCCAAAATGGCCCAAAACCAACCAAGTCTATCGTAGGCACGCCTAAGATAGAACTATCACCAGAGAGGTCTAACTCATCAAAAATCAACACAAAAATTTCTACATGCCTCATCGATAGCACCATGACCATTTTCATCATGTTTGGTAAAGCACAACTCCATCAATCATCACAAGCTTTGAAAATGGAAAAATCAAACTCAAAGCTGTCCATAACTCTCAGTAGGTGTCAAAAATCCATCACACTTTGTACATGTCACCTACAACACAGATACACCATGTGCATCCACTCTGGTGCCAAATTTCATGCATACACACACACTTGCATCTTAGGTGCACCTAAAAAGAATCCCTCAAACATTGTGATTTTCATGCTTCTTATTTGCTTTATGACAATTTCTACTTGTTGGGAATTACTAAAGCTGGTTTGGCAACCAAGCTTGATTAATTTGTGTCAGGTTCTCTCTCATTCACTTTGGGAGCTTCAAAGAAGAAGACCATGAAAGAAAAATTGGGAGAACTTCCTCCATATTAGCAGTTTAATTAGCAGGGTTGCCCATAGCTTGTTGCAACCTAGTAACAAGGTAATTAACAAACATGGGGGCATCATCATTAGCACCTTCATGTGCAAAATCAAAGTTATCAATGTTCATTCTACTCTCTTGGTTACTGTGAACCATGCTTATTAAACTTATGTATAGATTAATTTATGCTTTGATACCCTCAAAAACCTTAGTTGCTACTTTGTGCTTTTGATACCCTCAAAAACCTTAGTCGCTACTCTTCTTTACCTTTAAAAATTAGTTCTCAAGCAGCCACACCGGTGGTAGATTCTGTTGATTGCAAAGACTAGTGGAGAGGGTCTAACATTCCTCGGTTGATTATGGTTCCTGTTGAGATTGCTCGTAGCTCAATAATGGTTAAGCCAAAGGCAAGCCCCAAGAGACTCCATTATTAAGACTATATTTCCCAACAGTGTACCTCGAACTAAGTCCTTCTCAACCAAGATAATAGATCCCTGTCCCACTTACCCTATTGCAATGAATAGGTCCAACCTTTCATGGAAAACTCAAGGACCTCTCTTCTTAATTAAGAAAAGAGAAACCAATAGCTCTGATACCAATGTAATGAAAATGGACTATAAACATTGAGAATAGTAGAATTAAGAGAATTATAATGAGAATTTTTATGAGAGTACTTTGAGAACATAGAGGGTGATCTTAATTAGCAGTAGCAACATAACCATTATACTTAATTAACTTGGCATGAACAATACTTTGTGAGAGAGAGTATTAGAGAACATGACAACAGTTGAGGACTGTATTTACTTGGAGCTGGCAGTCCCCGTCCAAAAGGCTTTTAAATTATAGATTCTCCCATCAAGAGAGACTTGGTACAATACAATCTTTGTGCTCCTTGTGACCTAGGTGATGCAATGAAGATGGAAAGCTTCGTGCATCACAAACATAACATATACTTTGTAAAATCATTAACCATCCCCGGTCTCAGTCCCAAGGCTGTTAGGAAATATGACGTAGCTAAGTAGATAATTGAGTAGATTACTTAATGGAGAGGGATAATTTTCACACACAAGAGATTAGAGAGAGAGAGAGAGAGAGAGAGAGAGAGAGAGAGAGAGAGAGAGAGAGAGAGAGAGAGAGAGAGAGAGAGAGTACACACGATATACGTGGTTCACCCAATGTGGGCTACGTCCACAGGAAAGCAGCCACTCAATGGCTTTAGTACTTCAAAACAAGAAGTAGGTTACAAAGGGATTATACCCTTTTGGAGCTCCCGCCTTGCTTCACTCTCACCACCTCACACCTTGTTGCATCAACTTCACACACTATGAAATGTGTGTAGAAATGGCCTCCTTTTATAGGCCAAAAGGGCTGCCCTCTCTCATGAGAGGCAGCTGTGTGTAGCCGCCCTTTCGTAGATAAGTCCAAATCGGACCCTCCAATCCGCCCATGTGTGGCCGCCCTTGAAAAGACAATCCCGCTTTTGAATTTGGCCACCGGCCACCGGCCATTGACTTCTGACCACCAGCCAACCGGCCAACCGACCGGTCGTTTTCCGACCACCTTTGGCCACCATCCGGCCATAATATTTCGGCAAAAATGAATATTTTGGAAAATTGGTTTCCGGCGAGTGATTTTTATTTCTGGCGAGTGATTTTTATTTCCAGCGAGTGATTTTTCTTCACACACGATGGCTTCTCCTCATAATGGGGGCCTTACAAATGTGCGTTTTTATACAAAAAATTACAAGGGGTAAATCAGGCTCCATACTTAACAATCTCCCACTTGGAGACTAATCTCCAAACCAAACCTGTGACTGCTTTTCATTGTGGCTTCTTATCCTTGAATGCCGATTGAAGATGAGCAAAATCTCAACTTCTCCTTGTTGACCACCTTTGTAAACATGTCTGCAGGATTTTCACTTGTATGCACCTTTCCTAGCTTTAGCTATCCCTCTTTCAAAAGAGTGCGTATCAAGATGGATAGTGCTTTGGCTATCACTGTACAAGACACAACTGTCTTGTTTGAATCCAAGCTCTTCTAAGAATCTGTGAAGCCATAGAATTTATTTGCTTGCCTCCATCATTGCTACATACTCTGCTTCCGTTGTAGAAAGTGAGACCACTTTTTGCAGCTTTGAAGCCCAACTTACTGTTGTGCCTCCAACCGTGAAGACATAGCCAGTAGTGCTCCTTCACGTATCTTTGTCACCTGCCATATCTGCATCAGCATACCCTTCTAGATAAATATAAGTTCCTCCAAAATACAAAGCATTTGTTGTTGTCCCTTTGAGATACCTAAGTATCTACTTCACAGCTTGCCAATGCTCTTTACCTGGGTTGTCCATAAACCTACTTACAACTCCCACTGCATGTGCAATGTGTGGCCTTGTCCAGACCATAGCATACATAAGAGAACCTACCGCTGCATCATATGGAGCTTTAGACATATAGGGTATCTCCTTTTGTGTCTTTGGACACATATCCTTGGTTAGTTTAAAGTGACTAGCCAAATGTGTACAAACCATTTTTGCATTTTGCATTTCAAACCTTTATAGTACCTTCTTGATGTAATCCTCTTGATTATTGTCTTCTTCGTCCTGTCTATTGATATCTTCATACCAAGTATCCTCTTTGCAGCACCTAAATCTTTCATTGAAAAATATTTAGATAGATCCTCTTTTAGGTCTTTGATGTACTGCATGTTAGCACTTGCAATCAGCATGTCATCAACATACAACATTAGGATGATGAACTTCCCATCTCCCAAATTCTTCGTGTAGACGCAATGATCCGTGAATCCATGATCCAACATCCTTCGATTGAACTTCAAGTACCATTGTCTTGATGCTTGCTTTAAACCATACAATCTCTCTTTAATTTTCAAACCATTTTCTCCTTACCTTTTACTTCATACCCCTTTGGTTGAAGCATGTAAATTTCCTCCTCTAAGTCAACGTGAGGGAATGCCGTATTTACATACATTTGCTCAAGATTTAGATCATGAGCAACTACAAGACTTAAGACAATCCTAATTGAGTTCATTTTTACAACATGAGAAAATATTTCATTGAAGTTTTTTTGAGAAAACCCTTTTACCACAAGCCTAGACTTGTACCTTTTCTTCCCACCTTCTTCTTCCTTAGCTTGTACACCCATTTGTTTTGAAGTGACCGCTTACCTTTAGGCAACTCAATCAATTCCCATGTTTGGTTGCGATGTAGTGAGTCCATCTCCACTTGCATGCTCTTCATCCATTCTTCTTTGGATTTGTGATGCATAACTTCTTCGTATGATTCTGGCTCTCCAGAATCTGAGATTAAGATATGGTTGAAAGATGTAATGAAACTTTATGGAGGTCTACTTTCTCTGTAGATCTTCGGGGAATAGGTTGAGGCTCCTCATTTAGTTGACGTTGTTGCACATTGTCATCGTTTGTTGTCCTTGAGTCTTCACCGTCCTCAAGCTCCATGTACTCATCACCTGTTTCTTTTGTTTGTTTTCTTTCCAAGTAATCTTTGTACATAATTTGCTCATTAAAAATTACATCCTTACTCCTAAAGATTTTTCCATCTTCAAGATTGCATAAGCGATACCCAAAGTCACCTTCTCCATGGCCAATGAAGAAATACTTTTTGGACTTTGCATGTAGCTTTGATCTTAGGCTTCTATCTATCTGCGTGAAAGCCTCACACCCAAACACTTTGAGAAATGCATAATTCACCGGTTTAACTGGCCATGCCTCTTCTGGAACTCCCCCATCCAATGCCGCTGAGGGTGACCGGTTGATTAAGTACATAGACGTACTTACAGCTTCCACCCAAAGCTCAAGCAGTAGACCTGCATGTAGCCGCATGCTTCGTGCTCGCTCCATGATTGTTCTATTCATCCTTTCAAAAATGCCATTTTGTGGAGATGTCCTTGGGGTTTTTCTTTTCCTCCAAATGCCATTGCTAGCACAAAAGCTTTCAAAAGCTTTCCTGCAATATTTGCCTCCATTGTCGAAACTGAGGCATTTAACCTTAGTACATGTTTCATTCTACACAAAGGCTTTCCTCCTTTGAAATATGGAAAGCACATTGGATTTTTTCTTCATTACATAAACCCATGTTTTCCTAGTCGCATCGTCTATGAATGTTGCATAGTACAATGAGCCACCAAGTGATGGTGTACTTGCAGGACCCCAAACGTCAAAATAAACCAGCTTAAGTTTTTTATTTTTTCTTTCATTTCTAGATTTTTGAAATTTTACCCTCTTTTGTTTACCATAAACACAATCTTCACAGAACTCTAAGTCCACTTCTCTCAAACCTGGTAGAAGCTTCTTTGTTTGAAGGATTTGCATCCCTTTGGCACTCATATGCCCAAGCCAGTAGTGCCACACCGCACTGACGACTTCTATAGTTGTTGCACAAGCTGAAGTTTGCATGCTAACAATACACAAGTAAAGTGTACCAACCTTTTCTCCCTTGGCAACCACCAAAGATCCCTTTGAGATCTTCCACCGTTTGCTTCCGAATGCAATGTTGTGACCTTCATCGTCCAATTGTCCTATAGAGATCAAATTTTTGCGAAGAGAAGGAACATGCCTAACATCTTTAAGCTTCCATTCATTTTCGTTAGTAGTTTTGACACAATTGTACCTTTGCCAATAATTTCACAAGCTTCATCGTCTCCCAAGTATACATACCCAAAATTACCTTTGGTGTAATCTTGGAAATGTTGCTTGTGTGGTTTTGCATGGAATGAAGCCCCAAAATCTACTATCCAAGAATTAGACACATTTTCTAATCAAAGAATTAGAGCATCTTGCTCTACTTTACTTGCCACATTGGCCTCTGATGTTGGCTTGTTGTCTTGAGACTCTAACTCCTTCTTCTTCTTGGACCAGCAATCCTTCTTGACGTGGCCCTTCTTGCCGCAGTTCCAACATTCAAGAACTGAATTTGTGTGTGACTTGCTCTCTTGAGCGATCACGACCCTTTTGTTTTTGAACCTCTCCTTAGGCCTTCCTCTGTTTCCACTGACAATGCAGCACTTGATGATTCTCTTGTGCTTCTTCTTCGCATTTCCTGGCTTAGGAGAACACCCACACCATCATCAAACTTAAGAGTATTTGTGCCAGAAATAGAATTACTTACAGTCATCACAAGGTTGTCCCAACTATCCGGTAGAGACGATAGTATAAGGAGAGCTTGCACTTCATCATCAAAGCTTATTTTCACCGATCTAAGTTGACTTATGTTGGTGTTAAAGTCATTTAGGTGTTCTGCAACTGAACCATTCTCTGCCATCTTTAGATTGAACAAGTGCTTTATGAGAAATACCTTATTGGATGTAGATGGTTTCTCGTAGAAGTCGTCAAGTGACTTCATCAAGTCCTCCGTGGTCTTCATCTCCAAAACGTTGAAGGCCACAGTTGACACCAAACTTAATCGGATTGTTCCCAATGCCTTCTGATCAAGGACAATACATGCTTCATCTGCCATCGTTGCGGGCTTCTTTGCAAGACCACCTAGGGGCAAATAGAGGTCCTTCTGGTAGAGATAATCTTCAATATGCATCTTCCAATGTTGGTAGTTTTTGCCATTGACTTCTCGATCTTGAGCTTCCCTTCCTCCGCCATTACTCCCACTCAATTCAAGGATTCCTTTTCTTGAGATAATTTAGCTACAAGCAAACCTTTCTCTAATACCAATTGTCATGCAATATGACGTAGCTAAGTAGATAATTTGAGTAGATTACTTAATGGAGAGAGATAATTTTCACACACAAGATATTATAGAGTAGAGAGAGAGAGTACACACGATATACGTGGTTCACCCAATGTCGGCTACGTCCATGGGAAAGTAGCCACTCAATGGCTTTAGTACTTCAAAACAAGAAGTAGGTTACAAAGGGATTATACCCTTTTGTAGTTCCCACCTTGCTTCAGTCTCACCACCTCACACCCACCTTGTTGCATCAACTTTACACACTGTGAAATGTGTGTAGAAATGGCCTCCTTTTATGGGCCAAAAGGGCTACCCTCTCTCATGAGAGGCGGCCATGTGTAGCCGCCCTTGTGTAGATAAGTCCAAATCGGACCCTCCAATCCACCAATGTGTGGCCGCCCTTGAAAAGACAATTCCGCTTTTGAATTCAGCCGCTAGCCACCGTCCATTGACTTCTGACCACCGGCCATTGGCCATTGACTATCGGCCAATTCACCAGTCATTTTCCAACCACTTTTCGGCCACCGTCCGGCCATAATATTCTGAGGAAAAAGAATATTCTGATGAAGACTATGCTCGAGACTGGGCGTGAAAATTTTGGTTTCCGGCGAGTGATTTTTCTTCACGCATGATGGCTTCTCCTCATAACGGGGGCCTTAAAAATGTGCATTTTTAATACAAAAAATTACAAGGGGTAAATCAGGCTCCATACTTAACAAAGGACTCAAACACCTTCGAAGCCTGGACAGAGCTAGCGGGGAATGAGGATAGGGAAGAGGAAGTAGAAATAGCATATGAGAAAGAGATCGTTCCTCACTTATCATCCCTCTTATTGAATAGAATAACATAATAGTATAATAATGATGATGAAGAGGATGGAAAGCTTAAGCATTGAAGCATCGCTCTTGGTTGGATTTGCATTCCATAGCCAAGAGTGTTGGTGTAGGCTCTCAACTTCTCAACAAGCTTGGAGAAGGAGATGAAGATCTTTCACTTTTCACCTCACACAATGAGTGTGTGTGTGTGTGTGTGTGTGTGGGAGAGTATACCCCCTCTCATGCTTGGTCCACCCCTCTCTCTCTCTCTTCCTCTCTCTCTCTCTCTCTCATTATTTAATTATATCTTTTGGACAAGTGTTCTCTTTTTCCTCTTTGAGAGAAAGAGCTCAATTACTTATTTATATGCATCTAAATTCTCATTTGACCCCTTTAAAGCCTATCCAATAGGATTAAAGCACACCATGAGAGAAAAATGGGGAGGATCTTGACATGTTTCTTTTATGATTCTTAAGAGCTCATGTTTGATTTGAACACTATAAGCACCTTAGTAATTTAAGCATGACAATCTTTTATGCCTCTTGGGAGATCATGTTTGAATTGAGCACTTCAACACCTTAGTCATTTAAGCATGACAAGATCCTTAAGCTTAGGCAAGGTTCTCACAAACACCTTAAGCACCTTAGTTAGCAAGGACGACAAGCACCTCAAGCTTAGTCAGCAAGCACAACGAGCACCTCAAGCTTGGGTAGGGTTCCCACCTCAAGGTTAACCCCAACTTGCTTAAGGTCCTAGGTCTAAGGACTTTTAACAACCTTTGGAGGTCTTTAATGAAGCTAACCCTAAGTTATTTAAGCTCCATTAGCTAGCATTGCTCTTTGACAGACCATCTCTCATTTGGAACCCTTTAACTTTGGCCCCATGTTGAGATAGATCCATAAGCACATGTCTTTATTCTAACCCTTGTTCTCGTTTTTTCTCTCACATTAAATGATCAGTTTAATATGAAAAAATCATTTGGGTTGGCTAGATATTAGATTTTATGACAGGAAGGTAGTGATAAAACAATTCTATGAGAGTGAAAGGACAAGGAGTCCTACGATGGACCTGAGGATGCAAATAAGATAAACTTGGTAGGACCCGGAGAAGAGCCACGACCAGCCTACATAGCAACATATCTGAATCCGGAAGAGGAGGAGAAGCTCATAAGTCTTCTCAAGGAGTACAAGGACATGTTTGCTTGGTCATATAAAGACCTGAAAGGAGTAGATCCTACAATATGCCAACACACAATCCCTTTAAAACCCGATGCAAAGCTTAGCCATTAGAGACCTTAAAAATACAATGATATATTTGCTAAGTGTATCAAGGAGGAGACTGATAAATTGAAGGAGGCTAAGTTTATCTACGGGATAGAACACGCCGATTGGGTATCCCATTGTGGTAGTGCCCAAGAAGAATGGTGAACTACAAGTGTGTGAGAATCTAAAGAAGGTTAACTTTTCCATGAGAAGGGATAATTATCCCTTACCTATTACTGACCATGTCCTAGAACGAGTGGCAGGTAAGCAGACATACTCCTTCTTAAATGGGTTCTCAGGGTATAACCAACTCACAATTGCTCTTAAAGATCAATACAAGATAGTGTTTGCCATAGAATGGGATATATACACATATAGGGTGATGCCTTTTGGACTAACCAATGTGCCAACAACATTTCAAAGATCAACGGCACATGCCTTTAAGGAATACTCACATTAAGAAAATTTTGGACTCTCAAATGGGCCCTAAGGGTGGATGCATGAATAGGTGGACCAAAAACCTTGTCCCGGACAGAGGTTTTATAACGATACATAAAACCATCTCTATTAGTTCAATTCGATATATTCTTTTGAATAGCTTTTTAATTAAATATAGAATTTCCACATCTTTTTGTTAAATATAGAAGACGGCTCTGTACCTCTTAACTATGCACGTCAACCAGCTCTTTACACCATTACTATTTCCACGTCTCTTTTTCAAATATAGAAGACGGCTCTATAGCTCTTAACTATGCACGTCAGCCAACTCTTTGTCTTCCCGCTCTCTCGTTTTCCTGTCTCTCTCTAACTCTGTGTAGGAGCACAGATTGCTGTTTACTTACACATCTATTGCTGTCATATACTGCTCTTGCTCTCTGTAGGCCTATCACCTCGCTCAATCTCTCCCTCTCTAGCATGGAGCAAGAATCTCACACTGTGCTCTCAGCCTCACTGTGAACTGTGTGCTAGGTATTTTGTTGATGTGGTCAAGGAATATCATGCTAGGAGAAAGCGGGAGCAGCGTGCTAAGAACAAGCTTGAGCAGGTAGCACGTAAGGAAGATAATGATCAAAATGGTGCTGATGATGCAAAGAGTCAAAGACTTTGCAATGAACTTGTTATGCTCATCAATCGGCGTACAAAGGCCCTCGATGTTGCATAACGCTCAGATATTTTGTGCAAGTTTGTCAATCATCCTTCTCTTGGAGACCTTGAAATACCCAGGGCACAAACAACCTTCGTTGAAGCCATACGCAACACAATATATGCAATCAAATTACCCAAGAGCGGACAAGAGCTCTTTCTTAAAAGGTTCATCACCACAATGCTTATGAATGTTGTGTGTACATCTACCTCAAAAGTGAATGTTTCAGCTGCATCTAAGTTGCTAAATTTGCACAAGAGGAACTTCATAGCTGCAAAGAATCGGTTGAGGGCAGCAGGTGATGGCAATTTGCCAATCTCTTTGTGTGCTTGACAGCCCATGGATCGTGGTTTCATAACACCTGATGAGAAAGAGTTGATCTTCTCTTTTTGGATGTCTAACACTCGTATTTCACCAAATAAGAAGGATGTGTGTAGAAAGCGTATTGGAAGAAATTCATATGTCAAACATACTGTGCATCTTCTTGAACAATCTCAGGTAATAACTTGCTTCACTATATCCATTTTTGTTTTCTAATATTTGCATTCATGACCTATATTCACTATAATTGGGTTGATAAGAGTAGATATGAAATCGGATATGAAGGAAGTTATAAATGGAAATAAGGGGAATCTGTATTTGGTCCTAGACTAAGAGTAGATAAATATTGGATGTGAAGGAGAATATAAATGGAAACATAGTTTTTATCATACGCGTATGTTTGCAAACACATATGATATAAATGGAAACATAGTTTTTATCATACGCGTATGTTTGTAGACGCATACTTTCACACGCGTATGATATGTATAAACTGGTTAGGTAAAAAATTGGTTTACATAACCATTAAAAATCTTTTAACACTTATTTCTCACTGGTATACATCGTGGTTAAGTGTTCACATGTACTGTTTGTCATGTCAGATAGGTAAAAAACATATCTGTTTGAAAGGAAAATACTGGTTTACATATCCAGTAAATTTTTTTTAACACTTATTTCTCACTGGTATACATCGTGATTAAGTGCTCACATGTACTGGTTAGGTAAATAACATACCGGTTTTAAATGAAAAGACTAGTTTACATCAGCAATCAGAACATTTGAACTGGTTGACACTTATATACCAGTGGTACGTACCAGGGACATGTGTTCATTTTTTTAAACACTTATTGCTCACTGGTATACATCGTGGTTAAGTGCTCACATGTATTGGCTAGGTAAATAACATAGCGGTTTTAAATGAAAAGATTGGTTTATATCAGCAGTAAGAACATTTGAACTGGTTGACACTTATATACCACTGGTACGTACTAAGGACATGTGTTCATTTTTTTTAACACTTATTTCTCACTGGTATACATCGTGGTTAAGTGCTCACATGTACTGGTTAGGTAAATAACATACGGGTTTTAAATGAGGTTTACATCAGCAGTCAAAACATTTGAACTGGTTGACACTTATATACCACTGGAACGTACCAAGGACATGTGTTCATTTTTTTAACCATTATTTTTCACTGGTATACATCATGGTTAAGTGCTCACATGTACTGGTTAGGTAAATAAGATACCGGTTTTAAATGAAAAGACTAGTTTACATCAGCAGTCAGAACATTTGAACTGGTTGACACTTATATACCACTAGTACGTACCAAGGACATGTGTTCATTTTTTTAACCCTTATTTTTCACTGGTATACATCATGGTTAAGTGCTCACATGTACTGGTCAGGTAAATAATATACCCGTTTTAAATGAAAAGACTGGTTTACATTAGCAGTAAGAACATTTGAACTGGTTGACACTTATATACCACTGGTACGTACCAAGGGCATGTGTTCATTTTTTTTAACACTTATTTCTCACTGGTATACATCGTGGTTAAGTGCTCACATATACTGGTTAGGTAAATAACATACCGGTTTTAAATGAAAAGACTGGTTTACATCAGCAGTAAGAACATTTGAACTGGTTGACACTTATATACCACTGGTACGTACCAAGGACATGTGTTCATATATACTGGTTTGTTTAACCAATTAAGTAAAAAAACATAGTGGTTTGAAATAAAAATACTGGTTTATAGTAATGTAACAATTTTCCTCAAAGATAATAAAAACCTGTAGTTTTCTTCAATGTTCTTTAACATATATGTCTTTCATTGTAGGTGGAGCTCTTTCTCAAATTCAAAGAACAATACCCTGAAATTGTAATAAGGAAGCGGGCGTTTGAGTACATGAAGCCATATTTTGTGCGGAAATTGAGAGACTGATATACTTGCTGCTGCATTTCACATGTTCAAATGTCCTTCCTAAAGGATGCCATAAATCACATGCGAAGTTCTGTATTCGTTCTGCATGGAAAAGCTTGCCAATGTCAATGCAACATATGCAAAGACAATGGTGGATGCAAGGCACCAAAAAACCCTATCAAGAGTGTAACAGCCTTATTGGACTCTATACTGTGTCCAAAATCAGATACGTCCACCTTCCATGCCCTTGCCTGCTTGAGTGGTCAATGTAAAAGGTGTGGCCCGGATAAGTTAGACTTTTGTGCTGCAGAGGCTGCATTTATTGCTAAAAAGATTGTGGTGAAGATTTTTGAGGACCTAGAAGTAGGAACTGCGTGTGACGGTCTGAAGAAGAAAAGGAAAGTCTTTTCGCATAAGGAAATGTCATGCCAGGATCTCTCAGTCATGTTCAAAGACCATCTTAAGAAATACATAATGCATAATTTTGTGTATAGATGGCAAGCAGAACAATATAAGGAATGTATACAAAGCTTTCCAGAAGATGTTGTTGTGTCAATTGTTGACTTTGCTGAAAATTATAGTTTCAAAGAACAAAATGAGATTCAGTCTATGCACTGGTATTCAAATCAAGTAACTATTTTTGTGCACATAACATATTTCCGAATTGCAGGTAACGACATCACCCTAGATCAGTATTATTTCTTTTGTATTAAGCCTTCAATAATTTTTGACTTTTATATTATGCAGGTGACATCCACAAGACAATTCACTTCTTCATTTCAGATGACAAGCAACATGACACACATTTTGTTCAACACTGTTTATTGAAACATGCGGAATGGCTAAAGCAATTTGGTCTAAACATAAGGCTTCATTGGGTATGGTCTGATGGAGCAGCTTCACAATTCAAAGCAAGAAGACCATTCTATTTCCTTGCCAGGTATACCATGTTCTAACAAACATTATCTGAAGGTGGTTTTAATATAGAGACCTATAATATTGGCATTAAAGTTGTAATAAAATGCTTGTCTAACATCAGTAATATTATAATACGTGTTTTTTTTGGTAATTTTATCGTGCCAAGAGTATATTAATCGTCTTCTATCCATTGAATAAATTGCAGAAACAGTGTTTGTACAGGATGAAAAATGTCTTACAACTTTTTTGGATCTGGCCATGGTAAGGGAGAACACGACGGTGCGGGAGCAGTGATAAAAAGGTCTTTAACTCAATACCAATTGCAGCCAAACTGCCCAAAGATAGACTGTGTTGTAGTGTTGTGGCATTATTGAGACGGACCTTGTCAGATGGTGCTACAGCCACCTATGCATCCCAGGCCCGTTATGTAAGCAGGATTTTTTGGGTGATTGAATTGGGAGATGTAGAAAGGGGAAAAAATTGGGATATGAAGGCTGTAAAAAATACCCGCTCAATGCACTCTATTTTTGCATATTCAGAGCATGATACAACTGCTTTGAGAACACGTTCACTGTCTTGTTTCTGTAGTGCATGTAAACAGGAAAAGTGGAGGAGATGTGTGAGAAAGTCACACGTTCCTTTCCGGACATACCTTATTTTGGAGCCTACGGAAGAAGGGAAAGACGATGACGACGAAATAAATGAGGATGCAGCGTATGAAGGACACTATGACACCCTCAGTAAAGCTCTTATTGTTGGTGATAATTTTGTTGTTCCCGCACCAAATGACAATGAAGAAAAAGTGGATTTCTATATAGTGAAATGCACTGCAGCTATTCAGGAGTTTCATTCAGATGCTCAAGATGACTGGGGCAATATCATTGGGCGAGGATCCTATGCTATCAAAGGGTTTTACTATCGTATGATAAATGAGCAGACTTGCGAGCTTTTGGACAAAAAGCCAGAGGTGTTCATATATTCACATCTTGTTTGGGCAATCAAAATCCCCATGATACCCCATCCCAACAACTCAAAACTATATACAATATCACTTGATGTCATTGAGTCTATCTACAATAGTATGCCTTTTGAGCTGTAACCATCTTAAGAAATGCATAATGCATAATTTTGTGTATATCTGCCTTTAACTGTAAACTGAACTGTCTCCCTCTCTCTCTCTCTCTCTCTCTTTGTCACTTCTCAGTATCATCCCAGTCATTTCTCAGTATCATACCGGTATCATAGCAGTCAATTCCCAGTATCATACCGGTATGATACCAGTATTTTCTTAGTATCATACCAATATCATACATTCCCTCTGTGTGTGTGTGTGTGTGTGTGTGTGTGTGTGTGTGTGTGTGTGTGTGTGTGTGTCACTTCTCAGTATCATACCGGTATCATACCAATCACTCCTCAGTATGATACCGGTATTATACAATTCCCTCTCTCTCTCTTGCTCTCTTTCTCTCTCTCTCTCTCTCTCTCTCATTTCTCAGTATCATACCAGTCACTTCTCAGTATCATACAGGTATCATACCACTCACTCCTCAGTATGCTACCGGTATCATACAAGTCTCTCTCTCTCTCTCTCTCTCTCTCTCTCTCTCTCTCTCTCTCTATGCAACAGAGAAACCTTACACAACACCCCACCTAGATAGGGCCATGGCTACAACCATTGAAGTGTTTTCTTGCTGCCACAACTCTCTCTTTGTCTTTGTCACTCTTCAATATCATACCGGTATCATACCAGTAACTCCTCAGTATCATACCGTTATCATACTAGTCCCTCTCCCTCTCTCTCTCTCCTCTCTCTCTGTCTCTCAGGATCATACCGGTCACTTCTCAGTATCATACCAGTCCCTCTCTCTCTCTCTCTCTCTCTCTCTCTCTCTCTCTCTCTCTCTCTCTCTCTCTCTCTCTCTCTCTCTCTCTCTCTCTCTCTCTCTCTCTCTCTCACTTCTCAGTATCATACCGATCACTCGTTAGTATCATACCAGTATCATATTAGTCACTTCACTGTATCATACCGGTATCATACCAGTCACTTCTCAGTTTAAGACTGTGTGTGTGTGTGTGTGTGTGTGTGTGTGTGTGTGTGTGTGTGTGTGTGTGTGTCACTTCTCAATATCATACCGGTCACTTCTCAATATCATACCGGTATCATACCATTCACTTCAAAGAATCATACTGGTATCATACAAGTCACTTCTCAGTATCCGAATCTCTCTTTCTCTCTCTCTCTCTCTCTCTCTCTCTCTCTCTCTCTCTCACTTCTCAGTATCATACCAGTCACTGCTCAGTATCATATCGGTATCAGACTCTCTCTCTCTCTCTCTCTCTCTCTCTCTCTCTCTCTCTCTCTCTCTCTCTCTGCAAGATACTTCAAATATAGAAAACAACGTATTTCCGTGCAACTTGCTTGTAAATGTATTATACATGAATTCTGTTACATTGCTTGACAAGAAGGCTGTGTAATTCTCCATTTACATCCATCGACAAAAAAATACATCGACAAAAGTTGCCCACTTCACAGACTTTATGAAGCTTTCTTTTTATTAAAAAATCTGTTCCTTTCTTCTTGAAAAAGTCAATCCGCCATTTCCAATAAAAATGACGCACATAGGTGTCGTCAGGTTGTCCGTCTGCACAAATTACAGTCCTCTTTATATACTCAATTCGGTTCTTAGACTACAACCAGTGTGCCAGCCAGTTTATGATAGTGGTTGACAGAAACCAGGCGCGCACTTCTTTAGACTGCTTTTCTAGCTTGGGAAAAACAAGAAATGACCCCAATGGATTAAACATTAGCTTATATCTAAAATCATCAAAGATAAGTGTGTCAGGTGGTAGGTCAGGAAAATTTTCGAGATTCTTGTGGAACACCGGTTTATCTGTCGCGCCCAATTTAAAAGGGGCCCTTGTGCACTATTCCTGACTTACCACTCTATTGAATCTTTTGTGGTGGTCAGGGAACACTCTCGCTAGATTGTGTTTGAGCTTCTCAAACTTGCAACAGCTCCATATCCACACTTCGAACCATCTGAAACAAAAATTCAGAAACACTTCTGCATCGGGCCTTACCCAAAACTGTGTATCCCCTTCAACAACATACCGCATTTCTGGCCAATAGGGCAATTCTTCACCATATTTTCCATCAAATTTCTTGAGCAGTAATCCATTAAGGTCCAAAATGAGAACCCTACGCTGGACGCTCAACGGAGGTGGTGGCCTTGGCCATATTAGTGGGATTCTTTTGATTAGTCTAAACCATAGAGGAAACACGAGCACTGCAGGAGACAACACGCAATTCCATATTGCACGAATGTCAGCCCTGAACCTATCTGCAAGGCTCCATTCTTCAACTGAAAACATATCTGCAGATGAAAAATTACACAAGACTCAAATTTAAATATGCAATTAGGACATATCTATAGATAGAAATCATACAATAAAAATACACAATGTTCAAAAATTAGGCACAAGATGAAAGAGACGTCGAATGGGAAAGAAAGTTATATTAATTTCAGAAGTGGTTACATAAAAAGAAACATAGGGGGGGCAAACTATAATCTTTTGCAGGCTCTGGGTTTAGGGTCAAAACTTGTGCCGGTATTCTGCATCTCCTTAGTGTCTTCTATGTCCATCTCCTCTTCTGGTTGCCCCTGGGTCTCTTCCTCTTCCTTGCTTTTTTGCTCCATTTCAGGCTTCTCATCTCCAGTCTTCTCGATTTTTTTTCTTTTTACCTTTCTTATATGATGAGCAAGGGTCTCCTTGGGACTTCCCTCCAGCCTGACATCTACACGACCATCAGCTTTAGAAAGCTGTGCAGCAAAAAATCACTTATTAGAGCCATAATCAATGAAAAAACTTACTCTTGGCACGTTGGCCTCGTTTTATCGGGGTCTTTGATCTTGTCACCCGCACGCCAGTGTCTAGCAACACATCGTCTTCCTCATTCTGGGGTTTCCCTTCAGCACCAGTCGTTCTCTGCTCCTTTACCTCAAAGTTTTGTTCTTCTTCTGTTGTTTCCGAAACAGGTTTCTCAGCATTACCAGGGACATTTTCATCAAGCAATACCTCCACAGGTGTCTTGTATGCAGGCGTCACTGCATCGTTCCCTGTGTCTTTATCGGCAGTAGTTCTGAAGCAGCTTGACTCTGAAAAAACATCAGAGAAGAAAAAAATCAACCACCTGATTACCCATTGAAACAATTTTCTCACCTGTTTTTGGGCATGGTTCAATTGGATTCTTCTTTAGAAGGGATTGGTCTTCTGCAGAAATAACTTCGGGGCAATTCTTAAGCATGCACTTTCCTTTCTCAACCAAGTGAGCATAGCAGAATGCATGGTATGCATGTGAACAAGGCAATAGAACAACATGGCTTGAGCTATTGTGATCATGAATTTTTACACCACAAGCATTGCACACATGAATGAGAACAACACTATGTCCAAGAGCTGAAACTCGTGTAGGCAAGACTATGGTTTCAGGTAGCATTGTTTGACTAATCATGTCTGACACAAACGTGACATAGAGACCAAAGGTTTCCTCACGCTCCAAGCATTTGGATAATTCTTCCTGTAGGCAAGAGACCTCTGTTATCATACAATGTCAAACAGGTATTAAATCGGTATGAATGCTTGAAAATCGATATAATGATGTTATCATACCGGTATGATTACATCCTGTCGGTATGATGTTATCCCACTGGTATAATGTTATTATACTGGATAGTATAACATCATACCGGTAGGATAACATCCGGTAACATCATACCGGTAGGATAACATTATACCGGAAGCTTAACATCAAACCGGTTGGATCTAACCATACCGGTCGGATGTAACCATACCGGTAGGATGTTATCATACCGGTAGGATATAATCATACTGATAGGAGGTAATCATACCAGTAGGGTATAATCCAACCGGTATTGTCATCTACCCTTACTGAATATGATATAATCCTACCGGTATGAAAAATCATACCTTATGGTACTTTGCAGGTATTATACTACAATCAGATGGAGTTAAAAGCATACATGTGCCTGCTGTAGGGTGGCTTTTGCTTGGTCAAATGTTTCTTGGAGGCTGTCAAGCAAGCCTGTTGGTACATTGGCATCGTCAGGGAAGTGCATTCGGATGGTGTCAAGGGCACCCTCGCAACGGTGCACATCATCCCCGGGGAGGTCACCTAATCAAAATGTAACCTATCACGTGAGTTCAACAGAAGGGTATTTAAAGTTCTTGAAACTCACAGAAATATATATACAGAAGGAAATTATTTTTTCAAATTTGAAAAAAACTTACAGATTCTAAAAGTAAAGGGTACATTATATTCTTAACAAAATTCACAAATAAGGGGTTTTACAAACATGTCTTGAACGCGCGTGATATGGTAGTTTTACACATAGTGAACCCCTCGAGACATCATCAACAGATTTGACCACTGAATCCTTAGCCTTCTGACACTCGGCTGATACATTGTCATGAGATTTTCTAACCTCAACAAGAAGTTCTTGCAAGGAAGTGGATACTTCAACACTAAACGCAGACTGAGTAGTCGCAAAAAGCCCACTTCCGACTAGTGTACTTCCGGATGGGTTATTTACTAAGAAGATGGCAAAACCACTTGGGGTTCCTGTGGATACTTGGGAACTCTAACTTTCATTGTTCTCTTTTCCTATCTAAGTGACCTTCATTGGTCACATTCTTCACCACCTCAGTTGCAAACTCAGCCCACTTTACCGGACCTGTGCATATGAAATAAACATATCTGCGTGCAAACTTGACTCCCAGAAGATAGTTTGGTGGTTTGGATTGGTACACCTGCTTGTAGAGCTGGTAGAGTGCCTTGTAGTGATCTGGCCTTGCTGTTTTTAAAAACACTTTTTTCTCCTTCACTGGAAGACACGTGAAAACTTTCATCCAGTCGGATATGGGCACATCTGCATCTGTCAACTTCCTAACATCTTTCTTCTCAAGACTTAACCCATCTTCCCTGTGAAAATCCTCCTTTTTCGTGCAGAATGCCTTTAATGGCACCTCCACATCGTTGGGGTGAACAAAGCGGCTGATTTTGGGAGGAGGCTGTAACTTCTGTCTCTGAAAGGAATAAATCCATATTCATTACTCAATGTATCCACACCTCAGTACTCTACTACACATACAGGCCCGCTGTACACAACACAGAGAGAGGTGACATACCTTCGTGGGAGAATATCGGGTCTTTGTGGGGGAGACCTGTCGGGCTGCATTCCTCTCTTTCTTAGGTTGCTATCCATAGCGAAGGATAAGCAGCATGCACAGGGGGCTGTAGAGTGAGCTGAGAAAGGCGCAGAAGGACAAAGGCACAGAGATACAGAGAAGTCACAGTCATGAAAACATTCGACTAAACATTCGTTCTGATGTGGGCTCCACACGTGTTTTTGAATCTTCCACATGATTTTTAAGATTTTTTATCCTCCACACGATTATTTAATTCAAACAATTCTTTCCTATAACACCAGTTTCATACCCCCTAAATTTTAAGCCTCTAAAAGCAACTTTCAACCGGTTAAAACTGGGCCATCTATTCATGCATCCACCCCTAAAGGACTTTGAAGTTCTCCTCCTTGTCCAAAACGGGTGTATGGTAATACCAATGAAGTCAAAACATGTTGGACCTTTTGGATTTAGAATGTATTCATCAAAATCTATCCATTGCTATGTAGCATGCCATCAGATTCCTTATATTCTAGAAGATTCTATTTTTTGATGTGACAACTTTGTCTTATAAATGGAATCTCTCTCCACATTTCAGCTTCAGTGGGGAGGCCATAACTTCCACAAATAAAATCCAAATTTGTGTGAGTTTGGGGATTTAAAACCTACCTTCTAAGATCTTTCCAATGATATGCTGGTTGATAGGGTTTTGACAAAGCGTTTATGTACTTCACTAGGTAATCGTTGCCCACTTTGGACAAGAGAGGCAAAGTCAAACATCCTTATAGGGCCCCTTTAAGAGTCCAAATTTTCCCTAATGAGGATATTCTTGGAAATATACATGTATGGCTTATGTGTGTACTCTCTCTTGAGAGATGAACATATAGAGAACCTCAAAAATGTATTCAAGAAGTGTAAGACTTATAAGATCTATCTGAACCCAGAAAAGTGCGTATTCATAAGGAAGAGAATGGACTCTAGGAGGGCCTCTTTATTTGGGATTTTAAGGGAGTAAAACCTTCAGTATTAAGAAAGAAATTGAAGGACAAATTTTGACTTCAAACAGGTAAAATGGTTAGTTTATTTGAATTCAAAATTTCCCCCCAAAATTAAATTTAAAATCTAGCGGGAAAAAATTTATCAAGTAACATATCTATGGAAAGAACTCGAAATGTAGATTGTAGATCTATAATCTCTACTCAAATTGGAGATCATATGTAGCAGTTATGGAAGGTTGAAAATCATGTTAAGTATGGAGCCTGATTTACCCTTGTAATTTTTTGTGGTAAAAGCGCACATTTGTAAGGCCCCCATTATGAGGAGAAGCCATCGTGCGTGAAGGAAAATCACTCACCGGAAACCAAAATTTTCACGGACAAGAATCAGGGGCAACTTTAAAGGCCTCGGGGGCAAAGGCCCCCGAGACTTTTTTTTCCCGCCGGAATATTATGGCCGGACGGCGGCCGGAAAGTGGTCGGAAAACAACCGGTTGGTTGGCCGGTGGTTGGAAGTCAATGGCCGGTGTCCGAATTCAAAAGCGGACTTGTCTTCTCAAGGGCGGCCACACATGGGCGGATTGGAGGGTCCGATTTGGACTTATTCGCACAAGGACGGCTACACATGGTTGTCTCTCATAAGAGAGGGCAGCCCTTTTGGCCTATAAAAGGAGGCCATTTCTACACACATTTCATAGTGTGAAGTTGATGCAACAAGGTGAGTGTGAGGCGGTGAGAGTGAAGCAAGGCGGGAGCTCCATTAAGGGTATAATCCCTTTGTAAACTACTTCTTGTTTTGAAGTACTAAAGCCATTGAGTGGCTGCTTTCCCGTGGACGTAGCCCACATTGGGTGAACCACGTATATCGTGTGTACTCTCTCTCTCTCTCTCTCTACTCTATAATCTCGTGTATATAAATCTGTCTCTCTCCATTAAGTAATCTACTCAATTATCTATTTAGCTACGTCTTATTTCCTAACAACTGGTATCAGAGCAAGGTTTGCTTGTAGCTAAATTATCTCAAGGAAAGGATTCCTTGAATTGAGTGGGAGTTATGGCGGAGGAAGGGAAGCTCAAGATTGAAAAGTTCAACGGCAAAAACTACCAACATTGGAAGATGCAGATTGAAGACTATCTCTACCAGAAGAACCTCTATTTGCCACTAGGCGGTCTTGCGAAGAAGCCCGCAACAATGGCAGATGAATCATGGATTGTCCTTGATCGAAAGGCACTAGGAACAATCCGGTTAAGCTTGGCGTCAACGGTGGCCTTCAATGTTTCGGAGATGAAGACCACGGAGGACTTGATGAAGTCACTTGACGACTTCTACGAGAAACCATCGGCATCCAATAAGGTATTTCTTATGAAGCGCTTGTTCAATCTATAGATGGCAGAGAATGGTTCAGTTGCAGAACACCTAAATGACTTTAACACAAACATAAGTGAGCTTCGATCAGTGAAAATCAATTTCGATGACGAAGTGCGAGCTCTCCTTATACTATCATCTCTACCGGATAGTTGGGACAGCCTTGTGATGGCTGTAAGTAATTCTATCTCTGGCACAAATACTCTTAAGTTTGATGATGTTGTGGGTGTTCTCCTAAGCGAGGAAATGCGAAGGAGAAGCACAGGAGAATCATCAAGTGCTGCACTATCAGTGGAAACAAGAGGAAGGCTTAAGGAGAGGTTCAAAAACCAAAAGGGTCGTGATCGCTCAAGGCGGAGCAAGTTACGCACAAAGTGAGTTCTTGAATGTTGGAACTGCGGCAAGAAGGGCCACGTCAAGAAGGATTGCTGGTCCAAGAAGAAGAAGGAGACAGAGTCTCAAGACAACAAGCCAACATCGGAGGCCAATGTGGCAGGTAAAGTAGAGCAAGATGCTCTAATTCTCTCATTAGACAATGTGTCTAATTCTTGGATAGTAGATTCCGGGGCTTCATTCCATGCGACACCACACAAGCAACATTTCCAAGACTACACCAAAGGTAATTTTGGGTATGTATACTTGGGAGATGATGAAGCTTGTGAGCTTGTCGGCAAAGGTACAGTTTCTGTCAAAACTGCTAACGGACATGAATGGAAGCTTAAAGATGTTAGGCATGTTCCTTCTCTTCGCAAAAATTTGATCTCTACAGGACAATTGGACGATGAAGGTCACAACATTGCATTTGGAAACAAACGGTGGAAGATCTCAAAGGGATCTTTGGTGGTTGCCAAGGGTGAAAAAAGTCGGTACACTTTACTTGTGTACTGTTAGCATGCAACCTTCAGCTTGTGCAGCAACTACAGAAGTTGACAGTGTGGTGTGGCACTACCGACTTGGGCATATGAGTGCCAAAGGAATGCAAATCCTTCAAACAAAGAAGCTTCTACCAGGTTTGAAAGAAGTGGACTTAGAGTTCTGTGAAGATTGTGTTTATGGTGAACAAAAGAGGGTAAAATTTCAAAAATTAGGAAATGAAAGAAAAAATAAAAAACTTGAGTTGGTTCATTCTGATGTTTGGGGTCCTGCAAGTACACCATCACTTGGTGGCTCATTGTACTATGTAACATTCATAGACGATGCGACTAGAAAAACATGGGTTTATGTCATGAAGAATAAATCCGATGTATTTTCCATATTTCAAAGGTGGAAAGCCTTTGTGGAGAATGAAACAGGTACCAAGGTTAAATGCCTCAGATCCGACAATGGAGGCGAATATTGCAGCCAAGCTTTTGAAAGCTTTTGTGCTAGCAATGGCATTTGGAGGCGAAGGACAACCCCAAGGACACCTCAACAGAATGGGATTTCGGAAAGGATGAACAGGACAATCATGGAACGAGCACGAAGCATGCGGCTACATGCAGGCCTACCGCTTGAGCTTTGGGCGAAATCTGTAAGTACGTCTGTGTACTTAATCAATCGGTCACCCTCAACGGCATTGGATGGGGGAGTTCCAGAAGAGGCATGGACAGGTAAACCGGTGAATTATGCATTTCTCAAAGTGTTTGGGTGTGAGGCTTTCATGCACATAGATAGAAGCCTAAGATCAAAGTTAGGTGCAAAGTCCAAAAAGTGTTTCTTCATTGGCTATGGAGAAGGAGACTTTGGGTATCGCCTATGGAATCCTGAAGATGGTAAAATCTTAAGGAGTAGGGATGTAATTTTTAACGAACAAAATATGTACAAAGATTACTTGGAAAGAAAACAAACAAAAGAAACAGGTCATGAGTACATGGAGCTTGAGGACGGTGAAGACTCAAGGACTGCAAACGGTGACAATGTGCAACAACGTCAACCAAATGAGGAGCCTCAACCTATTCCCCGAAGATCTACAAGAGAAAGTAGACCTCTAGAAAGGTTTGTTCCTTCCTTCAACCATCTCTTGATCTCAGATTCTGGAGAGCCGGAATCATATGAAGAAGCTATGCAACATGAATCCAAAGAAGAATGGACGAAGAGCATGCAAGTGGAGATGGACTCAGTACATCGCAACCAAACATGGGAGTTGGTTGAGTTGCCTAAAGGTAAGCGGGCACTTCAAAACAAATGGGTGTACAAGCTAAAGGAAGAAGAAGGTGGGAAGAAAAGGTACAAGTCTAGGCTTGTGGTAAAAGGTTTTTCTCAAAAGAAAGGTATTGACTTCAATGACATATTTTCTCCTGTTGTAAAAATGAACTCAATTAGGCTTGTCTTAAGCCTTGTGGCTGCTCATGATCTAAATCTCGAGCAAATGGATGTAAATACGGCATTCCATCACGGTGACTTAGAGGAGGAAATCTACATGCTTCAACCAAAGGGGTATGAAGTAAAAGGTAAGGAGAAAATGGTTTGCAGATTAAAGAAGAACTTGTATGGTTTAAAGCAAGCATCAAGACAATGGTACTTGAAGTTTGATTGATAGATGTTGGATCATGGATTCACAAGATGCAACTCGGATCACTGCGTCTACACAGAGAATTTGGGAGATGGGAAATTCATCATCCTAATGTTGTATGTTGATGACATGTTGATTGCAAGTACTCACATGCAGGACATCAAAGACCTAAAAGAGGAGCTGTCCAAATCTTTTTCAATGAAAGATTTAGGTGCTACAAAGAGGATACTTGGTATGAAAATATCAAGGGACAGGACGAAGAAGAAAATAAAGCTATCTCAAGAAGATTACATCAAGAAGGTACTAGAAAGGTTTGCAATGCAAAATGCAAAACCAGTTTCTACACCTTTGGCTGGTCATTTTAAACTAACTAAGGATATGTGTCCAAAGACACAAGAGGAGATAGCCTATATGTCTAAAGTTCCATATGCTGCAGCGGTAGGTTCTCTAATGTATGCTATGGTCTGGACAAGGCCAGACATTGCACATGCAGTGGGAGTTGTGAGTAGGTTCATGGACAACCCAGGTAAAGAGCATTGGCAAGCTGTGAAGTGGATACTTAGGTATCTAAAAGGGACAACAACAAATGCTTTGTATTTTGGAAGAACTGATATTTTTCTAGAAGGGTATGCTGATGCAGATATGGCAGGTGACAAAGATACTCGAAGGAGCACTACTGACTATGTGTTCACGGTTGGAGGCACAACAGTAAGCTGGGCTTCAAAGCTGCAGAAAGTGGTTTCACTTTCTACCACGGAAGCAGAGTATGTAGCAATGAAGGAGGCAAGCAAAGAAATTCTGTGGCTTCACAGATTCTTAGAATAGCTTTGATTCAAACAAGACAATTGTGTCTTGTACAGTGATAGCCAAAGCGCTATCCATCTTGCGAAGAACTCAGCCTTTCATTCAAGGACAAAGCACATTGAGGTGAGATATCACTTCATACGCACTCTTTTGGAAGAGGGACAACTAGAGCTAGGAAAGGTGCATACAAGTGAAAATCCTGCAGACATGTTTACAAAGGTGGTCAACAAGGAGAAGTTGAGCTTTTTCTCATCTTCAATCGGCATTCAAGGATAAGAAGCCAGAATGGAAAGCAGTCACAGGTTTGGTTTGGAGATCAGTCTCCAAGTGGGAGATTGTTAAGTATGGAGCCTGATTTACCCTTGTAATTTTCTGTGGTAAAAGCGCACATTTGTAAGGCCCCCATTATGAGGAGAAGCCATCGTGCGTGAAGGAAAATCACTCACCGGAAACCAAAATTTTCACGGACAAGAATCAGGGGCAACTTTAAAGGCCTCGGGGGCGGAGGCCCCTGAGACTTTTTTTTTTCGCCGGAATATTATGGCCGGACAACGGCCAGAAAGTGGTTGGAAAACAACCGGTCGGTTGGCCGGTGGTCGGAAGTCAATGGCCAGTGGCCGAATTCAAAAGCGGACTTGTCTTCTCAAGGGCGGCCACACATGGGCAGATTGGAGGGTCCGATTTGGACTTATTCGCACAAGGGCGGCTACACATGGCTGTCTCTCATAAGAGAGGGCAACCCTTTTGGCCTATAAAAGGAGACCATTTCTACACGCATTTCATAGTGTGAAGTTGATGCAACAAGGTGAGTGTGAGGTGGTGAGAGTGAAGCAAGACGGGAGCTCCATTAAGGATATAATCCCTTTGTAAACTACTTCTTGTTTTGAAGTACTAAAGCCATTGAGTGGCTGCTTTCCCGTGGACGTAGCCCACATTGGGTGAACCACGTATATCGTGTGTACTCTCTCTCTCTCTCTCTCTCTCTCTACTCTATAATCTCGTGTATATAAATCTGTCTCTCTCCATTAAGTAATCTACTCAATTATCTATTTAGCTTTGTCTTATTTCCTAACAAATCATAAAATATTCCTCCCCCTTTTTTGGGGAAAAAGGGCATCCTTTGACCACTTCTTACGCCTCTCTTACACACCCACCATTCTTGCACACATGGCATGTATCTATTTGTCCAAAGGTTAATCACCTCCATAATCTCATGGAAAATAAAGAGGCCCTCCTAGACCCCACCCTCTTCCTAATGTATGGTTAGTCAAGGCAGAATCCTAGGACATGTATCCTAGGACATGTTTTCTCGGAGAATGGCATATCTACTCATTTAGACAAGAATAAAGTAATTGTAGAGATGCTTAGACCGAACAATGCAAAGCACGCACGATGCTTTGTGGGAAATTTTGGTTACTATAGAAGGTTTATATACATGTATGTAGTCATTGCTCAACCCCTGTATAGACTTATAGTAGCCTTTGTATGGACGGATGAGTGTGAGGAATCATTTGAAAAGTTGAAGAAAACACTCATATCCGCTCCAACACTGAAAGCATCGGGCGGATTGGGAGAAGATCTTTCATGTTCATATTGATGCTTCAACATTTGATATTGGATGCATCTTGGCTCAACTAGGAGAATGTACGGTCTCCGACCCCGAGCTAAAAGAACACCATTGTACCATAAAACAATCATAATGGAAAAAGTTACTATTTTTAGTAGTTTTTCAAAATTTGTCGATGCCATGATGTTTAGAATGTCATAAAGCTTCCAAAAGTGAATTAAAATAATTTTTGTGGAAAATTTTCAAAAATAGTAAGTTTTTGGTCACCCGACTCGTCAGTTTTGACCATCTCGAAAAACTGCACCCGTACCCCAAATTTGAAAAAAAGGCATTTTCGGACACCGGGGGCTACTAAATATGGCGGGTACTCGGATAGGTACACCTTAGTTAGAGCTTAGTATAGAAATTTACGACATTAAATTCCGATTCGTATCGCCCGTTTTAGCCTAAAGTCAAAAATTTCCTAAGGCTGTGCGGCGAGCACCGGGGCTCGGGGGCTGTGTGGGAATAGGTCCCAGGCCACTGGGAGCTTGCTTTAGTAGCTAGGGGGCGCCCTCTCATCTCTAGGGAGTTGTGGGAGACTTGCCATGCTTGAGAGAGAGTGTGAGAGTCAGTTAGACTAGCTAACTAGAAACTTGGTAGGCATGTAACTGAGTTGCCTTGCATGAGTTGAGAGCTCCCTCAGATGCATTTAGCAGCATGGTTCGATTTTCAGCTTGGGAGAGCCTATATAAGAGTGTGCTCACACACACACACACACATATATGCACACACACACACACTCAGTACACACACACACACACACACACACACACTTATACACACCTTGGGGAGGTGTTGCCGGCACACATAGCTTTGGAGAAGAAGCAAAGGAGGGAAGTGCTGCCCGATTCTCATCTCGAGAACTCCATTGGATCAGAATTTTGAGTAGATTTCAACCCTAATCACGGTAAAATCAAATTTATTTTATGCTTTGCTGCAAATCTCTCTATCATTCTCTTAATCCCGCAACTATTATGCTTAATCATAGCTAAATTACTCAATAGATGCTCTCTAATTCTCCATATGATTAGTCTATTGCATAATCTTAATCTAATTGTTAATTATGCAAGCAATTAACCTCTTCTAATCATAGATTAATGCATGATTAGTAAAAAGAAAATCTCCCGCTAGTCATCATAGTAAATAAATGTCAAGCCAACAATGATGTGGAATTGGTCAATTTCACCCTATTACCACACAATGTTTGAGTAACTAAGTTAGATTCAATCTGTTCATAGATTAGGATGTAATTAAGAGTAATTAATCCATCATTAATCTACTAGGAAGGGGGAATCCTCTCACCTATGTATATGGTAGTTGTGCATCTCTCTACTTACATTAGGAAGGGGATTGAGCATGTCTAATTCACCCCTCTAGTAATTTGATTAAGTAAAAATCTGAAATTCCTAATTACCTAGACCAAGTATTTGACTTTAGAGCCAATTCCCGCAAGAACAAGTAAGGTACTTGTTGGGGTATAAAGCCCAATGTGGTCGCCCAGGTAAGTGGGCGGGCCGCCAGGTATGTACACATATTCTTTTGTAAAAACCTAATAAGAACTCACTATGCTCTACACATTACAGTAGAGCGAGTTCACCATATCGTCGTGCTCTTCTTCTCGCACTCTCTCTCTCGTCGCACTTCCGCTCGTACTCCTTCAACTGGTATTAGAGCTCAGATCGAGGCTCGGGGCAGCACTGCAAGAGGCTAGAGTCACCAACTCAGATTGGAGTGAAATTGTTGTCAGAATTTCATTCTAAGGTCATCTCAGTAACCGTTCGGCTTCGACAAAGTTCTGCGCAGGCCATTTTCAACTACGTGGTCTCAGCGGGTGCAGATCCGACTCTGCAAATTTGGGGTTTTCGGCGTACGACTGCAGGTGCTGAGGATATCGACACTCCCAGAGTGTTGATTTGTGGCTGTCTACACATCGAAGGACGGCTCAGAATTCTTGGAGGCGTGTCACATACGACACGGGCGCATCTACACACAGAATGTAGGCGACATCCACTAGTTCATCAGGTAGCTTGTGTTTGCTGCTTGATATTCCAGATTTCATCCTAACATTGCAGGTACTTCCACATGGGATGTATTGTCAGAGATGATGTATGTCTGTTGAGGGTTTGCTGGCTGTGAGTCACACAGCAAACAACCGCCGCAACGGTTATAGCATAAAGTGGGAAATTTGTGGATGTATGACTTTGTGGGAAGTCTATGTACTGTCAGATTTACTCCAGCCTTTGTTGAGGGTCGAGTGAGGTTTTATTGAGCTGGGGGATTCTAGAATGTTGAGATCCTTTCGGTGATAGAGGTCTTGGAGCGATCCCTCGAGCACCCTTAGATAGACAGCTAGGATGTATTGACTGTGAGTTAGACAGTTGGGATTGCATCTTTGCTTTACTGCCGTTGAGGCATTGTCGCAGTCTATGCTTACAGGACAGTTAGAGACAGTACAGGTGCAGGACAGGTTTACCCAGAGCTTACAGTGTCAGAGAGGCAGTGGTTTTTTGAGCTGTTTTTTGGTCTGTTTTTAGTACACCAGAGCCATTTTACAAAGGAGACTCTGCCAAAATTTCTGCAGAATCTGAAGCTTTCTTGGTTCATTTGACAGGTTGATATTGGTTCAGAGGTCATTTTACAAGGGAAACTCTGCCAAATTTTTCCCAGGAAAGTAAACTACTGTGAAGCGTAGCTATGGCTGGATCACAGGACACTGCTCTTTACAATATCAAGAAGTTGGATGGAACCAATTTCCCATTGTGGAAGAAGCAGATTTGGCACGTGTTGGTACAAAAGAAGCATATAAAACCTATAAAGCTCAAGCGGATAAAACCAGAAGATATGGACGAAGATGAATGGAGCGAAATGGATGAATTGGCACTTTCTACCATTATGCTGACTTTGGTAGAAAGCGTTTACTTCAATGTAGCAGACGAGATGTCGGCTTATCAAGCATGGTTAAAGCTGAGTGATCTTTATGAGAAGCAGAGTGCAGCTTCACAGGTATACTGGCTTAAGAAGCTTGTTGACTTGAAGATGAAAGAAGGGACACCTATGTCCAATCATCTGAATGAACTAAACACAATCTATACTCAAGTTTGATGAACCTGTTAGAGCTATGTTCCTGTTGATCACATTGCCGGAAAGTTGGGACACTTTTCGCACAGATTTGAGTAATTCTGCACCTCCAGATGGTTTGAACATAGCAGGTGTAGAAGGAAGTCTGCTTACTAAAGGAACCAATAGAAAGACAATGGACAAAGGCAAAGGAACAACCTTAGTTGTCAGGGGAAGGACCAAAGAAAAGTACAAAGGTGGAAAGAGGAATTAGTCTTGTAGCAAGTCCCGCAGTGCTAAAGGCAAGAGTGACATAGAATGCTACCACTGTGGCAAGAAGGGTCACATGAAAAGAGACTGTAGAGAATGGAAAGTAGAAAAAGGCAAAGAGAAAGCTGAAGACCATGGTGAGAAGAACAAGTCCTCAGTGAAGATTCAAGAAATAAATGTGACAAACACTGTTGCAGAGGATGATAGTCTAGTGTCAGGAGACATCTACTTCTTGAAGAATACAATGGACTCAGCTCTTCTTACAACATCTGATGGAAATGCACTGAGTGACTGGATTATAGACTCAGGGGCATCACTTCATGTGTCTCCAAACAAGGAGTGGTTTACTTCTTATGTGACCACTAAAGATCATGTTCGGCTAGGCAATGGGCAGACATGTGAGATCTTAGGTGTTGGAGATGTTCAATTGAAGTTTCAGAATGGCTCTTCTTTCACGCTGAAGAATGTGAGACATGTTCCCGCAATTACAAAGAGCTTGATCAGCACAAGTTTACTTGATGATGCTGGCTACGTCACCACTTTTGGATAGAACATGTGGAAGATATCCAAGGGTTCTATGATAGTAGCACATGGAGTAAAGTCTGGAGGACTTTACATGATTTATGTATCAAATGTCTCTAAAATGTAATCAATGTAACCGAGCAGCCGAACGTTTCTTTGTGGCCAAGCCGGTTAGGACATATGTCCAAGAAGGGAATGGAAATCTTGTCTCGTTCTGGTTATTTGCCTGGCTTTTTATTTAATGATTTTGAATTCTGTGAACATTGTCTGTATGGTAAGCAAACACAGCAGCCACATAAGCATAGAAGTAGTAGAAGAGATACACAGTTGGCACTTGTTCATAGTGATTTGTGTGGACCTATGCCTAACCTATCTCTAGGGGGAGCTTCTTACTTTATGACATTTATAGATGATTACTCGAGGAAAGTATGGGTTTACTTTCTCAAGCACAAGGATGAAGCGTTTAGTGTTTTCAAAACGTTTGTGACACTTGTGGAGAATCAGAGTGGCAAGAAGCTTAAATGCTTACGCACTGACAATGGTGGAGAGTATGTTTCAAAGGCCTTTCAGGACTTTTGTGAGTCAAAAGGTATAAAACGTGAACTTACTGCTCCTTACAATCCTCCTCAAAATGGTGTTGCTGAGAGGATGAATAGGACCATACAAGAGAAAGTCAGAAGTATGTTGTCTAATGCACAGCTGCCAAATGGGTTTTGGACTGAAGCTGTATCAACAACTGTTCATCTTGTAAATAGATCTCCTAGCAAGGTTTTGCAGAAGGATTCAGTGCCAAAGATGGTATGGTCAGGCAAAATGCCCTCATACAAGCATCTCAGAGTCTTTGGCTGTGAGGCATATACTCACGTTCCAAAGGAATTTAGGAACAAACTTGAGACAAAGAGTAGAAAGTGCATCTTTCTAGGCTATGGTAATTCTGGTGAGATGGGGTACAGACTTTGGGATCCCGAATCCAGAAAGGTTTTCCACAGCAATGATGTTCACTTTAATGAATCCAAATATCATTCTAAACCAGAGAGGGTTGAGGAGATTAGAAGAGTTGTCTTCCAAGAAGATGGACCTGCACGTGCAAGACAAAATGTCAGGGCTCAAGAGGAGAAAGGACAGGATAGAGTGGAACCACAGGTTGTGGCTGAGCCTGAGCCACCTATTGTGCGTAGATCTGGACGTATCACGCGACCTCCTGATAGGTTTGTTCCATCTATGAACTATGTCATGTTGATTGATTGCAATGAGCCTTCATGTTACAAGGAAGCAGTGCAAATGAAGGACTCCGGGAATTGCAATTGGCCATGCAGTCAGAGATGACAGATCTGCATAAAAACAAGACATGGAAGCTAGTTAAATTACCATAGGGCAAAAAGGCTCTACCTTGTAAATGGGTTTACAGGTATAAGATCACCGCTCATGATAGTCAGCCAAAGTACAAAGCAAGGCTTGTTTCCAAGGGCTTTAAGCAAGAACAAGGCATTGACTTTGATGAAGTCTTCTCTCCGGTGGTCAAGATGACTACATTGAGATGCTTTCTTGCATTGGTTGCCATATTAGATTTGGTGTTGCACCAAATGGATGTCAAGACAGCGTTCTTGCATGGTGATTTAGATGTGGAAATTTACATGCAGCAGCCAGAAGGGTTTGTTGAGAAAGACAAGGAAGATTGGGTATGCCAGTTGTTAAAAAGTCTTTATGGCTTAAAACAATCACCGAGGGCATGGTACCATAAATTCCACAAGTTTATGCTTTCTCAAGGCTACAAACGTAGTGAGTTCGATCACTGTCTATATACAAAGAAGGCTAAGGATGGCAGTTGGCTGATCCTTATTTTGTATGTGGATGACATGTTGATTGCTGGCAAGCACTTGGAAGAAATTTCAGCTTTGAATTCAAAGATGGAAAAATCGTTTGACATGAAAGACATGGGTGAGGCAAGTCATATACTTGGTATGCGCATTGAGAGAGACAGATCAAAGAAGTTGATTTGGTTATCTCAAACAGAGTATATTGACAAGGTTTTGCAACGTTTCAATATGGAGAAGGGAAAGGCACTGAGTGTTCCATTGCCACCATATGTGAAACTTACCAAACAAGATTGTCCCGTGTCTGAGGAAGAACAGGCTGAAATGGATAAGATTCCATATGCGTCTGTAGTGGGTAGTTTGATGTATGCAATGATTGCTACTCGCCCAGACATTGCATTTGCAGTGGGAGTAGTAAGTCGATACATCTCAAACCCAGGCAAGAAACATTGGGAGGCAGTGAAAGGAATATTGAGATACCTGAAAGCTACAAAGAGTATGCGTATATGCTATGGGAGTCAGGAGCTAAGTGTAAAGGGTTTTACAGACTCAGATTATGCATGTGACTTAGACAACCGAAAATCTACGTCAGGGTATCTCTTTACATTGGCTGGTGGAGCAGTATCATGGCGTTCTAGATTACAAGATTATGTTACTCAGTCTACTACAGAGGCTGAATATGTTGCAGTATCAGAGGCATGCAAAGAATCAATTTGGCTTAATCGACTAGTAACAGATTTGGGAATCAAAGAAGAGATGCCTGTGTTATATTGTGATAGTCAAAGTGCTATACAATTGGCTCGCAATCCAGTTTATCACTCAAAGACAAAGCATGTGGATGTGAAGTATCATTTCATCAGGGAAATGCTCGAGGATAAGCAACTTCAGCTCGTCAAAGTTCACACCACAGAAAATCCTGATGATCTACTTACAAAAGGACTTCCCTCAAAGAGCTTTGCGCATTTTCGCAAGCCATTAGGTGTAGCGTAGTACATCACTTCTCTACATCTCTTGTATATTAGCTTGTATAGTAGCTTCTCTCATACTTAAAGTACCACATTGGACTTTAAGTGGGAGGTTTTTGGGGTATAAAGCCCAATGTGGTCGCCCAGGTAAGTGGGTAGGCCGCCAGGTATGTACACATATTCTTTTGTAAAAAACTAATAAGAACTCACTATGCTCTACACATTACAGTAGAGCGATTTCACCATATCGTCGTGCTCTTCTTCTCGCACTCTCTCTCGCATCGCACTTCCGCTCGTACTCCTTCAGTACTATCCATAAATTACTATGTCTTGAAGGAGATATAACCCTCTCGTATAAAAGGAATTGTTCAGTGATTCTAATCTGTCATCTTGGTTGTTATGGTACTCTCGGACATTAGTTCTTTTTCTCCAAGTTTGTCAATTAAGTAGTGAGTATAAAATGGCCCCGGTAAAGAGAACTCGCTTCGGTGGTTCCCACGACCGCGAAGCGGGAACAAGCAACGTGAATGGTGAAGGGAAAGCTCCCATGGACGACCAAGTACCGGCCAACTCACGGATCAATGACGAGGAAATAGAGGAGGTAGGTCACAGTTTAATTCAAGTTTGTTTAATTTAACATTGCATACGATAAGTTAGGAAAGAACATATCCCTAAACATGTAGAAGAAATCCAACGAAGATCACGACATTTGAATTGAAATGTTATTAATTTCCAAGTAGGAAAGAATGATTGTTGGATATACTGTTTGAGCTAGGAAAGAATGTTTGCTAGGAAAAATTTAGCTCGGCTAGTTCATTTTCAATTCCAATGTTGATATAGTCCGAACCCCCTCTTGATCACACAGGGGGCAGCTCACGAAGTTATTCGTAGGAGCTAGAGTTCCTGGTTAAGGGCTCTTGAATCCATGACTGCTGGTTAAGCGGTGGACAACCTAGTTGTATGGGCAACTAGGCGACAACGGGAGGAGTAAACTCTCGCTGGGGGAGGGATGTTGTACCCCCAGAACATTGGAATTTTAAATGAATCAGTTTTTGAGTGAATTTTTACTAGAATTACTGTCTTGGTGCCGCTTTGCAATACTGGTTGAAGGGCTGTATTAAAGAACTTGTGAATTGGAAAAATAAACAAAGAACTTATATGTTGAACAACCATTGTGGTAGTAATTAGGTATCAAAGGAAGTGTGAGTATGGGGTGGAAAGTGGGGGCTTGGATTGGGTTGCCATTGCCTATGAGAAGGGTGGTCCTTATTGGTCGGGAACTCTCTGTCCCCATAGTACTAGAAATTGACACTAGTATTACTCATTGCCCCAAGAGCTGTGAAGTCTCAAGTGTACGTGCCTCTGAAAGCTATGGGAAAAAAGGAACTTGAGACTTCTCTCCCCTTGGAAGGTGGATTTTAGGACCAATAATTTATTAGAAACGCTTCCCCTGCGAGGTGGAACTAGATCTCGATGCTAGTAGGTTCGAACTCGATTCAATTGGTGATAAGAGATCGTTCGCTAGTTGAACCCAAAACCACGTTGTTTGTTTTCGCTGTAGATATAGTGGCTATCAGGTTTACCATCAGATCCGTCGTTTGAGACGACGGGGTGGGGACCTCACACCTGGTATTAGAGCTATAAGTTTATGAACTGGAAAATGATGTTGTTTGAAATTTTAAAAAATAAGGGATAGTGGGATAGCTCATACTCAAAGCTTGAGCATGATGTTTCCCAGAATAATGACATTGGATTTGTCTAGTGGATTGTCTCCTGAGTGATGTTAAAGAGTTTTACTCGTTGAGCTTGTTGGGATTCAGTGGGTTCCACATGATGTTTTTTGAGAAGTCGTTGGTGCGACTAGTGCTGCGGGCAGGTAGCCTGTTGATGCACATAAAGTTATAAGTATGGATCAAAGCTCTCGAGTAAAGTTTTTACCATTATTTATCGAACAATTTTGGATGTATTCAATGGAATTTAAACTAATGGTGGAATGGTTAAATCCTTTGTGATAGCTGTACAAATTAAGTAGGCTGGTTAATCCCAAAACGTTAAATTTCTTCTTGAGTATGAAAAAGCCTAGGTTCATTTGAGAAGAGTGCTATAGTAATGAGTTTTATACCATTGGATAGGTACCGTCTACTGCGCTATATACCTCCATTCAGGAGAAGAAGCTTCTCCTTAAGCAAGCTCAGCCTCCAACCTTTAAAGGTGAAGGGGTTAATGTGCAGAGAGATGCGGAAGTATGGATGGAAGCAATGGACGACTATTTCGAAGTTGCGGTAACTCAACTCGAGAACCAAACCGTGCTTGCGATGTTCCGCTTGTCTGGTGATGCCAAGATCTGGTGGAAACAACATTGCAGGGATTTGGATATCAAGGGATCTTCCCAGTCATGGGAAGACATCAAGGTTGCTGTGATGGAGCGATACTTACAACCCGCTCACAAAGCCTTGAAGATGAATGAGTTTTTCTTACTTCAACAGCTGACTTCTTCCGTCAAAGAATACTACTCGAAGTTCGTCACACTTCGGAGATATGCTCCTAGGATGACATTGGAACAACAAAAAGTAGCACGGTTCTGCCAAGGACTCATCGACCCCTTGAACAACCGACTAGAAGCTCTCAGGCTAGCAACTCTGCAAGATGCCTTGCTAAGGGCCAAACTGCTAGCTAAAGAGATTGAGAGGACTACCCAAGATACTCAATACTATTTGTCAAAGAGGGACAAGCCAGACAACTGGAGTAAGAGACCAATCAACCCTGCATACGACCATCGTCCGGTAGTAGCTACTACGGCAGCTACCGAGTTTCCCAATATAGTGCTTTGAGTTCCAGGAGTATGGACATTACAAAAGCCGATGTCCAAAAAGGATTTCCCAAACATCCAGTGCTATAATGTACCTCTGAACGTCAACGGACGAGGTCAACCAAACAGAAGAGGAGGCCGAGGAAGAGGAAACATAGGACAAGGAAGCGGAGCTTTCGCTAATGCCGCAGTGAGACAACCAACTGTGGGTGACGCAACTGATGAGAGAGCAGCTCTATATGCTGCAACTACTAATCCTAGTGAGCAATAATTAAATCACCAGGATCTCATCAAAGTTCAGCAGAATAAGACGCATACACTACAACAAAAGAAGGTGTTATCAACGCAGTCCATCGCTATGCGCGTCGCTGCGAAACCAGTCGCTATTTGCGACGTAGGTATAGACGCGTATAGAGATGCAGATTGCCACGCACATAGCGACGACCATAGCAGAAAATTTTTTTCTTGGGCAGAGGGCAGGTAGCTTGGCCTGTGTCCAGTTAAAAGATGGACACAGCCACAGCCAGACTTCCTGCCCTCTGCCCAAGAAAGCGAGCAGCACCAAAATATCAACCATGCCCCCGCGCGCAGAAATTTCGGCAGAGTTCCCTTTGTTTTTACATAAACTTTTATAAAAAAACCATATTATGTATACGCCTCCTACATGCTATCCATGTAGGATCTCGCATGAGATTTAAGGCCAATGAAAGACAACCGTACCAACTGAAAAGCATAACCATAACTTAAAAGCATAACCATAACGAACCATAACCATAACTTAAAAGCATAACCATAACGAACCATAACCATAACTCAAAAGCATAACCATAACCGGCTATAACCACTTTGATCAAAACCATAATGCAGATAACCATAACCATAAACAAAATTAACAATAACCATAAGCATAACCAGAAAGAGAAACAATAACTGTCTATACAATGACAATGACAATAATCATAACCATAAGGGAAACAATAACTTTCTGAACACTAACTGTTTGTACAAAAAAGAGACACAGAAGCGTGTCTGTGTCTCACAAAGCATATATATGAAATCTGGTCCACTAATGACTAGGCGTCGCAACCTGCACATAGGACAACTCACAAAATTAGTATTGATATTACTTCACATATACTGACTTAATTAAATCAACTCACACATATTAACGTCTCACCTCAAGCGATCAGCGAGACTGTAAGGCCTCCCAGTCTACAGGCTCTCCTGAAGCTTCAAGATCATTCAATACTTCATAGATACCTCTGCGATATCCATCTGACTCCTCCTCGCGTGTCGAAGCTCAATGCATCGCAAGATTCTACTTTTATACAAAAATCAAAGTAATAAGAATACATGATTCATCGCGTTTTAAAAAATGACATAGTTAAGATTGGATTAGAAACTCACAAAATCATAGCAAAAGGTGTCGAAGCCTCCGCTGCCAAGATGAGATGTCCCCCTAGTCATCTGTCGTACCTGTGCGGCCTCACACTATTGTCTGAACCGCGTGGCCGCTGTTCGCTCATCCTCCCTGATCTGCAGCCACGTCTCATGTGGGATGCCCGAAGGCTTCGGTGAGCCGGTCCTGAAAGCCTTCCGAGCTACATCTCGTCGATGTTTCAGGGTGTCCCGTGCAACACCCTTGATCCACCGCGCCGGAACAACGGAAGAACCCAGAGCAGGTAGGTACTCTCTCAGGATGGTCTCCACTATATAAGTGACTTTTCTTTTCTTGCTGATCCTAAGATGTCAGAATGCTGGTCGAAAACTGCAGCTCCACGAGCTGGCGAATCCGCTATCGTATCTCAGTCTCGACTCTATCCATGTCAACAAAACCATCTCCCCGTACAGTATAGAGCTTGGAGGCACTAGGATCGTGTGCCCCCCAAGGTGTCCGAGGTGTGCCAAGAGGTGTGTTGAGAGGTGTGCCTGGGTAGGACGGGGGTCGTGAGCGAGGAGGGGTCGAAGCATCTGTGGACCCTCCTCCAAAGCAACCACCACCTCCACCTGACGATCGCCGATATCGGCGAGTGCGCCTGTGCTGCGGAGATGAGGACGTACCCGCCTCTGCCCCACCCCTAGGTGTCAAAGCGGCCGTGATGGGAGAAGAAGGCGTCGTACCCATAGGCGTCCTGAACCCCGTATGCGTCCCCCCCCTAGGCGTCGGACCCTCGGGTGTGAAGCCCGGAGGCGTAGTACCCGTGCCTCTGGCTACCCAGTACTGAGAAGCCTCTGCCATCTGAGCAGGCGTCATCCGTGTAACGAAGCCCATGAATGCATTTGCACTTATGGAAGCGGGATCTGGAATCTCGTCTGCCATACTAAAGTCCTGCACAAAGAAAGTAAAATAAAGCGTCAGAACACAGTTGTTTAAATTAACTTTAAGATTAATTTCAAATCAAAGTCTTCACACAAACACTTACAGGCCTAGGCCTCGACGAGTGAGGCATCATCGATAAGATCTTGCACCGTATCATCGTCTATCTCTAATTGCAAACATAACTCTGCCCCAGCTCGTTCTGGCAGATTGTCTTCATCCATTGCATCTTCATCTACAAGTATCAATTCTGGCTCGTCTGCGTCATCCCTCGTATATCTGTCAGCTTCCTCTGCCATACCTTCGTCCATCTCATCTAATGTCACAGTAGTATGGACGTCGTCTGACTGACTTTTCTCCAAGAGATCTTGCCCTTCAAATACTTGTTTATTTCTTGGAGAAACCTGAACCACAAACCACCATTGTCACTCTCGAGGTTCGGTACAAAGACCACTTGCTCGCAATGTTCGGGGAGAGCAAATGTGTCTCTCGCATCTGTCCAAATCTTTGTAGAATCTATTTGCACAAGTTTGTTTCTATCTCTGCGTACCATTGCATTGCGACCATAAGTAATCACCTTGAACCACTTCACATCCAACAAAAACATCTCAAACCTCCTGAAGCTTACTTTCAGGATATTTTTCACCAAACCACAGTAATCCAGGTTGCTAGTGCTCTCATTCGTGTCTCTAGCACTGGCCCTGCTCTTTTGCATGAAACTAACCATTACCCCACTGTCAAACGTGTTTCTTCTGCTGTCAATTTGTTGTGTTCTGAAATGCTTTCCATGAGACCACAGTGCCATGTATGTATGATACTTCCAGTCACATCCAATAGCCAACTCTTCCTCTTCTAGAGATATGGGTTCTCCGATCTGTCGAGCTGCTCTCACTGTCTTGTCCAACCATGCCATTGTAGGGAATTTAGGTAGAGGAGTGAGATAGTTTGGCAAGGGTAAGCCTCTAGTCGTTCGACTTCGCCTGAAATCCTATCGCTCTAGATTGCGTCTCTCTTTCTCTTATTCGTACCTTTCAAGCCATTTTTGCATCGGTGCTGAATTTAGTATACATAACTTCATGATCTTTTCTCGCATGGCTAGGTTCATTTTCTTCGGCACCCCTTGCCCTTGCGGCTCCTCTCCCACCAGTCTTGCATCCTCCTCATCGCTCCACAGTCGAGGCATTTTTGGGTCAGAAACGGATAGAAATTCAATCGTCAATACAAGAGACTCTTGCACCAGCCATCCTTCTGCCCTGCTCCCCTCTGGACACGCTTTTTGGCAAACAAAACCCTTAAGTGTTTTCATGAACCTCTCTAGAAAGAACATCCAATGGCTGTGTACTGTACCTGCCACTGCAACCTCATCTACTACATGGACGAGCAAGTGCAGTTGGATAGTTAGGCAGCTCGTGGGTAGATACTTCTCAATCATGCAAACCGCCTCAATGGAGTTAGCCCTTGCGACTGCAATAGATTCCTCCCGTATCTCCTTGGAAGAGATCCACCGCACTAGCTCTGAAATCTTGTATATGCAGGTCCACACTTCCTCCGTTAAACACCCCTTGATCGCCATTGGAAGAATGAATTGCAAGAACTTATGCCAGTTGTGCGATTTCAACCCTGACAGTTTATCGTCACGGGTGAATGCTGTCTTGAGACATCGCATATATCCTGTTGGCGTCCTGAACTCTGAAATCACCCTTTTCACTTGTCGCTCTTCGTTTTTTAGCAATACCCATGGCGCTCTTGGAAGTTTTGTTTGACCAGCTGCATTGGTGAAAGGCCACAGCTCTGGCATCTTTCCAACCGACTGCAAATCATCTCGTGAAGATCGATTGTCTTTCATTCCCATGATTGTCTTCCAGAGGAGCTCTTCCACATTCTTGAATATATGCATTGGATCCAGCAAATGGTTAATTAGTAGATCACCCCAGTACGGCAACGTATGGAGAATGGAAAAATGTTTCATTCCTGGAACAGGTTGCCCCTCATGTTGCTCCCATCGGCGACGCCACTCTTGTACATGCATAGGACGACATTCGACGCAACCAAGCTGGCCTTCGCGCAAGTGATGGCCATCTGGAAGATAACGGTGGTGGCTTTGATAAATTGTCTTTCGAAGAGAGGTAGAATAGCGCACATCCAGAGACTGCCCGCAAATTGGACATGCATTGTATCCCGAAGTTGTTAGTCCTGCATATATCAAAGCATGAATCAGGCCAAGGCAAAGGGCTTGCGAATAGCGAGAATTTTGTAAATCAATAACCATTACCAGAAGCTTCTCCGTATCTTGGCCAATCATGCATAGTCCACATAAGAAGTCCATGGATCCTTTCATGCTGTTGTCCTACTGGTTCAACCGCATCTGCTATGTCGATCCCATGCCATGACTCCTGGAGCTCGTCAACTAGTGGAGCTAGATAAACATCCATGTTTTTTGCCTTGAACTTACCAGGTACAATCAAGCTTAAAATCAAATGACCCTTCTTGATAGCAAGCCACGGCGGGAGGTTGTAATTGATAAGGCACACAGGCCAAGTGCTCCATGACGAGCTTCTCAAGCCAAATGGATTGACTCCATCCATTGCCATGCCCTAACGCAAATTGCGTGGTTCACTCTTAAAATGTGGCCAGGTATCTTCAATGTGCATCCAAGCCTTCGAATCAGCGGGCACCCTAAATGTTGCGTCAGTGGATCTATTCGTAGAATGCCACCGCATCAACTTTGCAATGGAACCACAACGAAACATGCTTTTTATCCTAGGAATAATAGGGAAATGCCGCAACTCTTTAGCTGGCACTTTCTCGCCAACTGCATCTTGTTTGTAGTGCATTGCTCCGCACTTAGGACACGACAGACAATCTGCGAATTCATTGCGAAAAAGAATGCAATCATTTGGACATGCATGAATCTTGTTGTAGTCCAAGCCAACTGAGGTCAGAAGTTGCTTTGCATCTGGCCTGGAGGGGGGCATTTCATTGCCATCCGGGAGAAGTTGCTCCCGCAATAACTTGTTTAAGCCACATTAAATTAAAAAGCTCTCCGAGCACATCACCGTTGCAATCGAAAAATCTCTTTTGTAAATTACGTACCTAAACAAAGCAGTGACGCTTGCATCTGACTACCCGTACACTGACTGAAGATTCAAAAACGCCAGACAAGTACGAAGCACAGATATTTTGGCGCCTTCATAGATTGGTTGACGTGCCAACTTCCTCAACATGTCTTTAGGAGATAGGCGCACGGCTTCTGGTGTTGCTTCATTCACGTTCTCCTCGCTTGTCTGGAAGAAGGCATCCAGCATCTCCTCCATGCCGTCGTCTTCTGTCTATAAGCCCTTTTCTGCTTCCATGCGTGGCTCTATATTGGTCGGACCTTCACGCATAATCTTTTTTCTCTGTCTCTCTCTCTCAAATGTAGGTGCTATGTCCCGGAAATCAATGCCCGTTCCGTAGGAGTCGTATCGCAGATTCTGTATGGTTTCTCTAGCACACTCTCCGTACTTGTGCACATGCTCATTACATATCCTACGCTTGCGCAGGATTTGATACTTGCAAAGCGTGCACGAGCATGCAATATTTTCCTCCATGTTAGTTGATGACGTTGCCATTGATAGCCGTTTTTTCGGCTCTTTGTAATTGCCACAGTGAGTTACCTCACCCTACCAAAATCACCCAAACACTGTGGCTATCCCTACCATTTCACTGTACATAGGCGTGCGTGAGTCACGGGACTTTTCCCATATCTTCTTAAAAACCCTCAACTAGCTAGTCACTGGGCTAGGTGAGCCAAAAAAAATAAAAAAAATAAAAAAAATAAAAGTATATTATGGCCTCTTTGTGTGTAAATATTTCATTGTATATATGGCCTAAATATAGGGATTTTTAATAATTATTTTGGTATTTTATTTAAATATTTCTACTTAGGTGTGTGTTTTATTAAACCTATGTACACCTTCTTTCATCCTCTTACACCATAATTATATATATATATATATATATTTTGCCAATATGTACATACTCTAACCTCATATTTTTCCTTTATACAAATCACTCCCACATTTTCACCCTCACCCTCGTGAAAACAAAAAATTGATTTCTACTCATTGGTTACTTTTATTATATTATTTACTTGCATACCTTTTCCTCTTTCACCCAAAATAATTCAAGGAGGGACCATATCATATGATTCCAATATCTTTCCACATCCATAACTCCTCCATATTTTTATTATTATTTTTACTCATTATTCTAACACCATGTGCTCATTGAGCTAAAGTCCATGAATAGTCCATACACTAGTCCCACCATGTATATATTTCTTATTTCACCAATAATCCTCCTCCATGCATGGGTCAAGGGCAACTTGAATGCTTTGTATTATAATATGACAAAGGAGGGGCTCACTCTTGGATGCATTGTACAAATTCAACAAAGGAGGGGTCCACTAAAAGACTTTTGCAAGCATAAAAACAGGCTTTTTGGTGAGAATTTTGGCACCTATCTCCACTCCGAATTTGGAGCAGTGGTCAAAAGAGAAAATGTAGCCCACGCTTTGAATAATCACCTCAAATTTTTTCATGATTTTTGGAGCTACCAGCGGTGAGCTATGATTTTTTGAGTGGACCCCAGTCTGCCCACTTTTTTCACAAGTAGCCAATAGTCTTCTCTCACCTCTTTCCACACTTCTACACACACACACACACACACACACACACACATTTCTCTCAATCCCTCACTCAAACCTGCACCTTCAATGGTTTCTCTCACCTTCTTCACCATTAACCTCCCCACTTACTCCCATAGCTCTCATATGAGCTCTCAATGTACATACACCATCTCTATGCCTCTCTCTATTACTTCCAAAGTACAATTCCATCTTACCCCTTATATATATACATAAATTCAGCATGTGTACCATGATTAACCTCTGCAAATCAAGAGATATCATCAACGGAATTACCATTTTCATCACGATGATCAACCTTGGCAGCGGTGGCGTAAAGAAGAGAAGACGAAGAAGAAGATCGATGGTCATTTTGAGAACCTACACAAGTAAGTCCAAAACTTCTTCAAGCTTCACCATCACAAGGATTTGCTCACTTCATTCAACCATCTTACTCCAACCATCCCACCCATTCTACCCATTGTAAATATATCATTAACTTTCTAGTGATTACTAACACTAACCACTAACATACTAACACAAAATAGCCATTGACCTAACCATAAAAGACACCTCACCTCAAGACATGTGTATAGTAACTCTCTCTCTCTCTCTCTCTCTCTCTCTCTCTCTCTCTCTCTCTCTCTTTCTCTCTCCTTACTGACTTTCACCTTATTTACCATCAATAATGCTCTCTTTTGAGCCCACACCCATGACTCAAGCAGACAAAGAAGGCCCACAATGTTTTGATATTCAAAAAAATCATAATCCTGATTTGTTAGCTTGTAAATTAGGATTTCCAATAATCCTAATGAGGGGTCTCCAACCTATAAATAGGCCCCTCTCCTTCTTGTAAAACAACCTCCAACATCTCACATAGCACCCCAACACTCTATGCGTGAGGAGAGACTTAGGTGTAGCAACCACTTGTGAGCTTCACTCTTGGTGTGAGAGAAGCCTTCAAGCTACACATTGCAAGTGAGAGAGCGCGAGTTCCACAAATCTCAAAACCACTATTGTACATGCTCCTTCATCATCAATAAATTGAGGTTTGGTGCATCAAAGGCGTGATTCGACGTTCAAATCTTCGTCCTTCTATTTGTGCAATACGGTTTGGTGAATTCAAGGTGACTTGTGTATTTTGAGTTTTATCGGTTGATCTTGATTTTAGAAAGTGTTTTAGTGTGTTTTTCATTGCCAGTTTTGTGTCCATTGTAAGAGGGTATTGTGGTGAGAGGTCTCCCACACCCTAAGACAGTGTGTGTGTGTTTTGGTAATGATTAACAATCACTAAGCATTGAGTGATTTTTGTACAAGTTCTACGATAGCATCATAACGAACCATCTCCATTTGCAAGTCACAAATAAGGTATTACGCAAGATCCTTTCCTCTCTCTTCCCTTTGCTCTAGCTCTCTCTGGTCCATTTCATGTGTGTCTTGGTGTGAGGTTGCTTGTGTTTGTTGTGTGGTGCATCTTCTTGGTTGTGCCAAAATCTCTCTTGCGTCCTAGTTCGCATACCATAACTAGGTGGTGCCCCTATCTTGTTTGGGTTTGGCTGTGGGTTTGTTGTTGTGTTGTGCTTGTGGTTGCCCCAGCCCCAATTGAGCAGCACGGGAGCCTTGAGGGGTGTTTAGAGGTCGCCTCTCTTGTTGCCCGCCCCGGACCGCCTCAATTTTGGTGCCCCCACTGAGGAAAGGCTTGTGTATGTTTTGTGTAGGCTCAACCTTTAGCATAATCAAGTAGCTTGCATGAATCATGAGAATTTGTATGATCCCTTCATTCCCATTGCAAGGCAAAAGGTACACATAATTGTTAGTACTAAGTTGCAATTTCAACGTGTAATTCGTAGAATTTTAGGTCCTCTTAGGTTGGCAGAGATAAACGCATCAGTAAATCCTTTTATTTTGCCTCTCATTAGGTACGACCTTAGTTTGGACGTCTATATTTTTGTTTTGTTTTAAGCATAAGGTCATGCATAGACAATGGATAATGGCCCAAGAATAGAGGTTTTCCCCTTTCATTTCACTCCACACATTAGAATAAACATTGCAATTAGTAGAAAAATCCATTTTCAACAACGTATGGTGTTCATGTTTGGTGCCCAAAGAGTAGGAGAAATTCTCGCGTCACCAAACCCTGTCATCCTACCTCTCATTGATTATCATAGGTCATTTGATGTGAATATTTTTATTTTGTTGTAGAATAGATTGCAATTTAGAGAATATTATTGTGTAGATCTTTTAAAGAAAGAAAAAACAAAACGCGTCACTTTGAAATCAATTCAATGGAGAATCAACGCCAAATGTCTGGATATCCTCTTTTCTTTGGAGAGCCTGGAGAGGATGCAGAATTATTTTTGGCAAATTTCAAGATGTCTTGTCGTATCAAGAGGATAGTAACTGATCAAGAATGTGTAGAAATGTTTGAGGTAGTCCTTAGGAAAGATGCTAGCACTTGGTTTGACTCTTTGCCTGAGGAAGTTAAAGAGAATTACATGGAAGTTGTCAATCATTTCAAGAGATACTTCTTTGATCCCCAAAACACTCAAAAGCTATGGCAAGACATTGTTTCTCATAAGCAAAAAGACTTAGATGACTACTACTTGTACAAGCAAGAGTTCCTACGTCTTTGGGCTCTATGGATACGAAATGTTGCTAACCCTGGTGATGGTGCAGAATTTCTAAAGAAGGAGAGGTTCATAGCCGGACTCTTTCCTGACCTTAAGGTAAAAGTTGAGGCGGGTGCACCTGCTACCTTTGATGCAGCTGAAACTAGGGCTGCTGAGAAATATAGGAAACTCAAGTGCTTAAGGGGGGAGGTTCCAATAGAAGGTCTTAGACCCAAAGGTAAGTCACAAGCATCAACATCTAAGGAGCTTCCTGAGGTAACGGTTGAAGTGATTGAGAAGTTAAATGAATCCTTAAGCAGCCTGTCAATTCACCTTGCACAAGCCGTAGGTCCAAAGGGACAAGCAAAGAAGTCTGAAGAGCGAGACCCACGACCTAGGAGAGTCTTGCAATGTTGGAATTGCGGAGAGTCTGGACATGGGATGTATAATTGTCCTTGGCCCCGTGGGGAGCCAGGGAGGCCTAACTTGAATTACCCAGTGATGAATGCAGGTGAAGGAACTGGTCAACAACCAAGGCTTCTACAAAGGCCAAATGGACCAAGACCACCTCCACAAGGGGTAGAAGGAGTTCCACCTTTGCCAGATCCAAATGTGCATGTGGTAGAGGTGACAAATTCAAATAAGGTTGACATGGAAGCCAATGGAATTAAGCGTGGCCGAGGAAAAGGTAAAGAGAAAGAAGGAGTCACATCACAGAGTGACCATGGTCAAGGCAAGAAGACAAAGGGAACCAAGGAAACCAAGAGGACTCGACGTCGTATCAACCTCCAAGACTTCCCTCTTGGACATGGTATGGCTCCGTACAACTTGTTGGAAGACATGAGAGGTAAGGGTCCTGATATTTCATGGCCTCAATTTCTTGCATTATGTCCACAAGTTAGGAGGGATTTAACAAGGGCAGTTAGCACTAGGAGAAAGGTAAAAGAGAGTGTGCCTGTTGTAAAAATTGCACAAGCTGAAATGAATGAGGACATTACACCGATGCTAGACTGTTACATCAAAGGGAGATTGGTTAGGAAAGGTCTAGTGGATGGGGGTGCACAAATTTGCATCATGACAGAGGGACTCATGCAAAGACTAGGCATGCACATCCATGAGACACCTGAAATCAAAGTGAAAATGGCAAACAATAGCAAGGCTAGGTGTGTAGGCATTTGTAAAAATGTCTTTGTAGAGGCCTTTGGCATTAAGAAAGCGGTGGATTTTTATGTTATGTCGACCAAGGGAAGTGGTTATCCATTTATCCTAGGAAGACCATGGCTAATAAAAATGCGAGCTTTGCAGGATTGGGAGAGTGGGAAATTAATTTGCAGGAATGACAATCATAAGAAGGTTGTCTTTGACATGAAGGAGCAACGCCAAGAGGAGCTCCATGAAGAATCATCTCAAAGTGAGACGGAAGAAGGTTGGACCGATAGCACTTCAGAAGAAGAAAGTAGCGACAGCATTACTGAAGAGGAGTCTTCCATCGAGGTCATGGGGGTAAGGTTTAAGCCAAGCAACCAAGAGACCTCTTGTCAAGGCTTGGAGGAGGTAGGTCCTCAAGAGAACGAAGGTGATCAAGATGAAGGGATGCTGGAAGGTATGCTATCAACAACACTTACAAAGGATGAAAGAGAGGAGTTCAAATGTGTGCTAAGGAAGTTTCCTAGGCTTTTTGCTAAAGACTACACCGATGTGCGTGGAGTAGATGCTGTTCAACACAAAATTGAGTTGAAGCCAGAGGCCACACCTAAGGCTCAGAAGCTACGAAGGCTAGGAGTCATCAAGGAGCAGGCTTTACTCAAGGAGGTAAGAAAGCTTCTAGCAGCAGGGTTCATTTATCCAGTGGAGAATTCAGAGTGGGTCTCTCCTGTTGTTGTCACTCCTAAGAAGAACGGCAAGTGGAGGGTGTGTGTGGATTACCGTCCCCTCAATGAGGCAACAAAGAGAGATCACTTTCCCCTCCCATTCCAGGATGAGATACTAAATGAGGTAGCTGGTCATGAGAAGTACACTGTGTGCGATGGTTACTCAGGTTACTTTCAAATAGGGATTGCACTGGAGGATCAATTGAAAACAACCTTTATCACTCCTTGGGGTTGTTATGCTTTTAGAGTCATGCCATTTGGTCAGACAAATGCTCCTGCAACATTCCAACGTTTCATGAATATGGTGTTTCAAGCATTCTTTGGAAAGTCAATTAGGGTGTTCATTGATGATTTCTGTATTTATAGCTCAAAATCATTGCATCTACAAAGGGTAGAAGAAGGTTTAAAGAAGCTCTACGACATGAGAGGTCAACTCAACCCCTACAAGTGCCATATAGGTGAGGATGAAGTAATCTTGCTTGGTCATAAAGTTTCTTACAAAGGCATTGAAGTGGATCCTTCGAAGACAAAGGATCTTATTGAGCTACCATCACCCAAGAGTCTTAAGGAGGTCATCTCATTCATTCAAAAGGTGAAGTATATGTCACGCTTCATTCACTTAGCCTCGGAGTTACTTCACCCTTTGCAAAAGTTGACACAACAAGTAGAATTTGCATGGTCTGATGAGCTTGAAGAGTACTTTTGTAACATTAAAGTCATTTTGTCAGAGCTACCAACACTCATGCCTCCTTGTTGGGAGTACACATTCTTTGTTAGCTCTAATGCTGGAAAAGAAACAATTGGTGCTGTGTTGCTACAACAAGATCCCCACAGTACAAGGATGCGACCCATCTACTTTGCTAGTAGGGTCATGAATGCTTTGGAGAGAGACTACACAGAAGCAGAACTCATGATGCTTTCTCTCATGTTTGCGGTGAGAAAGTTTAGATCCTACCTGCTACCAAAACCTTTTGTAATTCTCACTGCAGAAAATTTGTTCCCTTGGGTGTCATCTCAAATGAATCTTAGTACTAGGATCTCAAAGTGGATTATGGAGTTGCAAGAGTTTCAATACTCTTTCAAGGTAGAAGATAGTGTGCGTGCACAATTGGCAGGGATTCTCACTTATAGGGTGCACGAAAAGGAGATTAAGGTGCCTGAAGTAAAGACCCTACCATTGCCACCACCAAAAAGTATTCCTAATGCTTTTACTTTGTTCTTTGATGGAGCTTTTCGTCGAGCCACAGGAAAAGCAGGGGGAGGGCTAGTGTTGCTCAACCCAAGTGGAGAGGTGGTCATGAAAGAGAAGTTCAATCTACCAAGTTCAGCTAGCAACAATGAAGCAGAATATGACACTCTACTTCATGGTTTGAAGATGTGCATTGGCCAAGGGATACAACGCCTCATGGTAAAGGGAGATGCACTTCTCATTGTTAAACAGATTTTAGGCATTTGGGCATGCAAGAATGAGAGCTTACGGACAAAAGTTCATGCCATTCGTAGATTTTTTAATCAATTTGAAGAAGTGCAACTATATCATATTCCTAGGAAACAGAATGAAGATGCTGATTTACTTGCACAACAAGCCGTTGCATGTGTAAAGAGAGAAGTGCAGGTCATCATGGTGGCAGCAACTGTCAAGCAATCGAGATACCAGGGATTGGAGTCATTGGCTCCCATTATCGGCTACATTTTGGAGGGTGAGTTTCCACAAGACTTCACGAAGGCTCAGAAGAGGAGACTCATGAAGAAGGCAAGCGTATATCTCTTCCTAGAAGGCTCCCTCTATCAAAGAGGGAAGGATCAAGTGTGCAGACGAGTACCAACTATCAAGGAAATTCCAGCCATTCTAAAAGGTTTGCATGAAGAGGCATGTGGTGGTCATTTTGCCCAAGAATTAACTGTGAAGAAGATTTTGCTTTCGGGGTATGTTTGGCCAAGTTTGCATGTGGATGTTCAACATTGGTGTAAAAGCTGTCATACTTGTCAGATAAATGGAAATAGAAGGTTGGTGCATGGCCCGAGGCAAATAGTGCTTGCAAATGGACCCTTTGAAAAGTGGGGCATTGATGCTATGGGTCCTCTGCCTAGGACAAAAAATCGTAAACTCTACATTCTAGTGGCTGTAGACTATATGACTAGGTGGGTGGAAGCACAAAGTGTGGCAAAGGTAAATGAGAAGACAGTAAGCAAATTCGTCTACACTCACATTTGTTGTAGATTTGGCACACCTTTGGAGATTGTTTCTGATAATGGTCCAGGGTTTAGAAAAGGATTGCTCACAGAAGTTTGTGAAGAGCTTCACATTCTACATCGTCATAGCACACCATACTACCCACAATCAAATGGTTTGGTGGAGAAGGCTAATGGTGTCATTGCAGGAATCATTAGAAAGATGGTGCAAAACAAGACAAAATTATGGGATGACTTCTTGGATGGTGCCTTGTGGGCGTATCGAACCACATATAGGGAAGCCACGGAGTTCACACCATTTCACTTGGTCTATGGTCAAGAGGCTTTACAGCCAATTGAGCTAAACATTCCAACAATGCGACTTCATGGCAAATCAGCACAAGATGATCAAGAGGTATGGATGAATCGACTTCTTACGTTAGTGGAGCTTGAGTGGAAAAGAGAAGCAGCATACGAGTGCTACAAGAGGAAAGCCACACAAGCGAAAGAAACGCACGACAAGAAACTGAAGGACAAAGGCATCAAGGAAGGAGAGCTTGTGCTAAGGTATGACAATCGACTTGACAATCGTTTTGATGCCAAGTTTGAAACTAGATGGCAAGGGCCATACATAGTCAAGAAGGCTTTCAATTCTAGCTACTATGAGCTTATGGACTTGAATGGTAAAGAGCTCTCCAGGAAGGTAAACGGGTATCGCTTGAAGCCCTATTTGAGTCGCCTTCTACCAAAGGATCTACCAAAGATCTGTCCAAAGGCCGCTGTCTCATGTAAGTATTGTTACATGAAGCATGAGTGTAACTCCAGCCAAAATTCTGAGGGGCCAAACAATGAAGATCTCGTCAAGGACTCTGAAGCAATCTCTTTGGAAAAGATGCTCTATGATGGTACATGAATATACCATTATCCAAGGGGAGGGCTAATGATAGCCGTTTTTTCGGCTCTTTGTAATTGCCACAGTGAGTTACCTCACCCTACCAAAATCACCCAAACACTGTGGTTATCCCTACCATTTCACTGTACATAGGCGTGCGTGAGTCACGGGACTTTTCCCATATCTTCTTAAAAACCCTCAACTAGCTAGTCACTGGGCTAGGTGAGCCAAAAAAAATAAAAAAAATAAAAAAAATAAAAGTATATTATGGCCTCTTTGTGTGTAAATATTTCATTGTATATATGGCCTAAATATAGGGATTTTTAATAATTATTTTGGTATTTTATTTAAATATTTCTACTTAGGTGTGTGTTTTATTAAACCTATGTACACCTTCTTTCATCCTCTTACACCATAATTATATATATATATATTTTTTTTTTGCCAATATGTACATACTCTAACCTCATATTTTTCCTTTATACAAATCACTCCCACATTTTCACCCTCACCCTCGTGAAAACAAAAAATTGATTTCTACTCATTGGTTACTTTTATTATATTATTTACTTGCATACCTTTTCCTCTTTCACCCAAAATAATTCAAGGAGGGACCATATCATATGATTCCAATATCTTTCCACATCCATAACTCCTCCATATTTTTATTATTATTTTTACTCATTATTCTAACACCATGTGCTCATTGAGCTAAAGTCCATGAATAGTCCATACACTAGTCCCACCATGTATATATTTCTTATTTCACCAATAATCCTCCTCCATGCATGGGTCAAGGGCAACTTGAATGCTTTGTATTATAATATGACAAAGGAGGGGCTCACTCTTGGATGCATTGTACAAATTCAACAAAGGAGGGGTCCACTAAAAGACTTTTGCAAGCATAAAAACAGGCTTTTTGGTGAGAATTTTGGCACCTATCTCCACTCCGAATTTGGAGCAGTGGTCAAAAGAGAAAATGTAGCCCACGCTTTGAATAATCACCTCAAATTTTTTCATGATTTTTGGAGCTACCAGCGGTGAGCTATGATTTTTTGAGTGGACCCCAGTCTGCCCACTTTTTTCACAAGTAGCCAATAGTCTTCTCTCACCTCTTTCCACACTTCTACACACACACACACACACACACACACACACACACACATTTCTCTCAATCCCTCACTCAAACCTGCACCTTCAATGGTTTCTCTCACCTTCTTCACCATTAACCTCCCCACTTACTCCCATAGCTCTCATATGAGCTCTCAATGTACATACACCATCTCTATGCCTCTCTCTATTACTTCCAAAGTACAATTCCATCTTACCCCTTATATATATACATAAATTCAGCATGTGTACCATGATTAACCTCTGCAAATCAAGAGATATCATCAACGGAATTACCATTTTCATCACGATGATCAACCTTGGCAGCGGTGGCGTAAAGAAGAGAAGACGAAGAAGAAGATCGATGGTCATTTTGAGAACCTACACAAGTAAGTCCAAAACTTCTTCAAGCTTCACCATCACAAGGATTTGCTCACTTCATTCAACCATCTTACTCCAACCATCCCACCCATTCTACCCATTGTAAATATATCATTAACTTTCTAGTGATTACTAACACTAACCACTAACATACTAACACAAAATAGCCATTGACCTAACCATAAAAGACACCTCACCTCAAGACATGTGTATAGTAACTCTCTCTCTCTCTCTCTCTCTCTCTCTCTCTCTCTCTTTCTCTCTCCTTACTGACTTTCACCTTATTTACCATCAATAATGCTCTCTTTTGAGCCCACACCCATGACTCAAGCAGACAAAGAAGGCCCACAATGTTTTGATATTCAAAAAAATCATAATCCTGATTTGTTAGCTTGTAAATTAGGATTTCCAATAATCCTAATGAGGGGTCTCCAACCTATAAATAGGCCCCTCTCCTTCTTGTAAAACAACCTCCAACATCTCACATAGCACCCCAACACTCTATGCGTGAGGAGAGACTTAGGTGTAGCAACCACTTGTGAGCTTCACTCTTGGTGTGAGAGAAGCCTTCAAGCTACACATTGCAAGTGAGAGAGCGTGAGTTCCACAAATCTCAAAACCACTATTGTACATGCTCCTTCATCATCAATAAATTGAGGTTTGGTGCATCAAAGGCGTGATTCGACGTTCAAATCTTCGTCCTTCCATTTGTGCAATACGGTTTGGTGAATTCAAGGTGACTTGTGTATTTTGAGTTTTATCGGTTGATCTTGATTTTAGAAAGTGTTTTAGTGTGTTTTTCATTGCCAGTTTTGTGTCCATTGTAAGAGGGTATTGTGGTGAGAGGTCTCCCACACCCTAAGACAGTGTGTGTGTGTTTTGGCAATGATTAGCAATCACTAAGCATTGAGTGATTTTTGTACAAGTTCTACGATAGCATCATAACGAACCATCTCCATTTGCAAGTCACAAATAAGGTATTACGCAAGATCCTTTCCTCTCTCTCTTCCCTTTGCTCTAGCTCTCTCTGGTCCATTTCATGTGTGTCTTGGTGTGAGGTTGCTTGTGTTTGTTGTGTGGTGCATCTTCTTGGTTGTGCCAAAATCTCTCTTGCGTCCTAGTTCGCATACCATAACTAGGTGGTGCCCCTATCTTGTTTGGGTTTGGCTGTGGGTTTGTTGTTGTGTTGTGCTTGTGGTTGCCCCAGCCCCAATTGAGCAGCACGGGAGCCTTGAGGGGTGTTTAGAGGTCGCCTCTCTTGTTGCCCGCCCAGGACCGCCTCACCATCTACAATGATTATGAATGTTGTTTTAATATATATATATATATATATATACATATATATATATATATATATATATATATATATATATATATATATATATACTCCTCACAATGTAAACTACCTCGCATTCTCTAGTCTTGCCCAATCTCCGTACACCTCGGTCCAGAGGTGTACGGAGACCAGGACCACCGGGTCAAAATCTCGTCTTTATTGGTCAAATCCTATATGGGTAGACACATACACCTCGGTCCAGAGGTGTACGGAGACCAGGACCACCGGGTCAAAATCTCGTCTTTATTGGTCGAATCCTATATGGGTAGACACATACGTGCACTCCCAGGTGTACATGGCAATGCATGTAGCAGGCAAAACCCCTTTGCCTCTTTTAGTTCCATAGTTTCTTCTCTGTCTACGTACCCTATCTCTCGTTCTTTCTCTCTCGATCTCGCTCTCGCTATCTCTCTTTCTCTCTCGATATCGCTCTCGCTCTCTCTCTCTCTCTCTCTCTCTCTCTCTCTCTCTCTCTCTATTTCTCTATTTTCCTATTTCTCTGCCATAACTCCTGGAGCTCCACTTCCCTATCTCTCTCTCTCTCTCTCTCTCTCTCTATATATATATATATATATATAACTCTCTTTCTTTATCTCTCTATTACCTCTCTCTCTCTCTCTCTCTCTCTCTCTCTCTACTTCACTATCTCTCTAATGCTCGAACGAGCGACTGATCTAGGGAGATCTAGACGCCCACGACTGCGGAGGACTACACAACATCAACAGAGGCTGCATCAGAGGATCTAGATAGGTCACTTTGGCTCGACATGCACAACGCCCGGTTAGAGTACTGATCATGGAGGAGATCTACCTATCCCAACTAGCTCGTTTAGCCGTTTAGTCCACACCCAGCAGTTTAGGATTCCATAATATTTTATTTTTTCATCTTCTTACTCTGACTTTGTATCAGATCCATCACATTGTAACTTTCTTGTCTCATGTCTCATAGGTCACTTTGGCCTTTCGAAGACGTTAATATAACATTTCATTTCATTTCTCTCTTTAATTTTTTTTCCTTTAATTTTAATTTTCTAAGCATACATTAATTCTCTCTCTCTCTCTCTCTCTCTCTCTCTCTCTCTCTCTTTGATTACCTACATACACACACACACATTTCTCTCTCTCTCTCTTTCCTACACACACACATTTCTCTCTCTCTCTCTCTCTCTCTCTCTCTCTCTCTAGATCTCTCTCTTTCCTACACACACACACACACCGCTCTCTCTCTCTCTCTCTCTCTCTCTCTCTCTTTCCTACACACACACACACACACAATGTAGAGGGAGAGAGAGAGAGAGAGAGAGAGAGAGAGAGAGAGAGAGAGGGGTTGGGGAGGGTGGAGATGGACATAATACCTGCGCAGCAGGTTTCAGCCAAGACCCGAGTAGGCGAAAATGGCCCCTACGCACGGGTTTCGCTTTTTTTCGGTCCCCAATTTTTTTTGCGTTGCTATACCTGTCGATATATGCGTCGCTATACGCGTAGCAAAAAAAGCCTTTCCACGCGTATAGCGACGCCCGCTAATGTCGTTGATAGACGCGTGGAAAATCATGGCCGTCGATATAGACGCGTCGATATCTTCATTTAGTGTTGTAGTGATAAAGCTAAAGACTATTCTATTATCAAAGGATGTCTTTACTTTAGACAAAGGATATATGTACCTAAGTAGTTAGCATAGAGTTCATCCAGATGTATTCTTGAGATGAGGACATCTCAATTTTTTTCACGTTGGGTAGGATATAAGGTCTCCGACCCCGAGCTAAAAGAACACCATTGTACCATGAAACAATCATAATGGAAAAAGTTACTATTTTTAGTAGTTTTCCAAAATCTGTCGATGCCATGATGTTTAGAATGTCATAAAGCTTCCAAAAGTGACTTAAAATAATTTTTGTGGAAATTTTCCAAAAATAGTAAGTTTTTGGTCACCCGACCCGTCAGTTTTGACCGTCTCGAAAAACTGCACCCGTACCCAAAATTTGTAAAAAAGGCATTTTCGGACACTGAGGCCTGTTAAATATGGCAGGTACTCGGACAGGTACACCTTACTTAGAGCTTAGTATAGCAATTTACAACAGTAAATTCCGATTCGTATCGCCCGTTTTAGCCTAAAGTCAAAAATTTCCTAAGGCTGTGCGGGGAGCACCGGGGCTCGGGGGCTGTCTGGGAACAGGTCCCAGGCCACTAGGAGCTTGCTTTAGTAGCTAGGGGAAGCCCTCTCATCTATAGGGAGTTGTGGGAGACTTGTTATTCTTGAGAGAGAGTGTGAGAGTCAGTTAGACTAGCTAACTGGACACTTGGTAGGCATGTAACTGAGTTGCCTTGCATGAGTTGAAAGCTCCCTTAGATGCATTTAGCAGCATGGTTCGATTTTCAGCTTGGGAGAGCCTATATAAGAGTGTGCTCACACACACACACACACACACACACACACACACACACACACACACACTTACACACACACCTTGGGGAGGTGATGCCGGCACACATAGCTTTGGAGAAGAAGCAAAGGAGGGAGGTGCTGTCCGATTCTCATCTCGAGAACTCCATTGGATCAGAATTTGAAGTAGATTTCAGCCCTATTCACGGTAAAATCAAATTTATTTTATTCTTTGCAGCAAATCTCTCTATCATTCTCTTAATCCCGCAACTATTATGCTTAATCATAGCTAAATTACTCAATAGATGCTCTCTAATTCTCCATATCATTAGTCTATTGCATAATCTTAATCTAATTGTTAATTATGCAAAGCAATTAACCTCTCCTAATCATAGATTAATGCATGATTACTAAGAAGAAATCTCCCGCTAGTCATCATAGTAAATAAATGTCAAGCCGACAATGATGTGGAATTGGTCAATTTCACCCTATTACCACTCAATGTTTGAGTAACTAAGTTAGATTCAATCTGTTCATAGATTAGGATGTAATTAAGAGTAATTAATCCATCATTAATCCACTAGGAAGGGAGAATCCTCTCACCTATGTATATGGTTGTTCTGCATCTCTCTACTTACATTAGGAAGGTGATTGAGCATGTGTAATTCACCTCTCTAGTAATTTGATTAAGTAAAAATCTGAAATTCCTAATTACCTAGACCAAGTATTTGACTTTAGAGCCAATTCCCGCAGGAACAAGTAAGGTACTATCCATAAATTACTATGTCTTGAAGGAAATCTAACGCTCTCGTATAAAAGGAATTGTTTAGTGATTCGAATCTATCGTCTTGGTTGTTATGGTACTCTCGGACATTAGTTATTTTTCTCCAAGTTTGTCAATTAAGTAGTGAGTATAAAATGGCCCCGGTAAAGAGAACTCGCTTGGGTGGTGCCCACGATCGCCAGGCGGGAACAAGCAACGTGAATGGTGAAGGGAAAGCTCCCATGGACGACCAAGTAACGGCCAACTCATGGATCAATGACGAGGAAATGGAGGAGGTAGGTCACAGTTTAATTCAAGTTTGTTTAATTTAACATTGCATACGATAAGTTAGGAAAGAACATATCCCTAAACATGTAGAATAAATCCAATGGAGATCACGACATTTGAATTGAAATGTTATTAATTTCCAAGTAGGAAAGAATGATTGTTGGATATACTGTTTGAGCTAGGAAAGAATGTTTGCTAGGAAAAATTTAGCTCGGCTAGTTCATTTTCAATTCCAATGTTGATCTAGTCCGAACCCCCTCTTGATCACACAGGGGGTAGCTCGCGAAGTTATTCGCAGGAGCTAGAGTTCCTGGTTAAGGGTTCTTGAATCCACGACTGCTGGTTAAGCGGTGGACAACCTAGTTGTATGGGCAACTAGGCGACAACGGGAGGAGTAAACTCTCGCTGGGGGAGGGATGTTGTACCCCCAAAACATTGAAACTTTAAATGAATCAGTTTTTGAGTGAATTTTTACTAGAATACTGTCTTGGTGCCGCTTTGCAATACTGAATGAAGGGCTGTATTAAAGAACTTGTCAATCGAAAAAATAAACAAAGAACTTATATGTTGAACAACCATTGTGGTAGTAATTATGTAACAAAGGAAGTGTGAGTATGGGGTGGAAAGTGGGGGCTTGGCTCGGGTTGCCATTGCCTTTGAGAAGGGTGGTCCCGATTGGTCGGGAACTCTCCGTCCCCATAGTACTAGAAATTGACACTAGTATTACTCATTGCCCCAAGAGCGGTGGGGTCTCAAGTGTACGTGCCTTTGAAAGCTATGGGGAAAAAGGCACTCGATACTTCTCTCCCCTTGGAAGGTGGGTTTTAGGACCGATAATTTATTAGACACGTTTCCCCTGCAAGGTGGAACTAGATCTCGATGCTAGTAGGCTCGATCTCGATTCACTTGGTGATGAGAGATCGTCCGCTAGTTGAACCCAAAACCACGTTGTTTGTTTCCGCTGTAGATCTAGTGGCCATCAGGTTTACCATCAGATCCGTCGTTTGAGACGACAGGGTGGGGACCTCATAGAGAAGGAATATGGATCTCCTACTCTGCTATGCAAACACAGAGTTTAGCAGTGCTGCAAAGAACCACACAACCACGGAGAGAGAGGGGCTTGGGATGATATATGTTGTGAAGAAATTTTGGCATTATCTCCTCGTAAACAAGTTCTGTTTTTAATGAACCATCAAGCCCTCTTATACCTCGTAAACAAACTGTGCAATATTAGAAGAATTGTACGATGGCTTATCATATTGCTAGAGTTTGATTTTACTGTAGTGGTTCAAAAAGGTAAGACGTATCTATGAGAAGATCACCTTTCCTTATTGCCAAACAGAGAATTTCAATGGGTAGATGATGACATCCGCGACGTACATCTTTTCAACATTGAAATGGTCTCAAGAGATAGTCGATTTACTATCCTATGGAGGTGAGTTTGATAGAACATGAAAGGAAAGTAAAATATGAATGGTTCGATAATCAAGGTATTTTCAATTACTTGGCGGACGTTTGTATCATTTAGGATCAGAAAATACTTTATGATTATGCATAAGTCTACAGGAGTACAACTACTATTTTTTGGAAGCATATGTTTAGGACTTAGCATTTCATTGCTAGAAAACAAAAACACATTAGTGCTTGAAATAGTTAGGAGCTTATTGGCCAACAATGCGTGCTGATGTTCAAAAGTACATTACTAATTGTGCAATTGCAAGTCTAAACCCCCGATAGAACATGCTACATTGTTTCATGTAACAATTACACCAAAATGGATCCAATATCTAATTCATTACCTGACAACAAGAAATTTTTCTAAAAATACCTGTCAAGATTTTGTACTAATTGAAAGTTACTGTATAATAGAGGAAAGGACAATCAACTCAAGATATGTGTAGCCAAAGACATGTATTTGCCAATCCTAGAGAAGGCACATGAAGGACTCAGTGGAGGTCATTTTTCAAGGGATAAGATGGTAAAAATTTTCCTAACCGCTCGAATATTTGGCCTACATTACACATGGATGCTGAAAAATACATTAAGATATGTGATGTATGTCAATGTATAAAAGTGTCAATAAGGAGAGATGAGATGCCCTTAAGGCCAATGATGGGAGCCAAAGCTTTCGCTAAGTTGGGTATAGATTTTGTTGGACCAATTTAACCCCCCCCCCCCCCCCCCGTGTGCGCTTATAGAACTCATGCTCAATTTATCATTGTGGCTATATACTATCTCACAAAATGGGATGAAGCTAAGGACACATAGAAAGAAGATGTAAGGACCAATGCACAATTTCTATATAAAAATATCTTCGTTAGATATAGTCTACCCATAGAAATTATCAGTGATAGTGGAATACATTTCATAATGAAGTTATTGAAAATATTTGAAAGAATTCGTGGTAGTTCACAAGAAGTCTGCTCCATACCATCCATATGCTAATGGACAGGCTGAAGCTATAAATAAGACTCTATGCAGTGTCTTGACCAAATAGTATCAAATTCAAGAGTAGATTGAGACCAACAGCTACACTCAATACAATGGTCTTATAGAATAGCCTACAAAATCTCTATGAATACAACATCATACAACATGGTGTTTGGTTTTTAACGCTATCTTGCCTATGGAATTCATTATCCCAACACTAAGAGTAGCTAAACAACTCAACTAGATAGGCCATGACCTCTCTTAGATGACCTTGTCTATCTACCCTCAGAAGAAAAGGAAAAAGGAATTTTTTTGGTAAACAAGGAACTCCTTTCAATACAAACCACTCAGGTCCCACCAACATCAAAGCCATCTATCCAAAGACAAAACGTGAAGCAGATTTGGGTACCCAAGAAATTAGAGCCAACTTCAAAAACACCAACTCAATTTTGGATACTTAAACAAAGGCCAACAAAAACAACATTTATGGATCTTGGATTTAAACAACACTGTCAACAAAAGTAGCAACACGGACCAGGAGTACAACATCATCCCTTGTCAATCACACAATGATCAACACAACTAGAACGATTATTATTTCACCCCTCTCTTGTTGGTACTAACATAACAGGAAACCTGAACATCGAATTCCAATAAGCAAATTGCTTATACCCTCCTCTCGTACAACATTAATTTTTTCCATGCATTGATCAAGTATGCATATAGGACTGCAATACATGTCCTGCATTAGCAGACAACTGTAACCTATGTAGAACACATACCCCAGGGTGATACACCATCGTCCGGGAGGACTCCGACTAGGATGGAGAAACACATTCTCAATGCGAACCCCACAGACTAAGAAACTACTAAAAGGGAATTGTTTCTCTATTTTTGGGTTTTGTTGCATTTGATTGCATAAACATTTTGGTGAAATCGGGTATATATACCTTTATCTAATGTGATTCTATAGAGATATGAGTACAAACACCAAAAATGAGCCTCTAGGTATGTGTATATAGGTTCAAATAGCAGTTTTAGTGCATAAAAATGAGAAAAACGGAGCTATTCGACTAAAAATATCACAAATGACTATACATAGTGGTTTATTGTGTTTTTATTTATTTATTTAGATTTATTGGTATTTTATGAGTTAATTTAGTTATTTTTCTTTTATTTTTGTTCATTATCTAGAGAAAAATAGAAAAATCAAGTGAGATGGAGAGGGAATGACAAAAGAGAAATACAAGAGTGATCAGTAAGCCAAGGGAAATATATGGTGAAGTCTCGGTGCAATTATGAAAAAAGTTGCGAAAAGCCCAATCTAGCCAGTTTTTGGACGAAATGGCAAATTTTCCAGAAATGGGACAACGGAGTTCAAATGGAGGAATTTTTGAGCTTGAAGTGCATTTTATGACAAGATAGGAGCACATGTCAAACTTTTTGGCAAGTGGCCTGGGACCCCTGATATAAAATATTTTAGGCCCTACTTACCACCTCATTTTCACTATTCACAGTTAGAGAGAGCTTGAGAGACCTAGAGTGCATGGACTTTCTATGGATTTGTACGAGACACATGGGACACCGATGAACACCATACATAAGAGGTAGACTCATTACCATGTACTCTTCTTGTTCTATGCTAATTTCAATGCGAAAAACTCACAATACGGCAATGTGGAATCACATGGAAGATACCAAAAACGCACTAAAAATCGATAACCACTAACCCGATAGCTACAAGACTTGATAGGGGGATAACCCTAGGCTAGATGGGCAAGTCTATGTCCTCCTATGCTGGTTTAGGCTAGCTAGAAAAACCTTGACTTTTTGGAGCCTACAAAAGTCAATCTGGAACAAGTCGTCAGATCGGCAACAAACTTCATGAGTAGGCCACTCCTTTAGTTTATCTACAAGCCCATGTAATTGTCCCCATGGCCAAACTATCAGAAGTAGATCAAAACATCAAGCTTGGCTTCGGACACGCAAAGTGTCATTTGGATCCCACGACCAAACGGTGTGTCCGTTTTCCACCAAACTTCACGAGCATCATTGACATACCAACGACAACCAAATTGTATGGTCAAACATCAAGAAGAATCACCGTCGACCATCTCCTCACAAAAAGATGCAATTTGAGTGACAAATCGCCAAAAATGGTATCCGTAAGGCCAAAGGCTACACCAAAGCCATGGAAATGTGCCCTATTGCATCTACAAGCTTGGGTGATTGAGCTCAAGAAGAATCATTGTGAAAAGTCATCCCCAAATGCAGAAATCCATTTCAAAGCCTGAAATACCAAAGAGAAAGTTTTTATGCTAAATATTTGACTTTTCAAGTTGAGAACTATCAATTAGGGCTTAGGGCACTGGCACACATCTTCCCCATGCATCAAGGCCTAATTTTTGCATTCTAGACATTATACACATATGATGTCTAACTAGCACTTTTATGTATGCAAATATTATTTTTTCCACACCAGCCTCTTCACCATATATCATACAACCCACCTACCAAGTCTCGTACAAATTGGACCACATAAGCCTCCATTTAGCCAAAAACCACTCAGTTGGAGTACTTGAGAAAAATATGGACCTATGCATAGGAAAAAGGCTCCAAACTCGGAGAAACTTGACACAAAGCATGCACATAGCATATACATTATACCCCAATGCTCAAATACCCTTTTATAAGATTAGACATCATACATGTATGATATCTAAACCTGTCATGGAGAGGTTTTGTCAACATTTTGAGTATCCAGAATTCATTATCATGTCATAAATAATCTCTTCACAAATTTTGGGCACCATTGGGCATGTTTTGATCGTCATAATCCTCATTTTTCTAATCAAAGAGTCAGAAACAGCTTCTATGACCTTGGGCACATGAACACTTGTCCAAATTCATATTTTCACAAATCATGAGTTAACTGTACGTACACCAAGTTCGAAGCAAAAAAGCCAACCTAGACATCATACCTGTATGATATCTAGACCCCTTGAATTGACATGTTGTTGTGTTTTTGACAATGCTAAGGCTTTTATCACATCAATATTAGCTTGCCAAAAAAAAATCATCACATTTGGATATCATTTGACCTCTATTTACCTGCAAGGCGGAAATCTAGACGCACAAAGTTCCCCATTCATGGCTTCAACATCCATTTTCAAGCTCAATTTCAAATATGAGGCTATACACACCATCCAAATTCTATGGACATCTTATTCCATAAGTTTCAAGCAGTTTTGCATCAACAAACATCATACACATATGATGTATATTCACTTATACAGATGCCAAACTCAACATTTTTCATCATAAACACTATATTAGTAAGTTTAGGAATTTCCCAAATCCCACTTTAAAAATGAGCTTAACATTTCAACCACATGGCCAAATCTTACCAAAAGTTTTGAGAGCATGGCTTAGAAGAGATTTTCAAGTGCTACCTTGTGGAAGAATTTGGCCTTAAAAAAATACTTTGAGAAATTTGTCCATATGGCCAAATCTTCAAGACATTGATTTCCAAATTGGCTCTAAAATCTAAAACTCTCTAATATGGTGTTCGTAAGCATATTCAACGCATAGTATAGAAGCCATATGGTCAATTTGGACCAGTTTGAGCAAGCTTGTGACCACTTGGACCCCAAAATAAAAACATCTTGGTCTAAGACACAATCTATGGCCCCAACCACATGAATCCACCTCTAAATCAAAATCTGAGATGATAAAAGATTTACCTATCACCTGTGGATCCTATAGGTCAAATTTGGGGCAAAAATCTCAAAAAAAACATCATACACGTATGATGTTTCCTGAGGCAAAAATGATCAATTTGGGAAAAAAATTCACTTCCAATGCCTTTATCCCATTTTTCTTAGCTCATAGCTCAAGTTCCATCAAGTTTGAACTCTCCATACCCATCCAACGCCAAGTTTTGGAACTCAAAATCACTATACTTGATTTTTGGCTTCAAGCACATGAAAAAATTTCCAAATCAAAGTGTGATGCTACATGACTCTATGCCAAGCTAAAACCCACCTCTGGTACAAGGTTGAGCCCCTTTTGACAAAGTGGACATCATACGTGCATGATGTCTCCGTAGCCTAAAGATAAACTTGGGAGCTAACTTGACGTATTCTAATCCTTCATTACATGATTGTAAGAGCATTTATCAAGTTTCATCCCATTTGCACCTCACTTGCTCACAACTAAGCCAGAATCCAAGCCAAAATCCAACTTCAAGTCCTAAAAAAGGAGTTATTGTGGTCATAGCTTGCCCAAATGACATTCAAATTGAAATCGAGGCATATATTCATAATGTACATGCTATGAGTTATGCACATATGAAAAATCATGTCATTATGAGCACTTGGACATCATACACGTTGATGGAGCAAAAGACACTGTGCGCACACTCACACACCCAGACAACTCAGCACCACACAAGGAGTTTACTCAAATTCCTCACCTCGCTCACCACCACTCAAGAGCTCTCTAAAAAATCTACCCACAAGCTCGATTCAAACTCCAAGCGCCTCGACCTACAAGCCCGTGCCTGCCTGGAGACACTACAAGGTGAGTCGAGTTGATCAACACTTGAAATCACACTCGATGGTGTCCAAAATATACAAGTAAAAACATCAAAAACACAAAAGATCCAGCCACAAAATTCCTCTCTCAAACCATTGCAAAGCCTTCACCAAACTCCACTCTGTTGGACTCTTTGGCGTAGCGCCAACCCTAATGACACCGATACAGGGTCACATAGTCTTGCAGAAAGCCGCACCTTCTTCCCACAATTCATTGCACACACACATCCATGGAAACCTCAGAACTTCCATAGACTCTCCCAAGTGAAAAATTGAAGAGAGAAAGCTCTCATTCACTCCTCCACACACTCAAAAACAGGATGCAAACGCGACGGGACGGCACTAGACCACATGTAGGAACCTTGCTTCCTCCGACACACAAAGGGGTGAAAGTGTTGATATTGCTCTTCAAAAGTTCTCCCTCATCCTGGACCATCACGGCACCGTGAGTGACATGGAAATTTGAAGCCTTTTCACACCTTTTTGGATCATTTTTGACCTTTTCTGGCCCAGTTTTGGCCAGTTTTGACCCCTGGCGGGCATTTTTTGCGGGAAAAACCCCAAACGCACTCCAAAATTCACCAAATTTTGTACACTTGATCCTTGATTCCCAAATCTCTTTTCCACATACCCACATTCCAGTTTTGACCACTTCTAGGGTGGTGTACGTATCACCGCCGCAGATCAGGCACTGCAAATAAACAATTACCGCATATGCAAAACTTCCCGGGTGGGACGAGGGTTCCCATACCTTCTACTGTCATTATTCACAATTTATAAAGCTCAAAAAAATTACCTAGAGACAAAAGAATCCACAAAGAACCATATCCAAGGCCCCCATACCCTATCCAAGCATATACATGTGCCCGACTGTTGGCACGGAAACCTGACTATTCACAATGTGTACACGTCGCATCATTTTTAAAATAGGAAACCACTTTTCAAAGCTCCCAAATGCATGTATTTACATTTTTTTGTACATATAACCATGCATTTACACGCTACTTTGTACATGCCAAAAGTGATTTATCACCATTGCCCAACCCCAAAGTGAGCATTTATACTGAACACTCACATCAAATAGTGACATAAAACCACGAACGTGATTCAAAACATCCTCCTAGATCATATGGAAACTTATCCATCCACATAGAAACAACTACATGCTCAACAAATCCACCCCTATCAAAGAGAAAAGCATCCCTTTTTTGGCCAAAATGCCACCACCCACCTGGATCCCATGCATGATATGAATCTTCTCCAAGGTTGGCACATGCCATGTCGTACCATACCTTGTTCCAATCAGCCAAACCCACAAATACCTCAAAATGCATTTCATAACTAGAGCTCATTTGATTGACAAACGTAAACCCCACATTATCTTCTTGATGCATTAACTGCTCTTCATTCCTCACGCCCAAGAGACCATCACTCCAAGCATTAACAAGTCCACTCCAAAACTAAAAACGCTGTTCAAAAACACTATCACTAGCATCCTCTTCTTCCGCAAAAGGAATTTTCCACTTAAAAAGCTGGAAACACGCATACAAAGCCACATAACTCATTATAACCAAGTCTTTGTCATGCCAACTAGCCCCAATACTCGCTAACTTCCAATCAGGATCTTCACATGTAAGAGGGTATGGCTCAAACATACATTGAAGCATGTGAAATGCATCCATTAAATCATCGTGAAAGCAGAGGTCACTATAACCTCCTTGTCTACCCCATCCTCAAGAAGTTTATACTTAACAACCTCATGGCGCATATTGTCAAGGGCATCCCTTGGAGATGGAACTAGCATCAAATCCTTGCACACATAGAACTCATCCATATAACCTTCATGACCCAATGTCTTTGCATCACAACCACTAGAGGGTTGCCCAACCCCAAGCTCTGGTAAAGCACATGGACCAAAGGTCACACCGACCATCATAGCATCATCCTCTCTTGCATCATCTTCACTCGGTGTAGAAAGTCCTTGTCCATAGACCACCATCTCATTGTCAAAGAAAGAATCCATGTCATGTTGTTGCAAAGATCCTTCCCAAAAGATACATTGCTCTTTGTGCAAGGCTACCATATCATTCAATGGCTCTAGTGACTCTATGTCATCATTGCATACATCATCGCACCAACTCTCACAAGCATCAGATGTGTCACCATCATAGGTTGGTTCATCCTTGTCAATTTCACTCTCATCATCTTCACTTTCCACACTAGTGCTCAAACTTTTGCATTCATCTACTATGTCCTTGCCATTTTGCACCATGGGCATGTGTATGACTTCACATAATTCATTTGCATTGACTTTGTGCATATGAGCATCCACACCTGTATCCAGGCTATTATCCTTGCTAGCATGAGCACTTGCAAAATTGTAACTTTATGCACATAAAGGTCATCCACACTCTCCATACCATGTATTGACAAAGGGCACTTCATGCCTGCAGAAACGCACATCTTGCTCTCTTTCCATAGCGCTATTTTCAACGCTTCAAACATGGATTTGGGCTCTTTCTCTTGCACTTTCAACTTAAGGACCGGTCGCAACAAACTTGTGAATACCTGTGTTCTTTGGCTATTTGTAAATGTGGAATAAAAGTCCTCTTTAGACATGGCTTCCACATGCAATAGAGCATATTTCCACACTCTCCAAGCACTAGTGACCTGTTTCCATGCATGTTGGTGAGGAATTACCAACCGCTTCAAAAAGCATCTCTTAAACATGTCCCAATTTGCCTTCTCATCTTGTGATAATCCCTCGTACCAATCTCTTGCATTACCTCTGACCACCAGATTGATACCTGCAAGCTTTTGCGCCTCACTTGGAACTCGACAACATAAACATGTCAAATCAAACTCAAATGATGCAAGCCAATCGTCTGCATCCTCAATACCTGTGAAAATTGATGGTTGTAACGGCACCACCATCATGAAATTCCCTTCAACATCCAAAATGTGCATACATCTTTGCTTGAAATTCAAATTCTGGGTGCACAACCGGCAATTTTCACTCCCTAGCAAGATCGCCAAAGGATGATGGAGCAAAAGACGCCGTGCGCACACTCACACACCCAGACAACTCAACACCACACAAGGATTTTACTCAAATTCCTCACCTCAATCACCACCACTCAAGAGATCTCTAAAAAATCTATCCACAAGCTCGATTCAAACTCCAAACGCCTCGACCTACAAGCCCTTGCCTGCCCGCAGACACTACAAGGTGAGTTGAGTTGATCAACACTTGAAATCACACTTGATGGTGGTGACCAAAATATACAAGTAAAACCATCAAAAACTCAAAAAATACAGCCACAAAATGCCTCTCTCAAACCATTGCAAAGCCTTCACCAAACTCGACTCTGTTGGACTCTTTGGAGTAGCGCCAACCCTAATGGCACCGATACAGGGTCACATAGTCTTGTAGAAAGCCGCACCTTCTTCCCTCAATTCCTCGCACACACACATCCATGGAAACCTCAGAACTTCCATAGACTATCCCAAGTGAAAAATTGAAGAGAGAAAGCTCTCATTCACTCCTCCACACACTAAAAAACAGGACGCAAATGCGACGGGACCGCACTAGACCACCTGTAGGAACCCAGCTTCCTCCCACACACAGAGGGGTGAAAGTGTTGATATTACTCTTCAAAAGTTCTCCTTCAGCCTGAACCATCATGGCACCGTGAGTGATGTGGAAATTTGAAGCCTTTTCACAGCTTTTTTGATCATTTTTTACCTTTTTTGGCCTAGTTTTCGCCAGTTTTGACCCCTGGCAGTCATTTTTCGCGGGAAAAACCCCAAACGGACTCCAAAATTCACCAAATTTTTTACACTTGATCCTTGATACCCAAATATCTTTGCCACATCCCCACATTTCAGTTTTGACCACTTCTAGGGTGGTGTACGTATCACTACAGATCAGGCACTGCAAATAGACAATTACCGCATATGCAAAACTTCCCGGGTGGGACGAGGGTTTCCATACCTTCCACTTGCATTATTTACATTTTAGAAATCTCAAACACATTACCTAGAGCCAAAAAAAAACCACAAAGAATATATCCAAGGCCCCGATACCCTATCCAGGCATATACATGTGCCCGACTATTGGCACACAAACCTGACTATTCACAATGTGTACACGTTGCATCATTTTTAAAACTGGAAACCACTTTTCAAAGCTCCCAAATGCATGTATTTGCATTTTTTTGTACATATGACCATGCAATTACACGCTACTTTGTACATGCCAAAAGTGATTTATCAACGTATGATGTCTCACGACATAAATCTGCACTCAAAATACACTTTTGACCACATGCATAGTATCCTTAGGCCCTAATTAGCTTATATTTTAATTTTGAATTTCTTTAGATAGCTAGAAGCTGATCAATTGCCAGATTTTGTAAAAGACGCTAACTTTTGCACTTGGAGTCCATGCAGGATCAATGGGAAAGCAGGCAAGTCACTTGTAAAGAGGAAAAGGCCTACCCTAAAGGATATCATGGTAGTAGAAAAGACTTTTACCATCCCAAATGGAACACTAAAGCTGACTAAATTTTGGATGGATAAAGCCACATTATAAGTAGAGGGCATACGACTATATCAGGGAACATTAAGAGACCCACAAGGCAATACTGCATATTAGCCAAAGCATCACCTACCACAACATCCCTTTCTGGCATTCCCTGCCATCAACGTATTGCAAGAGATGCCCTTTTTAATTGAAGACTCCTCAAGAATTTAATGTGTTTCCGTAAGAGCTCCACATTCAATTACATATCAACCAAGGTAGTGCCGAGCACAAGCCCACCGACATACCCCGCTATCCAAGCACTGGTAGAGCTAACATTTCGGATTAGGTGTTCCTTGAGACTTATTGCTCTATAAAATGCACCATATTTTTGAATTTGGTCAAATCCCAAAAACTCCCATATGGCACATTGCTCGAGGCGACCATCCCAACATAGAACGGGCCCCGAATAAAACTTCAACTAGCAATATCTTGGCAACCCAAAATCCGATTGCCAATTTGAAAGGACCGTTGCGCTCCACAAGATGAGAACTTTAGGCCATGCATTCTTACCAACTTTGACCCTTCATGAGCAGCTGCCCAATCTGGTATAAATATGCAATCGATTCCAGCTTCAAACTGCCATAACTTCCTCATTGTAGCTACAATTGACGAGCCGTAAAGACAGGCTTGTAGAGCACTTTGACTACTACAGTTGTAATTCATAAAGTTCCAATTCTAACAAATTTAAATATCTCCATTTTTAGAATCAACAATACATTTTTTGGCCTTTTAAAGCCGCATCTGGCATACATTTAGCAAACTTGCTTGTTACCAAGCCCTGATCACTGCTCAATAAACACATAGGCTTCAAAGAGTCTTAACTTGCATTCCTCTGCCCTTTTTCTTATCATGGATGCGAAGCAGCATGACAACGTGATTCACATACCATGGTGAAAGAGTCCGCCTTTGAGATCTGGGAAGTTCATGATGGAAAACTCGCCCTTATTGACAATGCAGTTGGTATCAATGCCTCATGTGTCTATCAGGGTTGCTTGATAAATCCATCAATAAAAAAATGGAAGTCCTTAAAGCCACTCTGCCGAGGGAGAAGGGTGAAAGTCCCACACATTTTTGAGATACAGAGAAGCCAAGAAGAAATACTGGTAATGGCATTTCCGTGTTGCTAGCTATGTATTCCATTGTACATAGAAAGAGAAGCATGTGAAACTTGACATCAGAGAGTATGTTAGGAGCGTGCTTACATGTGTATTCAGAGGGTGCGCACTTGTGTGTGTGTCCCCAGCACCGCTGGAACAACAAGGGTATTATAACATAGCATAATAATGACACCCACACATTCCTTCCTTCATTGTTTAAAAAGTTAAGTATTAGTTGCAAACTCGATAGCTAAAGGACCATGGTCCTGTCACAACAATGGTCATCCATTTTTGGGTATCCCTATGGGCAATGTGCCAACTACAGCGCAACAATCAGTTGACCCCAGAAGCACAAACAGATCAAGGTCATTTACCATCCCAAAATACTCCACGCTACAAGAACCTGAACATAGTTGATGCACTTGCCATCTCAAGCAGACTAAATGTTCTTGTTCAAGTAGACTGTTGGAATCAGGGTTGCACAAAAACACACACAGCTTGGAGAAGACAAAGGAATCTCAAGGCACACAACAGAGAGAGTATTACTTAGTGTGCAATGGAAAGATAAGTTAGCCCTAGAGTGATGGGCGTATATACAATGCACGGGGGAAAAAACCTCCTAGTGAGGGAAAAAATGCCTCGACGGTCCTAACTGTGTTCACACACATGTATATGGTAACAAATCCCCCCTAGGAGTGATGTGGTGAACAAGAGTTGGCACATAGAGTATAGGGAAGTGCCATGCCTTGTGAGGACATGATCTCCTACTGAGAGACTCTCCCTGACATAGTGGTAATGCACCTCAATGTGCTTTGTGCGAGCATGAAAAACTGGGTAAAGCATATGAGCCATACATATTCAATCATCGTAACTGTGAAGACTGCCCTGTACTCAGCCTCACAACTAGAAGTGGCCACATTAGGTTGTTTCCTGCTCAACCATGAGATACATGAATTGCCAAGCATGAAACAAAAAACACTTGTGGACATTCACGTGTGTGCTAGCAAAGAGGGCCTTCTCAATCACCTAGAAAGAGTGGAATTGCACGGATTCTTCACATTTGAGCCAGTAGGTATTGATCTCCAAAGAGTTTATGAGTTGAAAACCACCATCAAGAAAGGAAGCACGACAACTCTCACCACACTCGAAGGGGAAAGCAAGAATTCATCATTGCACCTCAAATCATTGTTGATGCCTTGGGACTACACAAGGATGGTAGCTTTTTCCATGAAAGAAGAGATGAGGTAAAAGTTTATTCTCAAAAGAAGACCAATCCCACCTTTAAAGACCTAGCAGATCCAAGAGCAAATAGGATTTGCAAGTTGTACAATCAATTCTTTTCATGTCCAACAAGTGGCCACAGAAGTACACAACCCCACCACACACCATTGCCACCACAATTACTAGGGCACTGGGCAACAATATAAAAAAAGATGTGAACTATGCCCATTACATACATGAGCAAGTAGTGGGCTTGGGGATAGGCAAGAAAAAATACATCGGTAGTGCAAAAATTCTTATAAAGATTGCATATAAATATATTGGAGCAAGAGGACAATGGCCAGATCCACCCACATAGAATGAGTGGTTGAAATTCAAAGAGGGTCTAAAAGAGGAACTGGCTGCAATTAGAGCACCACATGTCTCTACATGGCTCAGATGAAAGCTCGCAACCATGTAGGAAGATACAGTTAAAGAGCCACCAAAGAAGAAGAGTAAAGCTGTAATGATCAAGGACAAAGGACTGAAAGAGACCAAGAGTTAGAAAGAGGCCCTGATTGAGAGGCTAATAGAACAATTTAGGGAGAAGAGAGCTGTGAAAGGTGACTTTGAGGACTATTGGGTACTCGATCCAATAAAGATGGGTGGCAACTCTTCAAGGCCATTAGAAGACCAGTTCTATCACTACATCATCAGAGCATATCAAGAGTCTGAAAAAATTATAGAACAAAATAATCTAGAGCCTTTCACAGCTGAAGAAGTACAGGGCATTAAGAGAAAGTTGCAAGAACAGCCAAAAGAGTAAGGAGAGTAAGAAATAGAGTCCCAGACAAAAGGCAACAAAAGACCAACCCCACCCTCTTCCCCACAATACACCCAACAACCTCCAAGCCCAAACCCCCCATCATCTCAATAGAAGGATTTTCCAAAGAAGAATTCAGAGGTTGAGCCAACGTCGGAGGAAACAAAAAAGGCAAAAATATGCACCTATGATGACCTCCTCAAAGCTGGATATTCTTTTGAGGATGTTTTTGAGGCAATATATGGCACCTCTAACCCACAATGGGCTACAAAGAATGAAGAAAAAGCTGAAGAAAAGCCCAGGGACCAAGATACACAAAGAAGGGCTCTAGAACTATAGTCACCACAACCTGGAGTACCAGGGTTGGTGAAAATTCTACACAATGGAGACCTTTGGCCAGTCCATGGAGACCCCCTCTAGTGGGAGTACTGCTCAATATGGGTAACCAAGGCCCCTTAGCCGGACCATTGCCAGAGTCTACTACCATAAGTGTGGTGGCAGCCAATGAAGAAGATGTTAGAGCTACACACCAAATTTTAGATTGAATTAGAACATGATCTCTCTCTGTGGTAAAAGAGAACAACATGCTCAGAACATGAGAAGAGAATATGATGAGAGAGCACGACATTCTTGAAAGAGATCAGCAAGGATATATGTAGAGAGTAGAGAACGTAGAAAGAGACACAAAGAAAATTGTTACAAGAAGTTGAGGCTGAAAAAGACACACAAACTCTACAAATAGCAGGGATATATTTAGAGAGTAGAGAACACAGAAAGAGAGGAAGGGGCACAAAGAAAATTGTTACAAGAAACTGAGGCTGAAAGAGACACACAAAATCTACAAATAGATGAAGTTTCCAAGGAGATCACAAATTTGGAAGAAGATAAAGACAATATGGAAGATAAGGTAGAATCATCCAGAGATGAGATTATGGATCTAAAGGACAAATTACCACTCCAAGAACTCACCATATAGAGCCTTAGAGGGACCCCAAGGGCGGCTAGAGCAAGCGCTAGAACTTACAACTACCTTGTACAAGATTTGGAGGTTCAGGTTGTATTCCTACAAAGGGAATTAAGATTAGAACAAAGACAAAGGATCCACATAGTAGAAGGATCTTTGAAAGTAGAATAAAGACTAAGGAAACAACAGCAAGAGCTATAGAATGAGAATGACAATCTAAAAAAGAAATTAGAGATGATGCACGCGCTACTACTCAATAATGCAAAAGAAGAAACAAAACAAGATGGAGAGGTGCACCGGGAACTAGCTGAACTACAACAAGAGGTAGAGAGAGCAAGTGGCAAAACTATAGATCCGAGTCCAAGTGACTTTGGAATCATCCCCCAACATGAGCCTCTAGAACTCCCCAAAATTTCAGAAAAACCTTTGCTCGTGGAGATACCTCGAGAGATCCAGGAAGAAGAACAATTTTAACGGTTGAAGAGGAGGATCACCTTTGCACTCTGATAGAGAAATCCACCAAAGAGAGTGAAAAAGCTGCCATAGAATGGGAATAGAGGATGCTACAGTCAGTGGGTGTCCAAAAGCTTGATGCAAACATGATCAGAGAGAAATGGATATATCCATTCCTTCTCTACCCTCTACTCAAGTATGAAGTGATGACAATGAAATAGTGCATCCAAGCAGAGGAGCCAAAACCACTCTTTGACGTCGTAATATCAAAGATCAAAAGGCATAAAAAAGGATAGTGTACTCATAGCCTAAATGGAAAAGAGGATGGATCTCCAAGTATCCAACATATCGTGTACATCTGGTTGAGGTACCAAAATCAATAAGGGACGATGTCTCCTTCTGCCCAGTGCTGAGAATGAGGTCATTGAAAGATCCTGCAAGGCTATTGCATAAGCACCCCAACTGACTAAATTACCCTAAGCTTCCATCACCCAAGGAAGGAGAGAGAATAAGTGGAACTTATGTGGTGAGAACCTCACAAATCTTGTAGGTGGTACCATCACACTGCCTCTCCTCTTGATATGTACCCATGCATCCATGCCAAGAATAGAGACGCAAGGAATATGCTTGAACTTAATTTATTAGCTTCTATTCATAAAAATTATTTTGCTACTTGCTTTAAGAGATTTAGCCATATCTCGTAGTCTGCATCATCACCTTGAAAAACATTACATGCTCACCTCACCTCTGTACTCATAAACACCATCTCAAGGCCTAGCTTCTAAGGACCCCACATAGGACATAACAATAGTAGAGAACCTATCAAGCCTCTCAGGCAAGAAAGTGCTATTGAGTATCAGTTAATTGTAGCAAGTTGCATGACTTACTAAAGGAAAAATCCAATGCTCAAGTGGGATCCAAGGAAAATAAATATTTCCCTCATCCACCAAGAAGTATTTTGTTAGAAATTAAAAAAGAACATGAGAGAGAGACGAAGAGAGACTCCACATTCTCATGAAATTTCAAATTGGCAACAGGACTCAGCAATGCATGTATGCAGAAGAGAGAAATAATGAGAGAGAATAAAGTGTGTGTGTGTGTGAGTTCTTTTCTTATGGGGCTTATGACCACCTACCATCCATAGGTAGAATTCCATGTTGTCCCTAGAGAGTACGTGTGTGGTCCATGCTCCTCATAATCTTAGATTGGGTTCATGTATAGTGGAGGAAGGAAAAAAAAATTCTTCCTCTTACTATGTGTTGCCCAACTGTTTACTGTAGATAGAAGACGTTTCTTCCACCTACCCAAAATCCTTGGCAAGCCCTCCAAGATAGAAGGTGTTTCCAAACTATTTACTACTATGTGTTGCCCAACTATGCAGATAACAATTGTTTCTTCCACCCACCCAAAATCCTTGGCAAGACCTCCAAGATCCCATGATTAGTGTGTGGATATTATTTCCTTGATGGCTGGCCCTCTTCATAATGCCAGTTTGCATGCTAGTGACATTGCACAAACCTATGTTGAAGATATTTCCCCGTGTATGTATGTATGCATACATACACACAAACAATCTATACATGCCAAGAATATAGCTTTTTTGTGTGTATGTATGCTTTTATATATGTATGTTTGCATGTATGTATGTATGCATGCATGTACATATGTACATTGTAAATGTGTACTATGTACTCTCATGCGATCGTTGTGGTACAAAGATTTTTTTTTTGTGTGTGTTTTGGGGAATATTAAGCAAGTTGGCAAGGATGGTTGTTGTTTGTCATTTTATTGTCAAATATCATTATTTTATGGATATGTGGAGTATAGAACAAGCACTATAAGGTTTTTTGGTAAGACATGAACTACCATATCCTTTTGTGTGGCGTTTTCTAGGTTTTCCATTTTGCTAAAAAACAATCACTCGGCTCTCAGTTAGAATCTCTCCCTTGTTGTCTACTTTGCCTTGGACATGGCAATTCTTCTCTATGGGGCATAACAAATGATAGTGGTATAACTAAAAGGAATGTATTATACAAAGAAATTTTGAGAGATATACAAATATAAATGTACCCAAATCACGTTTCAGGGACATTGTTTATCACATGATACATATGAGTAATTCAGTATGTATAATGCTCATGTGTACAATGTTTACACCCAAATCATGTTTCACGGGACATTGTTTATCACATGATACATATGAGTAATCCAACATGTATAATGCTCATGTATACAATGGTAACATATATTCAAGTGTATAAGCTATCTCATACTACTAATGGAAAGCCCAAATCTATTGTATCATACTGCAGATGGAAACTAGAAGCAACTTGTTAAGAAATGTCCCATCAAAAATCAATTTTGTGCAAGAAGTTGGAAAATTTCTTTTCATAAGACATAGTCGATCACATGATATATTAGGTATATTGGTGGTGGAAGGGGTCCAAATATAACATTGGGAGCTTCACTTGGACACTTAGGGTTTGTACATAATTCAAAATATACAAGAACTCAGTACATACAATATTTGTGGACACTCAAAACACCACCAAAAGAAATGACCTTGAAATCAATATGCTACAAAAACTTGTGCAATAAGCTACACCATTTTGTTTTTCATGGAACATACCTTGTTTGGTCAAATACCATATATACTAGTACAAGAGGTGTTCCACTACAACACATGAAGCTTAAAATGCACATTTAGGTTCATGCATAATAGGCAAATATATAGGAACCGAGTATAAAAGACCACTAAATTTAATGTCCCGTGCAAAGCAATTTTCAAGTCCACATAACATGATATATTCTCGGCTCAATTTTACTTCATATTTTACCCTTACAAGTTGTGAAGAAATAGCTATGGAGAAGCAACATCTAGGTTAGTGTCTTGCCACACATACCTAGCCATGTGCCCACTAATGTGGGCTAATTTTCTATAATGTCCCATATTATGGAATATGGGTTATCATATATACAAAATGAATACAAATTTATTTTTAGGGGACCGCCCAATCACTTAAAACATATGATAAATATTGGGCTATCTATACCAATAATTTAAGGTATATCATGTGTTTTGCACACTCAAGCATCTCTTGTACATGTCCATATAAAGGTATTAAATTTGAGGTCCCATAGAATGCAGGTTGCAGGGTTGTTAATGATTACCAAATGCATAAAAACCACATTTCACAAGACCTCCCAATTCTTTGCTTCAATGAAGACAATACAAGTATAGATCATAATTTAGCTGATGAGGGGGAGTTCCGTAAATTTCAAAAGTCAATGAACTTAGAACCCAATATTCTCAAAGAAAATTTTGAGGATGATGAGAAAGGTGTTTTACTTTGCAAGAAGAATCTTCTAGAGGTAGACAAGAATATGAAGGCATTCCCTCTATAACTTAACTTTGAGAAACTATTGAATCTTCTAGAGGCAGACAAGAATATGAAGGCATTCCCTCTATAAATTAAATTTAACAAACTCTTTTTTCAATTTTTGTTTTTTTTTAAAGAATCTCAAACATATTATCATTCTTTCAGCTCTAAATAGAGGATGGTATAGTCTTGCTCAAAAGAAAAGAAAGCAGTAGGACATGTAGAACTCTCTAGCCTCTCACATTATATGAAAGATCTATCTACAATAATTGTTGCTTAGTAATGATATAGAAGTGACTTTTCTTTTTTTTCAAATATTTATCCATGGTTCTTTGAGGGAATATGTCACCCATTGGATACGAGAAGGTGATCCTTATTGAAAGAAACATAGCACTACAACTATCTAGCTATGGGAAGCAATTTCCAGAATTGATTACTTTCTTGCATACACGCCATATGCTCTAGCATGAAATATCTAAAGTGAAAATTAATTGCAGGACTATACAAATCAGTATCTACTTAGATCTACGAAGCAACTTTCAATCTAGAGGCTTTACATATAGAAGGAATGCCTGCTAGAGTACAAAGTCCAAAGAAGGAGAAAATGTAAGCTATACAATCATTAAAGAAGAAGAGTCATCCATCTAGAGTTTAGATTTTTTTTTTCACAAAAGTCCGACATATAGTAGCATATACATTGTAACCTTTTGTTAATCAATTCAACAGATTTTGCCTATCCACCTATGATGACAAAGACCTCATGTTTGCTCCATTTTGTATGCTTGTGTAAAGCTATTGAGTTTGATAAAATTTGTCTCCTTCTTGGATTTTGTGCAATCTTTAATGCTCTTTTAATTTGTGATGGTGCCTTCTTTTGTTATGTTCCTAGTTATTTATTAGCTCCTTTTAGCATAATGGTTGCAATAGAGATAAAGTATGTTCACGCATAACTCTCTAAGCTATAGTGCTAGGATGGAGTATTATACAATAAGAACTTTGTAAGATCGTTAACTTTGATGGGGTGGTAAAGCCCAATGTGCCAGCCCTAAGTTCCATGGGCGGTTGTATTCCATTCATTTTTTGTAGTCTAACTAATAAGGACTTTCAAACCCTAGTCACACATTGTGAAAGGATTCCGCTACCTTGTCAATTCTATCTTCTTCTCCACGCTCTTGCTCTGTGCTACACACACGCCACACTTGCACACTCTTCAACTAGTTTCATAATCGAGGGTTGCTTGGAGCTAAAGAGGGTCACCTCCTCAGCTTGGTGCAAGGTTCAATGTGCCCAGATAGGTCGACATATACTTTAGGTGAGCAAAGCTTGGCATTATTGGAGTTTTAATTTGAGCTCATATCGGCCTCCATTTGGGCATGCCATTGTCTACATAGGCTGTTTTATCATGTTGTGCTTATTGTAAGGTAGATCATTTTCTACTATTTTTGTTCTTCTGGTTGTGGAAGATGGGCAGTGTTCCACAGGTTACAAGAAAACATGCATACAAGCTGTATGTATATAGGCCATAGGTACATGTACAGGTTGCAGGTTGCAGGTTGATGTGGAGTGTGGACACTTGCTATGGACATATATTTGTGTTGTGCAGATTTCTGTTGTGAATAGAAATTTGATGTTATTTTTAAGATCTCCATTGAGATCACTCCTCTTTTGTAAAAAAAGTGTGGTCACTTGTATTGTGGCACTTTGCACATGTACAGGTTGCAGGTTGCAGGTTGATGTGGAGTGTGGACACTTGCTATGGACATATATTTGTGCTGTGCAGATTTGTGTTGTGAATAGAAATTTGATGTTATTTTTAAGATCTCCATTGAGATCACTCCTCTTTTGTAAACAAAGTGTGGTCACTTGTATTGTGGCACTTTGCAAGGTTATTGTGGTCACATATACTTTCCATCCTCTATGAGTGTTGTGAGGTTTTTTGAATCCTTGTCATGTGAGTGCATGGTAAAGAACCATAAAAGACCATATTAGGTATTTTGGTAAAAATCTCACATTATGGGAATCTCCAAATCGACTAAATTCATGTAATTTGGGAATTTTCCACTTAAAGTGGGAAAAATTGAGGTGTGTGGTTAGTAAATAAAGTGAAAATCTCATAGGATTGTGGTGTTGATAAACACCAAAAGTCAAGAGGATGTACAACACATGGATTTAAATAATAACTATAAATTATATAAAACAAAGGAAGATACAAAAAAGATTTTGTTTACAAAGTGACTAGTATAGTCACAATAGAAGCTCCACATAATTCTACTCCACATTTGATACCATATCTGAACTTTGATCCAAGTGTGGTTGATGTGCATGAGTGAGGCCTTCTTTGGCTTTTAGAGCATGCCTTTCTGGAATCTTTATTCTAGAAAATGGTCCTTCTTTGTTGGGTCTCCAGGACCAAACAATTGCATCTATAGTTTCCCACACTTGTGGGTCCTTATAGTTGACAGCCCAATAACCCTTCCAACAATTGCTGTAAGCTTGAGTATCTGTGATCCCACTTTTTCTCGCGCAAGGTGCCCAATATTGAATCAAGATTTTTCTGTAGTTTGGTGATGTAGGCTCATTATCAATGTCAGATAAAGCCATTGCAAGCTACACTGGATAGATTTCTGTGTCACTCGGAACAAGCATAAGAAAGTCACCTTGGTGCACATCAGACATAGGGTCAAACTCTTCCCTTGGCCTATCTCGTTGAGGCCCACAAAAATGATCGTTCAACTCTTCAAGGCCTAGGAATCTTTCTGCTCCTTGTTGCAAATTCATTGTAGTGCTTTGTAGGTGAGAATATTCTTGAGTTTTTGGCCAAAACATTTCATACAAGACTCCCTCTGATATGATTGCTTTTCCAATCTCTTCAATTACCTTACTCCAATAATCTATCACGGGTCTATAATATCGCGGAATACTTGAACCATTCCCTAAATTTTTCCAAAATTTTATATAGTTCTTTAGCCCCAAAATGACTTCTTCGTGGGCCTTGACATACTCCGCCATTTGTACTAGAGGTGGATCTCCATGTGGTAACATTGGCTTGCCTTCTGTGTCTGTTTCCAAAGGCGAATACTTCCACTCCAACTTGATACACCTACATGTGCCTTATATTGCATCATTGGTGTCTCATCCTGCATAAAGAACCTGAACTGAAGCGGTTTGGAATGTCCAACAAGTATGTCTTGTCCATCACAAAGATAGCCATCACAATATTGCTTGAAATCGGGGATCTTTGTGAGAAAAAATGGAGCTGGAGATGAAGATGAGCTGTTTCGTAATGTATCCATCAAATGTGGCAAAGTATAGGTTTGTGTAACTCTCAGCTTCTCTGAAAACCTACTAAACATGGCGTCTATGTCCTCATGTGTATGCCCAACCATTAAAAATCCCAGCTGGATGGTTTTGAAAACACCCCTTGCAACAAGCATTGACAAATAGGCAAATAAGTATCGATTTTTGTTTTCCCCTGCACAATTATCCAATTGTAGCAACAAGTTCTCTGGCAATCTGCGAAATGTTGACCCCAATTCCTCTTCTGCAATTTCTGACGACTGCACAATGGGCTCTTTTCCATCACTCAAGTTATGGTAGTCCAAAGCATCCCTTGAGTTCAAAGCATGTAGTAGTGAAATATTGCTCCTTGGAAGTCCATTTGTTACTAGATCACCAAGAGGATGCTTATCTATCCTCTCTAGGTTATGTAAACAATTAGCAATTGAGCCAATTGTAAGATTTGGATCAGCTGGCCACAAACCATTCAAGACAAAGTGTCCGTAATGACCTTCTCCATGTCCATGAGTGATCATGCCAATCAATGCCACCTGCAGATTATATCCTGAATCCACACCCTTGGGAACAATGCGTAATCTAGGAATGGCAGTCTTCTTTTGATCCATCTTATCATGGATTATGCATACATATTTTTGTGGTTGAGTTTCTGAATACGTGCGCCATGCATAATATAGGCTTCTGCAACTCTTTTGTTGTGCCATGTGAACTTCTCTCTCCCTCAAGAGAAGAGCTCTCTCTTCAAGAGAAGGTTTAGCTTCTAACCTTGCCTTGATTGAGCTACAAATATTGCACTTAGAGAACTCACTCGTCTTTGTTAAAGTGACATGTGGGTACTCTTTGTTCCAAATTCTACCAAAAGAAGATTGGGATAGCTTCTTCTCATAGCCCATTTGGTCAAGTGTCGTGTTGATTTCACATAAAATATCCACTTGTTTGTATGTTGATGGAATCACCAATTGAGTCTCTCTTGAGCCATCTAGCAGTGTTCTACTTCTATGTGGCATCTTCTCAGAGTTGTTTTCCACAAACTCATTTAGTAGTGCTCTTGCTAAACTAGTATGTTGAAGTCCCCTTCTCAATGTACATGTGTTCCCATGTACATATTGGCGCACACCATTTTCAAAGTTCTCCTTGTATCGATAAAATGATGTCTTTGGTATTCCATGTAGCTCATACCATGCTCTACAACAAACAATAGAGCCATTTAGCCTGAATTGGTATCGTGACTTCTCATCTTTCTGATAACATATAGAAAGAACATCATAAACATAATTAGTGCGTGATTTTTGAGACTCTCCCCAAAACTGTTGTCGTAACCTTGTCACCATATCACGATCTGCAAACTGGCAACATTTTTGTGCACAACAATCAATGCATGATACCCTTTGAATTGATTTGTTTGAAAGGTAAAAAGTCGAAGCTGGTGCTGCTTTTGATTTTTGAGTCCTGTTCATGAAAGTGTATCGTCTCTTCCTTGACAACTGGACAACATTACTCCCATCAAGTTTTTTTCCAACATTGTCATCGTTGGATACATCCTCATATGTAGCATGCATGCCATCAACAGGAACAAATCGTTGTAATGGGCTCCCATTCAACATTGTTGTCTGCTTGATGGGCCACTTTAGCAAAGTGATGCTACCCACTTCAACCACATCATCAATGCTTGCATTTTCTCTTTCAATACCCACACCCACACAATCAGGACCAAGTTCCTGAAAGTTGACATAATCATCTGGAAATACATATAAGATGGTCCCTTCATTAATGGTTTGCATCATTGTGTCATCTTTTAAAAGGACCCTCTGATTTCTCCAAGACTCTCGAATCATTGCTTCAAATTCTGGGCTTGTCATAGGTATTGCATCTGTAACTAGAGGATCAGAATGATCATGTTCTTCATCACCATTGTAGCTTTCCTATGGATCAATTAAGTTCCCATTTAATACAAAAGATTGCAAAAGAAGCTTTGACCATCGAACAACACTCCATAATGAGCCTTGGAGAGATGAAGTATCCATTGTAGGAAAAGGTAGGACCACATCCTTCAAGCATTCCTCCACTAGTATGGAGACATTTCCTTGCCCTATCTTTGTACCACCACAAGTGGAATCTGGATCTACAACATGGAAAAGGTTTGCATAGGTTGGACAAGTGGTGAACCTTGAGACCAAATCCTCCTTGCTATATTAATGGAAGCAAGGTTGGAAATTATGGTGGATCTTGAAACCAAAGCATCCTTGCTATATTAGAGCATAGGTTGGACAAGTGGTGGACTTAGTTGTAATACCCACTGCCACCTATCAACTACTATAGGACTATGCTTTCCAATGTCCAAGTATCCCTTGAGGCTTTCAAGGTTGAACACGTGGTGGACCTTGAAAAAAAAATCCCCTTTCTATATCAGAGCATAGCTTGGACAAGTGGTGGACCTAGTTATAATGCCCAATATCCAAGGTGAAATACCTTAGGACCTTGCTACCTTGCTTGCCAATGTTTACGTAGCCCCTCATTTATTTAATGGAAGTAAGGTTGGACAAGTGGTGGACCTTGAAACCAAAGCCTCTTTGCTATATGAGAGCATAGGTTGGACCTAGTTGTAATACCCACTGCCACCTATCAACTACTATAGGACTATGCTTTCCAATGTCCAAGTATCCCTTGAGTCTTTCAAGGTTGAACACGTGGTGGACCTTGAAACAAAAATCCCCTTTCTATATCAGACCATAGCTTGGACAAGTGGTGGACCTAGTTATAATGCCCAATATCCAAGGTGAAACACCTTAGGACCTTGCTACCTTGCTTGCCAATGTTTACGTAGCCCCTCATTTCTTTAATGGAAGCAAGGTTGGACAAGTGGTGGACCTTGAAACTAAAGCCTCTTTGCTATATGAGAGCATAGGTTGGACCTAGTTGTAATACCCACTGCCACCTATCAACTACTATAGGACTATGCTTTCCAATGTCCAAGTATCCCTTGAGTCTTGCAAGGTTGAACACGTGGTGGACCTTGAAACGAAAATCCCCTTTCTATATCAGAGCATAGCTTGGACAAGTGGTGGACCTAGTTATAATGCCCAATATCCAAGGTGAAATACCTTAGGACCTTTCTACCTTGCTTGCCAATGTTTACGTAGCCCCTCATTTCTTTAATGGAAGCAAGGTTGGACAAGTGGTGGACCTTGAAACCAAAGCCTCTTTGCTATATGAGAGCATAGGTTGGACCTAGTTGTTATACCCACTGCCACCTATCAACTACTATAGGACTATGCTTTCCAATGTCCAAGTATCCCTTGAGTCTTGCAAGGTTGAACACGTGGTGGATTATGAAACCAAAATCCCCTTTCTATATCAGAGCATATCTTGGACAATTGGTGGACCTAGTTATAATGCCCCTCCTTTCTTTAATGGAAGAAAGGTTGGAAAAGTGGTGAATCTTGAAACCCAAACCCTTTGGCTATATATAGAGGATAGCTTGGACAAGTGGTGGGCTTAGTTGTAGTATCCAATGTCCAAGGTCCAAGGTGAACTATGTAAAGACCTTACTTCCAAAAACAAAGTCGTACAAGTGGTTCTCCTTCAAACCAAAACGTCCTTAGTGTATTAGAACATAGCTTGGAGAAGTCGTGGACTTAGTTGTAATGGTGAATGTCCAAAGCAAACTATTATAGGACCTTGCTTCCCAAATCAAGTTTGGACAAGTGGTGGATCTTGAAACCAAAACCCCCTTACTGTATTAGAGCATAGCTTAGATAAGTGGTGGACCTAGCTGCCATGGAAAATGTTCAATGTGAACTGCTACAGGACCTTGCTATTAAATGTCTAAGTAGAGCTAGCTTCTTTAATGGAATCAAGGTTGGGAAAGTGGTGCATCTTGAAACAAAAGCCCTTTATTGTATTAGAGCATAGCTTGGACAAGTGAGGGACCTAGTTTTAATGTGTGATGTCCAAAGAAAAGTATTACAAGACCTTGCTTTCCAATATTTGAATTGGTCAAGTGGTTAAAACTAAGTATAAAACTTTGACCATTTTCTTCTCGAATTGCCAAAAAAGCTAGTTTTAGACACCCCTAAATGAAAATGGTTTAGGGTGGCTTAAGCAAGTTTTTTTTCAAAGACTTGAACAAAAGGGTTGCCGAAGAGTAATGAAAATTTATTATGGCTTGAAGTGCCTGAGTATGTGAAAACAAGCCTAGGTTTTCCACGAGGCAAAAGGTGACATAATAAGAACATTGGAAACTTAGGATTGACCATGTGGCCTAAACTTTGGCAAGTGAAGTGGTGGCCAAGTTTTGTGGCACAGTGTGCACTTGGTCCTATATGTGTTGACCACTTGGCTAAATCTAGGACCATAAGGCCAAACCTTTGGCACCTTAAATATAGTATGGGACATAATCTAGAACTGCTATAGTAAATTAGTAGTATAGTTAATATGTTAATATTTGTATTATATTTAAGTATATGCTAAATATAATTTATGTTCAAAATTTCACTAATGAAGAATGTTCCCATTTAGCACTCCAGATGCGGGGTCTTAGGGCAATGCCACAATGGGGTGACAAGGCAGCGCTTCCACGTGAGGTTTGGGGGTAGCGCTCTTGATGGGGATGTGGAATATAGCGCTCTCGATGGCGGGGCTTGGGAGGCTGATTTTGGGATATTGTTCCGGGCGGGGTCCGGGGCAGCGCCCGGGCGGGGTCAATGGGAGTCGCCTGGATTTTTGGTCAATAGGGCAAGTCAGGTCAGTATAGAGCTTAGCGCAAAGATTTTTTTTTTAAAGTGAATTCATAGTATAGAGTTACATGTTTTGCATATTTTCAACCATGATTTCTTTCATTTTGGCTGTGTGAATTGGTTAATGTTTTATATTGCTTTTGTTTTTTTTAATCCTATGATAAAACATGGACTTGTAGCATACGTGGCATTCTAATAAACCCTATCAAGATTAGGCACAGAGAGCGCACGAGCAACGCACACAGAGAAAGCAGGCAAGCAGCAAACACACAGAAAGCGCACACGGATCGCACACAGTTGGAGTATACGCGCACGTAGAGGAGCAAGCCCGGCATCGTACACAACAAACACGTGGAGCGCACAGGATTGAAAGTTCGCGCACAAGATAAAGAAACAGCAGCGTACACAACGCTTTCCAGAAGGGCAGGATCGGGCATAGCTTCTTCACACCTCACGAATAGAGAAAAAACAGGTATTTCTCTCTCTCTCACTCTCTGTCTTTCTCCATATAGAGAAGATGGTTCTCTGTAACTCTTCTTGCACACACACTCTCTCGTCAAAAGACAGAGATACGTAGTTTAAAAATATCCCCGCACACATACACATATTCCTACACATCGTCTTCCTCTCTTCCACATACATAACCACAGTGAAATCTGTTATCTTGTTGTCTTCTCTTGAAAATACATGCACATATTCCCACACATCGTCTTCCTCACTTCCACATACATAACCACAGTGAAATCTGTTATCTTGTTGTCTCTCTCTTGAAAATACGTGCACATATTCCATACATCGTCTTCCTCTCTTCCACATACATAAACACAGTGAAATCTGTTATCTTTCTCTCTCTCCTCTCTCTAGAAAACAGGTATTCTCTCTCTCTCTCTCTCTCTCTCTCTCTTTATCTATCTATCTCTGTATCTTGCTATCTCTCTCTTGAAAATACATGCTCATGTATGTGTGCGTCTGTGTTATCTATGTGTATGTATGTATATTTGTGTTATTTCATTGTAATACTCATACATAATGCAGATACACAATTACACTTAATTACGATATGCACACATAGTATATATACATACATAAATATCACAAATAACTAACACATTGTAATACTAGTAAACTTGAATGGAAGACTTACTTGCGTGATCTGTTAAAGTCGATTCTTGTAGCGAGTTCTGGATGTATGCTGAGCTGATTTTCCTCTAATCCATTTGTAGATATGATTGTAACTTCTGTTTCTCAAAAATAGTAGTGTTGTTTAGTGATACACCTAATGGACATAAATGGTTGAAACTAGGACATGTAGACCAAAAATACGTGTATTTCTTTGGATGAATATATACACTTTTTGGTGACCCTTACCACAAGTGGTGGACCTTGAGACCAGTGGACTATAAGGACCTCCAAACAATACCTTGTACACTCAATCCTTCTTGGTATCTAGGTTGGACAAGTGGTGGACCTTGTTCAAATTCTCTAACCACTCTCTCTAACATGGTGACATAATTTAGGTGTGATAAATTCATATCTATGCAAACTAATATCAGTTTAGGCTTGTTAATTTGAATTTGTTTGAATTTATGTACAATATAATGATTTGAGGTTTGCATATTTGAATTTAGGTGGTATAATGATATCTTTTTGTGGTAAACTTGAATTTAAAATCAATTTCGCGTGGAATATTTTAAATTTAAGTGGTAAAATTTAAATTTTTATAAAAAGTTTGAATTTTAAAATTTGGGCGGGATATTTAAAAATTTAGGCGGGATATTTAAATTTGGGAGGGATATTTTAAATTTAGGCAATCAAATTTTGAATTTAAATTTAGGCGGGAAGGTTTTGAATTTATAGCGAGATCTCCCTTACATAAGAGAGTATAGGTTGGACAAGTGGTGGACCTTAAGCTACAGCATCCATGCTACTGGACATGATAGGTAGGGAATCTAGTTGAATATTGTATGTATAATATATATGTAATAGATCTAGCTTGGACAAGTGGTGGACCTTGGAGCAAAACCCCATGTAAAACATATCATGCACATTCCAAGTGGTGAGAAAAATATCATTTAAGATATAGCCTTATAGGTTGGACAAGTGGTGGACCTTAACACCAAGATATTCTTAATGTAATTACATAGAGTGGAAAACTGGTGAATCTTGAGACCAAACCATGCTACTAGCAATAATAGCTTGGACAAGTGGTGGACCTTGAAAGTAACCCCCATCTACGAAATATCGTGGGTTTAAGGTATTTTGATGGAGCCTAGCATCTTGGAGACATGGTGCACCTTGCTTCTCTTCATGTTTCAATGGAGCCTATCTTGGACAAATGGTGGAGCATCCTTCTCTCCATGTTTCAATGGAGCCTAGCTTGGACAAGTGGTGGACCTTTGCTTTTCTCTATGATTCAAGTGGTGGACCTTGGAACCAAACCCCCATGTAAAACCTATCATGGTCACTCCAGGTGGTGAGAAAGAATAACCTTTAAGATATAGCCTTATAGGTTGGACAAGTGGTGGACCTTAACACCCAAATATTCTTAATATAATGACATAGAGTGAAAAAGTGGTGAATCTTGAGACAAAACCACTCATGTTACTAGCGATAATAGCTTGGACAATTGGTGGACCTTGAACGTAAAACCCCCATGTTTCAATAGACATAACTTCGACAAATGGTGGAGCATCGTTCTCTCCATGTTTCAATGGAGCCTAGCTTGGACAAGTGGTGGACGTTTGCTTCTCTCTATGTTTCAATAGAGTTAGCTTGAACAAGTGGTGGACCTTGGAACCAAACCCCCATGTAAAACCTATCATGCTCACTCCAAGTGGTGAGAAAGAATAACCTTAATGATATGTCCTTATAGGTTGGACAAGTGGTGGACCTTAACACCCAGATATTCTTAATATAATGGCATAGACTCGAAAAGTGGTGAATCTTGAGACGAAACCACTCATGCTACTACCAATAATAGCTTGGACAAGTGTTGGACCTTGAATTTAAACCCCTCATCTACGACATATCGTGGGTTTAATGTTTTTCGATGGAGCCTAGCATCTTGGAGACATGGTGCAGCTTGCTTCTCGTCATGTTTCAATGGAGCCTATCGTGGACAAATGGTGGAGCATCCTTCTCTCCATGTTTCAATGGAGCCTAGCTTGGACAAGTGGTGGACCTCTGCTTCTCTCTGAATTTCAATAGAGTTAGCTTGGACAAGTGGTGGACCTTGGAACCAAATCCCAATGTAAAACCAATCATGGTCACTCCAAGTGGTAAGAGAGAATAACCTTTAAGATATAGACTTATAGGTTGGACAAGTGGTGGACCTTAACACCCACATATTCTTATATAATGACATAGAGTGGAAAAGTGGTGAATCTTGAGACAAAACCACTCATGCTACTAGCGATAATAGCTTGGACAAGTGGTGGTACTTGAATGTAAACCCCCCATGTACAAAATATCGTGGGTTTAAGGTATTTCGATGAAACCTAGCATCTTGGAGACATGGTGCAGCTTGCTTCTCTTCATGTTTCAATGGAGTCTATCTTGGACAAAAAGTGGAGCATCCTTCTCTCCATGTTTCAATGGACCCTAGCTTGGACAAGTGGTGGACCTTTGCTGATCTCTATGATTCAATAGAGTTAGCTTCGACAAGTGGTGGACCTTGGAACCAAACCCCCATGTAAAACCTATCATGGTCACTCCAAGTGGTGAGAAAGAATAACCTTTAAGATATAACCTTATAGGTTGGACAAGTGGTGGACCTTAATACCCAAATATTCTTAATATAATGACATTTAGTGAAAAAGTGGTGAATCTTGAGATAAAACCACTCATGCTACTAGTGATAATAGCTTGGACAAGTGGTGGACCTTGAACGTAAACCCCCCATGTTTCAATAGACTTAGCTTCGACAAATGGTGGAGCATCGTTCTCTCCATGTTTCAATGGAGCCTAGCTTGGACAAGTGGTCGAACTTTGTTTCTCTCTATGTTTCAATAGAGTTAGCTTGGACAAGTGGTGGAACTTGGAACCAAACCCCCATGTAAAACCTATCATGGTCACTCCAAGTGGGAAGAAAGAATAACCTTTAAGATGTAGCCTTATAGGTTGGACAAGTGGTGGACCTTAGCACCCACATATTCTTAATAAAAGTGGTGAATCGTGAGACCAAACCTCTCACGCTTCTAGAAATAATAGCTTGGACAAGTGATGGACCTTGAATGTAAACCCCTCATCTACGAAATATCGTGGGTTTAATGTATGTCGATGGAGCCTACCATCTTGGAGACATGGTGCAGCTTGCTTCTCGTCATGTTTCAATGGAGCCTATCTTGGACAAATGGTGGAGCATCCTTCTCTCCATGTTTCAATGGACCCTAGCTTGGACAAGTGGTGGACCTTTGTTTCTCTCTATGTTTCAATAGAGTTAGCTTGGACAAGTGGTGGACCTTGGAACCAAACCCCATGTAAAACCTATCATGGTCACTCCAAGTGTGAGAAAGAATAACCTTTAAGATGTAGCCTTATAGGTTGGACAAGTGGTGGACCTTAGCACCCACATATTCTTAATAAAAGTGGTGAATCTTGAGACCAAACCACTCAGGCTACTAGCAATAATAGCTTGGACAAGTGGTGGACCTTGAATGTAACCCCTCATCTACGAAATATCGTGGGTTTAATGTATGTCGATGGAGCCTAGCATCTTGGAGACATGGTGCAGCTTGCTTCTCGTCATGTTTCAATGGAGCCTATCTTGAACAAATGGTGGACCATCCTTCTCTCCATGTTTCAATGGAGCCTAGCTTGGACAAGTGGTGGACCTTTGTTTCTCTCTATGTTTCAATAGAGTTAGCTTGGACAAGTGGTGGACCTTGGAACCAAACCCCATGTAAAACCTATCATGGTCACTCCAAGTGGTAAGAAAGAATAACCTTTAAGATGTAGCCTTATAGGTTGGACAAGTGGTGGACCTTAACACCCACATATTCTTAATATAATGACATAGAGTGGAAAAGTGGTGAATCTTGAGACCAACCACTCAGGCTACTACCAATAATAGCTTGGACAAGTGTTGGACCTTGAATGTAAACCCCTCATCTACGACATATCGTGGGTTTAATGTTTTTCGATGGAGCCTAGCATCTTGGAGACATGGTGCAGCTTGCTTCTCTCATGTTTCAATGGAGCCTATCTTGGACAAATGGTGGAGCATCCTTCTCTCCATGTTTCAATGGAGCCTAGCTTGGACAAGTGGTGGACCTTTGCTCCTCTCTTGTTTCAATAGAGTTAGCTTGGACAAGTGGTGGAGCTTGGAACCAAACCCCCATGTAAAACCTATCATGGTCACTCCAAGTGGTAAGAAAGAATAACTTTAAGATATAAACTTATAGGTTGGACAAGTGGTGGACCTTAACACCCACATATTTTAATTAATGACATAGAGTGGAAAGTGGTGAATCTTGAGACAAACCACTCATGCTACTAGCGATAATAGCTTGGACAAGTGGTGGCCCTTGAATGTAAACCCCCATGTACAAAATATCTGGGTTTAAGGTATTTCGATGAAGCCTAGCATCTTGGAGACATGGTGCAGCTTGCTTCTCTTCATGTTTCGATGGAGCCTATCTTCCACCAATGGGGGAGCATCCTTCTCTAATGTTTCAATGGAGCCTAGCTTGGACAAGTGGTGGACCTTTGCTTCTCTCTATGTTTCAATAGAGTTAGCTTGGACAAGTGGTGGACCTTGGAACCAAACCCCATGTAAAACCTATCATGGTCATTCCAAGTGGTGATAAAGAATAACCTTTAAGATATAGCCTTATAGGTTGGACAAGTGGTGGACCTTAAAACCAGATATTCTTATATATAATGACATAGAGTGGAAAAGTGGTGAATCTTGAGAAAACCACTCATGCTACTAGGATAATAGGTTGGACAGTGGTGGACCTTGAATGTAAACCCCCATGTACGAAATATCATGGGTTTAAGGTATTTCAATGGAGCCTAGCATCTTGGAGAATGGTGCAGCTTGCTTCTCTTCATGTTTCAATGGAGCCTATCTTTGACAAATGGTGGAGCATCCTTCTCTCCATGTTTCAATGGAGCCTAGCTTGGACAAGTGGTGGACCTTTGCTCTCTCTATGTTTCAATAGAGTTAGCTTGGACAAGTGGTGGACCTTGGAACCAAACCCCCATGTAAAACCTATCATGGTCACTCCAAGTGGTGAGAAAGAATAACTTTAAGATATAGCCTTATAGGTTGGACAAGTGGTGGACCTTAACACCCAGATATTCTTAATATAATGACATAGAGTGGAAAAGTGGTGAATCTTGAGACCAAACCACTCATGCTACTAGCGATAATAGCTTGGACAAGTGGTGGACCTTGAATGTAAACCCCCCATCTACGAAATATCGTGGGTTTAAGGTATTTCGATGGAGCCTAGCATCTTGGAGACATGGTGCAGCTTGCTTCTCTTCATGTTTCAATGGAGCCTATCTTGGACAAATGGTGGAGCATCCTTCTCTCCATGTTTCAATGGACCCTAGCTTGGACAAGTGGTGGACCTTTGCTTCTCTCTATGTTTCAATAGTTTAGCTTGGACAAGTGGTGGACCTTGGAACCAAACCCCCATGTAAAACCTATCATGGTCACTCCAAGTGGTGAGAAAGAATAACCCTTTAAGATATAGCCTTATAGGTTGGACAAGTGGTGGACCTTAACACCCACATATTCTTAATATAATGACATAGAGTGGAAAAAGTGGTGAATCTTGAGACAAACACTCATGCTACTAGCGATAATAGCTTGGACAAGTATGGACCTTGAATGTAAACACCCCATGTACAAAATATCCTTAAGGTATTTCGATGAAGCTAGCATCTTGGAGACATGGTGCGATTGCTTCTCTTCATTTTCGATGGAGCCTATCTTGGACAAATGGTGGAGCATCCTTCTCTCCATGTTTCAATGGACCCTAGCTTGGACAAGTGTGGACCTTTGCTTCTCTCTATGATTCAATAGAGTTTGCTTGGACAAGTGGTGGACCTTGGAACCAAACCCCCATGTAAAACCTATCATGGTCACTCCAAGTGGTGAGAAAGAATAACCTTTAAAATATAGCCTTAAGGTTGGACAAGTGGTGAACTTGAACGTAAACCTCCATGTTTCAATAGACTTAGTACGACAAATGGTGGAGCATCGTTCTCACATCTTTCAATGGACTAGCTTGGACAAGTGGTGGACCTTTGTTCTCTCTATGTTTCAATAGAGTTAGCTTGGACAAGTGGTGGACCTTGGAACCAAACCCCCATGTAAAACCTATCATGGTCACTCCAAGTGGTGAGAAAGAATAACCTTAATGATATATCCTTATAGGTTGGACAAGTGGTGGACCTTAACACCCAGATATTCTTAATATAATGGCATAGAGTGGAAAAGTGGTGAATCTTGAGAGCAAACTACTCATGCTACTAGCGATAATAGCTTGGACAAGTGGTGGACCTTGAATGTAAACCCCCCATCTACGAAATATCGTGGGTTTAAGGTATTTCGATGGAGCCTAGCATCTTGGAGACATGGTGCACTTGCTTCTCTTCATGTTTCAATGGAGCCTATCTTGGACAAATGGTGGAGCATCCTTCTCTCCATGTTTCAATGGACCCTAGCTTGGACAAGTGGTGGACCTTTGCTTCTCTCTATGTTTCAATAGAGTTAGCTTGGACAAGTGGTGGACCTTGGAACCAAACCCAATGTAAACCTATCATGGTCACTCCAAGTGGTGAGAAAGAATAACCTTTAAGATATAGCCTTATAGGTTGGACAAGTGGTGGACCTTAACACCCAGATATCCTTAATATAATGACATAGAGTGAAAAGTGGTGAATCTTGAGACAAAACCACTCATGCTACTAGCGTAATAGCTTGGACAAGTGGTGGACCTTGAACATAAACCCCCATGTTTCAATAGAGTTAGCTTCGAGAAATGATGGAGCATCCTTCTCTCCATGTTTCAATGGAGCCTAGCTTAGACAAGTGGTGGACCTTTGCTTCTCTCTATAATTCAATAGAGTTAGCTTGGACAAGTGGTGGAACTTGGAACCAAACCCCATGTAAAACTATCATGGTCACTCCAAGTGGTAAGAAGAATAACCTTAAGATGTAGCCTTATAGGTTGGACAAGTGGTGGACCTTACACCCACATATTCTTAATATAATGACATAGAGTGAAAAGTGGTGAATCTTGAGACCAAACCACTCAGGCTACTACGATAATAGCTTGGACAAGTTTTGGACCTTGAATGTAAACCCCTCATCTACGACATATCATGGGTTTAATGTTTTTCGTTGGAGCCTAGCATCTTGGAGACATGGTGCAGCTTTCTTCTCGTCATGTTTCAATGGAGCCTATCTTGGACAAATGGTGGAGCATCCTTCTCTCCATGTTTCAATGGAGCCTAGCTTGGACAAGTGGTGGACCTTTGCTTTTCTCTATGATTCAAGTGGTGGACCTTGGAACCAAACCCCCATGTAAAACCTATCATGGTCACTCCAGGTGGTGAGAAAGAATAACCTTTAAGATATAGTCTTATAGGTTGGACAAGTGGTGGACCTTAACACCCAAATATTCTTAACATAATGACATAGAGTGAAAAAGTGGTGAATCTTGAGACAAAACCACTCATGCTACTGGCGGTAATAGCTTGGAAAAGTGGTGGACCTTGAACGTAAACCCCCCATGTTTCAATAGAGTTAGCTTCGACAAATGGTGGAGCATCCTTTTCTCCATGTTGCAATGGAGCCTAGCTTGGACAAGTGGTGGACCTTTGCTTCTCTCTGTGATTCAATAGAGTTAGCTTGGACAAGTGGTGGACCTTGGAACCAAACCCCCATGTAAAACCTATCATGGTCACTCCAAGTGGTACGAAAGAATAACCTTTAAGATGTAGCCTTATAGGTTGGACAAGTGGTGGACCTTAACACCCACATATTCTTAATATAATGACATAGAGTGGAAAGGTGGTGAATCTTGAGACCAAACCACTTAGGCTAATACCAATAATAGCTTGGACACGTTTTGGACCTTGAATGTAAACCCCTCATCTACGATATATCATGGGTTTAATGTTTTTTGCAGGAGCCTAGCATCTTGGAGACATGGTGCAGCTCGCTTCTCCTCATGTTTCAATGGAGCCTATCTTGGACAAATGGTGGAGCATCCTTCTCTCAATGTTTCAATGGAGCCTAGCTTGGACAAGTGGTGGACCTTTGATCCTCTCTCTGTTTCAATAGAGTTAGCTTGGACAAGTGGTGGAGCTTGGAACAAAACCCCAATGTAAAACCTATCATGGTCACTCCAAGTCGTGAGAAAGAATAACCTTTAAGATATAAACTTATAGGTTGGACAAGTAGTGGACCTTAACACCCACATATTCTTAATATAATGACATAGAGTGGAAAAGTGGTGAATCTTGAGACAAAACCACTCATGCTACTAGCGATAATAGCTTGGACAAGTGGTGGCCCTTGAATGTTAAACCCCCATGTACAAAATATCCTGGGTTTAACGTATTTCGATGAAGCCTAGCATCTTGGAGACATGGTGCAGCTTGCTTCTCTTCATGTTTCGATGGAGCCTATCTTCCACCAATGGGGGATCATCCTTCTCTAAATGTCTCAATGGAGCCTAGCTTGGACAAGTGGTGGACCTTTGCTTCTCTCTATGTTTCCATAGAGTTAGCTTGGACAAGTGGTGGACCTTGGAACCAAACCCCCATGTAAAACATATCATGGTCATTCCAAGTGGTGAAATAATACCCTTTAAGATCTAGCCTTATAGGTTGGACAAGTGGTCGACCTTAAAACCTAGATCTTCTTAATATAACGACATAGAGTGGAAAAGTGGTGAATCTGAGACCAAACCACTCATGCTACTAAAGATAATAGGTTGGACAAGTGGTGGACCTTGAATGTATACCCCCATGTACGAAATATCATGGGTTTAAGGTATTTCAATGGAGCCTAGCATCTTGGAGACATGGTGCAGCTTGCTTCTCTTCATGTTTCAATGGAGCCTATCTTTGACAAATGGTGGAGCATCCTTCTCTCCATGTTTCAATGGAGCCTAGCTTGGACAAGTGGTGGACCTTTGCTTCTCTCTATGTTTCAATAGAGTTAGCTTGGACAAGTGGTGGGCCTTGTAACCAAACTCCATGTAAAACCTATCATGGTAACTCCAAGTGGTGAGAAAGAATAAAGTTTAAGATATAGCCTTATAGGTTGGACAAGTGGTGGACCTTAGCACCCAGATATTCTTAATATATGACATAGAGTGGAAAAGTGGTGAATCTTGAGACCAAACCACTCATGCTACTAGAGATAATAGGTTGGACAAGTGGTGGACCTTGAATGTAAACCCCCCATGTACGAAATATCATGGGTTTAAGGTATTTCAATGGAGATTAGCATCTTGGAGACATGGTGTAGCTTGCTTCTCTTCATGTTTCAATGGAGCGTATCTTGGACAAATGGTGGAGCATCCTTCTCTCCATGTTTCATCAAGACCCTAGCTTGGACAAGTGGTGGACCTTTTTGCTTCTCTCTATGTTTCAATAGAGTTTTCTTGGACAAGTGGTGGACCTTGGAACCAAACCCCATGTAAAACCTATCATGGTCACTCCAAGTGGTGAGAAAGAATAACCCTTAAGATATAGCCTTATAGGTTGGACAAGTGGTGGACCTTAACACCGATATTCTTAATATAATGACATAGAGTGAAAAAGTGGTGAATCTTGAGACCAAACCACTCATGCTACTAGCGTTAATAGGTTGGACAAGTGGTGGACCTTGAATGTAAACCCCCCATGTTTCAATAGAGTTAGCTTCGACAAATGATAGAGCATCCTTCTCTCATATTTCAATGGAGCCTAGCTTGGACAAGTGGTGGACCTTTGTTTCTCTCTATGTTTCAATAGAGTTAGCTTGGACAAGTGGTGGACCTTGGAACCAAACCCCCATGTAAAACATATCATGGACATTTCAAGTGGTGAGAAATAATACCCTTTAAGATATACCCTTATAGGTTGGACAAGTGGTCGACCTTAACACACAGATCTTCTTAACGTAATGACATGTGGAAAAGTGGTGATGCATCTTACCAAACCACTCATGCTACTAGAGATAATAGGTTGGACAAGTGGTGGACCTTGAATGTAAACTCCCCATGTACAAAATATCGTGGGTGTAAGGTATTTCAATGGATCTTAGCATCTTGGAGACATGGTGCAGCTTGCTTCTCTTCATGTTTCAATGGAGCCTATCTTGGACAAATGGTGGAGCATCCTTCTCTCCATGTTTCAATGGACCCTAGCTTGGACAAGTGGTGGACCTTTGCTTCTCTCTATGTTTCAATAGAGTTATCTTGGTCAAGTGGTGGACCTTGGAACCAAACCCCCATGTAAAACCTATCATGGTCATTCCAAGTGGTCAGAAAGAATACCCTTTAAGATATAGCCTTATAGGTTGGACAAGTGGTGGACCTTAACACCCAGATCTTCTTAATATAATGACATAGAGTGAAAAAGTGGTGAATCTTGAGACCAAACCACTCATGCTACTAGTGATAATAGGTTGGACAAGTGGTGTACCTTGAATGTAAACCCCCCATGTACGAAATATCATGGGTTTAAGATATTTCAATGGAGCCTAGCATTTTGGAGACATGGTGTAGCTTGCTTCTCTTCATGTTTCAATCGAACCTGGCTTGGACAAATGGTGGAGCATCCTTCTCTCCATGTTTCAATGGAGCCTAGCTTGGACAAGTGGTGGACCTTTGATTCTCTCTATGTTTCAATAGAGTTAGCTTGGACAAGTGGTGGACCTTGGAACCAGACCCCTATGTAAAACCTATCATGTGGATTCCAAGTGGTGGTAAATCATACCATTTTAGATATAGCCTTATAGGTTGGACAAGTGGTGGACCTTAACACCCAGATCTTCTTAATATAATGACATAGAGTGGAAAAGTGGTGAATCTTGAGACAAAACCACTCATGCTACTAGGGAGAATAGGTTGGACAAGTGGTGGACCTTGAATTTAAATCCCACATATACAAAATATCGTGGGTTTAAGGTATTTCAATGGATCCTAGCATCTCGAAGACATGGTGCATATTGCTTCTCTTCATGTTTCAATGGATCCTATTTTGGACAAATGGTGGAGCATCCTTCTCTCCATGTTTCAATGGACCCTAGATTGGACAAGTGGTGGACCTTTCTTCTCTCTATGTTTCAATATAGTTAGCCTATATTAGACAATTAGTAGACCTCGAATCTCTCCATGTTGTCTAGAGCTGAGCTTGGACAAGTGGTGGACCTTACTTCTCCCTTCCCTTAGTTTACTAGCTTAAAAGATTACTATGTATACTTGCTTAGATCTAACTTGAACAAGTGGTGGACCTTGTATTCACACAAACTTAATTCATTACAAAAAAGTATATGCTAAAATAACATTTGGTTTTTTTTGTTTCAGGAAAGATGGCTCCAAAAAAACAGGTTGCAAGGGTTGCTGTCTCAGTTGACTATACTTGCAATGATGTTAGGAAATGGTATTTGGACATACATGGTATAGAGGGTGCACAATTTCATAAGGTGCATCTATTTATTGCCAAAAAGGAGAATGATAGCTTGTTTGAAGATGTTGGACAAGTTGTGGAAGCATCTGTCTCTGTAGTTGATAGTCATCCGGAGGTGGAATGCATTGACATTCTAGTTCCAATGAATCTAGAATTTCAACTATCTCCAGGAGCATATGCATTGGAGCGCATGTCTAGAAACAAAGAAGAGACAATGTTTTCTCGAGGATGGAAGTTTGCAGAATCAAATCCAAACATCACAGCAGATCAACTTCAAAGCTCCATCATTGCCACACTACAACGAAAAAAGGTGAAAGCTTCACGACCACCATCCACAAAGAAGCAAGCAAAAGTGCAAAAAGTAGCAGCTAAGCGAACTAGTTCCATTTTGGATGTAGACAAGGCATCTTTGGCATCCTCATCAACAGAGGGTTCAATGTCAAAGATGAGAATTGTGGATCCAGATGTTTTAGAAGCTGAGGCCATGAAAGGACAAGAAAAAGATACAGGTGGAATGAATAAGTACATAAATTATTTTCCTTTCCAATATAGGGAATTTGATATCCCTATTCAAAATTGTTGGCTTGCTCCTGATCACTATAATGCACGTATTATGGATAAAAAACACGCTGAAAGTGTGTTATTTGGATTTTCACGGAGTACGACCAAGCCTGCAGCATGTGCATATTTGATGCCTGTTCGAAATGCAAAATCAAAGAAGGGGACTCCTTTGGCAGTAGAAGAGGTAGAGGAGCAAAAAATTAAAGATTATCATTATTGGATTCTTGATGGGCAGCATTCAATCTATGCTGCAAAAGTTTTGCTTCACAATGAACAAAACAACAAAGAGATATTTGAAAGACTGATTAGCGTGTATAAATTTAGAAAGGCTCGCATTGTTGTGAATGCTCCTCCATTTGTTGCAACTGCTATATCTGCCATTGCAAATGAGGAGGCTCAGGCATTGTATGTCAAGCAACCTTACAGCCAAATATTGAGACATTTACGGAGTCAATGGATCTTCTCAGGACGACCACCAAAGGCAGCAAGTGGAATTGCAGAGGGACATGCATCTCGTGCCGGATGGGATGTAAGTTATTTTCTTTGTCTTTTTGATAGTGTTTAATTAACAAATCTTGCTCAATAGTTTAATTATTTCTCTATTTCTTTTTAGGCTTTTCTTCGATTGGCAAGAATGAGTGCAGCAGCAAGTTGGATTGCTAAACAGGCACACATGGTCACGTACTCTGATTTAGTTTATGATTGCTGGATAGAAATCATTGAAAATCTAGAAGAGGAGAATAAGAAACCCCCAACAACTGTATTTAGATACCTTTGTGGCCTTGAGGAATCAGAGGTAAAGACTATTCAAGAAGAGATTAGAGATGAGAAGATTTTACTGTCAAAGAGTGCAAAGGATGGTGATGCAACTGACATGTATGATCGAATCAAGCAGTTGAAGCAAGACAAATTGATTCAAGATGCACTTCTTGAAGGCTTCAACAATTTGAATGAGTCTTCACCATGTAAAGACTGGGAGGAGGTGGTCAAAATGTATAACATCAATGATGTTGTTTATAAAACAATTTTAATGCTATGCGAGGAATGGATCAAATCTAGTTTGACGCGTGGAACAAAGAAAATGGCTTTTCCAGATGGAGCAATAAAATACATGCAATGGGCAATTCACCTTCAAAAGAGAAAACTGAGCCTAGAGATTTGCCATGGTCAATCTATGTGGTGAGCCTACAAATGGAAGGCAATCTCTACTTGATGCGCCACTTCAATAATAAAGTGCCTATTGGCTTATGTGTTTTAGATATGACAAAAAACGTTGGAGGCAATTTGAAGTGGAGTGAGGAGACATTTAACAATGCTTTGGATGGGATCTTGGCTATTGCTGGAGGGTCAACAGATCCTGGATTTGTCTTTCTTGCATTTGTGGATTTCACTAACTTCACAAAATTGCAATGTGCCTTTCACGCCATGGGAGATAATCTGAGCTACCATTGTTGTGGTGCATTGCATCACTTTCCATCAGCTCCTTGCAAAGGAGCAATTCAATTCCTAACAGTTATTGCCTTCTTGGGACAAGGCAATGCATTTGAAGACCTGAGAAGAAGATCAGAGGAACATCCCATGCCAATTGATTGTTCTCTTCTTCAAGTAGCAGATAACGATATGTCAGATTTGCAATATTTGGAGGCCAAAAAAAGAGCTTTGGTCAAGCACTACATTCGTACATATTGTTTTGAAGACCGCAAGCTTGTTGATGTTTTTGGTGATGGCTCCTTGGTTGCACAAGAAGGAATACAACAGAAAAAAGAAAGTTATATGCTTAATTGATAGTGTGGAGGAGGAAAAACGTGGAGACCATGCTGCTAGACTTTGCTAAGTCTCATGAAGATATAGAAAAATGGGCTGGACTTCAACAATCCACTTCGCAATCAGATGACATTGTGCCTGTTACAGAGGAGTGCTCTCCACAAAGAAGAAGAAGAAAACAACAACAACATCCTCTGTCAATGGAGGACTTTTTGGAAATGGAGACACGTATGTTTTGAGTTTCTTGTGCATGTTAGTGTTTCTTGTTACTGATTTGATACTCTTAATGTTAGATTTTGCTTTATATAGTATTGATTGAGTTTGTATTTTTTATCTCAAGCATTCAAGGTTTGAATGTAAATAATAAATTACTTGAGTTTTTGAATGGTGGATCTTTAGACTAAAACTATAACATTTAATACTCACAAAGACTTAATTACTTAAGAGCTTGAACTCAATAAGTTTTGGACCTTTTATCAATACCCCCTTGATATGATACATTAGATCGTAGCATGGTTAAATGGTGATGCTTCATAAATTGAACCTAGCTTAGACAGGTGTTGGAGCCTAAATTTAAACTAACCTTGCTAGAAGGGAGCTTATGTTTGGACTTTGAGAACTAGCATAAGTAATCAATTAGAGCATAGATTAGACATGTGGTGGTGGCCTTAGAGACCAAAATCTTAATGAGCTTGGAAAGGTATTTAAGTACTGCAATTTACTTAGTTTTAGTACTCACTAAAGGCATAGCTTGACAAAAGGTGGACCTTACATGGATCCTAATTTCAAGAGGTGTGGTAGACCTTCAAACCAAGATCATATAGCTTGGACATGTGGTGGACCTTGCATGGAGACTAGTTTAGACAAGTGTGGTACACCTTGTAACCAACACCCATTTGTTATATTAGCTTGGACAAGTGGTGGACCTTGCTTTTATGTTTCAATGGAGCATATTTTGGACAGGTGGTAGACCTTGTTTCTCTCCATGCTTCAATGGAGAGAAACATTAGCTTGGACAAGTGGTGGACCTTGCTTTTATGTTTTAAAGGAGCATATTTCGGACAAGTGGTAGACATTGTTTCTCTCCATGGTTCAATGGAACCCACCTTAGACAAGTGAAGTACCTTGAAACCAAACCCCCATAATACAACCTACTAAATAGGTTGGAAAATTGGTGGTATATGAAACCATCCATGATAGAGCATAGTATAGGTGAAAACGTAGTGGTCCTTATATCAATTACCCATGCATAGCTTGGACAAGTGGTGGACCTTGATTCTCTCTATGTTTCAATGGATCCTATCTTGGACTATAGATATATCTTACTTATTTCCATGCTTCAATGGATTGTAGCTTGGATAAGGAGTGGACCTTCAAAAAACTCCACAGCATAGCATATATTAACAATTCATGGGTTTTATAGAGATTTTCTTGCCTATTTTGGAGAGTTGGTACACCTTTATTCTCCATTCTTCAATGGATCTGAGGTTGGACAAGCGGAGCTGGAGAAGTGGTCAACCTTAAAATGAAACCTCCCATGCTACAACCCATCATAGATCGTATATGTAGTGGACCTTGAAACTCTTTTATGTCCCTAGCTTAGAGAAGCATTGCACTCTTTATTATCTCCATACATGAAGGCAAGGTTGGACAAGTGGTGGACCTTCAAACCAGAATCTCTATGCAATAATAGGCAAGTGGTGGAGCTTGTTTTCTCCATGTTCCAATGGAGCCTAGCTTAGACAAACAATGGAGCTTGCTTCTCTCCATGTTTCAATGGATCCTAGCTTAGAAAAGTGGTGGAGCTTTGATTCTCTCCATGTTCCAATGGACCATAGCTTAGACAAGTGGTAGACCGTGAAAAACCCCCCGTATACAACATATTATGGGGTTTTCATGTTTCAATGGCACCTAGCTTGGAAAAATGGTAGAGCTTGCTTCTCTTTATGTTTCAATGGATCCAATCTTAGCCAAGTGGTGGACCTTGAAACAAGAATCCCCCCCCCATGTACAACGTATTATGGGTTTTGAAAGCACTGGGAGAAAATAATAGCTTTGATAAGTGGTGGACCTTGCTTCTCTCCATGCTTCAATGGAGCCGAGGTTGGACACATGTTGGAGAGAAGATGGTTGCCCATGAAATAAGACCATGCATGCTATAATCAATCATATGTTGTACACATGGTGGACCTTGCAATTGTTTTATATGCCTAACTTGGACAAGTGGAGGACCCTTGATTACCTCCAGATATCAACAACAAGCCAAGTTTGGACAAGTGTAGTACCACCAAACCAGAATCTCTATGCTACAATAGAGTATAGGTAGGACACGCAGTGAACCTTGATATCAAACCATCCATGCTACTAGAGATGATAGGTTTCACATGTGGTGGAACCTTGTATCAATGTTCTATGTGTAGTTTTTGACTAGTGATAGACCTTGAAACTAATCCCTCTAGGCTACAAGAAAAAAGAGATGGATGAGGAGGCTAGACTACTTTTGTTGCATCAATGCATCCCATGTTACCACATATACTATAGGGTTCTTGGATAAGTGTTGGATCTTGTGTCAATGCTCCATGTCTAGCTTGGACAAGTGGTGGACCTTGGTTCTCTCTATGCTTCAAATGGGCAATAGATTGGAGACACAGTGGCCTTTTTTTTCCAATGATTTTATTTTTTGGAAACCTTGGAGGCACCATGTAAGAGGCACTCTAAGTCTTCCATACAATAGACCTATTGGACTATAAAATAATGATATCTTTCTTTGATATTGTCATTATTTTATGCATAATATTTTTTTTTTTGCAGACACAAAGGAGTTAAGTGATATAAAAACTAGATGTATTTCACACTATGATTGGCATGAAGATCCTTTTGGGACACCAACTTTTCCTATTCCCAAAGATGTAATTTTCCATATTAACGGTGTGGATTTTGAAGTGCGACTTTCATGTATTGAAGGAGCTGGTTATGGGCTATTTGTGCATACTACCCTGGAAAGTGGTTTGACTATTCTAAACTATGGAGGGCATAAGTATAGATTTCAAGACTGGAAAAAGATATGCAAAATTTTTCCAAGAGCTTATAAATATTCTCTTCTAGAGGATCCAAACATAGAAGAAGAGGAAGATCAATCATACATTATTGGTTGTGTAGAAGAAGGAAACGTGTCGGGCTATATAAATAGTTCTCACAGTACAAATGTCTGTCCCAACGTACGCTATACATTTGATCCAAATTTGCCACCTTGGCATAAATGCACCTCTTCACACATCAAGTCAGAAGAATATGGCCATGTATGCATTGAGACTATTTGTCAAGTTGAAGCAGCAGGAGAAGAGTTGTTTGCTGACTATAACTTTACTTGACATTGTAAAGTATTGTACATGGATGGAAATCTCAAGTACATGCATCATTTTCATTTTTCATGGATGAAATCTCAAGTGAATATAACATTTGATTATTGTTTAGTTTATGCTCAACGAGAATCTAAGTGCTCTTATGCTTTGTGTGTTGTCTAACTTATTTGACTACCTTGGCCATAGAATCTTGATTCTACTCTAGATTTGTGATAAATCTTACCAAAATTTAATCAATGTCTAGGTTGGACAAGTGGTGGGGCTTCAAACATTACTGTCTTAAACAAGTGGAGTTATCTTACTTGAATAAGTGGTGGCCTTTGAATCCAAATCTAAGCCAAATCTCTAATTGTTTGCTTGTAGTCTAGGTTGGACATTTGGTGGACCTTGTATCCATGTTTCCTCAACAAGGGTGGCTTTTAGTTTTCACTTTAAGTACTCATCTTTAATAAAGTGTAGGATGGAAAATGTTGAGTTAGTAGATTGTATTTTAGACAAGTGGTGTTTGGTGTACGAATGCTGAAAATGGTTGCAAGGATTCTAACAACGACTTTACCTTAAATAAATTTCTTACTAGGAGTTCTACATATAAATATGGTGAATAAAATTCTAGTGGTTTTGAGATACCATTTGTGTGTGTGTTTTCTTAGATTCACAAACTGGGATGGATAATGCTCCTATGGTTCAGTCAACAACTATAGAATCCATAGATTCTATGGTTTCTAAAGTGCCCAAGATGGATGATATTTCTATACTAGAGTCTAGTGTTGTGCAACTTGAGCAAGCTTCCAATAATGAGAACCAAGAAATCGATGCTTCAAAAATGCAACATACATCAAAAGAGACTGAAAAGTCCACTCACGAGCTATTGCCAATTGGTACTACGTCATGTAGCGTAGATGTTGAGAAATCCATGCTTACAATTATATTGGATTTAAATGGTCTATTGTTGAAACGTTCCCCTCAACCATCCTCACACCACAACTCAGTGCAAATGGATTCAAAAAGATATATTATACTCAGGCCAGGTTGCATCCAATTCTTGAAGACTATTTTACAGAGGTTTAATGTTGCAATTTGGTCGACAGCTACTAGGAATAATGTGTATCAAATCCTTGCAGCACTAAACAACTTAGCTGAGGATACATTGCCTTTCTTTGCAATTTGGTCGCAAGATGTTTGCTACACCGCTCAAACTCAAAAATTGTTTAGACCCGACAATCCAAACGTTGAGGCAATGTTCAAGCCTCTAGCCAAAATTGCCATGGGGTTTGAATGTGATCCACAAAGAACAGTGCTTATTGATGACTCTCCTTACAAGGGATGTATTTCACCAGCAAACAATTGCATTTTTCCACCACAATTTGATGCTGAGAAGATGGTTGACAATATGCTCTTGGAGGAGCTACTGCCATACTTGATTCAGCTTGATGAGAGAAGGGATGTGCGTGATTTAATTGCTTCTAATCGTTATGGACAACCTATAGTGACAAATGATAGTGAATACAAACAAATCATGGAGTATTGGAAGCAAAAAAATGATGTTTGGTCAGCTAAGGTGTTCTTTACAAGAAGAATACCACCTGCAAAAGGTGACAGGGATGAAACTATCATTGAAAATGCAAGTGACACAAGCCACCGCAATGAAATGAGAAGAGCCCAAATACAAGAGATCTTAGCAAAGGAGCGTACACCCATTGAAAGCATGAAGGCGTCACAATTGACCACTTTAGCTAGGCAATTGGGTTGTAACACAAAAGGAGTTTTGAAGGCAACCACAGCAAAGGCTTATATAAATAAGGTGAAAGCTGAGAACAATCTTCTAAGGCTGGATAGAAAGCAACCCTAAGGTACTAGTGACATGTCATATATTCTTGATACACATACTTGAACACTCATGTGCATGGTATCTAACAAATCTTTCTTTTTATTCCTTCCTGCAGGATCTTACAAAGGATACTACTAGATGGAGCTCAATCAATAGAGATTTTGATATGTTTGCTCAAAATAATGAAGCAGTCACCTACATTTTTTGTTTATCAATTTCTTGAGAGACTTTCTTTTAGTTTGTAATCATCAAATGAAATGAAAAGTATCCTTCTTATAAGATTGCTGATCTTTTTCTCGTTCAAAACTTTCAATTGTGATTTATAGTTTTGTTAGCATGAGATTGTGCTTTTTTAGTTTGAAAAAAACTGTCAAAGATCCAAGTCTTTTTGGCTTTACTTAAGTTATTAATTGTGAAAGATCCAAGTCTTTTTGCTTTACTTAAGTTATTGATTGTCTATGTAATAGTCCTTAAAACAATATCGGATGGCTTTCTTGCTCCCATGTCTCACATTGGTCTTTAGGTAAGACAAGTGGTGACCTTGAAAGTATGGTCTCATATCTCGATCAAGTGAAGAGACATGAAGCTTAAATATCACTACTATGTATCTAGTGTTAAACTCCATCAAGACAAAGATACTAGAGTGCCAAATTGCAGTCTAGTTTAAGTGAAAATCCATTTGAGCTAAGGTAAAACTTATAGTGCCTCATTTTTCTAGGATTCTACCCCATCAAGGAAGTTAGAATCTAGCACAAACCAATTAAGACTCTTTTGGAGCCTAGATAGGACAATTCGTGGAACTTAAGAGACTTATTATTGAGTTAGAGTCTAGTTTAGATAAGCAAAAGATCTTCAAACCAGCACTTGACTTTCTTACTATTCAATATTCAAAGTCCCTTGGGGCTAACAAATTACATACCTACTTGTAACCTAACTAATGAGTAATTATATAGATCTAAGCAAGTATATATAATGAGTCTTCAAACTAATAAACCAAGGGAAGAGAGTAGCAAGGTCCACTACTTGTCCAAGCTCAGCTCTAGACAACATAGAAAGATGCTAGTTCTACTAATTGTCTAATTATAGGCATGGAGAAATGATAGAAGGTTGAACACTTGTCCAACCTATCATCTCTAGTAAGATGGGAGGTTTGGCCTTAAGATTCACCATGTAACCAACCTATACATCATTGTATTATGAAGAGTAGAAAAGCAAAGCTCCACCACTTGTCCAAGCTAGTTCTAAAATCCACATGGAGATAAGCAAGCTCCACCATTTGTCAAATCTCTTCCATTAAAACATGAAAAAACTCAGCTATGTTGTACAGGGGGGACTTTTTTCCAAGGTCCACCACTTGTCCAAGCTAGGATCCATTAAAACATGGAAATAAACAAAGCTCCACCACTCGTCCAACCTTTAGAGTTGCAAAGTGTATGGGTTGTCTAAACTAGGTATGGGAAAATAATTGAAGGTCCACCACTTGAAACATGGAGCGAAGCAAGCTCCACCATGTCTCCAATATGCTAGACTCCATTGAAACACCCTAAACCCATGATATTTTGTACATAGGGGATGTACATTCAAGATCCACCACTTGTCCAACCTAGTATCCCTAGTAGCTTGATAGCTTTGGTCTCAAGATTCACCACTTGTCCACTCTATGTCATTGTATTAAAAAGGATTGGGTGTTAAGGTCCACCACTTGTCCAACCTATAAGGTTATATTTTAAATGGTTTTTTTTCTCACAACTTGAACTACCCATGATATGTTTTACATGGGAGTTTTGTTTCAATGTCCACCACTTGTCCAAGCTAACTCTATTGAAACATAGAGAGAACCAAAGATCCACCACTTGTCCAAGCTAAGCTATATTGAAACATGGAGAGAAGGATGCTCCACCATTTCTCCAAGATAGGCTTCATTGAAACATGGAGAGAAGAAAGCTCCACCATGTCTCCAAGCTAGGATCCATTTAAATGCCCTAAACCCATTTTATTTTGTACATGGGGGTTTTATTTCAAGGCCCACCACTTGTCTAACCTATTATCCCTAGTAGCACGAGTGGTTTGGTCTCAAGATACACCACTTGTACACTCTATGTCATTATATTAGAAGAACTATGTATTAAGGTCCACCACTTGTCCAACCTATAAGGTTATATCTTAAATGGTATCCTTTCTCACCACTTGAAATGCCCATGATATGTTTTACATGGGGGTTTCATTCCAAGGTCCACCACTTGTCCAAGCTAACTCTATTCAAACATAGAGAGAAGCAAAGGTCCACCACTTGTCCAAGCTAACTCTATTCAAACATAGAGAGAAGCAAAGGTTCACCACTTGTCAAAGCTAGGCTCCATTGAAGCATGGAGAGAAGTAACCTCCATCATTTTTCCAAGATAGGTGCCATTCAAACATGGAAAGAATCAAGATCTACCATGTCTCCAAGATTCTAGGCTCCATTGAAACACCCTAAAACCATGATATTTTGTACATGGGGTGTTTACATTCAAGGTCTACCACTTCTCTAACGTATTATACCTAGTAGCATGAGTGGTTTGGTCTTAAGATTCACCACTTATCCACTCTATGTCATTATATTAAGAATAACTGGGTGTTAAGGTCCACCACTTGTCCAACCTATAAGGGTATATCTTAAATGGTATCCTTCACCACTTGTCAAGGTCCATCACCACTTTTCCAACCTGTAAGGTTATATCTTGAATGATATTTTTCCTTATCACTTGTAATGTCCATGCTATGTTTTACAAAGGGGTTTTGTTCCAAGACCCACCACTTGTCCAAGCTAACTCTATTGAAACATAGAGAGAAGCAAAGGTCCACCACTTGTCCAAGGTAGGCTCCATTGAAACATGGAGAGAAGGATGATCCACCATTTCTCCAAGATAGGTTCCATTGAAACAATTGAGAGAAGCAATCTCCACCATGTCTCCAAGCTAGGCTCCATTGAAATACCCTAAACCCATAATTTTGTACATGAGGGGTTTACATTCAAGGTCCACCACTTGTCCAACCTATTATCCCTAGTAGCACGAGTGGTTGGTCTCAAGATTCACCACTTGTACACTCTATGTCATTATATTAAGAAGAACTATGTGTTAAGGTCCACCACTTGTCCAACCTATAAGGTTATATTTTAAATGGTATCCTTTCTCACACTTGAAATGCCCATGATATGTTTTACATGGGGGTTTCATTCCAAGGTCCACCACTTGTCCAAGCTAACTCTATTAAAACATATAGAGAAAGAAAGGTCCACCACTTGTCCAAGCTAGGCTCATTGAAACATGGAGAGAAGGAACCTCCACTGTTTCTCCTAGATAGGCTCCATTGAAACATGGAGAGAGAAATAAGCTCCACCATGTCTCCAAGTTGCTAGGCTCCATTGAAATACCCAAATACCCATACCACTCTATGTCATTATATTAAGAGGAATTGGGTGTTAAGGTCCACTACTTGTCCAACCTATAATGTTATAGCTTGAATGGATATGTATTTTTTCTCACCACTTGTAATGCCCATGACATGATTTACATGGGGGTTTTGTTCCAAGGTCCACCACTTGTCCAAGCTAAATCTATTGAAACATAGAGAGAAACAAAGGTCCACCACTTTTCCAAGCTAGGCTGCATTGAAACATGGACCTTAATACCAAATTATTTCTAGTAGCATGAGTGATATTTTGTACATGGGGGGTTTACATTCAAGGTCCACCACTTGTCGAACCTATTTCCTAGTAGGTTTGGTCCCAAGTTCACCACTTATCCACTCTATGTCATTATATTAAGAATAATTGGGTGTTAAGGTCCACCACTTGTCCAACCTATAAGGTTATATATTAAATGGTATTTTTTCTCACCACTTGTAATGCCCATGATATGTTTTACATGGGGGTTTTGTTCCAAGGTCCACCACTTTTCCAAGATAACTCTATTCAAACATAGAGAGAAATAAAGGTCCACCACTTGTCCAAGCTAGGCTCCATTGAAACATGGAGAGAATGATGCTCCACCATTTATCCAAGATAGGCTGCATTGAAACATGGAGAGAAGCAAGCTTTACCATGTTTCCAAGCTAGGCTCCATTGAAACACTCTAGGGGGTTTTATTTCAAGGCCCACCACTTGTTTAACCTATTATCCCTAGTAGCATGAGTGGTTTGGTTTCAAGATTCACCACTTGTACACTCTATGTCATTATATTGTGTTAAGGTCCACCACTTGTCCAACTATAAGGTTATATCTTAAATGGTATCCTTTCTCGCCACTTGAAATGCCCATGATATGTTTTACATGGGAGTTTCATTCCAAGATCCACCACTTGTCCAAGCTAACCATATTTAAACATAGAGAGAAACAAAGGTCCACGACTTGTCCAAGCTAGGCTCCATTGAAACATGGAGAGAAGGAACCTCCACCATTTCTCCTAGATAGGCTCCATTAAAACATGGACATAAGTAAGTTCCACCATGTCTCCTAGATGCTAGGCTCCATTGAAATACGCAAAACCCATGATATTTTGTACATGGGTGATTTACATTCAAGGTCAACCATTTGTCCACCCTATTATCCCTAGTAGGTTTGGTCTCACAATTCACCACTTTTCCACTCTATGTCATTATAATAAGAGGAATTGGGTGCTAAGGTCCACCACTTGTCCAGCCTATAAGGTTATACCTTGAATGGTATTTTTTCTCACCACTTGTAATGCCCATGACATGCTTTACATGGGGGTTTTGTTCCAAGGTTCACCACTTGTCCAAGCTAATTCTATTGAAACATAGAGAGAAACAAAGGTCCACCACTTTTCCAAGCTAGGCTCCATTGAAACATGGACCTTAATACCAAATTATTCCTAGTAGCATGAGTGATATTTTGTACATGGGGGGTTTGCATTCAAGGTCCACCACTTGTCCAACCTACTTTTCCTAGTAGGTTTGGTCGCAAGATTCACCACTTGTCCACTCTATGTCATTATATTAATAATAATTGGGTGTTAAGGTCCACCACTTGTCCAACCTATAAGGTTATATATTGAATGGTATTTTTTCTCACCACTTGTAATGTCCATGATATGTTTTACATGGGGATTTTGTTCCAAGGTCCACCACTTGTCCAAGCTAAATCTGTTCAAACATAGAGAGAAACAAACGTCCACCACTTGTCCAAGCTAGGCTCCATTGAAACATGGAGAGAATGATGCTCCACCATTTATCCAAGATAGACTCCATTGAAACATGGAGAGAAGTAAGCTCCACCATGTCTCGAAGATGCTAGAGTCGATTGAAATACCCAAAACCCCTGATACTTTGTACATGGGGGGTTTACATTCAAGGTCCACCACTTGTCCAACCTATTATCCCTAGTAGCATGAGTGGTTTGGTCTCAGGATTCACCACTTGTCCACTCTATATCATTATATTAAGAAAAATTGGGTTTCCATATCTAAATGGATCTTTGCTTGGATAAGTGGTAGACCTTGAGACCTAAATACCCATTCTACACTAGAGCATTGGTTAAGCCTTATGCACTTCAAGCATACCTTTAACAACAAGTAGTAGTTATTAGTTGACTTAAGTCTAGTTGACCTCCATGGTATTGAGACTAAGAGAGAGTGTAGCATAAAAAAGAGTCAGGATTTTAATTTGACTTTCTTTCTATTAATGAGTAGATCATAGATGGATTTTGGTATCTAATAAAACCTTAGGGTAGACAATGTAAAACTCATGTCTATTGTTGTGTTTGCATTAAGTGTTCTTGTTCTTTAATTTCAGAACCATTACAGAAAAATGGATTGGCTATATGCTGGCATAAATTGAAGAAAACTATTGAATTACCCATCCAACCTCCTCCAAGACCTTGTCCAAGGAATGAATCACCTCCTTATCACCTACCACTTTCTTTCAAGGACATCAAAAGAGTACTTATCTTGGATCTAGAGGGGTTACTTCTCAAGACAATTGAAATGAAACATGGAGATTCTATGCCATCTTGGGCTCAACACATGCGACTTGTGGAGGATAAAGATGAAGTTTATCATGTGGTGCGACCAGACGCACAAAGTTTTTTGGATTTTTGTGCTGAATACTTTGAGCTATGGATATGGAGTTGCTATAACTTAACAAGGGTGCAACGCATCACACAAAAATGTTTTCCTGAGCAGTATACCAAGTTCAAGGTGTTTATGAGTAACAAAAATTGCCAAAATCCAAATATCATGTTAGGATTTACAAGGGTTTATCACAAAAATTTGAGTGATATTTGGAAGATATTTGAGGATTTGGATGCAAACAATACCTTAATTTTTGATGACACTCCATATAGGGTGATGTGGAACATGCCAGGGACATATCTTATATTTCCAAAGATGTGGAGGCAAACTTCCGAGCAACTTCAAAACTTCTTGCAGAGAACCATAATTCCATGGTTGGTAGGATGGTTGTATGCAAGAGATAAGAGAGTCTATACATACAACACAATTGTAAATCAGTATAGTGATTCTGAGACAAATTATGTCCTTGGTGTGTACTTGTCAACACGAAAGAATTGAATAAATATGGCCATAAGATGCTTTTTTTATTCTAGTGTGTATCTTTCAACATTTGTATAATTTGATATAGTCTTTTTTATAAAAAAACAAAGGTGTGTCAATTTTATGAACACTTGAATGGAGTGCACCCTACTCTAAGGGGACTTCAATGTACTATTGGAGTGCATCCTATTGTAAGGGGACTCTGATGTATTGCTAGAGTGCACCCAAATTTTTGGAGACTCATTTTTTATTTGATTGGGGCCTATGTTGGGTCATATAGTAAAAGAAATTCATTTTTTGTCAATTCATATCGAGGTTGCATTTATTTGTAACTATGAGAGAATTGATGTTTGATGTCAAAATAAAACTTGTAAGTATGGATCAGAGAATTCATGGACTTTAAATATGTGAGAGGGATCTTTTTCTTGGGCACAAATGTTTGCTTCAAGAATTTTGTCATTACATACTTTACGTGAAAGAGTTTTAGAACCTAAAAGACTTTGAAAACAAAACTATGGAATCTAAGTGCATGTATTCTTGAATGGCTTGAAAGTTGATGTATACATGCATGTCGCCTTGATGAAGATTTAGATCTGACAAGATGCAAAGCTAGAATTCTTGGACGTTACCTTTGTCAATTTGGGTAATAACATATTTAACTTTCTTTTATTATGGGTGGAAAATATATTATTATGTGCATTTGGAACCTAATTGCTTGACCTTCAAACCAAGATTCCTATGTTATTTTTTCATATACTTTTTTGTAATGAATTAAGATTGTGGATACAAGGTCCACCACTTGTTCAAGCTAGATCTAAGAAAGTATATATACTGAGTCTTCAAAACTAGTAAACCAAGGGAAGAGAGAAGCAGGGTCCATCACTTGTCCAAGCTTATCTCTAGACAACATAGAGAGATGTTAGGTCTACTAATTGTCCAATATAGTCATGGAGAAATGATAGAAGGTTGATCCACTTGTCCAACCTATCATCTCTAGTAAAATGGGAGGTTTGGCCTTAAGATTCACCATGTAACCAACGTATACTTCATTGTATTATGAAGAGTAGAAAAGCAAAGCTCCACCACTTGTCTAAGGTAGTTCCAAAATCAACATGGAGAGAAGCAAGATTCACCATTTGTCCAAGATAGGTTCCATTAAAACATGGAAAACCTCATATATGTTGTACATGGAAGCTTTTTTCCAAGGTCCACCACTTGTCCAAGCTAGGATCCATTAAAACATGGATAGAAACAAGGCTCCACAACTCGTCCAACCTTTATAGCTGCAAAGTGTACCGGTAGTCTAAACTAGGCATGGGAAAATAATAGAAGGTCCACCACTTATCCAATATATTATCTCTAATAGCATGGGAGGTTTGGTCTCAAGATTTAGGAATTGGCTAACCTGTATTTCATTGTATTATGATGAATTTGGTTTTAAAGTCAACTACTTATCCAAGCTATAAGTTTATATCTTGAATGGTATTCCTTCCCATCACTTAGAAAACCAATGATATGTTGTACATGGGGGGGTTTGTTACAAGGTCCACCACTTGTCCAAGCTAGTTTCATTGAAACATGGATGAAGACAAGCTCCACCATTTGTTAAATCTAGACTCCATTGAAATCTAGAAAATCCATTCTATGTTGTACATGGGGTTTTTGTTTTAAGGTCCAACACTTGTCCAAGCTAAGATCCATTGAAACATGGAGTAGAGAAACACTCCACCACTTGTCCAAGCTAGGAAACATTGATAGTAGTTGGCTTAGTTTGAAGATCCACCACGTGTCTAAGCTAACTCTATTGAAACATAGAGAGAAGCAAAGGTCCACCAACTGTTCAAGCTAGGCTCCATCGAAACATGGACAGAAGCAAGCTCCACCATTTCTCCAAGATAGGCTCCATTGAAACATGGAGAGAATCAAAGGTCCACCATTTCTCCAAGCCAAGCTCCATTTGTCCAACTATAAGGTTATATTTAAATGGTAATCTTTCTAATCACTTGGAATACCCATGATATGTTTTACATGGGGGTTTTGTTCCAAGATCACCACTTGTCCAAGCTAACTCTATTGAAACATAGAGAGAAGCAAAGGTCCACCACTTGTCCAAGCTAGTCTCCATTGAAACAAGGAGAGAAGCAAGCTCCATCATTTCTCCAAGATAGGCTAGCATGGATAAGTGCACCTTGAAACCAACCTTCCTATGAGGCAATAGAGCATATGCTACATATTTTATTGTATGCCATGCCTCAAATTAAGAAGTTATAGATTAGAAGTGGACCTTGCTTGAATGTCACATGCAATAAATTAAGGAAAAATAGCCAAGTGGATTGTATTCCTCAATGGATCCTTGCTTTCACAAGTTGTGAACCTTGAGTCACTTTTACATTAACTTGGACAAGTGGTGGACCTAGAAACCAAGCTCTCCATGTTGAGATAAGTTGTACTCTCCATGTTGAGATAAGTTGTAGGTAGGACAGTAGGACATAGACAACGATAATGGATGCAATATACTCGTCTCCTAATAATCCAATTGATTGAAACCATGGTACTTTAGTTGTTTTCATTGTGTATTGTATGTGCATAAAGTGGAATGAGACCTTAAGAAAACTCAAATTTTTGACAAAATCTCTATATTTTGTACATGATATATTGAAAGTTGTCCAACTTGGGAATTGGGATTTTCCCACTTTACCTAATATGGTCTTACAAGGTGGATTAGGTACTTTGGAGCTTTCTTTAATGGACACCTCGCCATAGGCTATGCAAGATAATTATGGTCACTAAATTTTCATTTGATGTTTGTCCTTGTGTGGACATTGATATATGCCCAACTGGACCATATGCATAGTATGCTATGATATATGCCCAGTTTTTGACCCGGGTTCAGTGTGAATGTTGGGTGCCAAAAATTTACTTTTTGGGTCACTTTTGTGGCTAGGTTGTGCCAAAATAATAAAAAAAATATTTTCTATTATTTCTTTGATTCTAGGGTTATAGATGACTTTCTCTTTGGACAACACCATGCTCAACATTGAGAAGCTAGATGGTACTAACTTCCCATTCTAGAAGGAGCAGATTTACAATGTGATGGTGCTAAAGAAGTAGATTAAGCCCATAAAGATGAAAGGGGTCAAATCAGAAGGGATGACACAGGATGATGAGTGGCAAGATTTGGATGAGCTTGCTAGGTCAACCATCATGTTGACGCTATCCAAGTCAATATATTTCAATGTGAAGGAATTAGATACTAGTTATGATTTATGGAAAAAATTGTGTGACCTTTATAGGAAACAGACTGCAACTTCTCATGTGTATTGGTTGAAGCAGTTGGTGGAGGGGAAGATGAAGGAGGGGACATCTATTTCCAACCATCTCAAAGAGTTTAACACCATTTTGAGAAAGCTATCATGACAAGGTATCACATTTGTGGACCCTCTGAAAGCCATGTTTCTGTTGGTCACTTTTCCAGAGAACTGGGGCACTTTTCATACATCTCTACATAATTCTACCATTGTGAGTGGTCTTACTAGTGCAAATGTGGAAGGAAATTTGTTAATAGAGGAGATGAGAAAAAAGAATATGGAACCATCCAAGGGTTCCAATGCTCTCATGGTGAGAGGGAGGTCTTATGCAAGGGGAATGTCTACAGAGAGAAATTAGTCATGTAGCAAGTCACATGGCCCTGGTAAGAATATGGAGTGCTTGATTGTCACAAGACGGGTCACATTAAGAAGGACTATGAGAAGTTCAAGAATGACAAAGTAAAAGAAAAGAAGCATGATGACAGGAAGAAGAAGATAAGTTTCACAGTCAAAATTGAAGAGCTGAATTCTGTTGAGGATGGATAAATTCTTGTTTCTCACATGGATAATGAAAAAATGACAAAGTAAAAGAAAAGAAGCATGATGACAGGAAGAAGAAGATAAGTTTCACTGTCAAAATTGAAGAGCTGAATTCTGTTGAGGATGGATAAATTCTTGTTTCTCACATGGATACTAAAAAATTGAGAACCATGGATACCCATGCCTTTAGTGATTGGATCATTGATTTGGGTGCATCTTTTCATGTTACTCCTCACAGGGAGTGGTTCAACATCTATGATGCTCCAAGGAAAGGAAGTGTACAGCTTGGGAATGGCTTTCTGTCAGACTATAGGGGTTGGAGATGTGCAAGTGAAGTTCCAAAATGTCTTTTGTTCATGCTCAAGGATTTTGGACATGTGCCAAAGTTGACAAAAAGCATGACTAGTGCTTAATAGCTAGATGATGCGGGATACCACAGTTGGTTTGGTGATCATTCATGGAAGATCTCCAAGGGATCTCTAATCATAGCGCAAGTTAAAGAAAAGCCTGTATGGTTTGAAAGATGGGATACCATTTGTGAGATGCAAAAGCTAGAAAGGTTGTTTGTAGCAATGATATGTACTTCCTTGAAAAGAAGATGAATAGAAAGCCTACTCCCATTGTGGAAGTACGAAGGGTTATCTTTTAAATGCATGGACATGAGGATAATGGGTAAAATGCTGATTGTGGTAATGGACAAGTAGTTCCTGATATTTATCCAATTATGGAAGGTGAAAGAGTGGAACAGGCTCCCATAGAGCCACCTGTCTTACGTAGGTCACGAATGGTTCCACGTCCTCTTGACAGGTATGTTCCATATCTTGATTATGTCATGGTGACAAATTTTGGAGATCCCTCTTGCTATAAATAGGCCATGTTAGTGGATGACAAGGTGTAGTGGGAGAGGGCCATGCAATCACAGATGGACGTGCTTCATAAGAACCAAACGTGGGAGTTGGTTTGATTGCCTAAAGATAAACAAGCATTACCATGAAAATGGGTGTACAAGGTGAAGATCACACCTCATGATGGCAAATCAAATTACAAGGCATTCCTTATTGCCAAAGGGTTTAAGTAGCAACAGGGTGTAGACTTCGATGAGATATTATCACCAATAGTAAAGATGACAACTCTGTGATGTGTGCTTGCATTGGTTGCTAGAGAGGACATGGAACTTGTCCAAATGGATTTCAAGACAACATTCTTGCATGGTGATCTTCATGAGGATATGTAAATGCAAAATCGAGAAGGGCTTGTTGAGAAGGCCCAAAGGAAACATTGGCGTGCAAGTTAAAGAAAAGCATCTATGGTTAGAAACAAGAACCAAGGGAGTGGTATCAAAATTTCCACTTGTTGATTTTATAGAAAGAGAAGCATTCTCTTGAGCTTGGCACTTGCTTTGGATTTGCACTCCGAGATCAAGTGTTGTTAATGTAGGCTTGTTCCACAACATGTACATTAACTTGCAAAGTGAGGTGAGCTTGCCTTTCTAGGCAAAGTGTGCACACACACAAGCCTAGCAAGAGAGAATAAAACACACACACACACAAGCCTGGCAAGAGAGAATAAAAAACTCAAGTTTTTGTGCATGCATACTATTGGCTCTTGCTTGAGGCTAGCCAATCACACACGCCTTGGCCATCCCAAGCAAGTGTGGTAGCCTTGTGCCAAGTGTTTCCTTCTTCTTATAGGGGAAAATTTTTCTCAATTTCTATTGGCTCTTGTTGTGGACTAGCCAATGAAAATCACCCTCTAGAAGTGTCTTGTAATCTTAGCATCATGTGCTTCTAGAGTGCTTGAAATATGGTGGGCTTCTAGATGCCTTTTTGGCTTGTCTTTCACACTCCACACACAAAAATAAAGAAACTCAAGTTTGTGTATGTGACATGCATGGGACACATGTCAAGCCCACTTTCCCACTTGCAACTCCCTTCACCTTTTTCACTTTAGCCTTGGTCAACCCCTCCTTCACTTTAGCTTTGGGCATTCAGCCAATGTTTAGCAAAAAAGTTTCCCGAGGTTGAGGTGCTTATAATACATGAAAATAAAACATTCTATTTTCGGCACAAAACCAAGGATAAGCTGGTAGGGCCCCTACTTGCTTGAATAAGCAAGGTTTTCACCTACTTAAAGCACACAGAACCCCTACCTACTTAACCCTTGATCAATAAAGGTTTCTTTTAAGGTATTTTGCAATATCATTTGGAGGCTGAATGAAGCTTTACCCTTAGGTCTCCATTATTACTCATAGACTTTTCCACTTTGGTCTCCGGACCTTTGGACCAGAAGGATCTATGAGTGCTAAATTAACTTCTCTTGCTCTCTTTAATTACCTACTTGTCATAAATGACTAGTTTATGATAGAAAATACTTTTGGAAGTCAAAATTTACTTTTTATGACATTACCACTCTCTTAAAGATCATAGTCGTCCTTGACTATGGCCTAGAGAAGATAAAGCCATAGATAGTCCTTTGTACTTTGGGTAGATGATCCCTTTTTACTTGTTGACATACATCCACAATGGGTGACTAGTCCCACTTGGCACGTGGGAGACTTAGTTATTGCAAGAATGTATATCTTAGCCTATAGACCTTCCATGTAGATTGGAAAAATCTACTTGGTGCTTGGGAGACTTGGTTGCCGCAAGCATGTCTATAGTATGCATACACTTTACACTTATTTAAAAAAACAAATCTTATAGTCGAACAAGACAAAATATCTATTCATTTAAAACTTTGTACAAACATGATCTTACCTTGGACATAAGTCATTATAATAATTTACAAGGTTTGGACTATCCTTTGGCTGGATGTCTTGCATTCACCTTGCATCCTCAAAAGTATAGTTCTTAAATTTGATAAGATATCATCAGATAGTCTTAACACTTCTTAAAACCTTTTCTTCATGTTGTAGGATGTTCTCAGGCTACAGGATCTCTTTTTGACCTGCAAACTCTGGTGGTTCTCTTCTTGACCTTATAAGGTTTTAGTAGGCTCACATTCAAAGCATTATGTATGAGCCAAATACTAAGTAACCTTAACTTGTAGGCCGATTTATTGAGAGGCTTAAGAATTTGAAATGGGCCATAATACCTTTTTCTAACTTAACATAGTATTTACGGTGGCCTGTTGGGTGTCCTTCTTTCCCTTTTCCCATATAGTATGACTCAAGAAGGCTTTTGGAAACTTGAACAATAACCAATCATTTTTCTTGAAGGTCAAGGGTCTCCTATGCTTAACAACATTAGTCTTTTGCTTTGTTGTGGGATGTCTATAGCTACCTTAATATTTTGAAAAGATTATTTAAGGTCTATACTATACTCATCCGCAGCAAAAAAATGTTCAAGTTGCTTGATTATCAATGGGAGCTTGGACCTTCGTTCAATTTCTTCGAAGGGTGCCTTTCCTGTAGAGGTATGGAAAGTGTTATTGTATAGGTACTCTAGCAATGGAAAATAATTTTGCCATTGATGTCTTTGTTCTACCTACATGACAAAGGATTTTATCAGATCAAGTATCGTTGAATTTGTTGTCTCACTTTGGCCATCCATTTATTGGTGATAGGAAGAAGAGAAATTCAACTTAGTACCCAAATTCTCAAAGAGACCTTTCCAAAAATTGCTAGTCATTCTTGGGTCTCTATCAGATACTATGGACATTGGTAAGCCATGACACATAAAGAATTAAGATATGAAGAGGGTAGCCATATAATGTGCCTTAATAGTCTTTCTGACCGATATAAAGTGTGCTTTCTTGCTAAATTGGTCTACTATTTTCCATATACTCGTACTCCCATGAATGGATCTTTGTAATTCAAAGATGAAATCCATGGATATACTCTCCCATGGGGAATTGGGTATAGGTAAAGGTTGAAGGAAACTAGGTTTCTTCCCTCTATCATACTTTGTCTTTTGACATACAATTCATTTGGCAACATAATCTTGTATGTTTACCTTCATTGTTGGCCAATAAAAGTACATATCTACTCCTTTGAGAGTAGTTTGAATCCCTCTATGTCCCACATAAGGGGGAGCATAGGACTCATACATAAATTTTAAAAGCAAGCTATGTGTAGCACATAGCCTCTTTCCATAAAGAATATAATTACCATCTTTTACATTGTATGGTTATTCTTTCTTACCTAGTGCAAGGGTTGACATTACATCCTTAAAGTCTGGATCTATAGCATACTCATCTATCATGGAAGACAAATCATTTTGAGTAGCTATGGATATGGAATTTACTCTTGGCCTGCATGAAAGGGCACATTCTGGTAGCTCTCAAGGCAGGTTTTCCACATTTTTTCCAAATTGCCTTTGTGGCGATAACAACACGAGCTCCACTATCAAGATTTGACATGGTTGTTATACCTTGGAATTCTACTGGAAGTGTAGTATTCCCATATTCACCCTTGCAATACTCACCAGTCTTGTTTAATAGTATAGTTCTTGTGTTCAATTGAGGTTTTTTCAGTTCACGGATCCCTTCTTCAATATGTGATGTTGGATCTTTTACCCCAAATTTATCTAAGAATTTTCCAATAGTTGCCCACATGTTTGGTCTTATTTGAAGGAGCTCTGCTAGCATAATAGTGCAAGTCAGAGGCATAGACAATATGTCTATCAACCCCTTAGAGTCCATAGCCTTTTTTTATGAGAGCATTTGTGATGGCATTACCTTCACATCTAATTTGGCTTCATACTGTCCCATGTATGAGGGTAAGGTTTTCAAAAGTTGAGGTAGACTCTCTAAAGAACATACTAAGACCCCTTATCTCCCTAGTATGAGAGAAGGTCTAGATCAGCTTGAGATCTATAATAGGTGGAAGAAAAACATCCCTCCCCTTACTCTTTCACATCGTTTGCTTCATGTGTCTCCAAACCTTCTGTAGGCCATCATCATTCTTGTAGGCTTCTGGTATCCTAGGATGGAGATCCTTAAATGCTTGATCTGTGGTATTCATCACTACTCTAGGCTTTTCTACTTTAGCTGTGGAATTCTTGATAGTCCTTGTAGTTTCATACCTCGATGAGATTATTGGTGTTGGAGTTGGAAATTTGATCCAATTGGCTTACTTGTAGGTGGCTCTAGCAAAGCTTTGGTAGTTTGGATCATTTTTTGACACATCTCCAACCTTTGCTTTTCTAACTCTGCATAAGAGTACATCATCCACTTTTGTTCTTGGTTTTGTTTAGTCTAAAGTCATGCTTTGTAGGCTTTCATAAGTGTTTCTAGAGGTCCATTCAATTTTTCCACTATTATTGATCCTCTAGAACTTGCACTCTTTGGTTTCTTTGTCTCATTACGCTCTCTGGTCTCAGGGGAGTTCCACCTCAAGGCTAGTTTGACTCTCTAATCTATGCTAGGACACTGGCAAGGGTGGACTAGACAAGGGCAAGGCGGGCTAGGCACTATGGAAAGGAAGTCCAACTAGGGCAAAGGGCCAAGGGCCATGCTATATAGTGGGTGGTTGGGAGGTGGATTCCTAGGTTCTAGTTCCCATTGTCTAACATTGGTATCAAGAGCTTGGTTTTTTTTTTGGGAAAGGCACAACCGTGGAGGAGGGGAGCCACACAAACTTGCATGAGCTTTTGCATGTCGGGGTCAAGGGAGTGTGGAATTGGTGTGGGTGTGTGTGTTTACCGGCAAATTTCTCACTACATATCTAGGCATTGATTGTACCTGAGGAGGTGCTACTTGGGCTGGTGGGGCATATTGTCCCTTTCTTACATACCCCTTGTTGTAGTAACACTCATCCCTAATGTGATTTGTCAATTTTTGCTCAATGGCACACCACTTAGGTTGCTTAGCCTATGGCTTAGCAAACGAGCTTATCCTTTTGATAACTTCCTCAACAAGTTAACCTTGATTCATCGTTACCTCACTCTTTTATGCTGACTTTATACACTTAGCTTCGCATTGTTGTAATGATGAGTCATCATCTAAGCTCTGTAGTCGCCTTCCTTGTAGACAACACAATTGTCTACTAGGTATAGAGCCTCCTTGGTCAACTCATCTAGAGTTGAGCTCTTCTTCATATGCAAATCCTTCTTAAGATCTGCATTCCTCCTTAGTCCTTGGATAAATATCAGCATGAGTCGGGACTGAGGTGGTAGTTCCTCCACTAGGAAGGATTTGCGTAGCGTTTTATTCTTAAGGTTGCCTTTCTAATGAAATTTTTCTCTTTTTGCTTGAACTTATGGATTTGTGAGCCTATATTAATATATATCCCTTTTTGAGAGAATTCCTTGATAAACTCATCAAATACCTCCTCCATTGATTCAAAATATCTATGTCCAACAGAGTCAAACCAGGTGGCGGCATCCTCCTCTGGGGATAACCCAAATCTTGCAAATGTGTGGAAAAGTCCAGTATTTCCTCAGCCTTGATGACACGCACAAAGGCTTTCACGTGGTCCCTTGGATCTCTATTTCCCGAATATTTCTTGTTAACCCATTTTTTGACTTGAAAGGGTCTGATCCTCCTGGTGATCAACCATCCTAAACATAGTATCCTCTATTCCTCCTCTATAAGCCCTTGCTGGCCTAGGATATACTACATTTTTCTCCCCTACTGGTGCTCCTAATCCATAGTTCCTAACTGGTATAGAAAGTGTGCCTTATTCTACTCGGCTTTTTTCTTCCCATTCTCATTGTGGTGCTTTTGTCCTGATAGGATTTAGCGTTCTTGTCCTACTCACATCATGATATTGTCAATGGAATTGTGATTTTGGTGGTGCTTCTAGTGCTAACAAGGCATGATATCTACCCCCTTTTGAGTTTGTGTCTGGTGTTGCAAACTGTTTGATGTTAGGACACTGGCAAGGCTGGACTAGACAAGGGCAAGGCGAGCTAGGCACTGTGGAAAGGAAGTCCAACTAGGGCAAAGGGCCAGGGGCCATGCTATATAGTGGGTGGTTGGGAGGTGGATTCCTAGGTTCTAGTTCCCATTGTCTAACATTGGTATCAAGAGCTTGGTTTTTTTTTTGGGAAAGGCACAACCGTGGAGGAGGGGAGCCACACAAACTTGCATGAGCTTTTGCATGTCGGGATCAAGGGAGTCTGGAATTGGTGTGGGTGTGTGTGTTTACCGGCAAATTTCTCACTACATATCTAGGCATTGATTGTACCTGAGGAGGTGCTACTTGGGCTGGTGGGGCATATTGTCCCTTTCTTACATACCCCTTGTTGTAGTAACACTCATCCCTAATGTGATTTGTCAATTTTTGCTCAATGGCACACCACTTAGGTTGCTTAGCCTATGGCTTAGCAAACGAGCTTATCCTTTTGATAACTTCCTCAACAAGTTAACCTTGATTCATCGTTACCTCACTCTTTTATGCTGACTTTATACACTTAGCTTCGCATTGTTGTAATGATGAGTCATCATCTAAGCTCTGTAGTCGCCTTCCTTGTAGACAACACAATTGTCTACTAGGTATAGAGCCTCCTTGGTCAACTCATCTAGAGTTGAGCTCTTCTTCATATGCAAATCCTTCTTAAGATCTGCATTCCTCCTTAGTCCTTGGATAAATATCAGCATGAGTCGGGACTAAGGTGGTAGTTCCTCCACTAGGAAGGATTTGCGTAGCGTTTTATTCTTAAGGTTGCCTTTCTAATGAAATTTTTCTCTTTTTGCTTGAACTTATGGATTTGTGAGCCTATATTAATATATATCCCTTTTTGAGAGAATTCCTTGATAAACTCATCAAATACCTCCTCCATTGATTCAAAATCTCTATGTCCAACAGAGTCAAACCAGGTGGTGGCATCCTCCTCTGGGGATAACCCAAATCCTACAAATGTGTGGAAAAGTCCAGTATTTCCTCAGCCTTGATGACACGCACAAAGGCTTTCACGTGGTCCCTTGGATCTCTATTTCCCGAATATTTCTTGTTAACCCATTTTTGGACTTGAGAGGGTCTGATCCTCCTGGTGATCAACCATCCTAAACATAGTATCCTCTATTCCTCCTCTATAAGCCCTTGCTGGCCTAGGATATGCTACATTTTCCTCCCCTACTGGTGCTCCTAATCCATAGTTCCTAACTGGTCTAGCAAGTGTGCCTTATTCTGCTCGGCTTCTTTCTTTCCATTCTCATTGTGGTGCATTTGTCATGATAGGATTTAGCGTTCATGTCCTACTCACATCATGGTATTGTCAATGGAGTGGTGATTTTGGTGGTGCTTCTAGTGCTAACAAGGCTTGATATCTACGCCCTTTTGAGTTTGTGTATGGTGCTGAAACTGTTTGATGTCAGGACAGTGGCAAGGCTGACTAGACAAGGGCAAGGCGGGCTAGGCAATGTGGAAAGGGAGTCCAACTAGGGCAAAGGGCCAGGGGCCATGCTATATAGTGGGTGGTTGGGAGGTGGATTCCTAGGTTCTAGTTCCCATTGTCTAACATTGGTATCAAGAGCTTGGTTTTTTTTTTTGGGAAAGGCACAGCCGTGGAGGAGGGGAGCCACACAAACTTGCATGAGCTTTTGCATGTCGGGGTCAAGGGAGTGTGTAATTGGTGTGGGTGTGTGTGTTTACCGCAAACTCTGGAAGGCAAGTCCTACAAATGGTGGATGTCTCTCAAGGAGAAGAATATCATACCGGCAGAGAATTGGTGTGGGTGTGTGTGTTTACCCGTCCTGCAAACGAGCTTAACTCTGGAAGGCAAGTCCTACAAATGGTGGATGTCTCTCAAGGAGAAGAATATCATACCACAGAGGTGGAAATCTTTTGAAGCTATGTTTAGCAAAGAATTTTTGCCTACAAATGAGGCAGATCAAAATTGGATGGCTTGGGACACGTGTTCCATACGCCAATACCCATCATTGGTTGAATATATATCTCACTATCGGGATGTTATCCTCAAGTTGGAAGGCTAAGATAACTTTCAACAAGTACGGGGGTTTATACGTGGTCTGACACGAGAGCTTAAGAAGTACGTCAAGACCCAAGACCCTAAAACACTTGAGGAAGCCATAGTGAAAGCACATATTCATGATTATCCAGATGAAAAGAAAGCATATAATATGCACGTGCCTGCTAATACACATGGTAAACACGCACTCAATATGGGCACAATAAAAGGAAATTTATAGTAGCCAATTCAGATGTATCTAAAAAACCCAAGGGGTCCAGAGGTCCTCTCTCTCCTGAGGACTTTGATAAAGCTAAGAAAGAGAAATTATGTTTTCAATGTTTAGGAAGCGATCATGGCAAAAAGGTTTGTGTCAAGGGGAAATCTGCTACTCATGGCAAGGAGAAAGCAGTGAACACAATGCAACTGCTGCCTCTTGAGTCTTCCTCACGATTCTCTATAGCGGAAGTAACACACACCAAGGTGGTACATAAATGTTGTCTCACAGCTTCCATGTGGCAACAAACCTTTAGACAACATGAGTTAGTACGTATGCACGTATATTTTCAAGGCCACAAGGTGTGCATCTTGGTAGATGATGGTGCTACTCACAATTTCATTAATTACAGATTGGTGAAAAACCTCAAATTGCCTCAAACTCCGAGTACCCACCACTACAAGGTAGCAATGATGAATGGACATGATACCAAAATCTGGGATACTCAATGTCAAGCTGTTCCGTTGGAAGTACAAGGTTACTCCACATGCTTGGATTTCATGTTATGAAGATGGAAAGGGCAGTTGTGGTCCTTGGTAGGGAGTGGTTGCATAGCCTAGGACCATCACTAAAGCGTAGCTATGAGCACAACAGTTTGATGTTTGAATCCCATGTTGCACGTGTGTTGTTGTTAGGAGAGAAGGATGTAACTTCTTTACCATTGATTTGTACCGCTAAGCTTATGCAGCTTGTTTCTGATAATGAAATAGATCAAGTTTTCTTGTGTTACTCACTGTCTCATTTTCTTTCTAACATTGAATTTGTTGAACATTCCTCAATGCCGCATGCTTCTATCTCATCTCTTCCACCAATGGCTACTTCCAAACAAGCAAACATTGCTAGTGAGTTGCAAAAATTATTAAAGGAATTTCAAGATGTTTTTCCTAATGATTTGCCACCAGGATTATCGCCGACAAGATTGGTGCAACATAGCATTGATGTGGCTGCAAGCTGTAAAACTGTTAGTAAACCGTCCTACCGTATGAGTTATTCTAAAACTGCTAAGGTGGAATGTCATCTTGTTGACTATCTTAGTAGATGGTTTATACAACCCAGTTCTTCACCATGGGCCTCTCCTATCCTATTAGTGAAGAAAAAAGACGGCACTATGCGCATGTGCATAGAGTACCATGGCCTAAATGCGGTTACGATTAAGAACAAGTACCCATTGCCCCTAGTGGATGAGTTGTTCAACAAACTCACTCATGCTCGCATTTTCACAAAAATAGACTTGCGGTCAGGATATCACCAAGTCCCTAATTGACTTGCTGATATACCCAAAATTGCATTCCGAACAAGATTTGGACACTACGAGTTCTTGGTTTTTCCCTTTGGGTTAACCAATGCGCCCGCAACATGCATGACACTTATGGATAGTGTCTTGAAGACGTACTTGAGCAAATTTTTCATCGTTTTTCTTGATGACATTCTAGTCTACAGTGCTTCTGAAGAAGAACACTTACAACATCTCAAGTAGGTGTTTGAGTTGTTACAAACAAAAAAATTATATGCCAAGGAATCTAAGTGTGATTTTTTGAAAGAAGAAATTCACTATCTTGGGCATGTTATTTCAGCTAATGGGATATATATGGATCAATCCAAAGTGGATACAATCTGGCAATGGCCTTCTCATAAAAATCTAGAAGAGTTACATATTTTTTTGGGATTTGTAGGTTTTTACCGAAGGTTCATTAAAAACTATGCTAATATTTCCGTTCCCATGACGGATCAACTAAAAGGCAAAGGCAAAGCTTTTCACTGTGGATCCGCTCAACAACAAAGTGTCAATACGCTTAAGGATGCATTAGCTACAACTCCCATACTAGCTATTGTAGATCCTTTGAAACCATTTGTTTTGGAAACAGATGCTAGTGACCATGCTATTGGAACAGTCCTGTTACAAGACGGACGGCCAATTGCATTTGAAAGCAAGAAGCTTGATGCAGCTTTGCAGAACTACTCTGCTTATGAGCGTGAACTCTATGCAATAGTGTCTGCCTTAAAAACATGGTGGCATTATCTGTATGGTGCTCAATTTGAGATTGTGTTTGACCATGAAAGCATCAAATGGTTTACACAACAAACGGATTTGAAGGGTCGGAAAGCCAGGTGGACCAAGATTCTTCAGGAATATGAGGCCAAGCTAAGGTATCATAAAGGTCGATACAATGTGGTGGATGACGCTCTAAGTTGTATGACGGAGATCAATTCTCTCTTGTTCATGGAACTTCGAAGTGAGTTTTTGGATTCTCTCAGCATGATGAAGCATATTCCAAAGTATGGAGCCATGTTCAAATGAGGGATCCTTCTCACTCCAATGATGGTAGTGTAATGTTAACCTCCACACCTAGTTCTCCTCTATCGAGTGATGAACTACAATGATGGAAGTATTTCACCATCGACAATGGGTACCTACTGCATAAGGGGAGAGTTTGTGTACCGACGGAAACAGACATTCAGTGTCAAATTCTTCATGAATGTCATGATAGTCCAAGCGCAAGGCCCCCGGGTATTAGAAAAATGTATGCTCTCGTACGACGACAATTTTACTGGCCAGGTATACATGGCTTTGTTCAAGCTTATGTCTTGCATTGCCAAAAATGTCAAGTTAACAAAGCAGAGTGCTTGAAAGCAGGAGGACTCTTACATCCTTTGGAGATTCCCAATGGAAAATGGGAAAGCATCTCTATGGACTTAATTGTGGATTTACCAACCACTGTACGAGGTCATGGCTCGATATGGGTGGTGGTAGACTGGTTGACTAAACTATGTAATTTTATTCCAACCAAATCAACAGTTAGGACACCAGAACTAGCCAAGTTATTTGTGGACAATCTATACAAGTTGTATGGTTTGCCAAGTAACATTGCCAGTGACTGTGATCCCAAGTTTAACAGTCACTTCTGAAGGGCTGTGTTTAAATGATTGGATACACAACTAAACCTCAGTACAACCTATCATCCAAAAATAGATGGTCAGACTGAATGAGTTAACCAAGTGCTAGAGGATATGCTAAGAGAATACGTTAGCAAAAAACAGTCAGACTGGGAAGAATACTTACCTATTCTTGAGTTTTCCTACAACAGTGCTAAGCATGTCACAACTGGATTTAGTCCTTTCATGCTCATGCATGGGTTTCAACCTAGGTCACCTGTTACGGTGGGGTTGGCAACCGAAAAGCTCCAACACGTTAAGGATTTTCTCCAAGACCACATGGATATGCTGAAACTCACTCGTCAAAATGTTCGACAAGCGCAGGATCGGTATAAGAAGTATGCTGATGAGAAACGTCGGCAAGTTACCTTTGAGGAAGGAGAGGAACGTGTGCCAGAACATTCAGAAAGTCTGAAAACTAGGCCAACACCTAAATTATCTCCCTGATATTGTGGGCCTTTCAAAATACTCAAGTGATCGAGTAGGTCATCGTGCCTACAAATTATTGCCACCTACATCCGGTGTTTCATGTCAGACGTTTACATAAGCGGTTACATGGTGACGACAATGTCGACCAAAAAATTTTGGTTGATCTCATTGAACCTCCTACCTTACCGCATGAACCTGAATGTGTTCTCGATTATCATGAGTTACGTACACGTCACCATTTATGTCAACAAGCCTTAATCAAGTGGAAAGATCGACCTAAGGAAGGTGCCACTTGGGAAAACATTAGTGTTCTTAAGAAGAAATTTCCCACTTTTGTTTTTGAGGACGAAAACTCTTCTTAAGGTGGGAGTAAGGTCAGGACACCGGCAAGGCCGTACTAGACAAAGGCAAGGCCGGGCTAAGCAATGTGGAAAGGGAGTTCAACTAGGGAAAATGTCCAGGGGACATGCTATATAGTGGGTGGTTGGGAGGTGGACTCCTAGGTTCTAGTTCCCCTTGTCTAACATTTGAGCCATGCTTGAAATGATAGTGGCAATGCTTGTGAGTTCTGAGGGTTAGACAGTGGTTGTTTATTTGACTATGCAATGGTGTTGTATAATCATCTAAGAAGGGATTTGTAAACTTTCTTGGGGTTTTTGTGGGCTTTTGCTTCCCTACCAAAGTTTTTGAAATCAGTTTTGGTGTTATCACTCTCCCTACATCCTCTAGGTAAATTGGATCGCATTCTTGTTCGTACTTATTGACAAAAATAATATGGTTTCTGGTTATAGACTCATATGAAAATAGGTACAAGACTTTGTCCATGCTTAACTCATTCACATGGGGTTCCATGCAGCGGTAGTAAGAGCTGGCTCTTCCTTCCTTGTGCTTGTAAATCCCGATGTTTTCATGGATCCTTGACGTTCTTTCCACTCTCTTGTCATGAATGTAGCAGGCTGCTTTGGAAAGAGTGAGTTTAGGAGGTATCTCTTGAGTCTCCATAACCATCATACCTTTTTCTACATTGTCTCCATAGAAATTTTAATTTTCAAGGTTTTTGACAATGAGATAGTGGTTTCCCTATTCATTGCGAAGCCCATCACCATCATCAGCTACCATGATTACTCTTAATCCTCTTGTTGGATGTTCTTCAATACATATGCATTGATGTTCTTGAACATCATCATACATCAAGGTTCCATGGTCATTGGTTCACTTAAGAAAAAATGCAGTGTGTTTTTGTAGGTTTATCGGTTTTTTGAGAGGTGCTACCCCCATGGTCCCTTGCTATCGGAAACCTCCAAGTTGTCGGCAATGATATGATCCTTTGGAAGAGGTGTCTGTATCACTCCCCTCTTCTATGATAGGTGATAAGGGATCTATCCTTGCTTGGTTCACAATCTCTTCTTTCAACACTTAGCTAACTTGATCTCTGTCCACTCTCTCTTCTCTTTGAGTACACGTTCTTGATCTCAAATTCATCAAAATCTTCGTACTAACAACTATCAAACCCAAACCTCTTACCTCTTCCCTTGTAGTTTCTCCTTTGCCCTCGTTTGCTTTCAATTATCGTTTCAAACTAGTATAGTACTTTGGAATTTCAACCGGTTACCAACTTGCAAAATCCTTGGTTCCAAAAGTTGAGGCACCACTAGATACAAGGGAAGTAGCCAATACCACATATGGGGTGGGCTCACAAGAAGTGATGGCTATTGTGGAAGTAGAAGAACCATGGCCACATGATTTTTGGGAGAATATAAAAAACAAAAAAGACAAAAGTGCGACCCTTGAGTCAGCCCCTATCACTAAGATTAATCCAGACCATGAGTTCTACCTCGGTGATATTGGATCACTATACGGTGATGCAAGGATAGAGATATTTGAAGACAACAAATTTTGAACTTAAAAAACCTTACCTTTATTCATTGGTGACCATGAGACAAGATCAAAAATTCGGAAAGTACCATCTCAATGGAAATCTGATCCTAAGATGATGGACACTAAGACTCTTCATGAGTTGATGTCGTCTCCTATCCATTGTATGCTAACTTTTGTGATTTGCAATTCTTTGTCAAATACTTTGACTCTGCAATTCTTTGTCAAATCAATAATCCTCACTTATTATCTATAAAAGATAAGATTCTTATATGAGCTTCAAATCCTAGTTTAATAAGACAAACGAAATGCTAGGTTATTAGCAAAGGCTTTTAGAGTAGTAGATTCTCAGTTTGAGCACTAAATTTGGTATGTAGACATCATATGTGTATGATGTCTATTTCCTTAGAATTGACTCAAACTTGAACAAAGGACTCTCCTTGATGTTTTTAATCCAAACCTAGGCTCACTTTGAAGTTTTAACCCTTGTAGGTAGGTCAATCTCCCCTATACAGGCTTTGGTCTCAATGTTGGATTATCCAAGAAGTTAACTAGGTCAAAATTGATTCAAATTGGGTGAAACTTGGTACTTAGGCTTTCCTTGAAATGTCATCATATGTGTATGATGTCTATTTCCTTAGAATTGACTCAAACTTGAACAAAGGAATCTCCTTGATGTTTTTAATCTAAACCTAGGCTCACTTTGAAGTTTTAACCCTTGTAGGTAGGTCAATCTCCCCTATACAGGCTTTGGTCTCAATGTTGGATTATCCAAGAAGTTAACTAGGTCAAAATTGATTCAAATTGGGTGAAACTTGGTCCTTAGGCTTGCCTTGAAATGTTTAACATATTGGTATGCTATGTTGACCACTCTGGTTACTATATATGCCCCGGAGACATCATACCCGTATGATGTGTATCTGGTCAAAATGGAGTGAATTTCAGTCCAGAGGATCTCCACCATAAAAGAAACTCACTGCCACTTGGAGAATATAATTTCAACACCTTTTGTGCTAGATATGGTCAAATCAAGCAGTCATTTTGCTTAAATCCATCTCTTGGTCTCTAATAGCCTTAAATTTCTTTAAAGTCAATGAGACTTGGCCTTTTTACTCCCTAGATACTCTAAAACACAATGGTTCACACAAATGTGCCTTCTAGCCCAAAATATGGTCTCTCAGACATCATACGTGTATGATGTCTAAGTTGTCAGAATGCATTTTTGCTTCTTTCCTAGGTACCCCTTGATATGTACAACTTGCACAAGTGCTCATACCAAAGTCTGGATATCCAAATTGCTCTTTATCACCACTTTTTCACAAAAAGTTTCCCGAAAAGAGTAAAACTTTCTCAGTTCATATGCCCAAATGAGATGAAACTTGGTGAATGTGCTCTATATAACATGTTGCCTATAATGGCAAGTCAAATGCCCATTTTTTGTTGCCAGATCTACTCTTGAGACATCATACACATATGATGTCTATTAGGGAATTTAATCCAAAAATCAAGCATTGGTTTTCCAAAGCCTTCAGAACTACTTCCAAAGAACTCTTACAAACTTTCAATGCAAAAATATGCATTGGATCACAAGTTTCTTATTTTTGTTGTTTTCACACTTGACTTTTGTCTTTTGGGGACCAATTGTTGGTCAAAACTTTAGTCCGTAACTGGGGTAAAACACCCCTTTAGAACACTCTGGTGAAATCACCAAATCTCTTGCATACGTGTTCTTTTATGCCTGGCCTCACGCAACCATGCATAAATGTCTACATATTCAAGAGAATAACATAACTTTCAGAGATACAATCTGCATACAATCTGCATAACTTTCAGAGATAACATATTCAAGCAAGCATACAAGAAAATATTATCAACGATGGATAGCTCTAGATCACAATCACATGTCCTATCTACAATTACTCCTACTCGTCATGTGGGGGTTTGAAATCATGGGTGCTAACACAATTTACAACCATACATGGACTAGTAAGCACTTCCATACCACCAAAACCAATCAGACACCAACAATCACAACTATACCAAACTAACTAAAATTGTCTATCAGGAAGGACCCAGGCAAGTTAGAACCTCAAGAGTCCTACCTAGAGTAAAATAACAAGGATCCGGCAAAATAGAGAAACTTTCACCTTGTAGGAATAGTCTAAGGTCACCTACCTAGGGATCTCTTCCTCGGTAGCAGCACCAAGGTGTTGGGCACATTTACTGCTCGCACTCGCTAGCAAAGTGAGAACTAGGCCAACAAATAAGATGTCAACCAAGGATGGACCTTGACCCATAGGTGCATGGAAACAAATAGATGGGTTTCAATCATCTACTCGACCTTCTATGGACAATCACTAACAACGAAAACCAACTCAAGGAACACTATGTATTCACAAAATCTTTCTTATCTACGATGGCTACACTCTCCAAAACAAGACCTAACGTTGTCGAATCGTCACAAAAATCAAGGGGTGACCTCCACACACCTAAAGGATACTACCCTAAAGTCTCTAATCCAACTCACTACCTATAAACTCTTGGTGCAAAAATCGCCTATGGAGACCAGCCAAAAATTACAGGTCACTGATTCTAAATGTGTTTAAGCCTAATGTGTAGTTCTACTCGTTGTGAAGACCATGACATATAGAAATCTCTAGTCGGATGCACGATTAGAGAGAAAACTCACCTCAAAGGTTGTGGGAGAGCTCTTTGTGAAGAGACCAAAACCGAAGCTCTTATCGTTGCTAACACGATGGTGAAGACACCTTTGCAATGTAGCATTTGTAGCACGCACATAGAGAGTAGAAGAAGATCAGTCACTCTCTCACACAAAACTCACGACACGCTGATTAATTCAAAAATTTGTTCTTAGGGTTACAAAAATTGGCTTTTATACCTCAGCCTTTGAAGTTCTAACTTATCAAATTCATCTCCTACTTTATATCATGGGTTTGGCTAATACACCTATTTAGTATATTATAGTCTAGAAAATAAAGTCCCAAAAAAAATTTTACATTGAGTTTGGCGCAATAAATAATACAAAATTGGGCTTTTCCCATGTTTAGTGGTGGTTAATGCATTTTTGGACACAATGTGTCCCAAGATTTTACCTTGCCTTACCATGAAGACACATTTCTCAATATCTAACCAAATATAGTAAGATGTGAACTTCTCAAAGATTTTCTTCAAGTGTTTTATGTACTCATTTCTAAATTGAGAATGCATGCATAGATCATCCATGTATATTTCCAAAAATTATCTAAGTTACTCATGAATGCATAATGCATTAGTCTCTGGAAGGTGACAGGTGCATTGGTCAAGAAAAAAGGCATCACCCTATAGGAAAATATGCTCCATGTTGTTACAAAGGCCATCTTATGTTGATCTTCTGGTTTTATGGTCAACTGGTTGTAGCATGAGAACCCATCCAAAAAACTACAAGCTTCTTTCCCACACCTCCATCCTCTTCCTAATGACTCATAATCACTCATCTCCCACACTTAACTCAAAAGATACATCTCTTACTCACACTCTCACACCATCACTCACACTTCTTCTCTCACACCGTCTCTCACACTCACCTAAACTAACATGAAATTCTCTTAACATAAAACATGGGGTCTCTCACCAAACTTGACAAATGAAAACACACCACTGCCAAATGAGAAACAAATGAAACAACCCACATTAAAACCCAAAACTTCCAAAATAAAAATATTATAATAATGCTCGCCCTCCTAAATGATATCACTTAGAAGCACTCCACCCGGTTAAAGCTTGCATGTGTATCTCCCAGAAAAGAAAGGATTTTTATTAATGAAAGTAAAAATAAAAGAAAAGAACGTGGATTTATTTTTTTAACTTTTTGAAAACAAAGCTTGAACTCGAATGTGTGCGGAATGACTCCTTGGCCAGGGAAAATTTTTGTTCTTGCTACATCAAAATTCTCTGGCGTGTGTTTAATGGAAACCACTAGGTGGGACTGGCCACTTAATTTTAAAGGCCCTCTTAATATAGGTATTACTATTTTGGAACTAAAGAAAATCAAAATGAATAGCATTCTAGGTCTGCACCAAGCTCAGTTTCGGACACTGTGAGATAGAGAAAATGAGAGAGAATGTTCGTCGCCCTCAAGAGTTGGTTCCCCTACACGCTTGATCTCCTTTTCTCTTGCCCCCTATTTCCTCTCTCAATTGATGCCATGCTTCTTGCTTGTGCTTTCAGATTTCTCAGATCTATCCCTTTCTTATTTTCTTGATCAACGACCAGTCCTTGTCTCATCTTCTTTGAATTTCTTGAGCTTGGACGACCTCTTCCACGCCGCATAGGATTTCCTATGGCCTCTTCTTTTTGATGGTCCAAAGGTTGCACCATCACTTTCTTCAGAAGATGAAGAATTTGAGGAAGATGGAGAAGAGGGTGACCTCTTTCTCGCTTTTTTCTTTGCTTGATCTTCTTTGTCTTCACCATCACTTTCATAAGAGGAAGAGGATGAAGAAGATGGAAGAGGGTGTCCTCTTTCTTGCCTTTTTCTTCTCTCACTTTTTGTCATCCCTCTTTGAAGTATGGTGTGGAGAAGTATACGATGGTCTTCTCCGTTTTGGAGGTGATGGAGAGCGTTTAGCCCGCCGTCTTCGTGAAGCCATCTCCGCCGAGGTTGCAGGAGACTCACTTCTTTCTCGTTCTTTTGGTGGAGGCTCTTGAATTCTCCTTTGAGAAGATGATGCGTCATCAACGAAGAAATTTTTGAGCCCTTCATATGGATCCTCTTCTTCTTCCTGAATCGGAGAGAGGCCTCTTTTGGAAGTCTCACAAGGAGGATTCCTAGGTGCTCTCTCGTCATGGTGGGGATCTTGGAGAGTTCCATGAGCACGAAGCTACCGTTGCACTTCACTTTGGAGGGATGAATTTCCCATGGCTTGTTGAAGCCTAAAAACAAGATAGTTAACAAGCATTGGGGCATCATTAGTATCTTGGTCATTAGCAAAATCAAAGTTAGCAACATTAATTTCACTCTCTTTACTATTGTCAGCCATTCTAACAACTTTTAGGTGTAAACATTTTAGGTGTACATTGGCACTTCAAGCCCTAGTTGCTACTCCTCTTTACCCCTTTAGAAAAAGCACTCAAGCTACTGTACCCATGACTTGAATACCATTAATTGCAAGGAATAGAAGAGAGGGTCGTCCACACTAAAACAACACTGGCTCCTGTCAATCTTCTAATAGCTCAATAGTGGTTAAGCCATAGGCAAAAGACATAGGCAAGCCCTGTAGGACTCCACTATTAAGACCATAGCTCTCGACGGTGATGCCCCATTAGCTACACAAAGGTAGGTGCACTGCAAGGCTGAAAAATCCCTATTCTACTTACTCACATGCAATTAATGGTACCAACCATTTATAGCTAGCTTGAGGACCTCCCTTCTTGAGCAAGAAAAGAGAAACCTTGTGCTCTAATACCAATGTAACATTTAATGGTCTAGTAACTTGTGTGTAGCGGAAAATAGCATGAACATAGTGAGCATTTCATTAGAATAGCTTCCTAATGAGAATAACAAGAGTGCTTGGGTGGAGAGAACAACAAAAAGTATAACACCTTGTTAGATAGCATGAACAATACTTCAAAAGAGAGAGAAATTAAGCAATAAGCAATTGATAGAAGTTGAGGACCGGATTTTCATGGAGCCAGTCCCCCCTCCAAAAGGCTTTGTATTATGGTTTCTCCCATCAAGAGAGAAATATAGTTCTTTGTGTCCCTTCAATACTAGCTAGTGCAATGAAGATGGAAACTTTATGTATTAAGCAAAACACTTATCAAACACAACATCAATTCCCTCACGGTCTCAGACCCAAGACCTCACACATCTTCGAAGATGGTGAGAGATAGCAGGGTATGAGAGTAGATTGAGAGGAAGAAGGAGTATTCTTATGAGAAATATGTACAACTCCTCACATAATCACTCATAGTAGCATAGCTTAGCTTAGTAACTAGCATTGTGGAGGAGTTGAGCATGCATTGAATCTTGGCTCTTGGTTGGAATTGCATCACAAAGTCAAGAGTTGTTGGTGTAGGCCTCCCTTCTCACAAGCTTGGAGTAGGTGGTAAGCTTTCCATTAAAGCCTGAGAATGAGAGAGAGTATTCTTTGCTTCACACATGAGATTGTGTGAGTGTGTGTGTGATAATCCTTGAAAAAATAAGCCCCCTCTCTCTCTTTGTCGACCCCTCTTGCTATTTGCTCATCCTCCCACCTCATTGGACCTCCCTAGGCCTAGCCAATGGAAATTAAGCAGCATAAGTGATAGTCTTTTGACATGTGTCCCCCTTTCCCCTTTTGTGAGAGCTTAGGTAATTACTTAATTCAACTAAACTCTCATTGGACCCCTTTGCCTCCTGGCTAATAGGAATCATGCAAGCCACTGGGTTGTTGAATGCTTATTGGACCCCTTGGGAGACTGTCCAATAGTCTTCTAGAGATCTTAATTCTTATTGGTTCTTTTATTAAGTATTTTCAAATTAATTAAACTAGATTTACTCTAGCTTAATTCTCATTGGTCCACTTCCAAGGTCATCCAATAGGAACTGAGTACACCTTGTGGGCATTTGGGCTAGGGAGCTGACATGTGTCCCTCATTCCCTTTGTGTAAAGGGAGCTTGTGTGAGTGTGTGTTTCTCTCTCATCTCCTACTTCTAGGGCTCACCCCCTCCTATGTAGGGATGGTTGAAGACTTTTGGGACACACACAAAGCATCCAATTTCCCTAGGCTTTTGACCTTTGGACAGATTCACCGTTGAATTTTAGAACATTAGCATTTTGGAAGTCTTAATGGGATGAACCTTAGGGTCTTTTAAGCCCATTGGTACACATTGCTCTTTTGCAGATGGCCCCCCTTTTGGATCCCTATTTTCCCTCCTTTGGATCCCTATTGTGGCTGGTCTGCTAGCTTAAACAATATTCTAGATTTTTCTCCACTAGCACTTCCCCATATTAAATGATCAGTTTAACATGAGAAAATCATTTAGGAGAATTAGATATTGATTATTATGACACTTTTCATAAATTGTCTCTATCTACCATTTATCTCCCTCTCCTTAGTGTAGCCATTTCCCTCTCCTTCTCTCCCTTATTTATATCTCTCTATACTTTCCTCTCTCCATTTTACTCTTTCTATCTGCGTTTTTTTAAACTCTATTTTTTAAACTCTAATATTTCTTTGGTCTACTCTAAACATTTGCTTTTTTCTTCTCTAATCTTTTTATTTTCTATTCTAATCAAAAAAATAAATCTACTCTAACTTCCATTTGCAAACGAATCTCTATTCTGGAAGTCTACAACAATCCTAGGGAGATGGGGGGGGGGGTCTACACAAACAACTCACAACAAAATCATAAACCCAAATCCACATTCAATCATACAAGCAAATGGACAAGGTATGTGCACTTTCTCTATCTCCTATTGCTTTAACCTTTAAGTGTGTATGTGTGTGTGTATGTGGGCATGTGCGTGCACGTGTGTGTGTGTGTGTGTGTGTGTGTGTGTGTGTGTGTGTGTGTGTGTGTGTGTGTGTGTGTGTGTGTGTGTGTGTAACAATAGAATACAACAAGGAAAGAGAGGAGGGATGGGGGGGGGGGGGGGGGGGGGGGGGGTGTTAGGGTTTACCTTGGGTTGTTTGTTAAGTATGGAGCCTGATTTACCCTTGTAATTTTCTGTGGCAAAAGCGCACATTTGTAAGGCCCCCATTATGAGGAGAAACCATCGTGCGTTAAGGAAAATCACTCACCGGAAACCAAAATTTTCACGGACAAGAATCAGGGGCAACTTTAAAGGCCTCGGGGGCGGAGGCCCCCGAGACTTTTTTTCGCCGGAATATTATGGCCGGACGGCGGTCGGAAAGTGGTCGGAAAACAACCGGTCGGTTGGCCGGTGGCCGGTAGTCAATGGCCAATGGCCGGTGGTCGGAAGTCAATGGCCGGTGGCCGAATTCAAAAGCGGACTTGTCTTCTCAAGGGCGGCCACACATGGGCGGATTGGAGGGTCCGATTTGGACTTATTCGCACAAGGGCGGCTACACATGGCTGTCTCTCATAAGAGAGGGCAGCCCTTTTGGCCTATAAAAGGAGGCCATTTCTACACACATTTCATAGTGTGAAGTTGATGCAACAAGGTGAGTGTGAGGTGGTGAGAGTGAAGCAAGGCGGGAGCTCCATTAAGGGTATAATCCCTTTGTAAACTACTTCTTGTTTTGAAGTACCAAAGCCATTGAGTGGCTGCTTTCCCGTGGACGTAGCCCACATTGGGTGAACCACGTATATCGTGTGTACTCTCTCTCTCTCTCTCTCTCTCTCTCTACACTATAATCTCGTGTATATAAATTTGTCTCTCTCCATTAAGTAATCTACTCAATTATCTATTTAGCTACGTCTTATTTCCTAACATTGTTGAGACGGTTGAAAATTAGGTTGAGCATCCAAAGTAGATCACAAAGAGCCCCCTTCTCTGGAAACTCCTTCGCAAGTGGCCCAAAATTGTGTGTGTGTGTGTGTGTGTGTGTGAGAGAGAGAGAGAGAGAGAGAAAGAGAGAACAGATGAGAGAGGGAGAGAAGATGAGAGATTGGGGGAGGTAGTATAGGGGGGGGGGGGGGGGGGGGTGCGCTATAAGTGAAATGACGCAGGAGATTTTGAGTAGAGTATACTACAAATACGCGGCATACTATGCTCCTCCTTTCTGTTTTAGGTGCCAAATATTACCGTGGATACTGTCGCTGATATTATCGCAGGTATTACCAGTCCCTCTTTTTTAATGGATACAAAGGGATCCGAGGTAGCCAAGGAGGGTACAAACCACCCCCCTCTTCATAGCGTTTTTTAGTTTTTTTAGTAATTATATTTTTTAAATAATTGATAGTTTAATATATTTTGTACTAACATACTATTGAAAAATTAGCTATCTATTCTAACCACTATTTATTGTATAGAGCACATGTTTATTTCTACTAATTTTCTTTTAAAATTTTTATTCCTTATGTACCATTTACTATTGGAAATTAAGCTATCTACTATATGTATAATTAGTGTATAGAGAACATTAATTGTTTATTTTCTAGGGCACATATTATTAATAATAAATTTTTCAATTAACACGTCTCTCTTTGACATGTGTGTTGTGCAAGACAAATGGGATGATCATGGCTCTTTGAACAACCCTAAATGTGAGCACTGGCTCAAGGACAAACTCCCTTGCCCTTGCACCAAATGAAAAAGGGCAATCCCTTTCTTGCAGCACATTGATTTGGAGCATGTGGAGAACAAAGGGCTTTCGCATCCTCAAAAACACGCTCCAGTAGATGAGAGCACCACCCACCCCTTGCTGGAGGAGGTCCCCCATTGGTGTGTGTTTGGTGGTGGTGCTCTGGCATGCAGGGCCAAAGAAAATGACAAGAGCTATTGTACAAAGGCATGGCGCATGGTGACCCTCCCACTAGCTCTATTTTGACAGCTCCTCCTCATGTGTCTCAGAACACTTTGAGCTTGAGGATGAGCACATGTTTTTCATGTTTGATGAGTTATTGGCTCGCAAAGGAAACATGTGCGAGGAGGATTGTCGACCATGCACTCGACGGGCAGCACCAACCGAGGACAAATTGTCCACGAGTGTCCAAACATCTCTTTACGATGGTGTACAATACTCGCTGTTGCGGGTATCGTTTGGAAGTCCTCAACTTTCAAAGAAAAATTTGGTTGGAGCAATGCAAATGTAGATGCATTCCTTGGGTAAATTCTTTCCATAGCTTTTTATACATGGCACTCGCATCATGGTGTGGGCTTGCATATGTATTAATAATATTTTTTTGTTGTAGTTGGTGGGAAAAGAAGGTCACCACATGCCTTCGGATTGCCAATGATCTAGATCATATGTGTCTGCACTTTGCATGGAGTATGAGCACATCCATGTGTGAGTTAACAATTGCATACTATACTGCAATGAGCATGCACATGCTACCTCATGTCCTGCGTGTGAGGCAACACACTACAAGACTGGAGTTACGGAGTGAGCATTAGGAAATTTCGGAGGTCATTTGAGGGCCATATGAAGAGAGAGAAAAATAGAGCGCGTCCAATGAGCATGAGGGCTACGTTACGTAGGAAAGTACGTGGAAAGACTCAAAAAATAGAAAAATAGCCTAAAAACTTGGATTGTGGCATCGTAATTTCCTTGCTTTTACCGAGCTGTTAGGTGCTTGCCAGTGGCCCCACTGCTGATATTCTCTTATGGTCATTAACGTACTGGAGGGTGACCATTAAGCCCGCACAAGATATTGGAATTCTAAACACTTTCCCTCCATTAGAATGCTTTCAAAGTGAATCTTCCTCCACTAAAGCTTTTCTCTGAGAGCTATGGCTTCCACGTCCTCTCGCCCAAGAAGCTCTAGGTGTTTACTGTCTCTCACACCAACAACCAACAACTGCACTTTGCCTAGAAGGCCAAGTAGTAGCATATCCTCAATTACAATATCAACTTCAATAAGTGCAGAGAACCAATGGGTTGGACAAAGGATAAACAAAGGTTCATGGGTCCTCATGCAACCAAGAAGACCCAAGAGGTCTAGTGGTATCAATGTTTACCGCTCAGCATGGAAGGCCAGAGTGTTGGATTTCAAAGTTGAAATCGGCAAAAGATCTGTAAAGGAAGTTCTTGTTCAGCATGTGTTTACCCATCCAGACGTGATAGCAAACGGTGGAAATGTATCAGATATACATCAACCACGTTGCAATTGTAAGTACTCTTGACATCTGAACTTCCTTTGATTTGTCATTTCACTTATTGATACTCTCATTATAACTTTTCTTATATATTTTGCAACGTTTATCCCTCTTCTTATGAGCAATGTCTCCATTCTTCATAGCTCAACTACATTAGATTTGTCATTTTTACTTATTGATACTCTTAGTTTAACTCTTCTTATATATATTGCAGATGTTTATCCCTCTTCTTATGAGCAATGGGATCATGTGGAGTGCATCATAGGCCTCTTCCTTGTTGTTCATGCCCACATTGGTTCTCTACAGTATTCAGGGAGGAGCAACAAAAGCCTGGCTGATGAAGGGATATTTTTTTATGACCACTTCTACCAACTCAGCTCAGAGAATAAGAATGGCATGTTGGTGAAACTGCCTCTACCAACCGATTGGAACATTGTGGACTGGCCAGTTCCCGAGGAAACAATGGTTGAGGCAATGCAAAGTAAGCTCTACAAGGATATACAGAGGTCTCTACGTAGCTCTATTCCCACCAAACTGGTTAGAATTGCAAACTTTTGTCCTGCTGCACTCTTCATAGAGTTTTTTCATAGCTACAATATCCGTGTTACGAAAACTATGTTCATGTGCAAGTCATTTCAACAGTCATCATGTGACAAGCTTCTTGACAGAGGATGGTATGTAAAGGAAGAGATTGGCTTACGGTGCGAGGTCGCGCTTGATACTCTAGTTGTCAAGTACATGATTGCAAGCCAATCACTGTTACTCTCCTTTTGGTATATGCGATCACAAATGCTCAATGGTAAGTAAATTCCTATGGACCAGGTTTCTGCAGGTTTGGAAGATAATCCTGCTGTGGATGTTGAAGTGATTGATAAAGAGCATGGCCTAATGTTGGTGGTTACAATAAGGGAGCTATGCAGTCTTCTGCAGTTGCGGCATGACATAATTGAAGAGTCAATGGACAGGGATCTATCAGATTTTTCCTTTTTCCTAGCTGGCTGTAAGGTGATGCGGGGAAGGGAAAAAGATATTTTGTGCAAAGATTTGGATGGCCGGGTTGAAATAGTGTCAATGTAACAGAGATTCTTGTGAACCCAAGTGTATACGAATGACTTTCAATTCATGAAGTTTTTTGAGCTCATTTGTCAATTGTGCCTTGTGAATATAACTGTGCTTGAAATACATTTCTTTAGCATGTCAAATATCTCTCTCTCTCTCTCTCTCTCTCTCTCTCTCTCTCTCTCTCTCTCTCTCTCTCTCTCTCTCTCTCTCTCTCTCAATGTTAGACAAGACAAAGACATGATAGAAGAGTCAACTTAATTCATTAGAAAGTACAAACTCGTCCGTGATAATGGACTGAGATACAATTTTTGTAAGTATGGAATCAGAATGTCTTCAAGGTAAAAATCAAAGGAATGCCCCTCGAAAGAAGGTGGTGAGATAGTTGTTCTCGGTGGATTTAGTTCTCCCTTTTCAGGAGTATCATCAATCAGTATTGTATTAGTTGCATCAATGGGTACACCGATTTCGCTAAATGGTTTGTACAAAAGAGGTAAATGTGGTTTTTAAGGGTGGTAGTGGCCCTCGACAGTAACACATTTTCTTTGATCATACAAAAAGGCAAAATCTGACATGTGAGCGCCGCATACACCGCAAACTATTGTAACTAGTGGCGACAAGTTTTTCCTTTGCATTGAAGACCATATGGCAACTCTGAAGTGCGGAAGAAGAAATTGAATAAATTCCTTGGTTCCTGGACGACGAACCACGACTCGACAAGTTCCCATCCAAAACGTTTGCAAATCCTCAAAGGGTTCTGTGTCACCGAGAGGCACGCGCATCAACACATAACTTGTTGCAATGGGGTTTAAGTAGTAGTAGGGTATAGACTTTGATGAGATATTCTCACCAATAGTCAAAAACAAAACTTTGTGATGTGTACTTGCATTGGTTGCTAAAGAGGACAAATAGCTTGTCCACGTGGATGTCCAGAGAGTGTTCTTGCATGGTGATCTTCATGAGGATTTGTATATGCAACAAACCAGAAGGGGGCAAGGAGAACTTGGTGTGTAAGTTGAAGAAAAGACTTTATGGTTTCAAACAAGAACCCAAGGAGTGATATCATAAGTTTCACTCATTTATGCTCTCTCAAGGTTACAAATGGAGTAACGTGGATCACTATCTTTACACAAATCAAGATAAAGATGGTAGTTTTTTATTTTGATTCTATATGTGGATGACATGTTGATTGACGGGCATGGAAGTGATCATATTTCAGTCTTAAAGCCAAAATTGAATGCAAACTTTGACATGATTTTCATTTGCATTGGAGGTGCAGTTTCATGGAGATCTTGTTTACAATCTTGCATCACCTTATCTACCATAGAGGTTGAGTATGTTGCAGCATCGGAAGCATGCAAGGAAGCTATATGGGTTGCTTGTCTAGTGGGAGACTTGGGGATCAATGTTGAGATGCATGTGTTGCATTCCGATATCTAGAGTGATATACAATTGGCAAATAAACCTAGTGTTGCATGCAAAGACAAAGCATGTGGATGTGAACTATCACTTCATTTGTGAGGTGTTGAAGGACAAGAGGCTACAACTTGTTAAGGTTATCACTACTAACAACCTTGTAGATCTTCTTACCAAGGAGCTTTCTTCAAAGTGGTTTGCACAGTGTTGTACACTGATGGTCCTTTGCTAGATGATTGTTCTACCATGTATGTATGTATAAATACACATGCATGCCCTATATAAATATATTTCTTAAAGGAAAATTGGCCTTTAAGTGGGAGGTTTTTGGGGCGGTAAAGCCCAATGTGGTAGCCCTAGGTATTTGGGTAGTCCAACACCATTCATTCCTTGTAGTTTGACTACTACAAGAAGAAATATATGAGCCCAATAATACTGCTAAAATGTTGGAAGGAGTGCCCATAAATCTCAAACCATTTTTTTTTTAATAATGTGGGTCCTGCAGCCAAGTAGAGCCGAGAAGCTCCCAATAGGATAATTTAATTATAATTGAGGAAAGCCAAGGCTAAAATTCTTTCAAGTTGTATAGGGTACCTCAAATTTATGTGTCAATTAATTTCGGGTTGAGCATCCTGACTAGCCTACTTAATTGAAAATCTGCTCATTTGTAAGGGAGTCTTGTGTGAGAGCTAAAGAGAGACTTTTAACTGAGTCAACATCAGTTAACAAAAGCTGATAAAGATCAAAGATGTACGAATGCAGATTGAGGATGATCACATAGAAGCAGTGAAGATTGGAGTTACACATTTTCCACATCGCGTTGTGGCGTGATTTCCATCTGTACAAATTGTGCCACAACGCGATGGGTTATGGGTATGTTTAACATTTTACTCCTCATCATGTTGTGGTGCAACTACCACATGTACCAATCATGCCCCAATGCAATGGGCCATGGGTATGTTTAACATTTCACTCATCATCCCGTTGTGGTGCAACTGCCATGTATAGCAATCGTGCCACAATGAAAGGGGGCATAGGTATGCTTAACATCTCACACCTCATCATGTTCTAGCATGATTTCATGTCGTGTCACAATGCGAGGAGCCCTGTGTACATTTTTTGGTCAGCCTCTCCTCGCTCTGTACCGCGACCTTGCGATACACACAACTAAAAATAATTGTATGTGTTTGTACATATAGCTTTTCGTTGCTGTGAGACATTAGGCAGAGAATGGGGTCTAGGAGGGCCTCTTTATTTGGCAGTTTAAGGAAGTCAAACCTTTAGTATTAAGAAAGTATTCATAGGAAATATTTTGATTCAAACTGACAAAACGACTAATTTATTTGAATTTAAATTTTCTCCCGAAATGGAATGTAAAATCTACCTGGTAAAACTATATCATGTAACATATATATGGATGGAAATTGATGTGTAGATTGCAGATCTATGATCTCTGCTCAAATTGAAGATCATATGTGGGAGTTATGGAAGGCCAAAAATCATAAAATTATCCACCTTCTTATTGGGGGAGAAAGTGTATCCTTTGACCACTCTTACACATCTCTTACACACCCACCATTCTTTCGCACATGGCATACATCCATTCATCAAATTGTTAATCACCTCCATAAGTTCATGGAAAATAAAGAGGCCCTCATAGACCCCATCGTCTTCCTAATGACAAGACTATTTCTTCTTCTAGGGCTATAGATCCAAGCCATTGTTAATGGTAAAGGTATATTCCTTGGACCCTTCTTACTTAGAGACTCTTAACTTTTAATAGACCTAGAGACCTGTCAAGGACCCCATCTTGACTTTGGTGTCGACGGGTTGGGGACCTCTCATCTAGTTAGTACACTGGGACTGCAAGTTAAGATTTTGGTTATGCTAGCTAGCCTATTGGGTATGATAATTAGAAATCTGGGTATTCTAGCTAGCATACTGGTTTAGCAATTTAGCATACTAGGTTGGCTAGTTAGTACATTGGTCTACAAGTTAGCATAGTGGGTATGTTAGTTAGCATACCCAACATGCTAATTAGATATTGTATATACTTATTAGAAAATTGGGCTTGCTAGTTGACATAAAGTTGTATTAGCTAGGATATGTTATTGCAAATAGAAAGTTTTTAGTTATATGCTAATCACCATATTGTGTGTGCCATTTAGCATATAAAGCATGATATTTAGTAGTCATGGTATGCTTAGTTGCAAACATATTTAGCATGTTAAACTTAATATCATATAGCGTACATGGCATGCTTATATATGTTGTATTCAATGTATTTTTATTGCAAGCCTCATGTGGGCAATGTGCATGACACCAAGGTAAGGGAAAGGCTGAAAATGAAAACCCTTTGACTGAGAAGGGTGGTCAGTTGGAATCAATGAATGAAGGAGTGGATGGGGGCTCCCATTAAGTTGAGCATGCTTTTGCTGTTATAAGCATGATAACAACAAAGGAAGGTGGTGATGTGAGCAGCAAGAAGATAGAGGATAATGAGTTTTTAGCCATGCCTATTGCAAGTGAAATAGTAAAAACTTCTCAGCAGACAATGACTAATACCTTAGGGGAAACACTCAAGACCGGTAGCGTAGAGGATACACAAGAAGTCGGTGATAACATCCCTCTTGAGGGTTTCATGTGAAAATCTAAGCTAAAGAGAAGAGCTGGCTCAAAAGAAATACTAGAAGAAATTGCAAACAACATCTAAGAAGATGGATGAAAAATCCCATAGCACCAAAAGTGAAAAGAAAGCCACCCGCTCAAGAGCTTACAAAGAATTGTATGAAACCTTTCCAGTTCCACCCAAATTTTGTACTAAAAGCAAGCAAATGTTGTCTAGTTTCTATAACTTTACTTAGTGTTTCCATGCATGTTGTGTCCTCCACTATTTTGAGTATGCCATTTTGAAAACCTTCTTTGCATAGGGCCTCTTGTGGCTAGCATGTAATTCTCTCTATTTTCCAATGAAAAGGTCTTTTTGCATAAATATAATGTTGAACAATAGTCTATAGTATATTTTTCTACTTCTATATAACTTCTTCACTTGGTATCGAGTGAAATAGGCATTAATTGCCTTGCCTCATAAAAATGTGCCAATATATACACAAAAAGTACAAAAAATGGTAAGTTTCCAAAGCTAGACAATTATGAAGACAAAAAATGGAGATGGTTGAAACCAAGCTTTGATGGTACAAAAAAGGTTCGATTTTTTTCCACCTACTAGGTACATCTAGAGATATAATCCTTTTGTATTTTGGAGGGAAAACCTTGACTTCTAGAAGGATTTGAATTCTAAACAAAAGAAAAATTATTATTGGGCCAAACAAAGATTGTGGGCCCCAGCCACTCATGAGAAGGAGGCTGGTATCATCATGTAGCGGTGAGCGTTTGAATGTCACACAGGCCATCCTCTTGCACTATTGTGTCACCTTTCTCTTGGTCTATCTTGCTACACTCCTTTGCTGGTTTTTGCCATGTCTCCTCCCTATTCTACTACATGGGAAACTATATATTGTGTTGTTTACTCTTTTTTGGGTCATGAGGACTCCATCCTGCAAGGATTCTCCTAGAGCCTCACCATTAAGCAAACCCAAATCAAAGAGCAATGAAGGTGCAATGAAATCCCCCTGCAATAGCAATCTAGCTTCTACACCATCACCACCACCTGAGGTGTAGCCTAGAATCATGTTAAATACACAAACAAGTGTTAAGAAAATGTAGACAATAAAGGACTTTGAGAAATCCTTTGTGTTTCATGATGATGGGGAGAAAAATTCATCCAACATGAGATCTGAATGAAACTTTGCTTGAGCTGTTGTATTTTCTTTAGTTTCGATGTGTGCATGCATGCTTGAATGAAACCTTTAGATGGAGGTGTAGTACTTTGGAGTACCAATTTTGGTATTTTTTGCCAATAGTTTGAGAAGAGAAAGGGCAGGTCTAAGTGGTCTTTATTTTCTCACATTTCAGGTAAAAATAAAATGGATAAATATCCTTAGCAAAAAAAGTTTTTCTGCACAGTTGAAGAGCTACATGAGGTGTATGGATTTAGCCTTGAGGAAAAGCTTGCATAGGATTTTCATGATCAAGTTATCCCTATAGACTAGTGGCTTACTATTTTCAAGCAGAAGTACCAAAAGAATTCAAAGATATAATTGGATCATCTGCATCCACACCTGTAAAATGATCTCAAGTTTTTACACTACAAGGTATATCAATCTCCTTCTCGTGTGGAAAAATAACAAGCAAGTTTGTGTGGTGCTATGCTTATGAGAGATTCCATGCAGTCACAAAGGGCCCTAGAGGCCATAAGGTGGCATGATCCAACTTTGGTGAGGGTGTGGTGAACCACTGCAAGAGCGGTCCTGAAAGGATGGAGAGAAAACTTGAAATCTGGAGGAGAATGAACGGTGCCTCCCATGGAGGTCAACAACATGTTGGCAAGAAGCCTTGGGTGACAAAAAGTGGAAGCAACATCTATACTAAAATAGGGCATCCCTATTCAAATCCATATTCAAATTTGGAGGTATTTTTTGAAAGGATTCCATGGAAAAGGTTGGAGTAGTGGCACATCTGACTGATCTTATGGTTGCCATCCAAAAGAATAAGGATGAGTTGCTGGTGTATGGTGGTAAAGAGCATGTGGCAATAAGAATAATGGATGATATCACCTCCTTGGAAGTGTAGCACAAATATATGCTACAAGAGGTGTATGTGGCCTTGCATGAGATACAAGAGGTGGAGGTTGAATTGGCTGTGAGTAGGTAATTGTTGTAGCTACATGGAGTTTCCAATGAGACGAAAAGGCTTGAATCAGAGCTTCAGCACCAAGAGGTATTCTAGCCTTGTGTTCTATACTATTTAGATTCTATTATTGTTGTTTTCCTCAACAATCATTATGTGATGATGTTTGTTCACTACTGTTGCTCATTGATCATTTGATGATTATGTTTGTGTAAGTTATGTATAATTTGGTACTTTATCAATCTCTTGGGTACTTCTTGGCACATTTTTATTTTTTTGGTGCGTAACACTTTTTGATGGTGTTTGGTTATTTGGTACATTATCAAGCACAAGCTTCTCAATTGGTATATTCGACCCCTCGAGAGGCACTGCTTGAGATTTTTGGTTGGCTTTAATTGGTGTTGCTTGATAATAAGGTACTTTTTGTTCCCTTTTGGTTCTATTTAATATGTTGGAACTTCCAAGCACTTGTTGAGGTTGTTTGGTTGTTTGAATTGCCTTGGTGTTATTCAATAATTTGATATTTTTTGTAATTCTTGTAAATTTTCTAATCATTTGGTACGTAGTGGCACTTCTTGAGTGCTTTAAGTCCATTTGATGTTGTTTGATTGTTTGGCTCTCTTTGGTGATGTTTGATAATTTGGTACTTTATCACCTTGCGACTTTTTAGTCATTTGGTACTTTTAGGTACTTCATGTTAGTGTTTCTTGATGATTTGGTACTTCTCACCTTGGTACTTTTTGTTGTTTGGTACTTTCAAACACTTCTTGACTTTTTGGTGCATTGGCCCCCTTTAGTGTTGTTTGATGATTTGGTACTTTTTCACCTTGATACTTTTCAATTGCTTGGTGCTTTGTGGAACTTCTTGAGACTCTTTGATTGTTTGGTGTTGTAAGTTTGGTACTTTTTCACCAAGTTACTTTTAAATCATTCGGTACTTCTTGAGGTTTTATAGTAATTTGGATCTCTTTGTTGTTGTTTGATAATATGGTACTTTTTACTCGTTTGGTACTTTCAAGTACTTCTTGAGGTTTACTAGGCTTTGTATCCCTTTGGTACTATTTGATGATTTGATACTTTGTCACCTTGGTACTTTTGAGTTATTTGGTTCTTCCAAGCACATCTTAAGGTTTTTTGGGTACTTTAGCTTTCTTTGGTGCTTTTTGATAATTTGGTACTTTATCACCTCGATAATTTTGAATTGTTTGGAACTTCTTGATACATTTGAGTCTTTTGATGCTTTGGTTTTTTTTGCTGCTGTTTGATCAATTTGGCTATTTATCATCTTGGTCCCGTTTTGATTGTTTGGTACTTCTTGGCACTTCTTGAGGTTTGTTGATTGTTTGGCTCTCTTTGGTTCTGTTTGTTAATATATAACTTTTTGTATGCTTGGATAATTTGTAATGGCCTTGCTATTCCCTCATTTTGATACTTCCTTGCGTCTTCAAGTCTATTATTTTGAAATATTTTTCCAAAAAGAGTATAAACAACTGCAAGATGAGAACATGGAATGGAAAATATATTATGAGTTTTTGCAAAAAGTGATTGTTGAAATTAGAATGGTAAGACATTTAGTTTGTTTTCAAAGGCCAGATACCCTCAATGCAAAGAACACAATCCCTGTGTTTGGCATCTGTGTGGCTTGTGGGGAGGCCTTAGAGGCTTTTGTTGTGGTTGAGAGATTCATGCTAGCATGTAGGCAATTGTACCATCCTTTGTGCTTTAGTTATCTACTGCATTTAAATGTAGTTTGTGCTAAACTTGGTTCTAATTTTCCAATTCTTGTGGAAGAATAGGCTTGGATTTTTGGACAACCCACTTTTCAAAGTATGTTCGATTCTTTTTGCATGTATTTTTTTGTGTTACTTGTGCATCTCAAGTGATCAAAACTTGTGTCTCCTCTTTTGGTGAATGTATGTAGAGGAAGTGTTGTTGAGGTTGATAAAAATGGGATGGGCTTTGAGTGCCCAAAAGAGTCAAAATGTTTTAAAAATTCATCTGCTTCCAGCATGTTCAACTAGGATGATACATGGATAGTGCTATGTACAATGAGGACACTGTAGATGTTGACAATATCGTGAACGTTGAAGAGAGGAAGGGGAACTCGGGACAAGGAGAGATGGTTACTGAGGCTATAGACCTATAGGGAGGAAACGTGGGTGAAAATGTGTTTTCTAAAGTGAATGTGGCAGACCATAGTGCTTATCCCAAGGCACCTTAGCTATAGGGTGCTAATAGCAATGCTGCATACAGAAAGGATGGCAAAGAAGGGATTGGTGAGAAGAAGTTAGTTGAAACTGTTTACACTGAAGAGAAAGTTGGAGGTAAAATATCTTTTGGTGAGTCTAATTGTGCTACAAATCTGACTGGTGGTGAGAAGTTTACCGAGACGAAAGAGAAGGTTGATGGTGGCAAGAAGGTTGGTGATGACAAGGCTGGTAGGGACAAGTGTGTTGGTGCAAAGGAGAAGGCTTGTGGTGGTGACAAATTTGTTGGTGCCAAGGAGAAGGATATTGGTGACAAATTAGCTGAAGATGAGGAGAAGGTTGCTGAAGAGAAGGTCGGTGGTGCACGTAAGGGAAAGGCAAGCAGGAACGGGTGGAAGAAGTCAATGATGATGAGGGTGTTGATGTGGAAGGTACATATGACAGTGGAAGTGAAGAGGTGGGTAGAGCTATAGATGATGCGTCAAGTGGGATAGAGAAATATGTAAGTGATTGGATTGACTCAACCACTTTTTTAGAACTCTTTTGTGTCAAAGTAAAGAAGCACCTCATTTGTCGTGATCAAAAGTCGCATGGCTGCAAGACTTGGTTGCTATGTAGTATTTTGTACTTTGTAGTCCACCTTTTCATCTAAAGCACTTTTGTTTGGTTATATGTGATGGTATGTTTGCATTGTCTTGCATATAAGGTTTAATTAAATGATTTTGTTGTTACTGTACAATGTGTTTGCTACTATGTTCTGTAAGGTTGACAATTTCTATTGTACATAATCTACCAAATTGGATATTGTACACCTATTATGATTACCATAGCTTACTCTTATTGCTATTAAGTAGAAAAAGGAGAGATGAAATGAATCTCAATATACTACTTCTATTCTAAGTCTCTCCTTTGTTTCATTTGGTCTTTGGGTGTTGCAGCAAGGGAGATATGGTGGCTTAACAAGAAATATCTTAGCACAAAGCTACCCATTTGGACTGTGGGTGTTGTAGGAAGGGAGACATGGTGTCATAACAAGAAAACTCCTGGCATGAAGCTACCCATAGCTAATAAATCTTCATGCAATCAGCTCATAATACTTGACATCAATGGTGTTCTACCCAAGAATTATGACATATGCCGAACTAAACTTTGGATGCTATCATTTCCTAATGCGGTTAAACCCCGAGGCGTGCAAGTGATGGATTGGGTGTAGTGTGTTGTGAGGCTTGATGTAGACGATTTCATCCTAAAGCTAAGGGAGAAGTATTATGTCATGCTCTCGTCATGCTGAAAAAAGAAAAAGATCATGAAGATTATGCATGTGTGCTTTCCTAAACTACTGAAGATAAGGGGACTTCTTTTAGGTATTATTTCGTGTTAATAATTCCTCATATATATGTTCATATTGTTAGCTAGTCATTGAAGTTTCATTTACATACATCTATAGCTAGGATGAGTGCAAGATCTAGGTCAAAAGCCTTTAGTAGGCTCCATACATTTCACATGAGTTTGATGACAAGCCCGCGTTCCTGAATCTTCTGAAGAGGGTGTGGAAGAGGCACCCACGGTTTAATGCTATCACTACAATTATAGTGAATGATTCCAGATACAAGTATTTGAACAATGATTATGAGTCATGCCATTGCATTTTCTCCTACAAGCCAGCCTATTATGACCAAGATCACCCTCCCTAAATTTTGGATGCCATTTATCCATGGAAGATTGGATCAATATAGATGACCAATTGTGTATGCTCGTAGGAGCCCCTTGTTTGATGTGAAGGATGACCTTTGATCCATTATAATTGATCATTTCATAACAATGGAGGGGTACTGGGAACCTGATCTCTCTCAGAAGTCTCACAGCTGCTCCCACCCTCTCTCCCCCCTCGCCTTCTCCTGCCTCGCCCCCCTCGCCATTGTTCTCCTCTCCCTCTCTCCGCCCTCGCGCTGTGTTCCAGCCTTTTTTTCACACTGCCCCCTACCTGCACCTGCTTGCCTGTTGTCCCAATCCCATGCTGCTCTACCTGCGTCCAACCAGCATGCTCTCCATCCCGCTCCCCCACACCCCCCACTGATCGTTCCCTGCCGGCACACACATTCGCTGCCCGCTCTCGTTCGCTGTCGGCTGCCGGCACACACATTCGCTGCCCGCTCTCGTTCGCTGTCGGCTGCCCCCACACACAGTGCCCTACATCTCCACTCGCCCCCACCTTTGCGCACCTATACCCCCCCCCAAAGTCCTCACCTGTTCAGCCCTGCAGTGGAGTTCTCAATGGGACTTTACTCAGCGAGTTCTCATGTGTTAGTCTTCACGCCCCCCCCCCCCCCCCCCCCTCCCCCTTTCCTACACAGCAGAAGAAACAAATGGAGGCTCATGCTCTACCCCAAAGGGACTCCTCAGAAGCCCCCTCTCCGGACCCTGCAGAGCCCACGATCCAATTCATTGATAGAGCAAGCAAGCCTTGTAGCAGAGGTGGAGCGCCTCCAGGAAACCTCCGTCATTTGCAAGATTCTCAGCACCAGACCCAACAAAGGAGAGCAACGTGATCTTGTCCAAGCCCGCCTTCTCACAGAGGTGGGCAAGATCTTGGAAGTTTAGATCCTCGTACCATGCTACTATCAGATCAAGTTTGAGACCTTCGAGATGGAATCCAAGGTCATCGCCATGAGCCCCTTGACCATCCGAGCAGTTTGAGTCCACTTTCGATGTTCTGGTAGAGGAGGTAGACATTCCCATCTCTGTCTACTTCCTTGGTTTGTGAAGGGAGTACCTACCACTTTTGTCTAGGATAGGCTCAGTGATTGGGACTAATCTAGAGACACCTCACATGACAGCCTCAATAGCTACCAAGGTGGCCGAAAATCCCTCAATTTGCATTCTAGTTAGGGACACTCACACTCTCCTGAAGGTCATCCTACTTCCTCGGGTGAGTGGGGCTAGTTTAGACAGAGCGTGGAGTATTTGGGACTCCCGAATTAGTGCTTCATTTGTCAATAGATGGGCCATCTTACGAAGGCCTGTCCACGGAGGAGGCCCCAACCTACACCAGAGGCCGAGCCCCAGCCTTCAAGGGCTGGCTAGTAGCCACAGGCAGAGACATAGAGCACCCAGTGTTGACCGTTGGGTCAACAACACAACATAACTCAAGTTTCGTACCAAAGTCTTATCTTTTGCGAGTTATGAAATGCTACGGCTTATGGCTATAAACGTCATTTGTAATGAGTAGTTATTCTAGTTTCAGAATCCGGGGTGCAATGGCACTTCCAGATTGTAAATACAAATCCATTTGACCCTTTCAACCCCATTTTTGGTTAAACCTAAGGTAGCCTAGTATATAAGGTACCTAGGTCATTTTGTAAGAAGACTTTAATCATAATAAAAAACTTGAGCGCTGCCGTCTATTATGTGAGAGAGAAAGAGAGTGAGCGTGAGCTTTATCCTCTTGCTACGCCCGGCTCGCTCAACACATTGGAGATCCGACTGCACCATTGCTGTAGGCTCAAGGAGAGCTACGCGACAACGCCAAGCATTCCACGCGAAATGAAGCGCACACGCCGATGCATCTACGAGCTATTTGTTGTCGTAAGTGTATCAAAGTCTGTTTTCTGCATGCTAGTAGTCTATAGAATTGTGGCGACATAAGCTATGCATAGGTACTCATAAATTTCAGTTTCGGGCACTTTCAAAATTCTACTTTGTCATCCTACGCGTTTTCCGCAGACGTGTTTAGAGTGAGGGTTTTGAGTGTAGAAGCTTAGGGACAGGTGTATCCTAGTGAGGGGACGGTGTTCCTTAAGTTTCGTACAAATCTGGCATGATTAGGTGAGTTACCTTCCGTATGTGTGTATGTGGCTAGGTGGTGTAATTGAGAGCAGTGAGGTTCTTGGTTGTGGTTTAGTTGGCCTTCAAGAGTGTTGTATGTGTAGGATGGTCTCAACCTGACAAGCTAAAGATATTTCCTCCGTGTGCCTATCGTGTCATTTGTGTCCTCGATTGACATTATGTTGATCTAGGTAGTGTTTGCATGCACTTCATGGGTTTGTGAGTCGCTCCCGTCCAACACCCAGGCAGAGCCACCCTTTGAGCATGGGCCTCCAACGGAGGAGGGATGGCAGCAAGTTCGTGGTCGACGACGGCAAGGGCCACAACAACAACCTGGCACTGAGTGGTCCTCAAGTGCCTACCCTGCAGCAATGGGTTTCCACAGGAAACCGATTTGATCCTCTTGAGTAGAACGAGGTCCCTGCTCCAGCCTTTACCTCAGGTTCACCCTCAACAGCCCCCCCCCGAATTCTCCCCTCCTCCTTAGCCCCCTCTGCCTCTTGCTATTGTGGCCTCTCCTCCTCACCCCTCTACCTTTTCTTCCCCCCTCGCCCCTCTTCTCCCCCACCTCTCCATGCTCCTACACCCCCCCTCCCGCTCCAGTCCCATAGTCGACCTAGGGGGCAAGGCCATCCCCAACTGCTAGAAGATCTCTTGGTATCACCTTTGCCATGAGTCGCTTGGCAAGAGAGGGATAGCCTTTCTTGCGACCCCCTCTTTTGGTATAGACCTCTCCGTTTGCAGCATTCCCTCGGGGTCTCACGAGCTTTGACATTCGGCACCAATGGGACTTCTTTGCCTATGACTTCACACCCTTTCATGGCGACTCCTCATCAGACCTTGAGGCAGCCTGCTTTAGGGTTCATGTTATGTTCCTTGCAGCTAGAGGGTATAGGCCTTGGACTCAGGGGTTGGCTTCTATTTTCCCCTTTGCAGCAGGGACCAGACTGAGTGGACTCTCAACTCAGTGTTGGAGTGGCTACAGACACAGGTCCTAGAGCTCTCTCACCACATGGGAGACCTAGGAGTTACAAACATTATTAGGAAAATTTTGAACTCATTTTTGGGCCTTTTAAGAGTGCCACATCATCAAAGTTGTACAAAAGAAAGAAACCCGGTAGACCCCTCTAAATATTGCTTAGAACCCCATGATATGACCTATCATTGAAAAGTTCTTGAAAAATGGATTCTAAAGAGCCAAGGTCCGAAAACTTTGGATGACTTCTATGAAAGTTATGCCATTTTTTTTCAATCAGCCAGGTTTTGTTACCGTTACGGTAATCTGAAATCACCTTTTTCTAGATCTACATGAAGGCAATGTCCGATACATGCATGCTATATATCAATAGATAGCATTTGAAGAGTAGATTCTAAATATCCAACCTCCGACAAGTTTGGATCTTATTTGCAAAACATTTACCGATCCCCACTTTTTGAAAGCTATGCCACATCAACAATTCTTACAAGGCCCATTTTTGAGTCCAAACTTTTCCTAATGGCTTCAGACTCTTTGGCAATTGGCCAAGTTTGCTGTGATCCCTCTAGAATCAGCAGGATGTAGACACATTGTGGTTCACTTATTTGCTAATACGCAGTGCCCTCCATGCTATGTACACATTCATGAGGACTCTTGGATAGAGGAGGTTTCTTTACGCATGGCTTGGTCTACTTGGGCTTGGGCCAGGCACTCTTTGTAGTCATGCCTATCTAGAGGATGCTCGGATGAGGATTACTCCCCATCCAAGCCAGCCTCAAAGATAGAACGCTTAGCTGTTGTGGCAGTATCTGTTCTCTTGCTCCGCATGAGGATCATCTCATGGAACATGCAGGGACTAGGTGGGACCCAGTTTCAACCTCAGAGGGGTTGAACTGCATCAGAAGCTTCAACGTCCTTGTGGGATGAGAGATTGACCTCCTTATGCTACAGGAGCATCATCCGTGTGAGAGCCACATTACACAATGTGGTCAGCTTTTGCGTGGACGATATGATACTTTTTGGTCAGCTGCTTTTGGACCTACAGGCATCCAGGGTGGGGTATGTATGACTACTCTGGATTCTTTGCAGCAAGCCATTATGGGCAGAGGGATTATTGTGCGAGGCAGGGCTCAGTGGATCACTATGAAGGTTCAGGGTTTCCTTGTGGGCTTCCTGAACATCTATGCGCCCAATGTGACGAGTGCACCAATAGAGTTTTGGTCACTAATTGTTGAGTCTCTACCGCAGGCAGAGTAGTGGTGCATAGGGGGTGACTTCAACATGTTGGAGGACCCCTCTAATAGGATTGGTGGTAGCCATGCTACTATGCATGGAGTTGAGTTGGAAGCTTGGAAGAGGTTTTGTATGATTCTGAGGGTTTCAGATGTGTGGCAGCACTTTAGCTTTGTGAGGCCCCTAGACAGCCTAGCCTTCTCTCGTTTGGACCGCAGAGTGGGAGGAGTGAATCTATCGTGAATAGATTGCTTCTACATTAGTGACCACTTCTGTGACTTGGGTGGGACAGTTGGCATTCTAGCAGGGACTTCCTTCTCGGACCATCCACAAGTGATTCTCACAGTGGAAAATAGGCACTGGAGTGGGAACATGATGCTTCGCATCCCTGAGAGGGTCTTCCTGGACTCTACACTCAGAGAGCGAGTGGAGGCTCTTTGGACAAAGAGTCTAGACATGCAGGATTCTCCTCCTAATAGAGTGGCCTCAGGACTAGCTTAGCTTAGTTGTTTCTTTATCCAGGAGTATTTGGTTTGTCTGGTTGCAGTGAGAGAGGAGGAGCAGCATCTCCGACGGGGTGCTGCTTCCTTGCAGTGGATGTAGGAGTAGCATCCATATAGTCCTTGGTTGGAGGAGCAGTTACAACAGGCTCACCAGGAGCTTGTTAGCATAGAGGAGCAAAGCCATGAGTTTTCTTTCCATGGACAGGCATCTCAGTGGATGCAGGTGGGTGACAGAGTGACTGGTGCTTTCTTTGAGGCAGTGGGACCTTGGCATACGCATGCCAAGGTCAGCCAATTGAGGAGGCTCGACAGGTCAGTTGCTTCTGAGCCAAAGGACATGCATGCAATTTGCTACCGACTTTTACCGTGAGTTACTATCTGTAGAGCCTCAATCGGAGAATTAGGATGCATGCAAGGAGCAAGTGTGGGCACAGATGCCTTGTCTTGTGACTTAAGAGATGTGTCAAAGTCTTGAGCTACCACTGTAGCTTAAGGAGTTTCACACGGCTCTTAGTACACTCCCTTGTGGCAGCTGTCTAGGTGAGGATGGCTTGACTCCCAATTTTTTCTTGGAGTACTGGGACTTGCTTGGCCTAGATACTTGTAGTACTTTTTAGTACATCTTGCACATAGGAGAGATGCCTGAGAGCATGAGTGAGGGCCTGATCTACCTCATACCCAAGGAGGGTGGCTCCTTGGATGATATTCCACAGTGGCACCCCATCACCATCCTCAATTCAGGCTACAAAATTCTTGCCAAGGCTCTAAGTTTGAGGATTCAGCCACTTCTAGAGAGCCTTATACATGGGACTCGGACAATTTTTTTCAAGGAGCGTAGTATCCTTGACAACATCTTTACTTTTTGGGAGGCTTCTACCCTAGCACGGCTCCATGGTGAGGATCTGGTGATTCTTCTTCTGAATTTTGAGAAGGCCTACGACAGAGTTGAATGGGACTTTTTGGAGGGCACTCTACGCAAGATAGGCTTCTCAAATGCTTGGATCAGAGGGGTGTCAGCTTTATATAGACGGACACACGATCAGGTACTTTTGTCAGGAGGTAGAGGTGATCGTTTCATGCTCACACGTTCGGTCAAACAGGGCTGCCATTTTTCCCCTTCCTCTTTCTGTGTTCTATGTCGAGACGATGAGATGGTTTTTGGTGTCGCAGCAGGTTGGTTTATGGGGCTTAGCACTTCCTATTCAAGGAGATGAGCTATTGGACGCTGAGTTTGCAGATGACTCGGTATTGTACTTGGATGGCCAAGAGGCCAACCTTCACAGGTGTGAGAAGTCTCTAGAGACCTTCTAGTGTGCATATGGCACACTGATCAACCGGAGAAAGACAATGGCTTTCTCGGTTGGTAGTGCTCCTATGCCCGATTGGATGCCAAGTGAGGGTTTCAGGTGGATTCCTGCAGGGACTGTAGTTCGATACTTGGGTTGTCACGTTGGTTTTGACTTGTCTCCCAAACAACAAATTGCTCCCCTCCTTCTGTCTATCATGAGGAAGTTGTTGCATTGGAGCTCAGCAAGACTTTCTCTGGCAAGCAGAGTTGTAGTGGCCATCCAGGTGTTTTTGGCTACTATGTGGTACATCACTTCTTGTTGGATCTTCTTGAATTCTTGTATCAACCAGGTAGAGAGGCTAATCAGGAACTTCTTGTGGTCAAGGTGTGACACTCAGATAGCCCGGGCCAAAGTGGCTTGGAAAGTCATCACGCTTCCTTGTTCTCAGGGAGGGCTTGGGATCATAGTCCCAACACAGCAGAGCAGAGCCCTTCTTGGGAAGTTCATCGTCAGAGGACTTCTTCTAGGTGAGGAGCTCTACAGCTAGGGTGCCTCAGGTTAGAGGACCTTGGCAACCTTCGACCAGATGGATCTTCACAGAGATGCGCAGAGTTATCTTGAGCAGGAGACTGGAGGACGGCTTCGCTACGAGTTTTCTTTGATCTTGGGAGCATGTGCGGTGAGGCCTAGACCAGTGTCAGCCTACTTGCATGGAGGAGCACTTGCGACAGCCCCTTGTTTTGAACCCCATGGTTAGCACTCACAGAGGCCACTTGGTTGGTAGTCGGCCTCATGTTTCCTAGGGTCCCATGGCAGCGGGTGAAGCACGCTCTTTAGGTGACTGGTTAAAGTTTTTAGGCTTGTCAAAGGAGCTGCAGGGCTTTCAGATATAGGGCATGAGAGGGGTGCAGAGCATGTGTCAGGACATCTCAGAGGTAGTACCAGTTGAGTGGCTCACACCTCTCGAGCCAGCAGCACCCAAATGGATGGGAGCCTTCACGCGAATGGAGGTTCTCGTCTCAGTTCGGGCTTGCTCAGAGACATTACCCTCACTGTTTTTTGAGTTACGGGGTGAGGGTGAGGGAAAAGTACCAGGTAGAGCTGTTTTCAGAGGATCCGAGTGGTGGGCATTTGTGGGAGGACTTTTGTCATTGATCCTGGCCCAACAACTCTTGAGACTAGACACTAGAGACTGTGGGCTTGGGAGAGCTATCCACTGGCACGAGTACAGTGGGATCCTAGAGAGTGGCTTTGGGAGGGACCCTTTCTCTTCTGCAGACCACCCAGGTGTCCCTTTCTTTCAGTACACTGTTCAACTAGGACGTCACATACTAGGAGCATAAAGAGAGGCTCGTCCTATTGCAACACCTCATTTGTAGGAGGAGGGTCTCACAGCTGAGTTCTTGGCAGCCTTTTGGGAGAGGTTGTGGGACTCCAGAAAGACGAGGAGAGTCACTTTGTTTTAGTGATTGCTTGCACACAAAGCTACAACAGTTGGAATTTGGCTTGTACATAGTGGTCTCTCGGCCGCATGTGCAGCTTGCGACCATCTTGTGGAGAGTCAGCGTCATTGTCTTTGGGATTGTCCTTTCACACAGCATGTGTGGCTTTGTGTTCTTCGATTGATTCTTGCTCTTTCCATTGCTCGGCAGTACACTTGGGGGGTAGCTGCTTGGTCCACTCTCATGGGCTCGGCACTTCAGTTTAAGCTATCTTCCACCAGCAGGATGATAGTGATGCAGGGAGGGTGACCTACACTCCATCCTGCCACAGAGCTTACTCCACAAGAGTGGTACAGTGAGAGAGAGGAGTGATGGGAGCTCACCAATGGCCTGACACTCTAGTTCATCTAGTGGGCCCGCTGCTTCCGCATCTTTGAGGCTTTCCTTGTACCACCAGCAGAGGCTGTTCGCGGTCTCTGGCTAGAGCTGATCCACACTCTTAGTGTACAGCTTAAGAGACTCCAGAGCAGATTTGACCGCATGCGAGAGGCGTAGAGAGGCTTTCCTTCAACTCTGGCGTCCTGGGCCTTTTTTCACCATGATCCAGGGTGTACTCAGATGGGACGGGCTTTTTCCTCCTCCCATTTCTTGATTTAGCCTCATTGTACATATGGTGTTTTTTTCATTGGGAGAGTCTCCCCATCATGGTTGTTGTGGCCCTCTCTTGAAGAGGTGGTTGTAGCCCTATGGGCAGTTTCATTAACTAATAGAAGGATTTTTTTCTCGGAGAAAAAAAACAATGGAGGGGTACTCCTAGAGCTTTGAAACCCCCCCCCCCCCCCCCCCCCCCCACGCATTCTAGTGAGCTATATACAATCTAACACCCTTGTTGCTTATTGTAATCTGAGTTAAGTGCCCCTTTTTGTGATATACAACTTGATAAAAATAACATTTTGTACAACTCCTACTTTGTATATTATTGGTCAGTGAAAATTCCACTTTGGTGCCCATCATAACTTGTGTAGTCTTTACTAATGAATTGTTTACAGTATACTAGTCTAGTTTTCAAAATCTAGCTTGCATGTATATAAGTAATAGTAAGTTTTGGTACTATTGATAGTGTACTATTTGGCGCCAATTTTGGTATTGTATAGTACCAAATGGCTCTTCTATAGTCTCAATATTGTGTTGGTTATAACCAATTTGGTCTTGGGTTAGTACCATTTTGGTATTGGTTGGTCTCAATTTGGTACTGATTAGTACCAATTTGGTAGTGGTTATTACCAATTTAGTATTGGTTCAAAAGTAGTATGTTCTATACTTGAGGCTCTATAGATGGTAAGCAAGGAGAAGGTAGTGTGTAACTGTTAGTAAGTATTATTGTTTAATGTAAAGTTTCAAAGTTTGGTACTGGCTAAAGTCAAAGAAAGAGTGAAACAATGACAAACAAAGTGTAACAAACAGTAAAGCATCAAAACCGCTCAACTGGTCTGAGAACTGACACTTTAATTTCAATAGGTATAGTTGTTTTCATTTGTAAGTATGGTAGATGGAGGCAAGGTTGTCATGCTTACAGTTTCCTTTGTATCATCATCTTATAAAATACTATTGTAAATGTTCTCATAAACCTCCTTGACCATCTGAGCCTCCTTTCAATCCCAAGGATCTAAAAAGAGGTCTCTCCTCAGGATTATATCTTGCAGAAACTAAAGGTGAAACTATCAAAAGTTCCCACGTGACAGATAATCCCAATCCTAAAGATGTTGAATTCATACAAGATATGAAAGCTAGAGATAATACAAATAAACATCTTCTTTCAACTTCCCTTGAAGCATTTGTGGAGATTTTCATGACACAAAATGAAGAAGAAACTTTGTTCATACATCCAGACTCTAAAACTAAAAGGAGAAAGGAGAAGTCCAATGACCCTAATGGATCTTTTGTCTCTATGTCTAAGCCTCAAAAATCAAGTAAAGAATGATCGATCCCAATTTAAAAGGTGTTAGTCTTAATTGCAACGGCCTTATTGACCCTATCAGATCTCATTGTATTAAGAGATGGTTTAGTGATTTTAGCATGTAGGTTTATTGATTTGCTTGCAAGAATTCAAGACTATTATCGCATATTTAGAGGTGAATTTGAAAAGGATTAGTGTCAATCAAACCTCGTATTACACCACGGAGGATTCACTAATATTGGGGAGTAGATGCCATCTGCGTGCATCCTGTTTGACCCCCTTCTATATACGGTCCCTTACATGTCTGCCCACCAACCTCCTATCTACACATATTCAAGAGCTAATATAACCCCCTATATACAATTTCTATAGTATTAACACGACCTCCCTACCTTATATGTACAAACAAGTCAATAGCTTAAAGAAATTTCCAAGAACTCCATGATTTCTCTTTTCCAAATTTTCCCTTGTATAAAGTTTCAAATTTACATGTGCCACCTACTTTGTAGGATTCCCACACAGTTTCATGCCATTTTGCAGGCATGGGATGAAATATGAGAATCTTAATGCTTTTTGAGTTTTGACAAACTTATGATCTATGCCAGATTCTGTTATGACTGGAATGTATGCTCTCTTATTGGCTTGCAATCAACTTACAGTCTATCAGTGACTATGATCCATTTGCATCAAACCAATCCTCCTCCCTCTCTAGTCTCAATATCAGTTTATTCTACTTATTCTTCTTCTTCTTGAGGTCCTTCTATGTGTGTGTGTGTGTGTAAGAGTGTGTGTGTGTGTGTGTGTGAGAGAGAGAGAGAGAGAGAGAGAGAGAGTAGTTACTGATAGACTAAAAAAGCATGATACCTGTTCACCCTTTAATATTATCTACCTCCCCACCTCCCCCCCCCCCCCCCCCCCCCCCCCTAAATGTACGGTATGTGTATGCAAGTTTTGGGGGACTACCCCTATTGTATACACTTATGAAGACTTGTCAAAACCCCCCCTATTGTACACTCACATGGTACCATACAAAAGAGACTAGTGAATCCCCCATGTATTACACTCATCAATATTCAAGGAGAGGAAGTTCTACTGTATGTTTATCAAAAAAATACCTCTAGTATGTTGGTGATGTACATATGCCTAAAAAGGGAAGTTGGTCAGCTATTAACCTCAACAGCCGTTTCAAATTTAATCTAGCAAATATATATGGCCCAAATTATATATTCAAGAGTGCTAAGAGATTGCAAAGCAACCTAAAAATCTTTGACTTATTGCTGATTCATTTGATTCAGGAGATGAATCTTTTGGATATATCTAAAAACATTGGATTCACATGGTTAAACAAGTAGAGTGCAGAAAGCTATAGATCTTCTAAGCTTGATAGACTCTATATGTCAATTAATCTTATACAAGAACACTTGCATATAGACTCTAAGATTAACTCCTCTATCCTCCTCTTTGATGAAGAACCTATTTTATTTGAGTTATGTTGATATGCATTCAACTTCAAGGTTGTTTGGCCTCATCAATGTCTTGTGCTTACCATGGGGGCATCACCTCGGTGACGCGGGGAATATGGTGTCCTTGTGGTAAGTATCGGCTCACTGTCTAGGTACTACGTCGGTAACACAACAATTCTAGTATCCTTATGGTGAGTCAAATTCACTTCCCCTTTCTAGAAAAACAAATGGACATCGATCGGTAACGCGGTTATATGATTGTCGTATGCAAGCCATTATTGCTATTTAGATTTGGGTGGCACTCAGTCGGTAATGCATCTAACTGAGTGTCGTTTGTTGGAAGCATTGATTTTTGCATAAATATGGCATTCAAGTCGTTAACCCAGACATACAAATGCCATATAATTTGTATGTGCATGTGTAGGCATGCCAGGGTTTTTTATTTTCTCGACACGCCCGCCGGGAAATTTTTTTTTCTTGGCGGCTTTGTTGGGGAAATTAAAAGCCCAGCAGGCCTTGAGGGAATATGCTTATACCCGGTCGGCTAATGGGCTCTATTGGTTTTTGCAAGTCATCATTAGGATCACGTTAACAATTAACGTGATCACGTCTTTTTCTTGTATAATTATTGGTGTTATTAACATAATCACATGATTGTGATTACGTTGTTAATGTGTAAACGAGAAGGAAAATGAATGTCTCTATAGCCTTGCACGAGCCACACCGTTGGAAGGAAGAACTATTGCAGGACCGAAAACACCTGTGGTAAACACCTGTAGAGATTATTGAAAAACCCTTCAAGCATGGAACACACTCAAAATTAGGAGAAACAAGGTACATCATGACGAAGTTTGTCTCGTGGAGATGTCCGTAGAGAGTATCCATATATAAAAAACAGATGAATGATGAAAGAGTTATGGCCGCTTGAAGTTGGGGGTGCACTCTTTCTTGCTAAAAAATGAGCTCTCTGGAAGTTGTACAGGTAATGAATCTATTAAAATGGGAAATTTCTTATCTTTTATCCCCAAGATTTTTCTCTATCTTCTTAGCCGACAAGGATCTCTCTCAAGGCACCTTTTAATTGGTCCAAATTTGGCCTTTTTTGGGTGAAAAATGAGCTGTTGGTGACCCTTTGACCAAGGAATGAGGTGGGGGCAAGTGGTTGGTGGACCAAAAAGGATGCCTAGGTGCCTAGGCATCTGGGTGTGGATGAAAAAATGCACCATCTCCCTCCCCATGAGCCCATGATCCCCCATAGCCAAGCCTTGAGAGAGCTCCTCTCACCTTTGATACCCTATAGTGGGCACCCAATGTGCCCTATATACCCCCCAGTTTCCCTTTTCCTCTTCTCATGTGGGATAATCTCCATGCCACATGGAAACCTCCTCCTCATTCCTCCCTAGCCCCAAAAATTCCAGCTTTCTCCCAAAGCATAAGAGCTTCTCGGACAACTTTCCCCGAGCCATAACTTGCTGCTCTGGTCATCGAATGATGCACCATAACTCACGGCTCAAAGCTCATCACCTTGGCTATCTCCAAAAATGTAAAACTTCATCATTTCTAATCTTAGAACCCCAAGTTGGCCCAGTTTCCTTTGTCGCATGCACCTGCAATCACCTTCTGTTGAGACCGACTGCTCTTCGGATGCTCATAACTCATGATGTACAAGTCCGATTCATGAGCTGTAAAGCACAGCTAAAAATCCCTAATAAAAACCATATTTTGGGGACTCAAAAAACCCAAAATATCAGCATTTAAGCTTGGAAAAATTACACATTTGTACATGATTTTTCACATGGTCACTTCCAAAACTTGTAGGGCTATGTACACATATATACATGAGGTTAGTGGGGCAAGATTTTTGGCACGACTTAGTGTCTTTATGCTCATCCAAAAAATGCCATACATAGCTTGCCAACCCCCCTAACCCTACTTGATCATTCATGACAAGAAGAGGCTTCTAGTGTAAACAACTGTTGCAGCTCATTCCTAGAAACCTCGTTTACAGTCCCAAATGTCTCCACACTGTCTTCCTCTATTGTTGCTAGAGGATACGCTGCGATGGACGTCAGCACAATGAGAACTCACCTAACAAGATTTATCAGCTAAGGACAAAGCTCGATCCGCACGCGCGTGGAAGCAAGCATAGGGTGTCAACCTACACTCGACCGACTATTGACTACTTCCTACAGAGATCTCTACCCAATGTCTAAGTTACAACCTTCAAGAGTACACAAAAGGAGATTTCCTACAATGCTTTTAAGAGCCAATTACCCATCAAACATTCTCGAAACTCTACGGAACTTGAAGAAAATCCTATTAACACCAATAGGTCGCTCTCCCTAAGGTCCGTGTCCCAAAACCCCAACCCTAAACACCCGGTGCAGAATCACGTAGGATGTCTGGTCGAAATTTACAGGTCGACGTTTTCTAAAAACTAAAGTGCCTAATGTGTAGCTCTACTCATTGCGAATGCGTGGATATGCTAAAATGCAAAAACGGACAATGTATGCTCACTGAATCGCCAGATATAGCTCGTGGATCACTCTCACAAAGCTGGGCCATACACCTGCAATGTAGGTGTTGGCACGTAGCTCTCTTCGGGGGCAACATGTTGCACTTCTCTACACTTGATTCCGACCACCAGTGCGCGCATAGCGTCAAGATAAACTCTCACTCTCTCTCGTACACAGAGTACGCTCAACTCACACATACAAAACTTATAAAAATGACAAAGGGTTTTTTTGCATTAAGGTCAAAAGTGGTAAAAATACCTTACAATCTCAAAGCCTAATGTTCCAATTTAACCATTTACTAAGTCTAAATGTCAAAAATGGGATAGAATTTGGAAGCTTCTGCAAGCCCCACTATTTACAAAGGTGAAATGACTCTTTCTTCTCAATTAAGGAATAATTACGAAGGAAATTAGTATCCCGCCGGGCAATCATCCTCCATTGAGTGGGTCCAGTTGCTAACACTCCCCCCCTCCTAGATCATGTCGTCCCTGACATGACAGTAGAACTGCTTCTTCAGTGGAGGGTTTCGTGCATCTTCAGAACAAACTCATACAGTGCATGCGGGGCCAATAATGTAGGGCCGAATATATGTGTATCTATGGTGAAGAAACCGGTGTAGAAGGCTTCTTTAAAGGCCTGGAGATGGTACGAGGGCAAAAACATTATTCACTGATAAAAGGCATGTATCACGGCATGGGAACGTTGAGCAGAGAGTTCATACACACATCTATATGTGTCTTGGAAGAAGAATATGTTTTCTGTTGCCTGTCCAGGTTTAAAGATCTCAAAAACATCCAGAAGGGTTTTACATATTTTCTTGAGCATAATGCAACAGAGGTCACGCGAGCCAGTGAGCAATTTAATGGCGTCCGTTAGGCTTTTCACCATGTATTTCTCACTCATTCTCTCACCTGCCTTCAAGCCTAGGAGCTTTGGGTAGTTGAGCCATGTGGGATGGTTATTCTTCAGCAGCTCTTGTTCTTTCCGAGTTCGCATTCTTGGTAGAGGGAAAAAGCTAAGGCTGTCTCTGATTATTTTAGGCGCCTCTACCAGATGTACTAAATACTGTGGGTATTTAGTTAGCCATGCCTTTCTCCATTTTGGTTGAGAGTCCACAATAAGCTTAACACCTTCTGGTTTGGAGATATCTTCTTCATATAGTGGCACTATCGGCTCCTCTTTAATCCTCTTGTTTATTGTAGTAGCTTCGTACTTGAGAATAGAATATGGGAGAGAGGGTTGTAGCCATTCATGTCGAATGACATTTGCATATAATTTCTGAATGGTCATAGACTTCAATACCCTCTGCTCCCACTGCATTGCTTCTTTGGTTGTTTCTTTTATGGCCACTTCTATTGCCTTTTGTAGATTGTCTTCTTCTTCTTGTGTCAGATCCCGGGGCTCTTGGGATGGTCCCACCAGGATGTCCTCCTGCATTGTTGTGTCCATTAGATCTGGCATATTGTCTATATCAATTCCTTCCATAGCTGCTAGCCCTGTGCTCAAGTGTGGCTCTTCAGTCTGTTGTTGGCCTTTTAGCTCATCAATCTGCTTTTGATATGATTTCTTTTCTTGTTCAGCTTGATCCCCCATGGTCACTAAAAGGTCGTTCAATTCAGCATTGGCTTTCTCAGTCTCTTCCATCTTCTTCTTGGTGTCTTCATTTTCAGTTTGCATCTTCTTGAGATCCTCGTCCATCTTCTTTTTCAAGGCTGCTAGCTCATCTTTCATGGCCTTGTTCTCATCCTCCAGACGGCTTTGCATCACTAGGGAGCCCTCGGCCAGCATCATTTTTTGTCTCTTCTCTAGTGTCAACTCCTTTTGGAGTTCCTTCATCTTTTCTTCATACATATCCTTCTCTGAAGCAAAGCTAGTTGAGGTCGTGGCTCTGACTCTGCCCGGAGATGCCCTTAGCCTCTGGATGGTCTGATCTTTCACTTTCATTTGATCTTTCAGCTCTATAACTTCGTCCTGGCTAGCCTCATGTTCTAGCGCAACTTTTTCCTTAGCATTCCTCAATGTCTCCACTTCTTTGGACTCATCAGCAAGCTGGAGTGTCAAGTTGTCTCTTTTTTTCTCCGCATCCGTCAGTGAATTGGTGATTTTCTTATACTCCTCATCTGCTCTTTGAAGCTTTTGGTCTACTGCTTGACTCTGACTTTCCAGCTCTTGGCATCTTTTTAGTGCCACATCCAGATCAACTTGCAGCTTGGCTTGCTTCTTTGTGTTCTCTTGGTCCTGCTTTTGCAGCGAGTCCACCTCGGCTTTGATTTGAACTTCATTTACTTTGAGATTATCAATTTCAATATCAGTGGCCATAGACCTTGCTCTAAGCCCAGTGAGTCTTTGCATCACCTCATCCTGGTATTCTCAGCTGTAGCATCTAAGATCTTGAAATTCTTTATGTAATCTTCAAAGCGATCCCTTTGAGTTCTTTGAGAAGATCCAGACATAGCCTCAAGTGACGGATTTCATAATTTGCTCAGATCCCCTTTTAGCATCCTCTCAACTCTGAAACTCTCCATTAGTCTTTCTAGCCTTGCTGCTTTCTATGACTTTGTTTCCTTTATTGGCACCTGTAGAGTTTTTTTCTTCCCCTTCTTGGGTTGTGGCGGCTCTTCTAGCACTGTCTCTAAACGGCACTTCAACCTTGTGGCTACCCTTGGAGCCTTAGGAGGCTCTGCTTCTTTGTCTTCCTTCAGCTTGAGCCAACCATTTTGGGAGGGAGGTAGAGGCCAATTTCCCTTGGCATGCAATGCTCCATAGATGACTTTGGTTATCAACTCACCAGGCACAATATAAGTGGGAGTTTTGGTCCCCATTTTCACAAGGTTGTCGTGAATGTAAGCGGCATAGTTTATCTCCCTCGGGCGGCTCTTCTACATCGCCCAAGTGAAAGTGGTGGCAATAGCTCCAAATGGCATCCTGTATTTCTGTGGCTCATGATGGCCACCTTCGGGTTTGCAATATCTTCAAATGTATAGTTTTTTTTTCTCTGAGTAGACCTTAATGTCATCCCGCCTCTTAGTCACACTGTCTCCTTTGTTAGAGAGGTCAAGTGCTGCTTCCACCACCTTCTCTGTGATGACAATCATCGCATTAGGCTTGCCTTGTAGATCTATAACTCTGGCTATGCCGTCCTCTTTGATTGTGGTGACAAATTCCCACACTCTTTTAACATCAATCCCTGCTGGCAAGGCTTCAAAGTAATTGTGGAGATCCAGTTTCTCCAAGTAGTCCCCCATCTTGATCCTGACAAATTCATTGAGCTCTTGAGGGATCATGGGTAGCTCCACTGCATTTCCCTTCGGATCTTTAAACACTGCTTGGTAGATTCTTAGATCATTGGTTTCTAGTAGGTCATCTTGAATCCAAGTGCTTGTGGGCTTCAGGGTTCCCTCTGGAATAACAAAAGGCTCCACTTCTTATAAGTAGTCCTTGAAAGTCATCCTCTTCTTCTTTGCAGGCGACTTTGTGGCTGCCATGGATCCTGTTTCACTCAGTAGTCCAAAGTTAGCATTTTTTAAAGATTAGCTGATAAACTAAGTTTTGACTACCCAATGACTTGAAAATTGAAATAAGAACTCAAAACGGACTAGGAAGCCATGCATGTGCCCACAGAAGGTTTTTGGCTGAAAAATAAGCATTTAGACATCCTACGCGTAGGATGTCTACTTTCTCTGATTTTGATGAAACTTGACATGCTTGTGGCCCTTGACCTGTGCAACATGGCTATGTACTTGGAAGTTGGTTTGGACATCAAAAAGTACAATTTTGAGTAGATTTAGGCTTTTGCTCACAAAATGGGTAGGATGTCCTATGTGGATGGGCAAATGATATCCAATTGGATTGAAATTTGATATATAGGCTTCTTAAACCATGTAAAAGACTCCCATAATGTCAATTCCTATACAGAAGGTCAATATGCCCCTGGAGACATCCTATGTGTAGGATGTCTCTTATCTCAGAATGACTTGATTTTGGTTCTGTGGGTAGCCCTTAGCATTTAGAACATGGTCCTGTTCTTAGATTTTGATTTGGATAAGTATTGGTGTTGTTAGGAGCATGTGTAGCCTGTGTTTTCAGGCTCATAAAAGTGAATCTTTGAGGTTTTGGAGGCCAAACGTGATGGGTTTGGCTTGAAATTTGATATATTAGCTTGTTAAGATGTTATAAAGATATGTGGAACTCAAAAACACCAGTTGGAGGTCAAATAGGGCATTTAGACATCCTACGTGTAGGATGTCTATTTTATTAATTTTCATATCTGACTCCACAGTTAGCTTGGCAATGTGATAATGAGTATAGTGTCCAAGTTTCATGTGATTTGGACTAGTTTTGGTAGGTCTATGACTCTTTATTGCCTCTATGCTCTGACTTTCCGTTTTTGATGCTATGAGGTCAACTCTTGTCCAAATGTGATGAAACTTGATGGCTAGCATGTATAAGCTATGTAGAAGCTGTGTATGAGGTGACATATTGAGTTGGGTGCCCAAACACTTGAGACATCCTACGCGTAGGATGTCTCTTGATGAATTCTATTAAAGAAGTGCTACTAGTATATGCCCTTAGCCCCCCTGAGTCCCCTTTAAGCCTTATTTAAATTAAAAAATCAAAAAGATAGATAGAAACTCCCTGTTTGGCTTTCAGAGTCTTTGAGTCGTTTTTTGACTCTTGGAGTGCTTTTGGCGCTGAAATTTCTTGATGTTAGTCTCCATAGCTTCATGGTTCCTTGGGGAACCTTGCCATATGGTTTTTGTTGGCTTTGGCTTCACCGGAGCTCCGTTTGGCGATTTGTCGCTCTGGAAGTGCCCGTGGTTGCGTTTGCATGCCGTCGATGACTTGTGGTGGTCTACCACCATAGGACTTGGTTGTTGATGGTCTAGGCAAGCCGCTCGTGAAGTTTGGTGGGAAACGGACATCCAGTTTGGTTGTGAGAGCCAGTTGACGCTTTGTGTGTCCAAAGCTGTTTCTGAAGCTTAGTCCCGCTTCGGGTCTCCTTATGGCCATGTGGGCTATATAACCTTGTCGAGCATGTGGAGATGCTCCTACCCATGAGTTTTGGTAGCATTTGGGCGATTTTCCACCGATTTACCACTTGGTGGCCTCTTGCATGTCTCTAGAAGTTAGGGTTTTTCCCATTGGTTTTTTGCCGCCTTTGTGCATTCAAGAGTGGTCTCCTATGCTAGGGTAAACCCCCTATGAAGACATATTGCTATTGGGTTAGCCGTTAGGTGGCTACCTCTACCTGGAGGTCTCTACTGCTCGTTCCAGTGTGAACCCTACACTAGTTTTCGCGATAAAACATCAAACATAAGCGAAAAGCTCAAGGTGGTGAGCCTACCTCTCATATCTGGAGCCTGTTGGGTGGTCGTGCGCATCGTAGAAGCAGCTGGAAGTTCGGTTCGTTCTAAGTGGCAAGAGCTCTCTCTCAAGAAGAAAATAGTAGAAATGAGCTCTAAGTGAAAAAATCTTATAATGGGGTCCCCGGACCACTTTCTATGAAATTTGACATGCGCTCTTAACTTCTTGCGAGATGCGGTTTAGACTCAAAAAGTTCCTGATTTGGACTCCGTTTGCCCAATTTTTGAGAAATTTGACATTTCGGTCAAAATCTGGCCAAAACATGCCTCCCGCTCCATTCACATAATTGCACCCCCATTGTACCATAGTTTGTCCTATAGTCACTGATTATCCCCATACTTTTTGTTTTCCATTACGACCATATTTCACTTGCTTTTTTGTATTTTTGAAGTTTTTCTGCCGATAATTAGTAAAATTAAAAAGAAAATAGCAAAATAAACCCAAAAAATCCCCAAAAATCACAATAACTCAAAAACATCACCGCAAAACACTATGTACACTCACATGAAATTTTTATGGCTGGATTTCTCCATTTTACCAATATTTTGCTTGAAAAATGGCTATTTTTACATATATACACACACCTAGAGGCCTAATTTGGCGTTTGGCCCCATATACTTATAGATTCGTGTTGTATAAGGGCATATGTACTTAGGTTAGTCTAAAAAAATTTGCAATCAAACGAAAACCCTTCAAAATAGTCAAAAAACATGCCCTTTTTTGCTCTTTTCACCTTCATTGGGTCCGCATTGAGACTGCCTCCCCCCCCTCCTAGTCGGAGTCCTCCCGGACGACAAGGTATCGCCTTGGGGTATGTCGAGTGCATGGGTTAAAAATTGTGCTAATGCACGGCCTTGTAATGTGGCCCTATCTGATGCATACTCAGTCAATGCATGGAAAAATTAATGATGTGCGAGAGGAGGGAATAAGCAAGATGCTTATTGGCATTCGATGTCGAGGTTTCTTGTTTGTTATTGATTTGGTTGGCGGATTTTCTTTGCAAGTAAAAGTTGTAACTCTACACCTCTTTGTTTGATCGTCTTCTTTGCATAAGTTGCTTGGGTTGCCGCTTGTTAGCAGCAAGCTAACGTGGACACCATTTTTCGGAGTTCTCCTTGTAAAGACAATTATTATTTTGATAAATCGAGAATATTGTAACTCTTGTTTTCTTGATAAACCTTGTAACTAATGAGCCGGGGCTACAAGCTTCCAAATTGTATCAGCCATTCAATTCTCGACTTTGGTAGAACTCCAGATTATCACTTTTGACCACCCAAAAACCTTGGCTAAGGTATAAAAGCCAATTTTTGTAAGTCTTTTATAAGTTTTTTGGATAAGAAATACACAGCGTAAGCTAATGGCGCTCACTTCTCTCCTTCTCGCACTTCCTACTCCCTCCACGGTTGCCACATTGCGAATGAATTTGTTGCATTGCAACCGCACGTAAGAGCTCTACGCATTGACGTAAGCCATTCACAGTATTTCGTAGCTTTTGGCGTCGCCGACCTGCAGTCTAATTTTATCATAACTAGGAATTTATACTTTTAAATCGAAAACTAAGCATAAGCGGGATATTGGGGCATCATTGCTAAGCATTTAAATTCATTCTGGGTCGAAAACGACTAGGTCAAAAATCCACTGCTGTTAATAATCGCGATTTTGGAACTTGACCTAAAGTGGGGTTTGAGGCCATAGGCATGTGTGCTTAGGTCTTATAAACTTGTCCTAGAAGTTTCGTTACATTTGGATGTCATTTGATGCTGTAACGGATGTGATTTGCTTGCCGATGAGAGATTGGCTTTTGGTGATTTCAGTCACTTGAGTGTAGCTTGAGTTAGATGCAAGTTGTTAGTTGTATTCCGAGAGATTGACAACATCTTGTAGCCTCTATGCACTAGTCGAGTCAGCTTCGTCCCATGGTTTGACAAATTAATCGTGGTTCTCACTAATACTGCAATAAGATAGGATGGTGAGGTTAGACATGCATCCCACATTTGGCACTGCTGCCGGGGAATGAAGAGATCTAAACTAGGGAAAAACACGAGCGTCTTGTGTAATTGTCCTTTAACTTCCTCTAGGTTTGCTTAGAGTTCAAAACTCTTTTTAGAAATCGCATAGCTTAAGATTATCGTCTTTTGCTGTGTAGAGGTAGCTTGGAAGTAATCGTACTTGCTGAGTACCTTTAGGATTGTAGGATTGTAGATTTAGATTGGGATTTGGAAAATGATTGGTAGACGAAACAAGTCTTAAGATCAAGACTCTGAAAAACATAAAAAACACAAGAAAACGAGTGTTGGTGGACACTTTCCACAACCTCATTGCATGAGAAACTAGGAGTAGGGTAAGTAGGATCCGAGGTGGATTTCATATCATTGTTCTCTCTGAAAGAATCAAGTGTGAGTTGTTATGTAAGGTTGCAGAATTTCAGGTCTACGGCTAGAAATAGCACGAAAAGACTCGAATTCACTCAATCCAACTGGGGAGTAAGCCTAAAGGTTGTATGAACCAGTGGGTAAGCTCAAGGACACTTTGAGGTAAAAATTTCAAGAAGTTGACCAAAACTCAGATTATTTACTTTTTCTTGACTTTTTAGTCCAAACTAAGTTTTGACTTGATTCATAGGCTTAAAACACATCATAAAAGGACTCTCCTTGAGAAAATTTCAAAAAAGTGCTCATTTCAAGCCTCAAGTTAATAATCACGATTATTAACTTTCTGCTCTAAATTGGCCAAGGATCATACCATTGACTCATTGCATGTGTACAAACAACCTTTGTAAAGGCCTAAGAGATTTGGATCACTAGACTGACAAAAGATTGGGTGAAAACTAAAGTTTGTACTGACTTTTGAATCTTGAGTGTGAATAGAGGAAAAAATTTATCCAAACTTGGTGAAAAATGATTCAGAGGCTTATATTGAGGTGATAAACATGTGTATATGCTCAGTTGACCAAAAACATGCAAACATTTGACAAAAGTAAATAATCGTGATTATTTACTTCTGCCCTGTTTTTGAACTTTTTTGACCAATTTGGCATACCACTAGCTTTACCATGTTGTAATAAGCCCACAAACCAAATTGGGTAAGATTTGAATCAATGGAGTGAAAACTGTGACAAAAATTGCAAAGTTAGTCTGCGGACAGATAATTAATGACCATTTGATCAAAAATTGTCCAAACTTGATGAAAATTGGCTAGTGACCTTAACATAAGGTGCTTAATAGATCTGGGTCAAAGTTGCGTCAAAAATTTACAAAAAAATTTCAATACTAAATAATCACGATTATTTACTTTTGCTTCCAAACTTGGTGATTTTGCAAATTTGAGTATACCACAAAGTCAAGCACATCAATTGGACCCCACAAATCAATTTTGGTAAAATTTGTACCACAAAAGTGAAACGTAAGCCAGATTCTCGAAATCAAAGTCTGCGGACACAGAACAGTGGGTAAACTTGATCAAATTTTGCCCAAACTTGTTGAAACTTTTCCAAGGGCTTTAACAAGTTGTATACTAACCAAACCAATCCAGAAAATGCAAAAGAAGTGACAAAAGTAAATTATCACGATTATTTACTTCTGCTACCCAGAGACTTCAAATTTGACTTTTGGGCTTATACAGTGTTAGACCAGCATAAAATAAAGCCACTGGTAAATTTTGGTGTCAATCGGATCAAAATTGGTACAAATATACTCAGTTTATAGATTGCAGATTAAACCTTTGATTTTGTTAAGCTGAATCTAAAAGTCAAAGTTTGGACTTCCATAGCACGAATTGAAGTGAAATGCAGAGACCAATCACTAGAGTTCTCAAGAGCTCGACTATCCTTATAGAAAAATAGCTAATTTGACAAATTGTGTACAGGAATCAGGTTGCAGACGAGGATCAGTGGCTTGAAAGAAAGTTGCAATTGAATCAAGTGGAAATTGACGACAAGTCAATCTAAGGTGAGTACTTATCCAGGGCTTCATAAGTCTATATGAACCTTAGATCCGGTCGTGTAATAGGAAATCAAGGCCTATTTGGAGAAAACACCAATAGAGTATCCACTGAAGAAAGTGTAAATCAAGGCAATTCCTTACACACCATACTTGAAGAAGTATTGGACACTTTTTCAGATTCAACATCCGAAATGTCTTCTTACTCGACTCACTCTGAAACCGGAACGACAATGCGCTATAAGCATATACTCTCTTTTTACAAGACTAATCGTCATGGAGCCCAGGTTTACTTGGATCCTAATGAAGAGTATGCTATTCACATTGATGATCATGGTATTGAGTTCGAAGAAGAAGTTAGGGCCAACAAACAAGGAAAAATGTACATGGATCGAAACGGAACTCAATATGTACAAGTTGAAAATCCTGATGTGGTAGACAAATGGGGCTTAGAAGTAAACACTATAATCCCAGATATGTCAGCAAAAGAAGGCCACCAACTTTGGAATTCGAGGGATACAATCAAGTAGACTTGAAGCCCTTGAAACGGCTTAGCACAGATAATCCTGGGATTGGAGTCTATTGTTGGGAAGATAGAAACATAAAAAATCTCTTGTGGACTTCTCCTGCTAGACCAGGACAATTAACGGCCATGAAGATCATCTATATCTTCAAAATCAAAGATAAGGGATCTGCAGATCTACCAACTTACTTATTTAGAGATTGTTATAACAACAATTTTGTTATGATGACTCCTGAGGAGGTAGAACAAACCAAATACCAAGGGTATTCCATACGGGATTGGATATTGGGTTAAGGACCAAAAACCACTCCAAGAGACGAACATTGTGAGAGATCATCTGAGAGTAATGTGAAGAAACCAGAAACCATCTCATCACGAAGAAAAATGGGTGACACTAAGGCTAGCCTAGGGCTACATGAGTCGCTATTTTCGACAGACTGGTTTGAGGGACTCAGAACAGGACCAACTCCTAGAAGACCTAGAGTTGAACCAAATAGACGTGGCAGACCAACTGATTTCCAAAAATGGGTCAGAAAATACAATGGATCACGGGATCCGTATGACCACTTAGCAAGCTTCAAGCAAGTGCTAAGAGCGGAGCGTATATTCGATTTCCATACTCAATTCAAAGGATTTGGAATGACATTAGAAGGAAAAGCTTTGACATGGTTCCAAAACATTCCACCAAGGTCAATCATGGATTTTAATACATTAGCTCAAGAATTTGTAGCTGCTTGTTCTAAAACGGACATTAAACATAACACGGTAGCTCAAATCTACAGCTTTAAACAGAAACATGGTGAGTCTGTTAGGGATTGTGCAACTCGAATGAAACAATACATTGCCAGATGCCCAGAGATGGAGATACCTGCAGAGGAGCGACTTGTTTCATTGTTTCTGGAGGGACTGCTAAACAAAGAACTTCATGTTATACTCTATAGTAAAAAGCATACAACCCTAGAGGCGTGTGTGTCTAATGCTATCGACCTAGGAGAGATCTTTAATGAAGAGGACGTCCCAAAGGATAACCAAAGCGAGAAGACTGCATGCACAAAACCAGCACAAGTGGGAACGGCTGCTGCGGCACCACTCTCAGCCATAGAAGATATGCTAAAAAGAATGAATGGCATGATGAACAATATGCAAAAGGCACATATGAGAGGACCATGACAGCGGATATCCCCACAGAGACAACCAATTAGGCCACAAAAATGGTGTGCAATCGAGGGGAAATGGACAAACCACGAGACCCACGAGTGCTACTTCGGACCAAAGTACGATGGGAATGTTAAGTACGTGCCCATGAGGCCACAAAGACAACCCATGTACAGATATCAGCCTAATATGGCTCAAGTTCAGAGACCACCAATGGGTATAGAGAGACCTCACCTGTGTTGGGATAACAACCTCCTTATCCAGGACATAATGCGGTGCCTGTAAAGTACATGCACTCAGAAGGGGTCATAGATGAACAAGCATTAGTGCCTGTTACACCCTATGCGGAGCCTAGTCCATCTACCGTAATGGTAGAGGGAGATTGGTATAGTCCACAACCACCACCAATGGAGAAAACCATGACTTATGCTCCACCAGAGCTCGCATCAATGTATTATGGGTCTTCCCATAGGAGTCAAACCTCCTATGGGAAGACCCATGATGAATCCCAGAACAGGAAACTGTCATAACTGTGGTGTTGATGACCATTGGACAAATGAATGTCCAGAGCCTGACAAAAACCTCAAACCAATTGAAGCCTATTGCATACAATGTTGCAAAAAGGGAGGACACTTTTTGGAAGATTGTCCTAAGAATCCTTTGAACAAGGAAAAAGCTGTAGTCAACATAGTCCAAGTGATGCCTAGTAGCTCATCAGAGAGCGAACCGATTGTTCCAATCAAGGTAATCACTAGAACTCAGGAAAAGAAAAAGAAACACAATTCCTCTGATGATTCAGAGAATACAAAAGTTTCTTCTCAAAAAATCAAAAGGAGCAAAAGCAAAAGATATGAGATGAGAAAACAAAAACAACGGGTTGGAAACGAAGAGAAAGCAAAAATTCTAGCCTAGGACAAGTTGAAGGAAACGAGCAGTGAATTTAAGGTAACAACTTTGAAATCTAGAGGATCCATTCTTGTTGATAAAATTTTTGAGCCTATCAATGTGCCTTGGAAGCCTACCAAGCCAGACTAAAAGCAGGCCAAAACATGGAAAACAGATGGAAAAACTATCCATCTCCAGACATGGAAGCATCTAAGCTGGAAGATTATCAAAATTTGGTAAGAATCACCCAAGAAATTCTGGATAAACAAAAACCCAAGCTTGAAAGTATTGCAAAATCAAAAGAGCTTGCGGTAGAAGAAACGAAAGCGAAAGCTATATGGTGGCAGAACCCCACCTTGAAACAAATGAACTAGAGCTCCTCGTGCCGGACAGTGAAGATGCCTTAGACGGAATTCCATTCATAGAAGAAGATTGGCCAGGACACTTATGGGAAAAGGTAAGGGAGATCAAGGATGGAAGCCTAACTTTAAAGTCAACCCCTATAGAATAAGTCTGATTGGATAACCTGCCATCTGATATAAACCTGGATATACAATCCATATACGGGGATTGCGGATCAGAGGCTTCAAGGATATCTAAACCAATGACATTAAAAACATTACCTTCTTCCTTGGGAGATAACGAAGATGAGTCTATCATTTGCAAAACCACTCAAGTCAAAAGAGCCAAACAGACCCTAGAAATAGACAACATTCATTCAATCATGTCTACACCTATCCAATGCACTCTCACTTTGGGGAATTGTTGAAATTCAGGCCCTACTTATGGAATGATTTACAGATAACCCTAGAAAAGGTGGGGATAACGGGGTTAATCTCTAAGAATCTGGGAAACTCAAAAAATGAAACGGAATACAAAGAGATTCGATCAGTTCCTATGAACAAGGTCAAAGAATATTATGAAGGGGAAGAAGGAAACACTACCCTCCCAGTGAAATATAATGACATTGAAACCATGGCAATACTGCATAGTGGAGCTGGCATAGCCATAGCCACTAAAGTAGTATGGGAATCCTGGGGACAACCAGCCATTAGACAGACGCGAATGAAATTGCAGTTGGCTGACGGACACATTGAAAGACCGCTAGGGCTACTAGAAAAAGTGATAGTCAACTCATGTGGAATTGAATATCAACACACTTTTTCCATAGTAGACTTTGGAAAAAAACTCAACTATGAAATCATATTGGGAAGACCTTTCATGCGACAGGTACAGCTTATCCAAGATTGGGGAAATGACTATCTGTACTTAAAGCAGGTGGGATCTATAACAAGAGTCAATCTAAAGGACCACACCTATAGAGATGTCTTGAAAACACCCATTCAAGATTTTGATTCAGTCTCCTCGATTGAGACTAAACTTCCATCATGGCTAAACAAAGACACTCCTATTTGGATGTGCAGAGCTTCAGAAAATGGAAGCTTAAGACAAGAGGAATGTATCCTAGAAAGAGACTGTACAGACAAAGCCTACATACATGAACCCTTCCAAGAGCATTTATTCGAACCATTCAAGTGGACTCAAATCTTAGCGACAATGGATGTATGTGTGAATACGTCTATGCCTACAAAATTTTGCAAAGAGGATGGCTACGACATAATTCCCATCCAAATGATGTCAGTCCTTAACATCAAGACAAACAAGGATGAGGAAGCAAAGGACTTGATGAAAGCTCAACAAGTCTTTTCTGACCTCTATTACGATGCAACTGATGAGTTGTATGAACACTCAGCTACCTCTGAAGATTCGGGATCCGAAAAAGAACATACGAGAGCTCAACTACTCTTAAGGGGAAGGGAGGAAAAGTTTTTTGACTTTCCAAACCAAAAATCAAGAAGACAAAAATGGTATAGAAGAAAGAGGGACACTAAAATTGTGAAAGCACGATCTATGCCATCAATCTCCAGTAAAACACAATTCCTGATGCAGATAGATGCTAAAGATTGTGTCAAGGACAAAATAACTGGCAGATATCCTTCGAACAGGGACTCAAAAATGTCTCAGACATCGAGAAAAACAAGGAAGGGTACTCAAGAAGAACATCAGAATAAAAAAACACTCATGACCAGAGTCGAGCGGAAAAAGAAATATCAAGAGTTGAAAAAAGCTCTAAAGGAGATATACACCACAGCGATGGAAACCACGTAAGAGGATGGAAAGGATGTAATGCATGTTCCATCCCATTACAAAAAGTATACTCTCCAAGATCGGAAAATCATAATCGAACAACCTATTAGGGAACTACGAAAACAAAGCGAGTCTTACGAAGGACCTGAAAACGCTAAAAGGGTAGACTTGGCTGAACCAAGAGAAGAGCCTAGGCCGGCCTACATTGCAAATGACCTAACGGAAGAAGAAGAAAAGCTTTTATTAATTTTGCTAAAGGAATATCGAGATATCTTTGCTTGGTCTTACAAAGATCTCAAGGGTGTTGATCCAGAAATATGCCAACATACCATACCCATGAGAGATGACGTGAAGCCAAGTAGACAGAGACCATACACTTATATTGAAACATTTGCCACGAAGATCAAAGAAGAAATTGAAAAACTAAAGGAAACTGAATTCATTTACAAAATTGAACACACTGATTGGGTGCCCCCAATTGTGGTAGTACCTAAGAAGAATGGGAAATTACGAGTGTGTGTTAATCTCAAAAAAGTGAATGCAGCTACCATTAGAGACAACTTTTCTCTTCCGATAACTGAGCACGTTTTAGAATGAGTGGCAGGAAAAGAAGCTTACAGCTTCTTAGATGGATTTTCGGGATACAATCAACTTTTGGTTGACCCAAAAGATCAACACAAAACTGCTTTTGCAACAGAATGGGGTATATTTGCCTATCGGGTTATGCCGTTTGGGTTAACTAATGCTCCAGCCACATTTCAGTTTGATGAGCCATGCTTTCAAAGAGTACCTTTGGAAAATTTTGGAAGTATACATGGACGATTTATGCGTACATTCGTCAATCCGATGTGATCATTTTGAACACCTCAAAAAGGTATTCGAGAAATGTAGACTTTACAGGATTTACTTAAACCCAGAAAAGTGCAGATTCATGGGAAGACAAGGGAAAATTCTTGGACATATAGTGTCTAAAAATGGCATAGCTACTGATATTGAAAAGATTCATGTCATTGCTGATTTGCCTAGGCCAACGACAGTCAAAGAGGTACAAGCCTTCATGGGACATTGTGGATATTACCGAAGGTTCATCTACATGTATGCTATAATTGCAAAACCCATGTATAGCTTGATTACACACTTTGAATGGACCGAAGCATGTGAAGAATCCTTCATGAAGCTTAAGCAAGCTCTCACCTCAGCTCCAATATTGAAAGCACCCGATTGGGATAAGATATTCCACGTACATGTAGATGCTTCCAACTTTGCTATTGGTTGTATACTAGCCCAATCAGGAGATGGAAAAAGAGTGCAGGTTTGGAGCGAGCTGTGGAGCGAGCTTTTGGGTTTTCTCGTGCCACATGGCTGGTTTGCCCTAAAAAATATCACCTTCAAAGCTCTCTTCCGACAGAAAAAGCTCACTCTTGAAGCTTTCCATCCAATCCAGAAAGCTTACTTAAAAAAATATTAAGATCTTTTGCAAGATTGCTCCCTACTTCAATATGGCATAGGTACCAACTTGTGTGTCCTTATTTTTTTGCCATGAAGGAAAGTAGGTCCTCCTTCCATCCTATCACCATGTCTTTGTTTACTTGAAGTGCGCAATCTGCTATACCTTTGTTTGACATGTGAAGAAGAAGCTTTTATGTGTGTATGTGAATTGCATTTATAAAACTAGGTACAAATAAGTAGGCTCAAAAAATTTTGTAGTATGAATGTGAGAAGCTCTCAAAATTCTTTTGTCGTCTCAAGCAAAATACAAATTTGCATTGAAATGTTAAAAAAAAAAAGTGGACGTTGCATGCTATTCCGATTGTCATGCCCCAAAAGGTACTCATATGTCACCACTATTTAATCATCCTTAACTCTTGTGGCACCAAGACACAACAAAGGAAATATACCGCAAGTGGTAGACTCAAGTTTTGAAGTGATACCTTACTCATTTTTTATTTCTTAGTATTAGAATTTACAGCATCATTCTTGCTAAGTTTTTCACATTCTTGGAGTCTTAATAAGTCGTCTCAAGAAAATAACTATTTTGCACTACTTTGTAAAATCTAGCTAATGTGCATGTTGCTTGATCTTTCAATTGACTACCCTGAGAGGTAGTCATGTATTACCACCAATTAATAATCTTTAAATCTTGTGGCACCAAAACACCAACGATAGTAGTTAAGTTCGATAGTTTGAAGATTCACCACCAACAATCCAAGGTCATCGAACAACTCAAGATTTAAAACTATAAGGGTTGCACTGATGAAAAACAATCAACATAAACCAAACAACAAAAACAAGCCAACTCTAAGATCTTAGCAATAATATTTCCATCAATTTCTCAACACATGAGTGAGGAGTACTAACACAATTACAAAAATCAATAAAGTCACAATTTACTCTCAGTGGAGATCTCTAATGAGGAGTCTGATTGAAAGACATGAAATTTACACAATCTAGAAGGTGTGGCGTGCATTGAACACGCGTGCAAGGTTCTCATTTGTGAGCTTACATTGATGGATGAACATGTCATGGTTTACATCCAACCCAAAGATACGCGAGAAGATATAGTAGACGGGTTTGCATGCTATGTATGGTCATCCTTGTGCTGCTCAATCTGCAAAGTCTCTACATGTACACATGGGGTTTCTGGTCAAGTGCACTTCATACACCTCATCACGTACAAGTGAACTCAACCTTCTCACAACCCTTCATCTAAGCATCATATGATTATATACATATGGGGTGACTTATGATCGCTTTCACTTAGTGTTTAGTGTTTTGCCAAAGAGAAGCTCACTCTAGCATGCATAAATCTTGAGAGCTTTGCATTGAGCATAAATCACAAAGACTTTTGCACACAAAGGTTAAGCTTGGCACAAGGCAATTGGAGTTAGGAATTTTTCTTTCTAGTAATAACCAATTGTTATAGGTGATTGGAGGTGATTATGATTGCATATTTGAGCTTAATTGCAAGATATGTCTTGAGAAATAAGGTGAAAGAGGGTGGGAACTAGACTTTGATCTAGTAGGTCAGTAAAATTAGTAAATAAAAAGGGTATCTAGAGATGATCCATATAGAAATTTATAAATGGTGGACAATGAGGGTGGAAATCTCAACGAGATAGAATTATTTTTTGGTCCATTCTAAAAAAAATGGTGATTTGGTTCCTCCATTGTTTGCATGTCAAGACTCCCTTACCCAATCCTCATACATTCAAGTAGATATGCTTTTGCTTTGGATTAGACTCTTCCCAAAGTTGTTAGGTGTTTTTTTTTCATACTATTTATAATGGCAATCATAGCTAGAAGTGCATTTAAATAAATAGGATAGTAAAAAACATACCTTTATTGAAATAAAATAACTATAAAAACTGACACTTATTAATGGTGCCCACTTAGGGTTAGGATTTGTGGGCAAGTACACTTTTTAGGAGTACGTATGCATGTCCAATTTGATTTTGTTTTGGGCTATACTTAGACCAAAAAACAATGTTGATAGGAATTGAAACCTAAAGCAAACACAACATATAATGCAAACAACAACACATAAATATTTGCAAGCACCACACACCACACACATAAATTGGGAATCATAATGGCACCATCTAGTTTTGTGGACCACAAACTGAGGCACTTGGGAAGGGGGGGGACGGGGAGAGAGAGAGAGAGAGAGAGAGAGAGAGAGAGAGAGAGAGAGAGAGAGAGAGAGAGAGAGAGAGAGAGAGAGAGAGAGAGAGTGAGTATATATGACCTTGCGGTGATAAAACTTTCAATAAAAACTCTTTGAAAACTTCAACTACACAAGAAAGAGAGCATAATTATGACTTAATCAAACTAATCACTTGAACTTGAAAATCACAAGCTTTGACTTGGCCATTGCATAGATGGGCTCCTTAGATCAAACCAAAACATGCATAGAACCAATTTATCATAATGCTTGCAGGAACTCATCAAAACCCTTAACCACAACTAAAACTTACACTCAAGAGAACCATGACATGCACTACCTAAGCGCTAGGGGAGTCTTCTTCACCTTGCCACCGTCTTTTTGCAACTTACTAAGGGCTATGGCCTTTACCTTGCCACCCTCTTTCCACAAATTATTAAGGGCTATGGCCACAATCACGCTCATATACTAATCCAAGGTAGCACCAATCACATGAAAAACAAAGAGAAACTTGAAAAATTATGATGCATGGGTTTCATGATAAGTAGTTGACAAGATGAAAGAAAAATTGCAACAATATGGAGCTCAATCACATCTTTAGATCCACCAAATGGAAGCTTAAACAAGTAGAAATAGGGCCACACAATACTCCCCTCACTCTTGACTTCTCTAGATAATGTGCATGTTGCACGCTCTTTCAATTGTCCTAGCCTGAGAGGTACTCATGTATTACCACTATTTAATAATCTTTAACTCTTGTGGCACCAAACCACCAATGATAGTAGTTAAGCTAGATAGTGTGAAGTTTCACCAACAATCCAAGGTCATCGAACAACTCAAGCTTTAAAAATAGAAGGGTTAAATTGATGAAAAGGAATTAACATAAACCAAACAACAAAAACATGCCAATCCCTAGATCTTAGCAAAAATATTTCCATCAATTTCTCAACACATGAGTGAGGAGTACCAACAAAATTACAGAAATCAATAAAGTCACAATTGTACTCCCAGTGGAGATCTCTAATGAGTAGTCTAATTGAAAGACATGAAATTTCCACAATCTAGAAGGTGCGATGCGCATTGAACATGCGTGCAAGGTTCTCATTTGTGAGCTTGCATTGATGGATGAACATGTTATGGTTTACATCTAACCCAAAGATATGCAAGAAGATATAGTAGATGTGTTTGCATGCTATGTATGGTCGTCCTTGTGCTACTCGATCTGCAAAGTCTCTACATGTACACATGGGGTTTGTGGCGATGTGCACCTCGTACACCTCATCACGTATAAGCAAACTCGAAGTCCCCACCATAAAACTCTCATACTGTTTTTCTTTGATTACAACATGCTCCTCAATCTTAGCCTCCATAGAAATTGCAGAGTCAATTCTTTTGGCTGCAGCGGCTGAGACACTTAGACGATACCGCATGTTTGTCGGCTCATTTTCTAGCCTTTTTTGAATCTTAAATCCTCCTTCCTCTAACATCTTCATTTCGTCCAGAGTCAAATTTGTTCCTTTTTCCACAGGCCATGTGTTTGGCACTCGCCCAGGACAATGGGTTATTGTGTTGCAAATTTGCCATGTGTGATCCACACTGTCGTTGCAAAACCACATGAGCTGGGCTTTTGATCCACGACCTTTCCCTCCCTCATTTCCATTGTCCCAAGTTCTAATGCCCCAAAATGATGGTGCTACTACACCCATTCCAGTGTTTCTAATATTCTTTTTGCATTTTCTTGCTTGACCACCCAGCCATCCTTGACATTGTACTCTGCTACCTCTAGGGACTCTTCGAATTTCCCACATTGTTTTGTGAATATTAGATTCTTCAGCAATCATATCTTCATTTTTATCATCTTCCATGATTGTTGGTGTTGCTTGAGACGTATTTCTTCCCCTCCTTGGTAAATTCTGAGTGACATACTCTGGTCTATGGGAAGCATTTTCCTCCTCTTGTGTCACAGTACTAGTCGTTCTTTGCTTTCGTGTTACTGTGATATTATCCCCTTCCACATGAGGCCGTTGGTAAATTGGGGTTCCCCCAATCGCCTCATCTACCTCTCGAGAAAGTGTTGCAGCAATTGGAGCACGCCCTTGTGACATCCGCCTTGCTAGTTTTTCTGCAGTAGGTCCAGCCCCATGGTATCTACCTTCCACAAATGCAAGCATCTTCACGCTTTGCAGCAATGAGTTTGCTAGATCAGAAACACTTGCATCATACAGACTGAGCATTTGTTTGTTTCCTTCTCCTGCTAGCCAACTTGCATGTTTTTTCTTAGATAAATTTGTTGTCGGAATGAATGTAATGTCTTTTGGATCCTAAGAACATTTCCCATCATTATTGCCATAAAAAATTTGTTCAAAATTTGACCAACGATAACACGCACACTACATCTACTTACAGCCACTAGAAACTTCCTCCTACGTGGATAGCGAACATGCCACCAACTCATCCAACAATCCATTTGGGGAATATCTAGATCCGAAACCTTGCCAGAAGCCCACCAAGAACGGATCTATCTATACATGGTTGTAGCTTCTTCCTCACTCTGAGCGCAGCGCCAAATTTCACAAAGCCTTTTGTGTTCGTCTTGAAAGTTCTTCTTTACAAACTGGTTACTGTCAATATTTAGGCTTTGTTCCCAATGAAACAAACATGAGCGTTCTCTACCATCCATCACATTTTGCGGTCCTCCGTTGAAAACAGTTTGAACTGCTCTCTAGTTTGCAGCGGCTTCGTCAGCCATGAACCCTCCAAAATCTGCTGACAAATGTCCATTATCCAGCATCACTGCATTCATCATCTCCCAGAACATGACCTGGGATTTTGTATCCTCTTCTTTCATTTCACATATTGCTATAGTTTGCATCTCTTGGATCCTGCAATACAATATAAGACAAACTCATTTTCAGAAGCAATGACTCGACTGATTGTATTCGCACAAACGTACGTTGGATCGTACACATGTGTTGCCATGGTTGTCCAACCGGACACCCTTCTAACATGATCAAAGAAAACCCAACTCCTACGTAGATCACCGGATCCATCCCAACGCATTCTATTAACTAGCTCAATTCCTGAACAAGGTCCAGTGGTTGACATTTTGAAAACATGACATCTTCTATCTTGGTCAGTACTTTGACCAGGAAATAAAATGCCGTGGAAAAAAGGATATCCGCAAGTGCTTTTTAATTTTAGTAGCTGTGTTTCAATACCAACACCAATCTTGCTACCACTGGCCTCCTTCATCATTTGTTTGAATCTACATTAAACAAAATGTGTAAGTGCCTAAAAATGAACAGGAAATATGTTTATAGTTAAATCAGTTACAGGAAAAAACTTTGAATATGCACCAAGGGTCTCATCTCTTCCAAAATTGACAAGAGCTCATTGCTATTTAATTCACCACAATCCTCTCGTATGACAGCTCCCATCACCATTTGTTTAGCAAGATTCAATTGCATCGGTCTTGGTCCTATTGAGGGTACATTGGAAATGACACGGGACACAAGTTCAGGTGTTCTCCTAATAGTAGACCTCAGCACTCCTTTGGCCACTAGATGATTGTGTGTACCTTGATGAATGAACAAACGAGTCTTGTTGCTATGTGTTAACACATAATATACATAGCACGGGCAATCCTGTAACGTTATCGGTGCTTCATTGCAATGGAAGCAAGCGAGAGAACCATTTGCATTGTTTTTCATACCAATTGATGGGATGACATGGAAAAGTTTCCAAATCCATGCTGTCTCATTTGGTACACCCCTATGGGCTCTAATGGGACACATGGGGTTATTGCACATCAGATGTCCGCCACATTTACTTCTCCTCACCACAGCAGGAAACTTCATTCTAGTTTGCACCGGCTTCACCCAACAACAACCATCATATTTTTGTTCCATCCACACCATAGTTGAGCCTCCATCACGAATAGAGGGCAATTCGTATACGCAATTTCCATTGTAGTGCTGTGGAATCTCATCAACTTGTTCAATAATTTCACAGCTTAAAATAATTCTTCTCAATCTGTGATACTTGTGCTTAGAAAGAAGAATGCACTGCAAAGTGCTTTCTGCACTAGCAAAATCAAGTGCAATACTCTCAAAATTCTCCATTCCATGTTTGCCATGGCAACCAAGGAAGCCAAAGTCCTTTACTATTTCTTCATTGCAAATGTCACTCAAAACATCATATTCAAAGGATGGACGAATTGGTTTTTCATCAAGTGCATCCGAAGAACTTGATGATATATCGATAATAGGCTCTTTGTTCTTTTTCTGAAAAATGTCAGGTGTCATATTACTTAAGGATCCTTTGTTTTGAATAATCAAGAACTTCTTTGCGAAAGTCAAATCCAACACAAAGTGGAAATCCCCCCCTATCATGACACCATCCGTGACACGAGTTTGAATCTCACCCTCAGGAGCAGGCACAAGAGCAAAGACCTCAGAGTTGCTTGACCCTCCATGATCTTTTGGGTTGATCATAGCATATCTCTGTGAACAATCAATAGCAATAGGTTGTGAAGCAGTAGAGCCCAAAAATAAACTCACCATATGAGGAGAATTCATAACACGAGACTTGTTGATAAACCAGTGATATTTAGGATAGATTAATGCTCTATTTATAGACAAATAGGTTGCATCTTAATAGACAACACGAGGCTTTTTTACCCCTTTCTATCAACCATTTTTTATGCTAGTCTAGATCCTTTCTACCCCATACACTATAGTATTGCAGCGCATCCCACTCGTGGCATCTTTGCCCTTTAATAGTAAATAAACTAACTATTGCTAATTGTAGTGGAACTTCCTTTTCATCCACGGCGCTAAGCAACTCATCTCAAGTAAGCTACTTGAAGTGCGTTAGCATCTTGTTGAAGGTTTCCAAGGGCGATATGCATCCGAGAGTATTGACAGACTTTTATTAAATTAACTTGGTGCCATGAAACTTGAATTGGGTTATCACCTTCGTGAAGGTTTTTCAAAACGCAATGCACCCAAGAATATTGGTGGATTTTGTTTGACATATTTCATTAAATGCAATTGGTTTTCACCTTAATGAGGTTTTGATTTTATAAAATTCAATTGTTTGTGAGCTTGTTGAAGTTTTTCCAGAGCGCTCTGCGACCTAGACTTAAGTTGGAAATGTTACTAATTTAAATGGTTGTTGCGAAAGGTATTCCAGAGCGCAATGCACCCCAGGCTTAAGTTGGAAATTTTACTAAAGTTCACGAAAATGGAGACTTAAGTTGGAAATGTTACTAAATTAAATGGTTATTGCAAAAGGTATTCCAGAGCGCAATGCACCCCACACTTAAGTTGGAAATCTTAGTAAAGTTCACGAAAATGGTTATTACGTATGGCCTTCTAGAGCCAGTGTTCGGGAAAAATCATTTTCACAAACATAGAAAAATCTCTCCAAGACAATTCTGAACGGGAAATTTTACAATACTAGCCGGTCTTTTTGCAAAATTACACTATTTTACATGTATTTTAAGCTGAATTTTCTCCTTCTCGCCCTCCCTTTGACTGGCTACTTCGAGTTTGCAACCGGCTCAAGGCTAAGTTGAGCACACTTTTCCCGAACACTGTCTAGAGCGCAATGCGCCCCAGGTAAACTAATTTGGCGCCTCCCTTGTGAACTTTAATATTTCCTTTCATGAAAATTTTCCAAAGCGCTATGCGCCAAAGAATTTCCAAAGCGCAATGCGCCCCAGACATAGTGAGGAAACCTTAATGAATTTCACAAAAATGGTTTTTCCGTATGCAGCTTTCCAGAGCGCAATGCGCCCCAGCAGCAGCTGGATTACTTGGGCGACTTCTTTGCTAAACATTTTTCAAAGGGCAATGAGCCCCAGCTGGATTACTTCGGAGAATTGCTAAACGTTATTCAAAGGGCAGTGTCCAGAGAACTGCTGGATTCATGGAGAATCTAGTTGCTCTCTCAATCCAGCTCCGTGCTTCAAACTTCATTGTGTTATCAGCAAATTAAAGGATCCCCAGGGTGCTATGCACCCCAGACCAAAGCTGGCCAATCCGACACTTGTAGAGGAGATAAGCAGGGCCTAATCTCTAAAAATAGGAATCCGCCTCATTGTAAAGTCCAGGAAGATCAACGAGCATAAACAGCAATTGCAGAGTTCATTAGCTTGAATATAAAACCAGGTCCATTTCTCTTCTCTCTCTATTGATTTCTATGCTTGAAGATGTCCTTTCAAGTTAAATATGCACAATAACATTGGTTCTACGAATAGTGGTTTCATTACCTAAAATTCATGAATCTTAATCCCTGCAAACTAAATGTAGTCTGAAATCTCATTAAGTTACATTCTAAAAAATCTTTTGGATTAAGCTAGAATCCTGGGGTGCTATGCTCCCCAGATTCAAGTAAAAATTAAGGTTCCTTTTCAGAGAGACCTACAATACATTAGGAACTTCAAAGATGAGATTCCGCGTTTTTTTCTACAATACATTAGGAACTTCAAAGATGTAGAGAGACTGTTTATCTATATCTATTCGAAATCTATATTTAAATTACTTTCTCATTTTGGCAGACCTCCATAAGACATGTCTCCCACAAAAGCAAAGAAAGCTGCTCCCTTGGCAAGGGGTAAAAGAATAGTGGGAAGTCTAGTTGAAATCCTGAACAATGGAGAAGCTATTGGTAGAGGGAAGATTACAAAGGTATCAAATTTGGATGTTCTGCATGGCTCAAGAATGCCTAGTGGATGTTATGGTGTATCTGTGGTTCGAGTTTATGCTGGAAAGGATGCACGTTTGCGTCATCTCAATCCAATGGAGGAGGACACCAAAACTTTGCGTTGTGCTGTGAATACCATCGTTGCCTGGCCCAAAGATGAACTGGTGAGAGCCTGAGTTTTGGCTAGTTTAAACTCTCTAGTATATTTTACATTTTGCTAACGCAGCGGATTTTAGAGAAAACGGGCATTCCTCTCAGAGGCAAGTGAGGAGGGTTTTTCTTGGGGAACGAAAAACATGGACTGCATTTTTTCAAGGTGTTAAGAAGGCATGTTTAGTGTCAAAGTGGTCGAACGCTCAAAACATTGAGTTGTTGGTCAAAGAGGGACAGATGGAGTGTGTTTCAAAGGGAGTTGAGTGAGGCTGCGACGGCCTATATACGGAGAGCCCGCCTTGGCAAGTGGGTTTAGATCACGTATACCCATGGCATGAGCAGTACACACCACTGATCTAGTTGCATTTGGGTCGCCTTGATGAGAAGATTCGATGGCAATAAAAAAACGCAGCAGACAGATGGTGTGCGTTTCAGATAGAGTTGAGTGCTTTTTAGAGAGAGTTGAGTGAGGTTGCATCAGCCTATACGAAGAGCCGGTCTTGAGTAAGTAGCAAACAACAATGATCTAGCTACGTTTGGGTCACCTTAGCTAAAACATTCGACGACGACGAGAAATCGCAGCAGATTTATGAGAAAATGCGAATTCCTCTCATAGTGGAGCCCGGAGTGATTCCCTTGGCAAACGAAGCACATGGATTGCATGTTTCCAAAGTATTCAGGAGGCACGTTTAGTGTCAAGGTGGTCGGACGCTCGGAACACTCAAATGTTGGTCAAAGAGGGACAGATGGAGTGTGTTTCAGAGAGAGTTGAGTGAGGCTACGTCGGCCTATTCGAAGAGCCTGTCACGAGTGAGTAGCACACAACAATGATCTAGCTGCATTTGGGTCACCTTAGCTACAAGATTGGACAACGACGAGAAAATGCAACGGATTTCAGAGGAAATGCGAATTCCTTTCATAGTCGAGCCAAGAGTGATTCCCTTGGCACACGAAGCACACGCAATCCATGTTTCGAGAGTATTGAGTATGCATGTTTAGTATCAATGTGGTAGGACGCCGGAACACTCAGATGTTGGTCAAAGAGGGATAGATGGAGTGCGTTTCAGAGGGAGATGAGTGAGACTACGTCGGCCTATACAGAGAGCCGGTCTTGGCAAGTGGGTTTGGGTCCCGTATACCCATGGAGTGAGTAGCACACAACAAAGCTCTTGCTGCGTTTGGGTCACCTTTGCTACAAGATTCGACGGCGACAGAAAAACGCAACGGATTTTAGAGAAAACGTGCATTCCTCTGAGAGGCAAGCGAGGAGGGTTTTTCTTGGGGAACGAAAAACATGGACTGCATTTTTTCAAGGTGTTAAGAAGGCATGTTTAGTGTCAAAGTGGTCGAACGCTCAAAACATTGAGTTGTTGGTCAAAGAGGGACAAATGGAGTGTGTTTCAAAGGGAGTTGAGTGAGGCTGCGACGGCCTATATACGGAGAGCCCGCCTTGGCAAGTGGGTTTAGATCACGTATACCCATGGCATGAGCAGTACACACCACTGATCTAGTTGCATTTGGGTCGCCTTGATGAGAAGATTCGATGGCAATAAAAAAACGCAGTAGACAGATGGTGTGCGTTTCAGATAGAGTTGAGTGCGGTTTAGAGAGAGTTGAGTGAGGTTGCATCAGCCTATACGAAGAGCCGGTCTTGAGTAAGTAGCAAACAACAATGATCTAGCTACGTTTGGGTCACCTTAGCTAAAACATTCGACGACGACGAGAAATCACAGCAGATTTATGAGAAAATGCGAATTCCTCTCATAGTGGAGCCCGGAGTGATTCCCTTGGCAAACGAAGCACATGGATTGCATGTTTTCAAAGTATTCAGGAGGCACGTTTAGTGTCAAGGTGGTCGGACGCTCGGAACACTCAAATGTTGGTCAAAGAGGGACAGATGGAGTGTGTTTCAGAGAGAGTTGAGTGAGGCTACGTCGGCCTATTCGAAGAGCCTGTCACGAGTGAGTAGCACACAACAATGATCTAGCTGCATTTGGGTCACCTTAGCTACAAGATTGGACAATGATGAGAAAATGCAGCGGATTTCAGAGGAAATGCGAATTCCTTTCATAGTCGAGCCAAGAGTGATTCCCTTGGCAAACGAAGCACATGGATTCCATGTTTCCAGAGTATTGAGGATGCATGTTTAGTGTCAATGTGGCCGGACGCTCCGAACACTTAGATGTTGGTCAAAGAGGAACAGATGGAGTGCGTTTTAAACGGAGTTGAGTGAGGCTGCGACGGCCTCTATATGGAGAGCCAGCATTGGCAAGTGGGTTTAGATCACGTATACCCATGGCATGAGCAATACACACCACTGATCTAGTTGCATTTGGGTCGCCTTGACTAGAAAAATCGACGGCGATAAAAAAACGCAGCAGACAGATGGTGTGCGTTTTAGAGAGAGTTGAGTGAGGTTGCATCAGCTTTTACGAAGAGCCGGTCTTGAGTAAGTAGCAAACAACAATGATCTAGCTATGTTTGGGTCACCTTAGCTAAAACATTTGACGACGACGAGAAATCGCAGTAGATTTCAGAGGAAATACAAATTCCTCTCATAGTGGAGCCAGGAGTGATTCCCTTGGCAAAGGAAGCACATGGATTGCATGTTTCCAAAGTATTCAGGAGGCATGTTTAGTGTCAAGGTGGTCGGACGCTCGGAACACTCAAATGTTGGTCAAAGAGGGATAGATGGAGTGTGTTTGAGATAGAGTTGAGTGAGGCTACGTCGGCCTATTCGGAGAGCCGGTCACGAGTGAGTAGCACACAGCAATGATCTAGCTGCATTTGGGTCACCTTAGCGACAAATTTGGATGGCGACGAGAAAATGCAGCGGATTTTAGAGGAAATGCGAATTCCTTTCATAGTCGAGGCAAACGAAGCACATGGATTCCATGTTTCCAAAGTATTGAAGATGCATGTTTAGTGTCAGTGTGGTCGAACGCTCAAAACACTAAGTTGTTGGTCAAAGACGGATAGATGGAGTGCATTTCAAAGGGAGTTGAGTGAGGCTGCGACGGCCTATATACGGAGAGCCAGCCTAGGTAAGTGGGTTTAGATCACGTATACCCATGGCATGAGCAATACACACCACTGATCTAGTTGCATTTGGGTCGCCTTGACTAGAAGATTCGATGGCGATAAAGTAACGCAGTAGACAGATGGTTTGCGTTTCAGAGAGAGTTGAGTGCGTTTCACAGAGAGTTGAGTGAGGTTGCATCAGCCTATACGAAGAGCTGGTCTTGAGTAAGTAGCAAACAACAATGATCCAGCTACGTTTGGGTCACCTTAGCTAAAACATTTGACGACGACGAGAAATCGCAGCAGATTTCAGAGGAAATGCGAATTCCTCTCATAGTCAAGCCAGGAGTGATTCCCTTGGCAAACGAAGCACATGGATTGCATGTTTCCAAAGTATTCAGGAGGCATGTTTAGTGTCAAGGTGTTCGGACGCTCGGAACACTCAAATGTTGGTCAAAGAGGGACAGATAGAGTGTGTTTCAGACAGAGTTGAGTGAAGCTGTGTCGGCCTACACGGAGATCCCGTCACGAGTGAGTAGCACACAACAATGATCTAGCTGCGTTTGGGTCACCTAGCTACAAGATTGGACGGCGACGAGAAAACACAGCGGATTTCAGAGGAAATGCGAATTCCTTTCATAGTCGAGCCAGGAGTGATTCCCTTGGCATACGAAGCACACGGATTCCATGTTTTCCGAGTATTGAGGATGCATGTTTAGTGTCAATGTGGTCGGATGTTCGGAACACTCAGATGTTGGTCAAAGAGGAATAGATGGAGTGCGTTTCAGAGGGAGTTGAGTGAGGCTACGTAGGCCTATACAGAGAGCCGGTCTTGGCAAGTGGTTTTGGATCCCGTATACCCATGGAGTGAGTAGCACACAACAAAGATATGGCGGCGTTTGGGTCGCCTTTGCTACAAGATTCGACGGCGACGGAAAAACGCAGCGGATTTTAGAGGAAATGCGAATTCCTTTCATAGTCGAGCCAGAATTGATTCCCTTGGCAAATGAAGCACATGGATTGCATGTTTCCAGAGTATTGAGGAGGCATGTTTAGTGTCAATGTGGTCGGACGCTCATAACTCTCAGATGTTGGTCAAAGAGGGACAAATGGAGTGCGTTTCAGAGGGAGTTGAGTGAGGCTACGTCTCAGATTTGGTCAAAGAGGGATAGATGGAGTGCGTTTCAGAGGGAGTTGAGTGAGGCTACGTCGGCCTATACAGAGAGTCGGTTTTGGCAAGTGGGTTTGGATCCCGTATACCCATGGAGTGAGTAGCACACAACAAAGTTCTTGGTGCGTTTGGGTCGCCTTTGCTACAAGATTCGGCGGCGACGAAAAACGCAGCGGACTTTAGAGGAAATGCGAATTCCTTTCATAGTCCAGCCAGGATTGATTCCCTTGGCAAATGAAGCACATGGATTGCATGTTTCCAGAGTATTGAGGAGGCATGTTTAGTGTCAATGTGGTCGGACGCTCGGAACTCTCAGATGTTGGTCAAAGAGAGACAGATGGAGTGCGTTTCAGAGGGAGTTGAGTGAGGCTATGTCGGCCTATACAGAGAGCCGGTCTTGGAAAGTGGGTTTGGATCCCGTATACCCATGGAGTGAGTAGCACACAACAAAGATCTGGCTGCGTTTGGGTCTCCTTTGCTACAAGATTCGACGGCGACGGAAAAATGCAGCGGACTTTAAAGGAAATGCGAATTCCTTTCATAGTCAAGCCAGGATTGATTCCCTTGGCAAATGAAGCACATGGATTGCATGTTTCCAGAGTATTGAGGAGGCATTTTTAGTGTCAATGTGGTCGGACGCTCGGAACTCTCATATGTTGGTCAAAGAGAGACAAATGGAGTGCGTTTCAGAGGGAGTTGAGTGAGGCTACGTCGGCCTATACAGAGAACCGGTCTTGGAAAGTGGGTTTGGATCCCGTATACCCATGGAGTGAGTAGCACACAACAAAGATCTGGCTGCGTTTGGGTCGCCTTTGCTACAAGATTCGATGGCGACGAAAAAACGCAGCGGACTTTAGAGGAAATGCGAATTCCTTTCATAGTCGAGCCATGATTGATTCCCTTGGAAAATGAAGCACATGGATTGCATGTTTCCAGAGTATTGAGGAGGCATGTTTAGTGTCAATGTGGTCGGACGCTCGGAACTCTCAGATGTTGGTCAAAGAGGGACAGATGGAGTGCGTTTCAGAGGGAGTTGAGTGAGGCTACGTCAGCCTATACAGAGAGCCGGTATTGGCAAGTGGGTTTGGATCCCGTATACCCATGGAGTGAGTAGCACACAACAATGATCTGGCTACGTTTGGGTCGCCTTCACTACAAGATTCGGCGGCAACGGAAAAACAACGGATTTCAGAGAGAATGTGCACCTCCATCTAAAACACATTGTATCTGTCCCTTCTACAGCTATGACGACCCAAACGCAGCCACATCATTGGTGCGTATTGCTCACACCATGGGATCCAAATCCACTTGCCAAGACCGGTTCTCCCTAGAATGCCGAAGCAACCTCACTTAACTCCCTCTGAATCGCACTCCATTTGTCTCTCTTTGACCAACATCTCAAGATTCTAGGCATCCTAAAATTGACACTAAACACGTCTCCTGAAATTGTCTCTTCCATTTCAAAGACAATGCACATTCCTTTCAAAGACGAGCAAGGAGTGGTTCCCTTGGTGAGCAAAGCCGATGGAGTTCATGTTTTCAAAGTATTAGGTTGGTCAAAGAGCTCTTTTGAAGAATACATAGAAAAAAGCTCGCTCAATGGACAAAGAGCTCAAGAAAAATGCTAGCCAAGCGAGCTATTTTTGTAAGGCCATAGAAAGAAGCTCGCTCCATGGACAAAAATCTCGCTTTCTACCCTTCCCCATGGAAAAATTGACTTTCCTATTTCTTATGCTAGCCGACAATTGAATATGGCAGAAAACAATTACACCACCACTGAAAGAGAAGGACTAGGAATGATCTATGCCGTTAAAAAGTATAGACATTACCTATTGGCCAACAAGTCTGTGTTGTTTGTGGACCACCAAGCCTTGTTATATTTGGTCAACAAGCCATGCAGCACAGGAAGAATAGTGAGATGGTTCATCATTATTCTCGAATTTGATTTTACTGTGGTTGTTAAAAAAGGCATTGCACATCAACGAGCAGATCATTTGTCCAGGATTGTTTCAGGGGAATCACCTAAAGGGGTAGATGATGATCTACCAAATGCCTATTTCTTCTCCGTGTAAATGATACCTAGATGGGCAGAGAAAATCGTGTCATTAGTGACAATAGCTCAAGTGGATTCACCACTTCCTATCACAGTTGAATTAATTGAGCAATCGGCTACGTATCAATTACTAGCTGGGAGGCTATATAAAATAAATCGGGACGGAATATTGCTTTTATGCATTAATCCTGAAGAAAGAGATCAATACTTAAGTCAAGAACATGTTATCATAGTAGGACTTCACTTTGTGGAAGACCAAACTATGCGACGAATCTTAAGACTTGGAGTATTTTGGCGGACTATGAGAAGAGATGTTCGATCTTTTGTAAGAGATTTCCCTCAATGTCAGGAACAACAACCTGCTCCTCATGTAACATTGTTTCAAATGTCACCTGTTCCTAAATGGAGTAACTATCTGGTTACTCACTTATCGAGCCGAACATTTCCTGAGGATATGAGTAAACGTCGTCAAAGAGCAATTGAAACGGAAGCAAGAGACTATGCTCTTATTGGGAACCAATTGTATCGGAGGGGTAAGGATCAACATTTGCGTCTTTGTGCAAATGAAAACGAGTATATTCCGATTATAGAACAAGCATATGCTGGATTAGCTGGAGGTCACTTTTCTAGTGAGTATATTCCGATTATAGAACAAGCACATGCTGGATTAGCTAGAGGTCACTTTTCTAGTGAGTATATTCCGATTATAGAACAAGCACATGCTGGATTAGTTGGAGGTCACTTTTCTAGTGAGACCACCCCAAGAGCAATCTTGATGGCAGGCATATGGTAGCCAACACTTTTTGCAGATGCCAAAGAATATGTTCGAAGGTGTGATGCTTGTCAACGAGCAAAAATGTCAACACGGGTAGACAGTATGTCCTTAAGACCAATGATGGGGGCTAGAGCCTTCTCAAAATGGGGTATAGATTTTGTTGGACCGATACAACCGCCTGCTTATAGAACCCAAGCTCAATATATCATTGTAGCTACGGACTATTTGACCAAATGGGCCGAGGCTAAAGCGACTCAAAGGAATGATGCTAGAACCACTGCTGCATTCTTATATAAGTATGTATTCATAATTAGGTATGGACTGCCAGTAGAGATTGTCAGTGATCGGGGAACTCATTTCCTCAACAAGGTAATAGAGTATTTACTTAATGAGTTTATGGTTATCCATAACAAATCAGCTCCCTATCACCCACAAGCAAACGGACGAGCTGAGCATACAAATAAAATAATTAGCTCGGTACTAACCAAATTGGTTAGTTCAGGAAGGACCGACTGGGAAATGAATCTCCATGCAGCTCTATGGGCTTATCGAGTTTCATTCAAAACAGCTTTAAATGCTACACCCTTTAACCTTGTTTATGGTCTTGATGCCATACTACCAATAGAATTTCTATTGCCGACCATAAGGCAGCACAGACTCTTGAATGGACTGGACAAAGGCTAACTGCTGTAGCTCATATCTATGCACAAAATAGAAAACAAAAATAGTTTTTTGATTCCCACTTAATCACCAAAATTTTCAAGAAAGGGGACTTAGTTCTAGTCTATTCCCTTAAGCAACACATTCCCAAGTTTAAGAAAAAGGGAAATGGACCATTTATTATTGAAGATGTATCTCCAAGTGGAGCAGTAAAATTGTCAACCATCGATGGTGAACCAATGGCTAATTGGATTAGTGGATGTCGTTTAAAGAAATACAATTTGTCACTAACCAATGAATTGCTAGAGAGAATGCATGCATCCAAACAAAGAAAGATGAAGCGACAGCAGGTTATTGATGAAGCCCAAGAGGAATCTAGACTTCAAGTACTCAAGCGTAAAGCTGCTCTCAAGAATCAACAGATACCGATTCCCATCAACACTTTGGAAATAGATGATTGACAATGCCAAATTACCTTAAGATGCAATTTCAACAGATGACGACCAGTTAGATGGAATGGATCTCCGCATCCAAGTACAGCTCAACAATCATAGCACCAATGCTTTGGTAGACATAGGAGCTAGAGTGAATGCAGTCAGTTATTCCACATACAAGAAAGCAACAAGTCAAGCATTGACCGCACGAATAACGACGATCAAAGGATGCAACAAGAACCCAACTCCAACATTGGGAGTAGTCAACTTGAACGTGGTAGTACATGGATGCTCATGTCTGCATCAGTTTGTATGCTTGCCAGATGAAAACATGAATGAGACGATGATTCTTGGCATTCCTTGGATGCGTACATACAAAGCAGTACCAGGATAGGATACAAATCAGCTAAAGCTATCACTTAGGGGAGGGCAACTCATTGTTCCTATTGCACCTAGAAAAGAGGAATGGAAAAGATACAATCAGAGTCCCAATCCACAAAGTAAATCTTCTCCATCCCCTCGACAAACAAATGCTACAAGTAGCATGCAAGGAGTCAGGAAAATTTGTGTACCAAAAGCACAACTTGTGGATAAACCAAATCAAATCTGGGTGCCTAAAATTTCACCAGAGAAACAGAAGACGGTTCCAAGGATTCAAGCACAGAATCGACCATCTATGAACAAGGAACCTAACATGAAAAAGGTTTGGAAGAAAAAAGAGAATTTATCTTCTCTACACAAAGTGAAACCAATCAAATAGAGGTGAGTTAAGTCTCAACAGACTCTCAAGAACCATGCACCAAGCAGACCGAGCTACCAGTGGCAAGAAGAAGCTCGACAACCGTCCAAAATGCTTCCCACAGCTCAAGCAATCAGCGTGCTTAAACACCCTGATGGTACTATCAAACAGAGAGCACAAAGGCTACAGGATTTGCTCTTTGGAAGACATCAACAACAAACCTCGACATCGGAAACCCTTGAGTTACTTACTCAAGACCCAACTCTTGCACAGCATGTTGAGTTGAATTGCATTGATCTTCATATCATGGTAGATCCAATCACGCTATACATAGAAACAATTGTTCAACCCATGCACACAAGTCATCCCAGAGAACGCCATCTAGGAGGGGTGGAAGGATACTACTAGATACTAAGTAATTAAGGGCAATGTTTGAAGAGGGAGGAAAAAAGTTCCATATTAACGTGTGATTTTTTGCAAAACTACCTAATAATGCCCTTATAATTCATCAACAAGGAAAAATTCACTGATAATATCTTTCCGATGAGTGTAAATAATGTATATATTATCAGAAAATCATAAAAAATAGTCCTTTTTTGTGTATTTTCATCATTTTTGTTAAAAAGGAGGCTTTAAAAATGGAGAAATCCAACAAAAAACAATAAATCTGTGTTTTTCAAAGGATTTTCTTAATTACTGGATTTTCACCTTGCTTTTTTAGAGAATTTCTCTATTTTCTTTGATTTTTCAAATAAAAAGGTTAAAAATTAATAATAAATAGCAGGAAAGCTCTGATGGAAAAATGGAAGACACGATGGTGATTAGGAAGACAAGGCGGACAAGCACAAAAATTTTCAATGAAATCAGAAGATGGAAGCGGGAAGCCTAAATTAGGCGGCCATACCTACTTCTGCAAAATTTTTGCAGAATGAGCTACAGGAATCCGAATTGGGAAATTTTTGAGCCTAACATAGATTTCATGGCCTAGTAGGACTAATAGGGGAATTTGGGGAAATTTGGTTCGGGAAGTCCAAGTATAGATACCCAGCTTAGGCTAAGACCACCTGGACTTGGAGCTTTGCAGAGAGAGTATTTCGGCTTCTTTTGCGCATCATTTCCGGAGCCCACAGTTGACCTTTTGCAGCGCCGTCTCACACAAGACATGAGGGGTAAGTTTCTTACTAATCAATGATCCATTTTGTACAGCCGGCAGCTAGTCTAAAGCCCTAGGAAAAACCCTAGAAGCTGAGCAGTGTACGAAGACCTACGACTTAAAAGTGACCATAGTGACCTGTCAGCTTGATCAAATCGGATGGAATTTAAACCATAGCATGCCCTAACATAATAGAACTATTACATACCATCAAATGATCAGGGGGTCCTCAGTAGAGAATTAGGGTTTTTTGAGAAATGCTAGAATTCCGACCTAACCCCACAGACGGCTTGCTAATGAGGCTCATATACAATGTATATGATTGGTTTGGAGAAATCCATCAAGCAAAGCCCTCGAAAAGCGGAAAATGGCTCGAAGGTTACAAAGCGTCAAATTCGACGTACGAGGCCAAACTGATTCCAAATGAGCCAGAATTGGAAAGGTAGATTCACAATGATGTTATGAATAAGTCCAAAGCCTCAAAGTTGACAGGCCAACCCAATAGACAGAGTAGTCACAAAAGACGGTGATTTCAGAGTCAACAGAGCATAAAGTGATGCCGACATGACCAAACTTGACTAAATTCAATTTTTGACTTGTATTAGGTGTATGAAACATGCTTAGGTCAAAATTTATGTGAATTGCAAAGTTTTTGTCACTGTAGTAAATAATCGCGAATATTTACTTTTGCAACATTTTTGCATGGAAGTGATCATTTCACCTCACCTATCATGTGTATACACCTATCCCATGCCAAAAATCAAGTATGAGCCAAAATGACCACCCATTACTTGCAAAACTGCCAAAAAATGCAAAGAAGTCTGTGAAAGCCAAAATTTGGGTTATGAACAACATATCTTGATCCAAATCACCTCATAATTCATAACCAAGGTCTATATCATACCTAGAACCAATCTATGCCAAAAAAATGTCATTTTGGGAAGAAAAGTTAATAATCGCGATTATTTACTTTTTGGCCAAAATGGGGCAATTTGGATATTTTGTCATCATACATCCAAAGAGCATGTTGAGATAAGCCCACTAGCCAATTTTGAGTCAATTTGGATTTCAAAATCTCAGATTTCCTTTATATCTACTGTTTCAGAGACCTAAAGCCAAAATCTGGTACCATTTCCACCCTGTACATCCAAATGAGCCCAAATTTCCCTCAGAGCATGTAATTGGCACTTACTTCAAGCCTATAAAGCCAAAATTGCAAAAAAGTTGAAAATTTCCCCAGCAGTAAATAATCGCGATTATTTACTTTGGTTACAATCTTTTATTTTGACCATACAGTTTTGTTCCTTGCATGATTTTATGCATCTTTGCTTGTTCAAAAATTGATTTGAAGCAATTTGGACCAGATTATCAGCATTTCAGTCTAAAAGGACGTTCTAGAGAAAAATTTGACAACTCTGCTAACTTTGCACTCTATTCACTAAACAGGAGCAATGCAAGCCGTGGAGAAGGCCAAGAAGAAGTTAAACCAAAAGGAAAAACTACAAGAACTGCCACCGTATCAATTGGACCCCGCGTCAGTAAAGGTAGCAAAGGCATCTTATCTTTCTAAGGAGCAGTTAGAAGAACACCACACCACGGTCTTCACGGGTAGATTTAAGAGTGACGAAGGGCATACGGTGGAGTTGCAACTCTTGACCAAAGAGGTTTATGACGTCGCAGCAAAGCCAGAAACCAAAGAGGCTAACCGCAGTTTGGGACTCTAACACTTCTATGAACAGGAGCCCTACGGAGTAGACTTTCAGAAGGCTTACGAGCTTCTGTCCACCATCAAGGAAGACGGAACTGCTCAAATCTCAGACAACCAAGGAAATAAGGTAGAGGTTGTGATTACAAAGGAAATAGTGGCAGAGGCACTCAGATTTCCCACTGAAGGGATGACCATGCGGGCAAGAGATAGGAAAACAGTGGGCACACTTACAAAGGAAACAGTTGCGGCTACATTTGCCGATCTCATCCACAAGCAGGTGGAAGAGCCAACCCGTTTGTACCATCATCATTTCCATTTCCTTGTGAAAAGGCCACCAAGGTACACTACACCAAATCACGCCGTGGCCACCACTTTTACACAAGTTCTGAAGTCAACCACCAGATAACCTGTGGACCATGTGCAATATGTGTTAACAACATTGAAGGCCACCAAGAAGGAGGGAAAGATAACCTACTTGGGCGCACCTGAAGTCTTGACCAGAATAGCCTATCATGCCATCCGCATGGCCGACAATCTTCCACCTGTCTCGGATCAGAACACATGGATCTTGTCAGCTCCACCCTCTCCAAGATCTGGTAAACGATCATTTAAATCATGTGATGAATCCGATGATAGTTCATCCGAGCACCATAGCAGTGAAAGCTCTGAAAACGAAGAAAAAAGAGCTAGGAGGGAAGAAATGAAGCGAAAAGTTGTGGCTGCTCACCAAGAGGAGCCATCCCAAAAGCAAGCAAGATTTGAAAGAGAAAAACAGGAATATCAACGCACTAGGCAAGCGCAAGGAAAAGACCTACAAAGGTGGGTACCTACCGGCTTGAAGGGACCTCGAACGAAACATCATTCAAGGAAAGAGGCCGAGGATCCCAAGGATCATTTAGAAAGAATCTACGAAGAGGCAGAGGCCTTGAAGCTGAAAGAGATGGAGGAAGCGGCTAAGAAAGCTGAAGAAGGGGCAACTCAAGAGCAAAGCCAAGAATCTCCCCGACCCACCTCACCGCCGTCGGAACAAGAGGATCAGCCCATGCCCACTCCACCGTCATCGCCGCCAGGCGAAGAGACCATTGTAGAGGCCGATACTGACAAGGCAACAGAGTATGAGTTCACCCACCAAACGGAAGCTAAACAGAAAACTAACCACGCCGAACGACATAAAGAAAAGGAAGTTGAACCAGAACCAAAACAGACAATCGAGGAAACTCACAAGCCGGCAGATGAAACTGATAAAGAAGAAGATAAAGAAAAGGAGCAAACCACTATACATGAGGAAAAAACCGACGTTGAGAAGGCAAGAAGGCCTACAACTGAAGAAATTGTAAGGGTTGAGACCACACAGCTTGTCTACACTCAGCCAAAAACTGCCGAGGTTTCAAAGCCTCAGGATGGCAAAGGAGAAGCAACCACCTCTATAAAAGCACCAGCAACAATAACAACACAGCAAGAAGCAACACAAGAGGCTGCCGACACATCCGAACTAGCAAGACAAGAGGAGTGGCAGTCCAATGATTAGGTCATTGTACAAGTGAAGGAGTATGCAAGGCAGATGCAAATCATCACAGAGAAACTCCGCTCAGCAGCCTTTAACTGCAGTACTAAAGCCAAAGAATTAGAAATGGTCATCGATGCTCTTCAAGGCGAGCTCGACGACAAAATGGCTACAATTACAGATCTCCAAAGGCAAGTATAGGAGCTCAAGACTGAAGCAGAACAGCATCAAATAGCACGAGACAGCCAATAGAAGGAAATGGAGGAGTTGGGTGACCTCCTGACTAAGCTATCTGATGCCTGCAAATTGAAAGATGAGCAGTTGAGAGAAGTGACAAATAAACTCCTCACCACTTCTCTGTCCGCTCAAAAGATTCAAGTACAATTAGATGTAGCCAACGCATCATTGCAGTATTCAGAACAAAGGATTAATGATCAGGCCACTTTCTTGCGGCAATTAAGAGAAAATCCAGCCGGTGGCCTGGATCAAGGGAACAGATGACGTGTATAAAGCACTTGAAAAGAAAAACAGAGATTTAGAGTTGGAGTTGAAGCTAGAGCAGTCACAACGCAGAGACCTGGCGCTCATGCGAGTCCAAAGAGAGGAGGAGCTCCTTAAAGAGATTGCATAGTTGAAACGAGTAAACCAACTCCTCAGAGATAGAAAGCCAGATATACAGGAGGAGGCACGCACTTCAGAGCCACCCCAAGTGGAAATTCCCTCGGTCTCATTTGCTGACTTTGAGATGCAATCTACAGTAGAGCCGAGTGGGGGAGAAGATTTTCAAATCCAAGTCACAGAGGAAGACACAGTGCCGATGGTCCAGCTGTCAAAGGCTGAAGAAGATGCACTAAAGGAGAAGATTGCCTTGGAGGTAGATGAGCAGTGGAAGGTAGTTATGGATTGGGAGTTGAGTGTTTTACACTCTGTCAATGTCACACAGCTCACTCCCAATCAAATCAATGCCCAATGGCACCAACAATCCCTACCATACCCTCTCATCAAGGTTGAACTCTTACAGGTAAAGGAAAGATTATACCGAGATATGCAAGAAGATGGCGCAGATCAAGACCACCCGAAGTGGCGGCTAAGCTGGTTGAACAAGAATCCAAGATACTTGATTCTATTCACGAGAGCTCCTGCGGCCATACAGAAAGATCCAACATTTTGTCATGTACCTCGAGTAAGGACATGGCAAGCACACGAAGCACTGCAGAAGAAGAGGCCAACATGGCTAAACTTTCCTAGGATGCCAGCTCCAAAGAGAGGTCAAGCAACAAAAGAATACATGGTGAAAACCCTAACGGGCGCCATGACATTCTTCAAAAGTCTTCCAAATCTCTCCTACGCAATGCTTTACAAAATCTGTAGGATGCTACTTACTTGCATACAAGTCTTCAATGATCCTGAGCAGACAGGAGCCCCATGGCTCTCATTTTTGGAAGGAAACAAAGGCCTATGCTATGATCTAAGTGGGCAGCCCTCAGAGGAAGTTCTTTATGGATTTTACGCCCGATGCATGTTTCTACCCTCGCACAATATGCTAGTTTTTGAGGAGGCCTTCTACACTGGCTTTTTCACCTGGAGAACAAAGATATTTGCACCGGTGATAAGCAACCTCACAACCAGATTTGTTGGCTACTCGGCAGTAGAACTCAAAAACAAAGTCACCATCTAGTTTTTGCAGGTGCCAGACAAAGAACGCAAAATCAAATATGAAAAAGCACTGGAAGCACTGAAGGACCGCCTCGCCTGCCGTCAACCTAAAGATTACTTCGGCCCATAAAGCTGTGTCAAGGGACAACACAGGCGAGGAGGGAGGGAATGTTAGAAGCAAGCTAACGTGGACACCATTTTTCAGAGTTCTCCTTGTAAAAACAATTATTATTTTGATAAATTGGGAATATTATAACTCTTGTTTTCTTGATAAACCTTGTAACTAATGAGCCGGGGCTACAAGCTTCTAGATTGTATCAGCCATTCAATTCCCATCTTTGGTAGAACTCCAGATTATCACTTTTGACCACCCAAAAACCTTGGCTAAGGTATAAAAGCCAATTTTTGTAAGTTTTGTATAAGTTTTTTGGATAAGAAATACACAGCGTGAGCTAACATCGCTCACTTCTCTCCTTCTCGCGCTTCCTACTCCCTCCCCGGTTGTCACCTTGCGAATGCGTTTGTTGCATTGCAACCGCACGTAAAAGCTCTACGCATTGATGTAAGCCATTCACAATATTTCGTAGATTTTGGCGTCGTCGACCCGCGGCCTAATTTCATTATAACTAGGAATTTATAGGTTTAAATCAAAAACTAAGCATAGGCGGGGTATTGGGGCATCATTGCTAAGCATTTAGATGCATTCTGGGTCGAAAATGATTAGGTCAAAAATCCACTGATGTTAATAATCGCGATTTTGGAACTTGACCTAAAGTGGGGTTTGAGGCCATAGGCATGTGTGCTTAGGTCTTATAACCTTGTCCTAGAAGTTTCATTACATTTGGATGTCATTTGATGTTGTAACGGATGTGATTTGCTTGCCGATGAGCAATTGGCTTTTGGTGATTTCAGTCACTTGATTGTAGCTTGAGTTAGATGCGAGTTGTTAGTTGTTTTCCGAGAGATTGACAACCTCTTGTATCCTCTATGCACTAGTCGAGTCAGCTTCGTCCCATGGTTTGACAAATTAATCGTGGTTCTCTCTAATACTGCAATAAGATAGGATGGTGAGGTTAGACATGCGTCCCACACCGCTACTGTCGATATGGCCATAGTTAATGTTTTTGTGGATGGAAGTGCCATTTTTGTTGTAGCTATAATCATGTTCTCTGTTAATTGCCCTTTGGAGTTTTGTTGTGGAGGATTTTGTAGGTTTATTGGCTCGTCCTTGGTCGTCATTGCTGTTCTGCTAATCGGCACCCACATAGACCGATTTTCTGGTTTCATATGTAGTGAGTGTCTGGCTGCTGGTGTTGCTTGTACTGAAGGGAGTTCCTCTTGCTTTGGTTTGGGGATCCAAATGCATATCACATTTAAGTGGTTAATAAGCATTCTCTTCGGGATCCATATCTTTTTTATTCCCTTGGTTGTTGGTTTAACTGTGTTCTTCTGTTGACTTTTGATATTGTATTGTGGTTTGTATGCCAGGTCGCCTCTATCCTTCCATACCCATACTTGTTTTTTGCGTGTTGCTAACCTTGATCTATTCAATGTGGTCTATATTGTCTTATTTTTGTATTGAACATGGCTGGCAGTTCCCTGGTTGTTCTCCATGGGTATCGTGTTGTGCTTTATTGGCACCCATCCCTTTTGTTCTTTATCCAGTGATGGTGGTGCTATCATCTGGTTCTTTCGGGTTGGTTGAGCAAAGGCTACCACTTGTTGTTCTTGTGCATGCTGAATTTTGATTGTATCCGACTTCCAATCTATCTGCACATTATACTCTTTCTGCTAAGGTTGTCCCAACAACATGGGGTGTAGTGTGCTCGCATCCTCAACCACATAAAACTTGTGGGGGTAAAAATATTGATGTATTTGTACATGCAATATTGTCCAGCCCAATGTTCCTAGCGAATGTGATGTACTACTTTCCAGCACTTTTTGAGTAGGACGTAGCTGATCTTCGAGCTTGAGCTGTTTATATAATTTGTAAGATATCAGATTTGCTTGAGCTCCGGAATCAAGTAATGCCGTCCATTCAACTTGATTGCTACCCACTTTGACTGCAATTATTGGTTCCCTTGTGTCTTCACAAAAATTCGTTAATCGAATAGCATTTATTCGCAACGGTGACCCACTTTGTTGTTGTTGTCGTAGAAGCCTTCTTTTTGCAATATGTTCTTTTGCTTCTGCTTGTGCTTCTTCTCGTACCCTCTATTTCTCCTTCATTCGTTGTTTTTCTTGATGGATTTGTTGAAGCATATCCTATGTTAGTGGTAAATGATACTTTTTTAACCGAAACCCACTAATCCAATTTGGCATTTCTTCTCCTGCTAAAGTAGCAAGTTTAACAGCTCCACTTTGTGATAAATCACTAATCACAAAGGGTCCCATCCCTCGCTTTTTAAATTTCTTGGCATGTTGCTTCAAAGTATAAACAAGTACATAATCTCTTGTTTTGAACTCTTTCGTACGCACATGCTTGTCAAAAAACTCTTTTTGTCTTCTATTTTTAGCATAGATCGAAGCTACAGCTCTCAGTCAAAGTTCATCTAGCTTTTCAAGATCATCTATTCTTGAAGAGAGCTAATGGCCTGTCCATTCTAAGCGTTTTGCTACTCGTAGAGTTTGAATCGAAAACTCTATGAGTAATATATCGTTTAGACCAAACACCATGTTGTATGGTGTTGTTCCAATAGATGTTTCATAAGCTACCCGATATGCCCATAGTGTTGAGTGTAATTATTGATCCCAGTCTGTCCTTGACTCCGATACAATTTTAGTCAAAACAATGCATAGGGTTTTATTTGTGGCCTCAACTTGTCCATTTGCCTGTGGATGATATGGAGCAGATTTTCTATGTATGACCATGAATTCTTCTAGCAAATACTGAATGACTTCATTAAGAAAATGTGTTCCTCGATCACCGACAATTTCTATTGGTAATACGTATCGTACAAAGACATTCTCATACAAAAATTGTGCAGTGGTTCTTGCACCTGCTTTTTGTGTTGCTTTGGCTTCCGCCCATTTTGTGAGATAGTCCGTAGCCACAATGATATATTGGTTATGGGTGCGATATGCAGGGGGTGAATATAGACCCCACAAAATCAATTCCCCATTTTGCAAATGCTCGTGCTTCCATCATTGACCGAAGTGGCATCTCATCTCTCTTTATCGGCACCTTAGTGCGCTGACATGCGTCACAACGCTTTACAAACTCCTCGGCATCCATGTGCAATGTAGGCCACCATATTCCTGTTGTTAAGACAATTTTTGCCATCTTATCGCCAGAAAAATGGCTTCCACTTATTCCTCCATGTACGTGTTCTAGAATCAGCAAGTATTCACTTTCACTTGCACAGATTCTAAGTTGATTGTCCTTTCCTCTCTTGTAGAGTTGATTTCCAATTAAATTAAAGTCTCGAGCCTCCAACTCTATAGCTCTTTTTCACGCTTTTGTTATGTTTTCAGGAGATGTCCTTGTCGTTAAGAAATCAATGAGATATTGACTCCATGCAGGTGCAATGGTTACCTGAAACAATGTCGCGTGATCCACCGATCGTTTGGCACTACATATAGTACAAATTGTTAACATAAGCATGTGTATCAGCATACATAGTTGGCCAATAAACTCCTAATTGTTTCAATATTTGGTGTGTTTTCATTGTTGAATAATGAAATGCACAATCTTGGATGTGTACTTCTTCAAGATAACACTCGAATTCCTATGGATTTATACATAATCATAGAATTTGGTCCGAGCCTAGATGGTACAGTCATCCTGCAATTAACTGAAATTTTTTTGTTTGTCAAAATGTTTGTTGTTTGGATCTGATTTCCTTGTTATCAAATCTACCTCCAAAGAAAAGAATGCTAACAATTTCCTGAAACCATTTGGGTATCATTTCAATATTGAAAAGATAAGCATCAGGTATGTCATCATCTACTCCTTCAGGAGCTTCCCCGTTTTGTAGCCTTGAAAGATGATCCGCCCGTAGATGAGTTTTACCCTTTTTTACTATCACTGTGAAGTCAAACTCTAGTAATATAATAAACCACTGTACAATTCTTCCAGTACTTCCTGGTTTATTTACTAGATACAAAAGAGCTTGATGATCTATGAAGAACACAAATTTGTTTGCAAGCAAGTAATGCCGAAATTTATTTACAGCATAAATCATTCCTAATCTCTCTCTTTCAGTGGTGGTGTAGTTCTTTTCTGCACTATTTAGCTGTCGTCTCGCATAACAAACTGGGAAATCCATTGTTCCTTCTCCAGGTTCAGCCAAAATACTTTATTCTTTCCCTTATTGGTGGTGTCATTATGATTTTTCTGTCTTGGATAGTGAATTTTTGATAGTGGGATGGTACATTCATGTTTCCTTATTCTGAATCCTCCTTACCGTCATTGTCTCCCTCAATAGTCCATACCTCTCGTAACGACAGTTTTAGCTCTTGGTATTTCTTTTTACGCTCATTTTGGTCCACTCTGGATCTTTTATCTTTTCCTGTTTTGATTGTTGAGATTTTCTTGATTTTATTTCTGTTTTAGCCTTCCATGCTTGTTTTATTTCCTCATGTGTCCTTTCCCTTCGAACTCTTGAGAATCTTCCTGATATTTGGTCTTTTATACAATCCTCTGCCTTGACAAGCATTAGATAGTGAGTTTTATTTTTTATCATGGGCATCAGGTTCTCTCTAATTTTGTTTTCTTCTCTTTTTTTCCTATAGCACTCCTGGCGTCTAGGGTGTTGATTTGCAAAATCATAAAATCTGATATCTGCAGTTGTTTCCCTACTCTCGCTTGAGCTGTCTGAACACTCGTTATCTGCATCGTTACTTAATTCCAGATGCTCAGAGGAGTCATAAAACTCTTCTTGTTTTGGTGAGTCTACATTCTCATGCCCTACTGGTATAAGGCTTACCATGTAATAGGGTAGCACATCATAGCCATCCTTATTGTAAAATTTTGTCGTAGGGCTATCTATAATGGTACATACATCCAATGTTGCTAGTATGTGTTCCCATTCTTGAGGTTCTAAGGCATCTTTGGGAAAAGGTTCTAGAATGTAATCCTTGTCCTCAATAGCCCTTTCTAAGATGCATTACTCTCTTTTTAAGCTCCCACAATGCGAAGCTCCGCACATCCATAGCTCTTTTTGTTGCCCTAACCATGCTGGGAGTTTGGACCCTGCCAATGTAGCTGAATCAAACTCTTCCACTGGTGTCTGGTTCACATCCTTGTAACTATGGTCTTTTAGGTATATTTTGGTTGTAGTCTCCCCATGTCTGAGGTATATGTGGTCGTAACCCAATCCTGGACCATCTTTAATTGTCTCATGAATGGCCTTCCCAAGATGATCTCATAATTGTTCTTTTTGTCGAAATCAACTATTGCAAATGTATGCTCATACTCGATTCCACAAGAGGTGACAATTACTTTTTCTAAAAGTCCTAGAGGCTTTTCCATGAACCCATCTGTTAGCTGCAATTTCATTCTGGTTGCTCTCAAAGCCGGTTTTCCCCTTTTTTTCTAGATTTCTTTGGTGGCGATAGCGACTCCCGCTCCACTGTCGAGAATAGCTTTGGATACTACTCCCTGGAATTCAAATGGTAGTGTGGTATTTCCATCTGCTCCCTCGCAATATTCTCCAACCTTGTTTAAAGGTATAGGCCTAGTGTTTAGTTGAGGCTTGTCCAGTTCTCTGATCCCTTCTTGAAGCATCAAGGTAGGGTCTTTTACTCCAAATTTTTCTAAACATTTGTCTACGGTGGTCCACATGTTTGGTCGTAACCTCAAGAGTTCGGCTAACCTGATTGTGCATGCCACATGTGTGGACAATAACTCAATCAACCCTTGTGAATCCATTACTCTGTTAGGAGAAAGTCTTTGAGATGGGATTGCTCTCACCTCAGACTTAGCTTCATACTCCCCTAGCTAAAAGGGTAGAGTTTTTAGCGAGTCTGGTTGGATGTGCCCCAAACTAATTGAACCTTGGTCCCCCCCTTGTGAATGCATATCGAAGTTCATCTATGATCTTGCCTCAAATTCTTCAATGGGAGGTAAGATCTCATTTTTCTCCTTTCCAGTGCTATTTATTTGGTGGTTCACCCTATTAGCTTCATTTGCTTCCCAAATTTGCTTCCACAGGTCATCTAGACTGTCATAATCCTTACCCATCCCTACCAATGTTTTAGGCTGGAAACCATCAATTGTCTCATCTGTTGTATTTGGCACTATGATAGGTTCTCTGCTAGACTCTGAGGCAGTCGTGAGTCCCTCCTTCGTGTTTGCTTGTTTCTCTAAAGTTGGTGTGATACGGGTTATAGCTAGCACCTCGTGCCAACTTGCAGGTTTACCAAGCGGGTTTTCTATCAAGGATTGGGCTGTTTCAATCATCTTTCAACACATTTCAAACCTCTGTTTTTCTAGTTCCGCATATGGATAAGTCATCCATCTTTGCTCTTGATTTTGGTTGTTTTTGAGTCTGTCTTCGTATGCTTTTAAAAGTGCGTCAAGCTGCTCGTTTACTTTTTCTACCAGCACTAATCCTCCCAATCCTGCACTTTTGGGTTCTACTATTTCGTTGGCCCCTTTCGTTGTAGCAGCATGTGAACTTAAACTAGTTAGATCCTCTAACCGCTCCAATCTATCCTTTGTGTGTTTTAACTCCTCGAATAGAGCCGTTTGCTCTCGTGCTCTGCCAGTTGCAATTTCATTATGGTAGCTCTCAGAGCCGATTTTTCCCATTTTTTTCCAGATTTCTTTGGTGGCGATAGCAACTCCCACTCCATTGTCAAGAATAGCTTTGGAAACTAATCCCTAGAATTGTAATGGTAGTGTGGTATTTCCATCTTCTTCCTCTCAATATTCTCCAACCTTGTTTAAAGGTATTGGCCTAGTGTTTAGTTGAGGCTTGTCCAATTCTCTAATCCCTTCTTGAAGCTTCGAGGTAGGGTCTTTTACTCCAAATTTTTCTAAGCATTTGCCTACAGTGGTCCACATGTTTGGTCATAACCTCAATAGTTTGGCTAACGTGATTGTGCATGCCACAGGGGTGGACAATAACTCAATCAACCCTTGTGAATCCATCACTTTGTTGGAAGAAAGTCTTTGAGATGGGATTGCTCTACCCTCAGACTTAGCTTCATACTCCCCTAGGTAAGAGGGTAGAGTTTTTAGCGAGTCTGGTTGGCTGTGCCCCAAACTAATTGAACCCTGGTATCCCCCTTGTGAATGCATATCAAAGCTCGTTTGTGATCTTGCCTCGAACTCTTCAATGGGAGGTAAGATCTCATTTTCCTCCTTTCTAGTGCTATTTATTTGGTGGTTCACCCTATTAGCTTCATTTGCTTCCCGGATTTGCTTCCATAGGTCATCGAAACTGTTACAATCCTTACCCATTTCTACCAATGTACCATAAATTGTCTCATCTATTGTATTTGGCACTATGATAGGTTCTCTCCTAGACTCAAAGGCAGTCGTGAGTCTCTCCTTCGTATCTACTTGTTTCTCTAGAGTTGGTTTGATAGAGGTTGGAGCTGGTACCTCATGCCAACTTGCAGGTTTACCAAGCGGATTTTCTATCAAGGATTGGGCTGTTTCAATCATCTTTCAACACATTTCCAACCTCTGTTTCTCTATTTCTGCATATGGATAAGTCATCCATCTTTGCTCTTGGGTTTGGTTGTTTTTTAGTCTGGCTTCGTATGCTTTTAAAAGTGCATCCAGTTGCTCATTTACTTTTTCTACCAGCATTGATCCTCTTAATCGTGCACTTCGGGGTTCCTCTACTTCCTTGGGCCCTATTGTTGCCGCAGTGTGTGAGCTTAAACTAGTTACATTTTCTAACCACTCCAATCTATCCTTTGTGTGTTTTAACTCCTCAGATAGAGTCGTTTGCTCTCATTCTCTCTTGGCTTTCATACGCACATTTCTAGCTTTCCAAGTGCTTCTCTGATTTTTCATTTCTGCACTTGGGGCATCGGTCTTTGGCTCTTCAATTATGGGTTCGTTTGTCATTCTTTGAGCTTGTGCTCGTGTCACTACCTGAATAGGTACTACTGTCTCATTTTCTGACCCTCCACTGGAAGGCACTGCTTCCAGCATGTTTAAAATAGTTTTTTCTCCTTTGCTCGGGTTCTTAGGGAAATCAAGAATCAAGTGAGTAATTCCACACTCGGTGCAATACGCATTGACTCTAATGATTTCATCATGAGGACAGTCTCTTAGCCAATGGTCTCCGCCACACTTATAGCAGGGTCCCTTTCTGTTGGTACGCATATCTCTACCCGCCCATGCCTCCGTTGGCTATGAACAACAGTGTTCGTTCATCCAAGATGTATTCTCCTTCTCCTGCTGCATGTGCAGCTATTGGTGGTCCTGTACTTCCAATCATGCTCCAAGGTTCTGGCGTTGGGGGTTCTTCTAGTGGATAATAGACAGGATTTGCTGCATATCCATTGGAATCTTCGTAATATACATGCATAGGTACCAAAGCCTTATCTTCTTGTTTGTTTACTATTGGTGTGTATCTTAAGCCTACCGGTCATAATCTTGGTAGGGGTGGTTGTTGCCCAAATACTGGTTGTGTTCTTTCAACCCCTACAGGTTTTGGTAGGTTGCCTACTTGAGACCTAGGCATCGGTGAAAGTTGAGGAGATCCTACCTGAACTTGGGGAGCATAAGTTAACCCATGAGTGGGAGATGATGCCATTAGGGCCATGTTGTTGCAAAATGGGAAGGAGTCTCAGTATATGAAGCATGTTCATTATGCTAGCAGAGTGAAGACTCCTCATGAAAGATACTTCTCTGAAATTGAATTGGTGATGACCAATATAGTTTATGCTTTTGTAGACAATTCAGATGCTACTTGTTGCTGTAAAAGTCATTTACCTTTCTCACTAGTTATTCATTGCTTCCCCAACTATTCAATAATTTAAATATATGAAAAACTGTGATGAGATGGGTTATTGAACTTTTGGAGTTTCAGTTCACTTTTTTGGTGGAAGAAAGTAATCGGGCTACCCTGGCAAATTTACTCACTTATAAAGACACTCCTGTTTTGATTAAAGAAGAGGTAGTGAGAAATAAGAAAGCCGAGACTCTTGCTATCTCTGATGCTTCACTTTCCTACTTTGATGGTTCTTATCGAAGAAGTCATGATGCTGCTTCAAGAGGCATTGTCATTTATGATGCACAAGGAGAACTTGTGAGGAAGCAAGAGTTGAAACTTGATGCAAAAAGTAACAATGAAGCAAGGTACATGGCTCTTGAAGGTGGTTTGTACATTTGCTTACATTTGGGAATTATATGCTTGCACATCAAAGGAGATGACTTGTTGGTCATGAAACAAGTATTGGGAGTATGGAAGAATATGAATCCTAAACTGAAGAATTTATGCTTCAAGGTAAAATCGTTGCTCAAAAAGTTTGAAGCATGGAGATTACAGTATATTAAGAGGTCTCAAAATGAAGAAGCTCCTGATGGTGCCCAAGACATGATCACTTGTGTGTTTGTGCTGAAGGCAAATGCCCCCTTATATCATGGGAGAGAAGTGTTATCAAAGGAGATGGATTTTCTATTGATAGCTATCCTACCTGAAGGTTTATCATCTTCCAAAAAGTACACGTTTATAAAGAAATCCAGGAAATACAGAATTCTTGATGATGTGTTGTACCTGAAAGGAAGTGATTTGGTTTTGCGTCATGTGTCCTAGAAAGAGGAAATTTACAAAATCTTGGAAGAAAACCATGAGGGATCTTGTGGGGGCCATTTTTCCATGAATATTATGTTGCATAAAATTTTGCAAGAAGGCTATGTATGGCCAAGCATTCAGCGGGATTGATGTTAATCATTGGTGCAAGTCATGCCTTGCTAGATTTTGAAGCCCGAATTGTGACAGACAATTCTAGCTTTTGATGTGTTCGAAAAATGGGGTCTTGATGCTATTGGACCCTTACCTATGACTAGTGAAATAAATTCTTACATTTTGATAGTAGTGGATTACTTGTCACGATGGGAAAAACCTAAGGTTGTCAAATAGATTACCAGTGAAAGAGATGGGAAAGTTTTTTTATGAGCATATATGCTACAAATTTGGTGTGTCTATAGAGCTACTTTCTAATAGAGGACCAGGATTGAGAGGAGAATTGATTTGATTTCTTATGCGAGAAGCTCAATATACAACACGTGTATAGTTCTCATTATTATTCACAATGCAATGGTCTCATTGAGAGGTTCAATGGAGAGTTGGTAAAGATTTGACAAAGATGACCCAGACACATGGGAAGACTTGGGATTTAGAGTTACTTTGTGCATTATGGGCTACAAAACTGCTATCAAAATGAGCATAAGAATTTCTCTTTATCACTTGGTTTATGGCAAGTAAGCTTTATTTCCAATTGAAGTGGAGATTCTTGCACCCAAATTGTTGTCATTGGGAGATGATGAGCAAACAAATGCTTGGCAGAAAAGGTTGTTGGATTTACAATGTTTGCAATTGGACAGAGTTTTAGCTTTGAGCTACTATGAAGAAGTGACAAATAAGTCTTACTAAAGGCTAAGGAATGCGTACAAGAGAAGGGAATTGAAAAGGGTGATCTGGTGTTGCGATACAACAATAAGTTGGACAATACCTTTCAGTAAAAGTTTTAAATCAAATGGGAAGGTTCTTTTACTATTGTCAAGAAGTCTGAGAATGGCACATATCAGTTGGCAGATTTGAGTAGTGCACAACATAAATATCGTGTTAATGGTTACAAATTGAATAAATACGTGGCATGTTTGACGACAATTGTTAGTAGCTGGACACACTCAACGGAGGATGATTGCCCGATGGGATACTAATTTCCTTTGTAATTATTCCTTAATGAGAAGAAACCATCATTTCACCTTTGTAAATAGTGGGGCTTGCAGAAGCTTCCAAATTGTATCCCATTTTTGACATGCAGACTTAGTAAATGGTTAAATTGGAACATTCAGGGTTTGAGATTGTAAGGTATTTATACCACTTTTGACCTTGATGCAAAAAAACCCTTTGTCATTTTTATAAGTTTTGTATGTGTGAGTTGAGCGTACTCTGTGTACGAGAGAGAGTGAGTTTATCTTGACGTTACGCACGCACTAGCGATCGGAATCAAGTGCAGAGAAGTGTAGCGTGTTGCCCCCAAAGAGAGCTACGTGCCAACACCTACATTGCAAGTGTACGGCCCGGATTTGCGAGATCGACCCATGAGCTATATCTAGCGATGCGTGAGCATACATTGTCCGTTTTTGCATTTCAGCATATCCACGTGTTCGTAATGAGTAGAGATACACATTAGGCACTTTAGTTTTAAGAAAACGTCGACCTCTAAATTTAGACCAGACATCCTACATGACTCTGCACCGGGTGTTTAGGGTTGGGGTTTTGGGTCATGGACCTTAGGGAGAGTGACCTATTGGTGTTAATAGGATTTCCTTCAAGTTCCGTAGCGTTTCAAGAACGTTTGATGGGTAATTGACTCTTGAAAGAATTGTAGGAAATCTCCTCTTGTGTACTCTTGAAGGCTGTAACTTAGAAATTGGGTAGAGACCTTTGTAGGAAGTAGTCAATAGTCGGGCGAGTGTAGGTTGACACCCTATACTTGCTTCCACGTGCCTACGGGTCGAGCTTTGTCCTTAGCTAACAAATCTCGTTAGGTGAGTACTCGCTGTGCTGACGTCCGCCGCTGCGTATCCGCCAACATTGGCGCCGTTGCCGGGGACAAAAACCCTAGGTAGGTGACCGAGACTAGTTCTTGAGGATAGGGCTTCTCTGGCTTTCCAGAGTCTTATTTTACATTTAGATAGGATCAGAGGGTGGGGGACTCTCTAGGTCTTAGGAGGAGTCTAGGGAGCAAGTGTCTGGCCTAGATGCTTCGACTTAGGTAGTTTTAGGTATTAGTTAAGTTGTGGTGTAGAGTGTAGGAGTTGGAGTGGTAGAGGCAGTGAAAGGATAGCTTGAGAGTCCGGGGAGGCCAGGAAGCAACCGAGACACCAAAATCACCATCTCACATGATGAGTAGGAGTAGGGTAAGTAGGACATCATGATTTATGATTTGGAGCACTTCATGTATGTTATATTTGTTGTTAGGCTCATCAAAGAGATGTAAAAGACGGAAAAGAGTGTTTAGAAGCTGAATTGAAGTTCAAAAGTTTCTATGAGTATTTCTCAGAGAGCTGCAGAGCATAGGGAGTAATTCTCTCATAAAAAAATTAAATTTTAAGACAATAGACATCCTACATGTAGCATGTCTCCAAGGGGTATTTGGCAGGGAATTTGGGGAAACTGAGGTCACTTGTGTGTTTAGAGGGTGGGTTTCACCCTAGTGACATATAGACTTGAGTGTTTTTCCCTTATTGGATTGCCCAAAAGCTAAAAGGCGGACTCAGAAAACATAAAAGTTCAAAAAAGGTTTAAATTGAGAGAAATTTGCATATTTTTGCACTTGTAAGGCATATTGGCACTTGCTGAGAGCATAGAGAAGGCACAGTAGCACTTTAGTCTGAGAAAAGGAGCAGTACACATCCTACGCGTAGGATGTGTACAGGGTGTTCGAGAATTTTGAAAATCTGAGTTGACCGGTGTGTTTAGAAGGTAGCAATTACCCTATATTCATTTGGAAAGGGGAACTTGACCATATCTTGACAGGATAAGGCCAAAAGATAGAAATTGCCAGACATCTTACCCAAATTGTGCCAAGGCATGATTTTAAGACCAAAACCACAGGATGTCTTCATGAGCATGATCTACATGATTTATTGAGTGCATGAGAAAGGTTTCATCTCAATTGGGTGAGAAAATTGGGTTTTAAGCAGACTTTAGCATTTTTTACTGAAAAAGGCTAGAATAGCTAAATTTGGGGTCTTTTGAAATCCAAACTAAAATCTAAGCATAGCATTGGGTTGCTGACATCAAGGGGAAGCTGTGGCTCAAGTTTGGAGTGAAACAGAGCACTTAGACATCCTACACGTAGGATGTGTTCACAATGATTTAGCACTCCAAATCCAACTTTGAGCATACCAGAGTGATCAGCATCTTAAGAGGAGTCTGTGGTTTGAATTTGGAGCAATTTTGAGCAGTTAGACATGCTACGCGTAGTATGTCTAAGGCATCTTATTGAAGTCAAAATCTGACTGTGGACATAGCAGGGTGTTGTATAGCCTTAGGCAAGCCTCCTAGTCAATTTTGGTCCAAATTGGAGTTGATTTGACTGGTCAGATCAACATCAGGCTGTTAGAACAGATTTTTGATCAGTTGACCAGCTTATAGGTGTCCAAATCAAAAAGTGAGAACAACTGTGGACTCAACACATCAAGGGGAATCTATAGTGAAAATTTCAGCCAAATAGAGCAGATAGACATGCTACACGTAGGATGTCTACAGGGTCTGAAGTCAAAATCTGATTGTAGACATAGAGTGATGTTCCAATTGACTTAAGAGTTCTAGAACTTCTTTCAGAAGTGAAATTGGACCTTGTTTGACCTTTTGACGGAGCAAAGATGGAATTAAGACTTTCCCTCTAGACTGACAAACACTTGGGTGGTGTACAGTTCCAGATTAGCAGACCTAATCAAGAACATCCGAAGTGTATAGAGTACAATAGTGGTTGAGGTTAACCCTCCAGTTATACCAATCATTTCTAAGACCACCTCTAGCAGTTAAATGCTTTGATTCGATTTAGCGGCAAAGCAAGAAGTTGTGCGGAAACTGATCCCTTGCTAGGTGAGTGGTTGGATTTGTGATAAATTGCATTGCTAAGTTTGATGAATTTAAGATCAGGAAGACACATTCCTAGAGACCAAAAAGTGGCAAGTGATCAGGGTAGCTTAGTGTCCACTGAGGAGAGTGTAACTCAGGCAAGGCTAGATCCCTTAGCACCTATCATTGAGGAGGGTAGTGATACTGACACTTCATCAGATAAGTCCTTCTTCATGATGGGTAGTCAACAAACAGGAGGTTTCTCCGGTGTTAGGAGGAAGTACCTCCCAAAACCCTTTGAACAATGCCAAGTTCACTAAAATATTCTTAGAAGGAACAAACTCTAGGGGAGCCCTAGTTTATTCTGACTATCAGGGACGGAAGTGTATTTGTATAGAAGAAAGACCTTCTCAGAGACTGGAGATAATTCGAGTCTATGATGATGGAGATAGATTTCGAGACGAAAAGGGAAACCACTATCTGATAGTTAGTAACCCTAAGGATTACAACAAATATAAAGATAATGTGGCAAAAGGAAAAATGGTCTCAAAGGCTCAAGAGCCGCCTCCAAAAATTGATCAACCTAGAGCTCTTTTTATGTATGATATAAAAACAACCAGGGTCTCTATCTATAATGAGAATGTGGGAATTTACAAGCATGAGAGCGAGGAGTAGTCTCGTATTTTCGATGCAAAGAACCCTACCCAAATGAATTAAGCAAAGACAAGGTTCTTTACTTATTCTCTTATGAAATTGCTATGGCAAAGGATATCATTTTCGTTGACAGGTACGGGAGATAATACAAACGAATTCTCCCAGAGGAGGTAGAAAAGGCAACAGTTCTAGAAAGATCATCATATGTCCCCCGAAGAAGTACCAAGGTCCACCTATACCCCTAGCAAGTCAACAAACCTGTTTTCAGAAGATTACGATGCACCATCACATTCTAACCGGCAACAGATGTTCAACTACCAGAACTAACAAGCAACCCAACCATCATTGCATGCATGGCTTCAACAAAGTGAGACATTAGAACAAGACCGAAATAGAGATGGTTATCCAGCCGCACGAGGGCTAAGAGATTTACAAGAACCACCACTCTATTCACAGTATCAAGGCGAGAGTAAGCCAAAAACTCAAGAGTCGACAGAGCCTGGAAGACAACCCATAGGGCGAGTTCGAAGAGATGAACCGCCTCTTGCAAGAACCATCAGAAATTATGGCTTAGGGGCACCTCTAGGAGAGGAACCCTCCCACTACCGAAGGCCAGAGGAGGTATATCGAGTAGGACGAGGAGAACCAATGATGAGATTTTTAGACCATCGTGGCCTTCTTAGGTGCAAAAATGGGTAAACAAGAAATACACGAGAAACAGAGATCCTAAGGATCATGTAGTAGCCTTTGTGCATGTAATTAGAGTTGAAGAAGTGTTGGACTTCCCTACTCAGTTTTCAGGGTTTAGGCTTACCTTAGAAGAGGATGTCGCTACTTGGTTTGACTCTGTGGAGCACAGAGACTTTGAGTCTATGGAGGAGTTTTTTGACGATTTTATTGAGGAATTCTCACAAAGGGAGATAGCTCATAATACAGTCTCACAAATCCATAAATTCAAACAGAAAGAAGGGGAATCTGTGCGAAAGACATCCCTACGACTAAAAAGATATGTGATGTTCTACCCTGTGGAAGAACTGCCAACTCAGTCTAGACTTATGCTTATATTTATTCAAGGACTAAGGAACGCAGATCTCCAGAAGGACTTACATATGAAGAGGAGCACGATGTTAAATGAGTTAACTAAGGAGTCTCTTTACCTTGTAGACAATTGTGCGGTCTACAAGGAGGGTGAATTCAAGGATCTTGATGACGATTCATCCTCACAACAAAGTGGAAGCAAGTCCGCTAAGACATCACCGAAAGGAGAAGTAGCTATAAGCCAGGAGCAGCTTGTGGAGGAAGTGCTAGAAAAATTAATATGTATGCCAAGCCTCAGGCTAAACAGGCAAAGTGGTGTACTATTGAACAAAATTGGACAAACCATGTGACGGAGGAATGTTATTATAATAAGGGATATGTGAGAGAGCGACTCCGTTTCCTAGTCAAGAGCTTGCATATGTACCCAAAACTTCTTTGACTCTGTCAAAAACATCGTCACAATGAGACCATTCCAAGGGATCATTCTTAACTGTTTGTTGCAATGGATACAATAGCTGTGATGCCAAAGGTATGAAATAAGACATACATTTAACCTTCTGTATGAAAGTGGCCAACTGTCTGGTATCTTTTGAAGCAGAAACAACTCCATGGCATAGTAAAAGTAGTGTTTTTCCAGTCTTTAGGAGCAAGGATAAGCTAAAAATATCATGTAACCATCACATACACTGTATCTTTCAAAACCAACCACTACATCTAAAAGTTGATCAATGAAAGGCACTGCATTTAATGGATTATAATCAACACAAACTCTCCAATGCCATCTTTCTTTGGAGTGACCACATGGCTCACTTATTCAACATTTTCCACTGGTTCAATGAACCCTGCATCCAAAATTTTGTCCATTTCTTCCTTTAAAGCATTCATTTGCTCCTTACCCATCCTTCTTAAGTTGTGTTGTATTGGCTTTGCCCCTTCAACTAACTCAATCTTCACAAGATCTCCAACAAAATCCCTTATTTCTTGATATGAAGTAATGAAAAGATCTGGAAATTTGTCCAATACTGTTAAGTACTCCCTTCTTTCTCCATGTGTCAAATCAATGCTCAACATATTTTGAATAAATTTTTTCTTCACTGGAAATTCCTATTTAGGTTGCATCAACTCCTCAAGTTTCTCTAAACGGCTAGAAGCATTTATATTGCCTGACACTTGCAATGTTTCACCCACTTATCTCTTTTCCTTGTACAACAATAAGAATGACACTTCATCCTCATGACTGGACCTCAAACCAGTGCCAGTTTATGAGTCTTGAGAACTATCTTCATTGGTAAATTCCGATTGTTCATTCTCACTCACATCTTTTAGTGCCATAGGTTGCTTGGTAGTCATATCAAACACCCTCTTTTCACCCTTCCTGCCATACACACAGATTGTGTCCTTGCCCCAATCTTGCACTGCACCAAAAGTTCTCAACCAAGGTCATCCCAAAATGAGAGGAAAATCTCCCACGCCAAGTTTACTGTAACCTTCACATTGTCATGCTGTGACACGTACATAGTGGGAAGCATGCTACAAGAGTTATATTGTAACTTTGTAGATACATAATTATATTTTCTATAATGTATATATGCATATTGAAGTATAATAATAAGATTTCTATCTCATCCTATTATCTCAAGGGTAACATATTCTTACTTTACCATCAAAAAGTACTATGGGAAAAGCGTCAATTGCTCCGCCTCTTTAAATTGGGGCAAAAAGCATTAATTCTTTCTTTCTACTATCTCATTATTATCTCACACCCTAGCTATATCCTATATCTAGGGTACTTCCAATATATATATATTCTATATATTTTTCTTATATTTCTCATAAATAGCTACTAGGAAGGAATCAAATCCTAGTGGGACACTAGCTTTCATGATTCTCAAAGATATTCCTATTTTAATGCATTATTGCAAGCATGATTACAAAACTTTATCAAAAGGAGCAATGTAATTCTTTCCTATGGCATGAGGTGTCCATTGGAATCAAATAAAAGTCTAGGCTAAGGGGACCACAAGAAGACTTTTGTTACCAAAACTGTACCCTATTTTGATGATTTTTTTACACAAGGTTCCAATCCAAATTGAAAAAAGTATATAAAATGGGAGTTGTGGCTAATGAGTTGAGCATGGTTGAAGAGATATGATCAAAATACTGGACCCCAGTTTGACCACATCATGCAGGGACAGTCATTTTCAACTTTTCTAGTATCTGTTCACACTGGCTCTTCTCTTCTTGTGTAAACCCTTGGGGGTTCCCTTCACATACAAAAGGGGACCTCTTCTTCCCTGGAAACTATTTAACAATTCATGAGATGATCCATGAGTGAGTGAGAGGATTTTTGCCTAATTGTACTTAGCCATTAATAAGCCTAAGCCTACACTTGCTCCGAGAGGAAAACTAGCCATACTTGTAGGCTATCCTTGGAAGATCAACTATAATCAAAGAAGGTCTTGAACTTCGGGCATCAAACAAAGCTGAAATATCCCCTCTTCTTCTCTCTCCATCATAATGGTGAACAACTCCCGAAGAGTTTGTCAAGTAAGATGTGTTTTACTTTGATATTTTGTTGTTTTCTTTTTCATCTCTAATCCAACCTTATATCTCTAATCCAATATATATCTCCCTCTCTAACCAAACCAATCTCTCTCACTCTCTAACCAAACCAATCTCTCTCACTCTAAAAATTCATTCTCTCTACAAATTATAGGTTCTCCTTGCTACAGGTATATCTCTCCCCGCAGTATCCTTATTGCCTACACGCAAGAATAGGGCTTGGGAGGGAAACTTCTCATTTCTTCACTTCTCTCACATCTACATTTCTCACATACTATCCTAGATGAATAATCCACATGATGAGAATTTCTATCGCTTCCACTCTGTGCGATCAATTAGAATTAACGTATGGATTAGCCATAAAATACACTTTCAACAACGTATAGTGTTTCTCTTTGGCCCAGAAAGGCTCAATGAAATACTTATTTCACCGGATCCAATCATACTACCTCTTATAGACTATAAATTTTCTTTTGACGTAAATGTAGTTATCTTGCTATGAACCAAGAGGATTTGTACACACAATTAATTCCACTCACTAGACAAAACATATATATTATGGTAAGCTCAAAACTACAACTCCAAAAAACAATTCGTAGCCTGTTTGGTCGGCAAAGATTGAACTCCATTAAATCATCTATTAACCCTTTCATATTACCCATGATACGATATGACCATAGCCTTGATGTTTTCATCTTTGTGTTGTTTTGATATTCTCTTCTGTGTTCTTTCTTTGAGTGTGTGAGTGCAAGGGAGAAAGAGTGGGGATTGTTTGATTGCACTTCCTTCCAAACCCTAAACTTCATGGTATCTATGATTTAACTCCTTCATATAGTTTTTAGAGTTCTCTCACAAACTCTCATAGCCAAAAGCCCGGTGCTTTCCTGGCAAGATCGCAAATTTCTCAACATATTTTTGGTGAACCCGATGCAAATCTACTAGGGTGAGAGTTTTTGGGTAGCCATGGGTGATCATGTTGAGCAACACGGTATGCATTTTGACTCAGAAACAATGCAAATTTTTCAAGCATTTGCAATGTTCATGCAACAACAACATGCCATTGAAAGAAGGGAGATTTTAGCAGCCAAGGCCATACAAGCGGTCGTCAATAGAATGAATCAGCTCAATGGCAAAGATGTAACCAAGTACTTACACGAGTATGTGAAGGAGATGGAGCTACATCGCGTTTCAAAATGTGAGATGATTCAAAGCTTTGAGCTAGTTGTTGCTCCAGAAATAAGGGAACATGTTAGGGGAATTCAAGATGGGCATGGGAGAAAGTGGGAAGAACTCAAAGTAGCTTTGAAGGAGGAATATTTCATGGAGGACTCTGAGAGAGTGACCAAAAGGACATTCTTAGAATGGGTAGTCAAGCCAAAGCAGGGACTATCAATAACAGAGCTACTTAGGGAATTTGAGCAGCGCTATGCACAACTCACCAGGAAAGAAAGGGCCACACTAGATGTAGAGAAAACATATCTTTTCTTACAAGCTGTAGGTAAAGAGTTTCAAGAAAATTTGGAGCTTCTTCTTAAAAGTAAAGATGCTAAGCAAGGACTAAAGACCGACTGGAATGAAGTTGAAGGTGCTGTCTCACTGCTTGCCAAACGACAAAGAAGGAGGGATAAGATGGTAGTAAACACTACAAGTCCTTCCACTTCAACTTTTGACAAAATGGTAAAGCCTACTTTTATGGCTCCTAAGTTTGATGAGTCTATGCTAGATGAGCTTGTGAAGGGAATGTGTGACTTGAAGGTAAAGCTTGCAAATCTTGAAGAAAAAGGCCAACCATCAGGGACAATTCCTAGGCAAAGACAACAGCCCAAAGAAGGTTTTGTTAATAGATGTAGTTGGTGTGATAGTACAAACCATGTAAGAAGGGATTGTGAAAATTTTAGTAATAGATGTAGTTGGTGTGATAGTACAGACCATGTAAGAAGGAATTGTGATGATTTTAGTAATGCTTTGACAAAAGATATTGTCTTTTTTAAGGATGGTAAAATTCACTTAAGAGAGACAGGTCTACCCTTGAGAACTAACTTGGGAAGGGGGGAATGCAAACCTTACCTGAAGATATTTCAACTAACCATGCCACACCTCTTCAGTTGAGGCAGCTACTTAAAGAGTAAAAATTGAGCATCTTAGTGATGAAGAGGTGAGTGACCATAATTGTCAATTTTCACGCAATTAGCTAAAAAGGAAAATATTACAAAAGAGATTCTACATGAAGTAGGTGATTGCATACGTCTAGAAACAGGATGGAATGATCCAACGAACTCATTGTCAGTGCATGCCTACATTACAAAATGCCAACAAAATGAGGCTATTGTAGAAGAGAAGCACAGACCTGAGAATGCTGATGAAGGACCATCAAAAAGAGCTTCTAGAAGTGGGGAAAGAAGCGGCTCAATGCCTTCCCAAACACCCTCGACACAAGGAGCATCTCCACCTAAAGTACTCATGGAGGATTCTACAACAGGAAAGAAGAAAGAGCCAACAAAAGGTACGACAAAAGGCCCAACTTATAAACTAAAATCTGATATTGAGGTTGCTACAAATTTAAAGAAACTCTTGGAGGAAAGGATTTTGAATCAAGATTGAGCACTCTGGGAGAAGTCCTTGGCATTGCAAAGCATGAATTCCACGAGGAGATCATTGACATCATCAAGAGAAAGAGGCAAACTCTTGCTGAGGTTGCTCATCCATAGGTTGATGGAGAAACCTTGAAGACACAAGGGATGCATTTGCAAAACAAGGAGGATGATGGAGTTGTGGTAGGATGCTACCAATCTAGTGGGAGAGCGAAGCAAGTGCATTTCTCAAATGATAATGAGGAAGTTGAAGCTCTTCCTAGGAGCTACTTTTCGTGAAGTCACTGGGCAAGGGCTACTACAAAAACTTTGGTCAAGGTAGGTGATCTTGAACAACCATTTGTTGCCTTGATTGACCATGTCTTAGAAATTAACATAATGTCAAAGAGTCTCTATAACAAGTGTAAATGGCCGATGGACACATATTATGGTTGGATGGTGAAAGTGGAAAACAATTCACCCAGTGAATTGTATGCAACATGTCCAGGGGTGAAGGTGACAATACGTGATGTAAAAATTGACCAGAACTTCTTTGTATAGGATACATCTTCATAGAATCTCATCCATGGACAACCCTACATTCTGGGAGTTCAAATGGAGACAAAGGTAATGGAAGATGGTTTAGCATATGCTAGGATACGTGGCAAAGATGGTAAACATGCTGTCCAATTTCTCACAGTTTGTGTAAACCATGAAAGAAATTGTGACAACCTCAAAGAACATCCTCTACCAAAGGTGAGCAAAGAGTTTCATGACCATAGGGAAGTTATGGATTTTGGCCAAGTACCATTGTCAAGCGGGATTGCAATGGTATAGAAAGAAAAAGGGTCTCGCCTGATCCAAAAATAGGTAAAACTTTCTCAACGGTATCCTTGGTAACAAGCAATGGATCAGTATGTTTTACAAAACTTGAAGATTTGAAAAGATGTGAGAGGAAATATGTACATAATGTACAAATAGGCATGAAAAAGAGTGGGTTGCTAGAGCCTACTGAAAATGTTTTGGGTTTGTGTGAATAAGTTTCTTTTGTAGATACTATAGGTGAGCTTGATGCTATAATGGGGTCTAGTTTGCATCTTGAAAATGAAGTTGCGGAAGTTTGTTGTATGGAAATGTATCAAGTAATAGAAGCCTTTAAAGAAAACCAAATAGTTGGCCCAGAAGTCCATGTTGAAACTAAATACAAGAGAATAGCAAAGAAGGTGAAACCAATAGCTTCACCCTTACCACCCAACAAAAGGGAAAAGACTGAGCAAGCTTCTTTGCAACCAAGTTTAAGGAATCCTAAAAAGATCGGGCATACCTTCACAAAGGAGTCTTTTCAAGAGTTGCAGATTGGTTGCGAGGAGTTTCTAACACGGGAGGAGACAAAGTGCTTCAAAGAAATTATTCAAAGCATGGTAAGGCTTTTACATTTGAGCCACATGAGTAGGATGTGTTGATCCTTCTATTGTAGCTCCTATGGTAATTTTCACAATACCTCATGTGCCTTGGAATCGCGGCCTATTCCAGTTCCAAAGGCTCATTTGCCAAAGTTAGTGGAGCTACTGAATGAGAAGATCAAAATGGGAATTTTGGAGCCTTCTTGTGCTCCATACTCACACAGGTGGTTCACAGTTCCAAAGAAGAATGGTCCTCTACGCTTCATTCAACATATGCAACCAGTGAACAAGGTCACAATCAGAAATGTAGGTACAGGTCCAATTGTGGATGAGTTTACAGAGGCGTTTGCAAGGAGGGCAATCTACTCGATGGGGGATCTCTACTCAGGGTATGATCAATTTCAGCTTGCAATTGAAAGCAGAGACTTGACAACCATGAGGACACCTTTGGGTTGGTAAGGATGTGTACCTTGCCACAGGGAGCAACCAACTCGGTTGCACATATGATGAATGGGATGAATAAGGTCTTATGTGACTTTATTCCTCAAATCGCAATGCCTTTCATTGATGATCTGCCTATCAAAGGATGTGAACACTACAGATGTCGCACAGAAATCGGTGCAGGTATCGACGAAATGAAGTTACTTTTCAAACTAAAAAGCACTAAAATAGGCCTCGGAAAAGACGCTGGTATCATAGCGTCGGTATGACCATCGTTATAGCGGATGTCGGAATAAACCTTCAAATACGTGTTGGAATACGCAATGTAATACACATGGGTATTTGTATAGTAAATTCCAACGCTCATATCGTTGCCCCTATCGACGCTGATACCGTCACCTATACGGACGACCAAAACCTGCAATTTTTTTTTGGGCAGAGAGGGCTGGGAACTAATGCTACATGTACTGCAACAAAAGAAACAACCCTCTTTGTGCAAAGGAAGAGTGCACAAGCGACCGCACTCCACCTACAATCTGACGCTAAAGAGTGAGTATATGGCAATTAGCAAATTGTAAGAATAGCATAACTTGTTAACATAATTAAAACATGAGCTGAAAACTATAAAACCATAAACATAACCTATTTGCCATACCATAACCATTACCATAACTTGCTTGTCATACCATAACCATAACAACCATACCATCAAAGCACAACCATAACCATAACCATCACATGATTGCTATACAGTCACAGCAAAACCATAACCGTCATTGGATTTCCATACCATCATTGCACAACCATAACCATCAGATGATTGCCATACCATAAACATAACCATAAACCATACACATAAGCACTACAAAATTGTACATATGCAAACAATCACTGAGTGAGAAGACCCTCATGGTAATGCCTCCCAATCAACTTCCTCTCCCTCCTCCTACAACAACTAGGTCAAAAGTGCCACAAGTCCATGCTTGTACCCATACTTCTCCTCTTGGCGTGTCGGAAGGCGCTTCACGGCAACTTCCTGCAAAATTATGGTTAAATACTTAGATAAATCTTCAAATAACATATATATTATCAAAAATTTAAAGCATACGTATAATACTTACAAACTCATGTTGAAGCATATCGTAGCCTCCAGTCCCAAGATGTGACGCTCCAGCAGACTCCAAACATGCTATGGCTGCATCTCTTTGCTGTTGAAATCTATCGTGATTGTCTTGTGTATCTTTTGCAATCCCCGTCCACTCCTCTGTGTCCGACCATGCCGGCTTGGGACTGCCGTCATTGTACTTGTCTCTCGCCTCTGACCGACGGTGTGACATTGTGGCCAACAGAGCTGTCGAATCCTCTATCACATGGCCTTTCCGACCCTATCTGCCACAACATCCCCATCCCTACTCTTTTACACCTTGCTAGGATCATGCTCATGTGATCCCCAAGGTGTACATGGTGTGCCCATCGGTGAACTATCTACTAAAGAGAGTGGTGGATGCTCTCTCGGTGGTGTGGACGCATCGGTAGAACCGCTACCACAACAACCACCACCTCTAGAACAATGCCTACATTGTCTCAAGGATGAACTATTCGTCCGTGTAGGGGGCACATGATTCCTAGGGGTAGGGGGCACACTAGACTCAGGTGTGGGGCCGCTTGATGTTGACCTCATTAGTCCACATTCGGGGCATCTCTAGATCAATTGAGACCAAAAATTCACTAATGAGGACAAGAGGCTCTTGTACAAGCCATCCTTCGGCCATGCTACCCTCGGGGCAAGCCCTTTGACGAACAAACCCCTTTAAAGTCTTCATAAATCTCTTCAAGAAGAACATCCACCTGCTACGGACCACCCAGCAACTACAACTTCATCGACCACATAAAAAAGTACATGCATTTGGATGGTAAGAATGTTTGTTGGAAAGTACTTCTCCACCATGCACACTACTTCAATAGCATTTAAGCATGCTACATCGATGTTGTCTTCTCTTATCTCTTTTGAACTGATCCAACGTACCAACTCACTGATTTTGTAGATTGTTCTTCTAATGTCATCTGTCAAACAACCCTTTATGAAAATTGGTAAGATGAACTGTAAAAATTTGTGCCAATCGTGGGACTTAAGACCACTGAGATTGTCATCTCTCGTAAAAGCCGTTTTCAAACATCACATGCACCGTGTGGGAGTCTTGAATGAAGATATAGTCTTCTTCACTTGTTGCTCTTCTGCACGACTCAGAACCCATGGACCTTTTGGTATAGACCACTTTCCATTGGGTTTAAGTCGAGGCCACATCTCTGGCATTGAACCCACATCCTGTAGGTCATCTCTTTGGGCCTTGATCTCCCTTTTTCCAGTGATGGTCTTCCAGATAATCTCCCCCACATTCTTGAAGATGTGCATTGGGTCGAGAAAATGATTAATCAGCAGGTCACTCCAGTACGGGAGATCATGGAAAATAGAAAGTTTTTTCATTCCAGGTGGCATCCAATCTCCACTCTCCAACCACATGTTTTTTCAATCGCTCGCTTTCAGTGGATGCATGTCATGTTTGCATATGTTTGGTCCACATAGCTCATGCCCTTCAAGAAAAAATCTACCATGATTCTCGTAAATTGTCTTGCTCAAATTCTCAGAGCGACGAAAGCCAAGTTGAGGAGCACATTTCGGACATGCATGATTCCCCGAGTAACTCAAGCGTGAAACATCACATATTAATATTTTAAAGCATTGACATAGCCATGAATCACATGTGTGAGGGTTTTAAAGGCACTTACTTGAGCACTCATCAAAGCTTGGCCAATCGTGCATGGTCCACATGAGAATTCCTTGCACATGTACATTCCCTCGTCCGATTGGTTGGGACATATCAACCACATCTATTCTTGTCCACAAGATTTGGAGCTCTTCTATAAGTGGTGCCAAATAGACGTCCATGTTCTTTTCTTTGTACTTTCCTGGGACGATCAATGACAACAACAGATGGCCCTTCTTGATAGCGAGCCATGGTGGAAGATTATAATTAACCAGACAAATAGGCCACGTGCTCCATGGCGAATTCCATAATCCGGATGGGTTTACTCCATCCATTGTCAGACCAAAGCGGATACATCGAGGCTCATTCTTCAATGTAGGCCAACTTTCCTCTATGTGCTTCCATGCACGAGAGTCAGCACAGTTACCCGCATAACATCATCTGTCGATCTAGTATTTGAGTGCCATGTCATCAAAGCGGCTATGGATCTGAGATTTTTGCACCAGTGTAGAGTGGCATGCGTGCAAGACTTTGCATCATCTTACCCTCCTCGTCGTTGCTATAATGCCGTCGATATGAACGGGATGGCTGAGGTTCTCGTCCACAATACTGTGTTCAATGTTGTCGCCTTTTATGTTGAAATCCGTGTCAAAGAACGCGTCCAACATTTGCTCCATCTCTACTTCTTGAAATGCCGCTTCAGGTATTAGTTGGGAGGACTCAATCGATGGCTACTCGTTTGAAAATCGTCTTCTCTGGGATGAAGTTGGAGCAATATCTACTTGCGGACTTTGACCTTCGATCTCTAGACCATGAGATCGATAACGTAGGTCTTGTACTTGCTCTATCGGAAAGAGATCATGATTGCATATGTGTTGGTCACAGATTTTTCATTTTCAAAAGATCTGATGCTTGCAATGCGCACAAGGACACGCCATCCTATTGTCCATACTTTATCTACCAATGATGCAACAAATAATTAAAACACTCTAGTTGTTATATATAACTACACACTACTAAGTACATGACAAGCTTTAACAACCTCACATTCTCTAGCCAGGCCCGATCCCTGCACACCACGGTCTATAGGTGCACAAAGATTAATACCATAGGGTAATAATCTCGTCTTTATTGGTCAATGACTATATATTCAAGTTTTTGAAGTCTATGTGCACTTTTGAAGTCCGATTGTATTTTTTCAACTATTTTTTGCTAGCTCTAACAACCTCACATTCTCTAACCAGGCCCGATCCCTGCACACCTTGGTCTAGAGGTGCACGGAGATTAGGACCACAGGGTAATAATCTCTTCTTTATTAGTCAATGACTATATATTAACGTTCTTGAAGTCTGTGTGCACTTTTGAAGTCGGATTGCATTTTTTCTACTATTAATTTGACGCTAGCTCTAACCTAACCTATAACATAACCCTAACCTAACTTAATGTAACCTAACTTATAACCTATAGCCTAACCTAATTGAAGTCCGTTTGCGTTTTTAGAAGTAGAGGAGTCATCTTACAAGTCCAATTGCATTTTTTCTACTATTAATTTGACGCTAGCACTAACCTAACCTATAATCGTTATGCCTAACATGTATTCTAACCTAACGTAAAACCTATACCTAACCTAACTTATAACCTAAACCTAACGTTTGCATTTTTAGAAGTACACGAGTTATATTCAAAGTTCGTTTGTATTTTTTGACTATTATGCCGTCGATAGCTCTAACCTAACCTATAATCTCACCTAACCAATAACCTAAACCTAACCTAACCTAACCTAATATGAAAACAACAAAATGGTGAGGTTTTTAGCAAAATGAAAAGCCATGTAACTTTCCCACAATGGATATACGATGTGTGCAAGCTCTATGGCTTGCCAATTTGGCAAACAACTCACTATTGTGTTGTTTTTAGAGTTGCGAAGCGATTTTATGGCCTGAAAACCGCTTGCAGACATATAGACAACACAATGGCGAGCCGTTGGTAGTATGGAAAGCCATAGAGCTTTCCCATAATGCATATGCCTTGTGGGCAAGCTTTATGGCTTGCCATATGGCCAAATGGATCGCCATTGTGTTGTTTTTAGGGGCACGAGGCAATTTTAGCACTTGAAAATCACTCGCAAACATATAGACAACATAATGGCCAACGGTTGGCAATACCACAAGCCATAGATCTTTCCCACAATGTATATTCATTGTGGGCAAGCTCTATGGCTTTCCATTTTTCCAAACGGATCTCCATTGTGTTGTTTTTAGGGCTGCTTAGCTATTTTAGGGCTTGAAAATCGCTTGCAGTCCTAAAAACAACACAATTTTGAGCCTTTTGGCAATACAGAGAGCCATAGAGCTTGCCCTCAATGCATATTCCTTGTGGGATAAGATTTATGGCTTGCTGTATTGCCAGACGGATCGCCATTGTGTTGTTTTTAGGGACACGAGGCAATTTTAGCGCTTGAAAATCGCTCGCAAACATATAGACAACACCATGTCGAGCGGTTGGGCAATACAGCAAGCCATAAAGCTTGCCCACAATGAATATGCATTGTAACCAAGATCTATGGCTTGCCATATTGCCAAACGGCTCTCCATGGTGTTATTTTCAAGGCTGCTTAGCTATTTTAGGACTTGAAAACTGCTCGCGGACATATAAACAACACAATGGCAAGCCGTTGGCAATACGGAAAGCCATAGAGCTTGCCTACAATGCACATGTGTTGTGGGTAAGCTTTATGGATTGCTGTATTGACAAATGGATCGCCATTGTGTTGTTTTTAATATGCGTTGTGGATAAGCTCTATGGCTTGCCGTATTGTTGAACGTAGCTTAACCTAACTTAACCTAGCATAACATATAAAATAACCTAACCTAACGTAGCTTAACCTAACCTAACCTAATATAACTTAACCTAACGTATCTTAACTTAATCTAACCTAACGTATAAGATAACTTAACCTAACCTAACAATGTAGCTTAACTTAACGTAACCTAACCTAATTTAGCTTAACTTATAACCTAAACTTAACCTAAAACATAAACCACATCAACTGCATAATTTGAAAAATGACATAATTCAATAAAACATTTCTTCAAAACAAGGATTTTTCATAAACTTAAACAAAAAAAATTTCATGATTTAAAATGAAATTTCACATATCAAATCCTAATTTCTTTTAAAGCATTGAAAGTTTAAAGCATGAAATTTTGTTTTCTTAATATGCAAAGTAATTTAATTAAACTTAATATGCATTTAAAGGTTTGAGCACTCACACTCACATTCGTCCTATTTGAGCAATGAAGGTTGTTGTAAAAGTCCTAGAACCTGCAAAGACACACACACAAACACAAAGTTAAACCCTAAATCTACAAGTAAGCTTGAAAACAATTTTACCTTAGTGGTATGTGCTAACCCACAAGCAAGATTAGCACCTCCGACGGCTTGTATCGCACCAGATCTGTGAGAAATGGGGAAGAGGAGAGCTTGAGAAAATGTGCAACAACTAAGAGAAATGTGCAGAGAAAGCATGCGGTTTTGATTTGTCGGTACATCCGTCGGAACAGGCGTCGGTATGTGTACTCGCGCTGACGTCGAAATAGACGCCGGAAGAAGCATCGGAAATTTGAAAATCAAAGTTTTCAAAAACCTTAGCTCCCTCCATAGATATGCACACATATACCGACGCCCACTAGTGACACCGGTAATGTGGCGCCGGAATTCAAGTGCCCTCTTGTAGTGGAAGAAGGTGAGAAAGGTGAAGCTTTGTCTATTAGGGGATGTCATAGGTTTGTGGTAAATCACATAAATGATTGTGATAAAATTCTATCTAGGTTGGAGGAAGTGAATCTTACATTGTCAGGGAAAAAGTCTATGTTTGGTGCCAATGAAGTTCTCATTGTGGGGCACATGTGCGGGACATATGGTAGGAAACCTTGTTCAACAAAGGTAGATTCCATCCAAAGAATGAAAGAAACATGCACTAGCATCACTAAGGTTAGAAGGTTTCTGGGAGCATGTGTCTTTTATGTTATTTGGATTCCGTATTATGCACATGTAGCTGATCCTCTTTATCAATTTCTTAGACTGAATCAGAAGTTCAAATGGACAGAGGCACATGTAAAAGCCATGAGAAAGCTCAAGAAGTTGCTCCAGTCAGCACCAACTTTGAGAAAGGTAGACTATGAGTGTCAAAGGCTAGTAATTGTGACAGTAGACACCAGTCCTGTAGGGATTGGATGGGCAATAGGGCAAGATGACAAAGAAGGACACAGGTATGTGGTGAGATTTGGAGCAAAGTTACTAAGTGCTCGCCAAAGAAACTATTCACAGATAAAAAGAGAGTTATGGGGTATGGTTGCAGCCTTGGAAAATGGAAAAGAGTACCTAATTGGTGCATGTGTGGTTGTAGAGACAGATTGTCTACCACTTCTTGGGATGATTACAAGCTGCTCAACGCCAGACATTGCTATGTTGTAGTGGATTGCCTACATCAAGTCCTTAAATCCCAAGTTTAAGCACATTGCAGGTAAAGACAATACAGTGGCAGATATGCTATCACGGGCAAGGTATGAAGATGAGTCACAAATGATTGACGAGGGAGATGATGTAGGCACAAAGTTCTATTCTACCTCTCATGTCAAAGGTAACAATCTATGCATGACTAATTCACTTGAATTGTTCTTGAAAGATATTTATGAAGGTGATTGGCTTCTTATTGGAAGCTACTTGAGTACTCTAACAAAACAAGATGATTGGTATGAACAAGAATTCAAGAGGATACGCAGGAAAGCATATGGGTACTTTTTGAGGGATGGTTACTTGTGGAAGCATCCTAAACAAAAGGGTGCTACATCACAACGGGTTATATGTAAAAAATAGACTCAAGTAAAGCTCATGCAAGAGTTTCATGAGAGTCTATGGGCTAGACACAGGGGTGTGTGGGCAACCTTCTCCAAGTTGAAAGAAAAATACTATGGAAGGGTATGTATAAAGATGTATCTCAGTTTTTAGAGTCGTGTGTAGCTTGTCAATGTATTCAAATGTCCGACATTGTGATAGATTTCACCCTACATATCCACTATCCATGCACTATAAATGGGTTGTGGATCTAGTCACAATGCCTTTAGGACTCTGGCAGATGACGAGAGGATCTAACTAACCAGGTTGAAGGGCCAGCATTAAGAGCTAAAACCACGGAAGTTGTGTGCAGATTCCTTCTTGATAAGGTGATTTGACGTTATGGTTGTGTGGGAAATATCATTGCAGACAGAGGTGAGTTGGATGCCGAGGAAGCAAGGGAGTTCTTTTCCAAAGTAGGAATTAAGATTTCTCTTACTACAGCTTACAACCCTAAAGACAATGGAAAGAGTGAAAGAGGGCATCCACCTATCATCAAAGCTTTGGACAAGGTTTGCGAAGGAAGAGTTGGTGAATGGCCAAAATTGTTACCATATGCTTTATGGGCTGATCGTACAACACATAGCTCAGTAAATTTGGCTACATGCCTGCGGAGCTAATGTATGGTCAAAAGCCATTGATATTGATTGAAGATACAATTTCCACATGGAATGTACTACCTTGGTAAGAGGGGCTTAGCAGGGAAGGTCTCCTTGCATTGCGCATAAGGCAACTAGAGAGAAGACCTGGAGACATTGAGGCTACAAAAGAACGACTCAAAAATGCAAGGCTAAAAAACAAGGACTACTTTGATAAGCGACATCGGCTTAGGAGCAAAGAAATTAATAAAGGTGACTGGGTTTTAGTGTATGATAGTAGCCTTGATAACCAGCACACAGTCATGCGTAAGTTCTCAAAAATATGGTTTGGACTGTATGTTGTAAAACATGTGCATGAAAATGCTACTTACAACTTGTATGAACTAGATGGTACATAAGTAAAGATTCCCATTGCAGGAAAAAGGATCAAAATGTTTAAGAGAAGAGACAGGTGAAGATCAAAGTGAAGATAAAGCTTTGGAACCATCCAATGAAAAAGAAAGCAAGAAACATGTACAAGAGGGCTGATCTTACAAAGAGACAATGTGGCACGTACCGGAGGATGTGCAGGTTTAGAGGGGGTAGATGTCGTGCTTTGACACGCACATAGTGGGAAAGCATGCTACAAGAGTTATCTTGTCACTTTTTAGATACATAATTATATTTTCTATAATGCACATATGCATATCTAAGTATATTAATAAGATTTCTATCTCATCCTATTATCTCAAGGGTAACATATTCTTACTTTACCATCAAAAAGTACTATGGGAAAAGCGTCAATAGCTCCGCCTCTTTAACTTGGGGCAGAAAACATTGATTCTTTCTTTCTACTATCTCATTATTATCTCACACCCTAGCTAGATCCTATGTCTAGGGTAACTTCCAATATATATATATATATTTTTATTTTTATTATTATTTTTTTTAAATAGCTACTAGGAAGGAATCAAATCCTAGTGGGACACTAGCTTTCATGATTCTCAAAGATACCCCTATTTTAATGCATTATTGCAAGCATGATTACAAAAATTTGTCAAGGAGCAATGTCATGCTTTCATATGGCATGAGGTGTCCATTGGAATCAAATAAAAGTTTATGCTAAGGGGACCATAAGAAGACTTTTGCTGCCAAAATTGTACCCTATTTTGATGATTTTTTAACACAAGGTTCCAATCCGAATTGGAAAAAGTATATAGAATATGAGTATCTAATGAGTTGAATTTTCTGTCCATATTTTAACTTTTTAATTTGGAGACACGCTTGCGGAGATATTATCAAAATACTGGACCCTAGTCTGCCCACATCATGCAAGGATAGCTCATTTCCAACTTTTCCAGTTTTTGTTCACACTGGCTCTTCTCTTATTGTGTAAACCCTTGGGGGTTCCCTTCACCTATAAAAGGGGACCTCTTCTTCCTTGGAAACTATTCAAGAAATTCATGAGATGATCCATGAGTGAGTGAGAGGATTGTTTCTTAATTGTACTTAGCCATCAACATAAGCCTAAGCCTATACTTGCTCCGAGAGGAAAACTAGCCATACTTGTAGACTATCCTTGGAAGATCAACTATAATCAAAGAACATCTTGAACTTGGTGCACCAATCAAAGCTGAAGTCTCCCCTCTTCTTCTCTCTCCATCATAATGGTGAACAACTCCCAAAGAGTTGGTCAAGCAAGATTTGATATTTTGTTGGTTTCTTGTTGTTTTCTTTTTCATCTCTAATTCAACCTTATATCTTTAATCCAACATATATATCTAATTTCATCTCCCTCTCTAACCAAACCAATCTCTCTCACTCTAGAAATTCATTCTCTCTATAAATTATAGGTTCTCCTTGCTACAGGTACATCTCTCCCCGCAGTATCCTTATTGCCTACGCGCAAGAATAGGTTTTTTGAGGGAAACTTCTCATCTCGTCACTTCTCTCATATCTACATTTCTCACATACTATCCTAGATGAATAATACACATGATGAGAATTTCTATCACTTCCACTCTGTGCGATCAGTTAAAATTAATGTAGGCTCAATGAAATACTTCTTTCCCCGGATCCCATCATACTACCTCTTATAGACTATAAATTTTCTTTTGACATAAGTGTAGTTATCTTGCTATGAACCAAGAAGATTTGTACACACAATTAATCCCAATCACTAGACAAAACATATATATGATGGTAAGCACAAAACTACAAGTCCAAAGAGCAATTTGTAGCCTATTTGGTCGGAAAAAATTGAAGGCCATTAACTTATCTATTAACCCTTTTATATTACCCATGATACGATGTGACCATAGCCTTGATGTTTTCATGTTTGTGTTGTTTTGATATTCTCTTCTGTGTTCTTTCTTTGAGTGTGTGAGTGCAAGGGAGAAAGAGTGGGGCTTGTTTAATTGCACTTCCTTCCAAACCCTAAACTTCATGGCATCTATGGTTTAACTCCTTCATATGGTTTTTATAGTTCTCTCACAAACTCTCACAGCCAAAAGCTCGGCGCTTTCCTTGCAAGACTGCAAATTTCTCGACAACGTTAAAAACTTCAACTTCCAAATTCTTAATCATCCCCAAACACTTCAATTTGGCATGGTTTGCTAGTCGAATCCAAAACCCCGAGCTCACGCATTTAATGAGACCCAGTCTCTTGACACATGACTGTGTGATAACACAAACTTGAGGCACCTCCATCAATATAGGCCTCTCCCATACCCACACATTTGTGCCAAGCATTCACCACCACAGGACAAATGTTGGGTAACACCCACAACCAACACTCTCACTTGTCCATGCTTCGTGTCTTTTTTGGGATTCACTAATGACTTCCACTGCCTCTTGATTTTGGGCACCATATTCATCAATTGTCCAAAAGTACAATCTACTTTCCTCCCAATCAGGTCCTCCTTTAAAATGTAAGTTGTTTGGCCTTCTCCCAAAGGTAAATCTGCCACTTCAAACCTTCTACGAGGTCTTCTCTTACTTTGCATCTTCACCATCTTTCTCTTTCCCTTTCTTTTTGCTAGGACCTGGCACATCATAGCCTTGCCTCTCTCTTTTGCCAACGGGCAGCGCATTTGCTTCTTTCTTTTCAACTCGCACAATACCCACATGACTACCAGAGGATGAGGCCTAATTTTCCTCATATATCCAATGCATAATCATAAGCCCTATTAGGAATTTTCTTGGTTAGTGGAAACATATACCTCCCATCCTTGTTGGCTTTGAACAATAAGTATTGGTATGACCAAGTTCACCACAATTATAACAGGTAGGGATGAATCTTCTATGCAGTTGAAAACTTCCTTGTCCATGACCCACATTAGCATTAAGCTGAGCTTCACATGCGTGAGCCATCCCTCTACCACGACCGCCTCTGCCTCTAAGAACACTAAGTTGCAATTCCTACATCATGGTCATCATGTCTTGCACATTTTGCTATAACTGTTCAATACTAGTCGCCCTTTGAGCAGGTTGGCCTTCAACTTCTACCTGATTTTCCTCCTTTTGGCCACCATTACTTTGCACAGGGACAAATTTTCCATACTCATTAAGCCCGACCCTTCCATTCTTTCTCTTTGGCAATAGCGACTGCCTCCTTAAAGGTGGCGGGCCTTTTTAGCTCAACTTTGAACTTCGGACTTTCTTTTAAGTTTTCAAGGAAGAAGAGGTCCCCTTCTATGACATGGATGGAGGGATTCATTTCCCAAATTTTGGGCCCATTTATCCCATAAACGGGTGAACTGCATGACAAAATCATCAACACTCTAATTACCCTTTTGAGTGTATCCCAAAATTTCATGCCAAACTTCATCAGGAACTTCGATGGATTTGTATTGTGTGAGGAAAGCTTGCTTCACATGATTGTAGTCCAAAACCACCCCTAGAGTTTGTGCATGCACCAACTCTTCATGCTTGTATAAGTAGACTTTTGCCTCGTCTTATAAATTGTATTGCACCAGCCGCAACAATATAGCTTGGTCTAGTATATTTTGCAATAAGCAATTGACTTCCAATTTTTAAATAAAAGTCTACCCATTCTCATTAGGCAATCCATGAAACTATGGGAACTCATCCGCCATGTTTGATTTCCACAAAAACACTTACATGTGATGTCAAAAGCTCAAGAGATTTCGATGGGTTGCTTCAATAACCCAACCCCTAGTGTTTGGCTTCACAAAACCTCAAGACCCTCCAAAGGCTGTAATCCAATTATACGACCATCTCAAGTGTTGTCCACAATTTTCACATATATAGGCAGTTGTCCATAAGGACCCACATCCCCTTTACATTCTCTGCCTACACAAAATAGACATATTTCACAAGAATTGGAGCATGGGAGCAATTGCTCATCAGTGGGGGCACCAAAACAATGTTAGCATGAAAACGAGAAGGAAAAAGGATTGCCTGTATAGCCTTGCACGAGCCACACCGTCCAAAGGAAGAACTATTGCACAGCCAAAAACACCTTTGGTAAACACCTGTAGAGATTTATGAAAAACCCTTCAAGCATGGAACATAATTAAAATTAGGATAAACAAGGGACATCATCACAAATCTCATCTTGTGGAGATGTCCATAGAGTATCCATAGACAAAAAAACAGATGAAGGATAAAAGAGCTATGGCCGCTCGAAGTCAGGGGTGAAAATCTTTCTTGCTCAAAATGAGCTCTCTAGAAGTGGTGCACATGTTGTAGCTATTAAAATGGGGGATTTATTATCTTTTATCCCCAAGATTTTTCTCTTTCTTCTTGTCGATAAGGATCTCTCTCACGGCACCTTTTAATTGGTCCAATTTTGGCCTTTTCTGGGTGAAATATGAGCTGTTGATGACCCTTTGACCAAGGAATGAGGTGGGACAAGTGGCCGATGGACCAAAAAGGATGCCTAGGTGCCTGGCCAGCTCGGTATGGAATTAAAAATGCGCTATCTCCCTCCCCATGAGCCCACAAGCCCCCATAGCCAAGCCTTGAGAGAGCTCCTCTCACCTTTGATACCCTATAGTGGGCACCCAATGTGCCCTATATACCCCCCACTTTCCCTTTTCCTCTTCTCATGTGGGATAATCTCCCCACCACATGGAAACCTCCTCCTCATTCGTCCCAAGCCCCAACATTCTAGCTTTCTCCCAAATCATAATCTAGCTTCTCGCACAACTTTCCCCGAGGCATAACTTGCTGCTCCGTTCACCAAATGACGGACGGTAACACACGGATTGAAGCCCATCGCCTCGGCTATCTCCAAAAATGAAAAACTTCAGTATTTCTAATCTTAGACCCCCAAGTTGGCCCAGTTGCCCTTGTCGCATGCACCCGCAATCACCTTCTAAGTTGCCCTTGTCGCATGCACCCGCAATCACCTTCTAAGTTGAGACCGCCTTCTTCGAATGCTCATAACTCATGATGTACAAATCCGATTCACAAAATCACGGCTGAAAATACTTACTAAAAGCCATATTGTTGGGACTCGAACAACCCAAAACATCAGCATTTAAACTTGGCAAAATCACACCTTTGTACATGATTTATTACATGGTCACTTCCAAAACTTGCAGGGCTATGTACACATATATACATGAGGCTAGTGGGCAAGCTTTTTGACATGAGTTAGTGAATTTATGCTCATCTAGAAAATGCCTAACAATGTCAATGAAATCCCTGGGTGCACGAATAGCTTTATTGAGTATATCTTTCTTCAGGATTTTAGATGCTTGGATAGATAGTTAAAGGAGACCATTTGTGTGCTTAACAATCTATCCCAACTCATCCTTCCACTATCCAATCATATCCCTGAAGTTGACTAGAGCTCAAAGAAAATCTCTTTCTTCTCAATTGTGTTGAGCATAGTGCTCCAAGTTACCCAGAAGGTATCGGTGTGCTCATCCCAGTCATGGAGCTAGTCAACAAGGTTGACATAACGTATCTTATCAATATGTTCATTGTACATTGGATAAATGGTTGGGTAAAAACTTGGCACTTTGTATTTTGCATTGCCAAGGCATACATTAAATGTGGTGAGTTTAGCATTGTTTCATATATTGCATCACTATATCATTCTTGGCCAACATCATTTTTGTTGTTACCTTGACGACGTCACATAGTCTCTTGAGGGAGTGTTCTTGCTCTTGTAGTGTCATCCTAGCGATCTTGCCTCTATTACTTGCTACATTGTTTTCTAGTAAATCAAGCACTCTATGATAGAGAATATTTGTAGCAATATGCATTGTTTGAAGGGTTGAATTATCTCATCTCTACCGGCCTTCATATATTTATAGGAAGGTTGGCTTTCAAGTAAAATTTCCATATGGAGTCCTAGGATCTATGTGTTCATAGTTTAGATTGATTAAGTAAGACTAAAACCCCCTCCTAGTATGCTTGAACCTTCAACTTACTATAATGCCAATACCTCCTTCTTTGTTGTACTATCTCTTGTTCTAGCATCATTTGTTGTTTGATTTTGTCCAGCTCTAGTAAATCCTCTTGTATCTTATTCAAGTAGTGCTATACTCTAGATTATACTCAACAATGACTCTAAGAGTGGGAACTATGAATTTGAATGGAAATATAACCTCTATCCTATACACAATAAAAAAGGTGTCATTCCAATAGTGATTTTATAGGTTGTTCTATATGCCCATAGAGAAGTCTAAAGCTTGACATCCTAGTTATGAGGCTCCTTTGGGAAAATTTTGGTCAAAATTTCCTTTATAGTCTTATTACTGCTTTCAATGTGGCCCTTGCACCTAGGATATTAGGGGTCTGATTTTTGATGCTTTATGAAAAATATCTTAGTTAGGATATAAATAATTTCATTGATGAAATGAACTCTTTGGTTTGGAATTATTTCTAGAGGATAGCCATACCAAGAGATGATATATTCATAAATGAAGCAAGCCCTAGACTTTGATGTATTATTTGAGAGTGCCTTGGTATCACTCCATTTGCTTACATAGCATGTTTCCATGACTATATAGTTGCTATTTGGGTGTTATCTTCTTAAAAGGTCCCATGAAATCTAATCTCTAACTCATGAACACTTGTAGAGCTCAATGGTGTTTAATGGGGTCATATCTATTGTAGTGGGTATGCCCATTTTTTGGCAAATATCACATGTTTTACAAAATGCTTGAACATCGGTCATCATGCTTTGTCACCATAGTCTAGCATGTAGGATCTTTCTATGGGTGATAATAATGGAGAAATGCCCTTTAGAACTCATAGTATGAGCCTCAATGATGATTTTCATTCTGGAATGAATTGGTACACATCTCCTTAGCACCCCATTGATTCCCATTCTATATTTAGATATTCTATAGTAGCTATTGTAAATTTCAGACTTCTAAGCTCTCTGGAGTGAAACTAGTTGTCTAGTAGGCTCCCTTGCTACAAAAACCAATAAACTTCTTGCCATTCAAGATTTGGTTGGTCATGAGTCATAGTCTCAAATAACTCATCATCCACTCGATCATCCTTCAACGATGTCAATGAGATTTTTTCAGTGCACCACAATGGGTTTTTCCAATCTTGTGAAATATCTTAAACTCAAATTATAGGGGAGACGTCACCCATCTGATGAGGCTTCCCTCAATGAACACTTTTTTATTAAATATAAGAGATCTTGATGATCCAGGTAATAAGGAAACAATTAGCCTAGCAAATAATGTCTGAATTTAGTAGCACGGTGTTAAGAAGTGTGTAGTGAAGCTAGGAAAGTGTCGGGCCTCTGACTGTGGGAGTTCGCAACAGAATCAAGCAAGGTGTAGAAGATTCAAAGAAAAAGCCACACTTAAATTGCACAGATGCAGTGCTCTTTCTCCCTGATAAAAACCCTATATAATCGCTTTAATTCTTCATCATGACCATGTATTGGAAGCTTTAGATATTCATTGGAGAAGATTAAGTGGTTCTTTGAGGAGGGGAAACTCTAATTGGTAGCCTCACGGCCTCGAACATGTAGTGGAAGTAGCACGAGACTGTATTAGGACCCTTGCTTGGAATAGTGGTATCTTTCTTGTTATCTCTTCAAAAGAGCTCATTCTTGGCTCTAGAAACTCACACACAGCTTGGGAAACAATGGTATTGTCGTTAATGTGGCATTTTGAGCCCTTTTTTGCTATTTTTGGACTATTTTTAGCCATTTTTAGACCTTTTCAGCCCAAAAATGTCCCTGTTTATACGTAAAATTCCCAGCCAAGCTAGGAAAATTCCCTTAACACTGGAATGGTAACAGGACACTTTTATGTCCTTGGACACTTTTGTGTCCTGTTAAGTGACCATTTTGCTTGAATTATTTGAAGAGTATGAAAATGAATTTCTAGGTGCTATATATCCACAAAGTTGCCTTATGAGCTGAAAAAAACATAGCATTTTTTTTTGAGTATCGATCTCACCATTAACCTTACTCTTGCACAACATTTTTGAACCTAAACTTTGTGAAAAAACGGGTCCTGTTTTTGGCCTTTTTTCAATTTTTGGCAACTATACCACTCTAAACTTCATGTTTGTGAGGTTTAGATGGTTAGAGGTTAGGCCTTCATAGTTCTCAACATGTTTTGATGCTTGTAGGGAGAGCTAAGTGTTAAAATTGAAAGTTATGACCAATTTATAAGAATTGCATAATCCTGTTTTTTGGCCAAAATTAGCACTTTTATGATTTTTTTTGTGGCTTTCTTGATATCCAAATTAAATTTTGATTGTGTAAGTGTAATGTATAACATAAAGCTAATCTTCCTTGAGTTTTGGGGGACCTAATATTCTATATAGCATAGTATATGATGATGGTTGAGTTTTTTGATTGCTGAAGAATACGATACATTTTAGAGTAGCAAGTATAGCTTTCTCAATATTGCAAGTTTCTTAGGCCAATTGTGTGTATTTTGTAGTTAGTAACCATATCTAATCATAGACTACAAACTTGGCTAGATATTGAGTAGTTTTTATGGGTTTCTAGAGGTCATAATGCTAAACCCAGTTTTTTCATGTTTGTTGTATTTAGGACTTTATCATTGCCCCCAAGGTTCCAATTGTAAGAGATCCATTATCCTTTTGACATGCTCCATGGCTCCTTTTGAATCCAAAGGCCCAAAGGAAACTAAGAAAACATGTATATAGTATCTGTATTGAGCGTGACTATAGAAACTTTGATGATAGGTCCGCAGAATGACAAAAATGCAACTTTCTTGTACCTTTTTTTTTACCAAAAAAAAATTAGTGAGGTAAAATCAAACATATTTTTTGGTCACCAACCCATTGAAGTTGATAGGGCATTTTATCTCATGTCCTACAAAAATCCCCAGTCTTATTTATATGCAATCAACCGTAAGAAATTGCTGTTTTGGGCAAAATGCACTGGTCCATCAACTTTGGAGGCTTGTAGTGACCAAGGGATGAGAAAAATTACAAGTTTCTCATTTTTTCCATATGTAGTAGTTATTGAACTATAAGCTCATGAAAGGATTTTTCAAAATGAGTGGATCTACTATGGTTTTGGAAATTTTTCCCAAAACCCTGAAAGGACACTTTTATGTCCTGTTAGGTTACCATTCTAGTGTTAAATTGTGGTGCAATCCCTTTGGGCACAAATTGCATGTTGAATCTCATTTAACCACTTGGCAAGCACCTTGGATATGTCTTTTATGATCGCACACATGAAACATGGTATTTTTGGTCGAGATCGTTCGCATTGAACTTCTAGGCAAAATGAGAGTGCCAATTTGAAACACTTGACATTTATACATTTTTAATGAAAATTAGGAATTTTTATACGTGATAAAACATGCAACAGTGCCATGTCACAGGACTTGCCTACCTAGCAAGGTACGGTTGTAACGTGGCATCCGTTTTTGCATATATCACATTATGTACATTGTAACATTTAGTCCCGCATAGCAAAATCATTAAGAGTGAGGTAGATATTTTTAGCTTCACATTATGCACGTGCCATGGCACAACAATGGAAGACCATTTTGACTGCTTTCCTCTGTGGTCAAATATGCCTACTCTACCTTATTGAACCTTCGACTTGCAAAATATATTACATAATCCATCCTACCTTTGCATTGAGGTAATATAGCACCCATCACCATCCTAGATGCATCAAATTGTACATGAAAGAATAATTTCCAATTTGGTTGGTGAAGCACAGGTGCTGCTTTCACTGACTCAAAGTTCGAGGGACCAAACATACTTAACACCTTTTTTGACTAATTCATATATAAACGATTAAGCTTTTGATGCAAACATATAAAGAAATTCTCTATAGAAAAAAAATATCTAAAAAAAGATATTAATTTAGACACATTTGTAGGTGCTCTGGCTTGCTCGACACTTTTGATTTTGTCTTCATCCATTTAAATACCGTTTTTGGAAACTATGTGGCCTAATAGTGGCCCCTTCTATACAATAAATACAGACTTGAAAGGGCCCACTTTGGTTCTCTTCTCTCTAAACCTCTGAAAACCAATTTCGAGAAATAAAATATGCATATAAATTTAGATGACAATATAGTGAAATCGTCCACAAATATTGCTGAGAATTTATGTAAAAATTCAATAATCATATTCATCCTACACCTTTGAAACGTGGTTGGAGTGTTACATAATTAAAATGGCATGGCTAAGTACATAAAAGATCCCCATCCACTGATAAATGATATATTAGCTCTATCCTCTTGAGCTATCTAGACATTTCATTCCGAGCTATCTCATCAAATATCGTATCAATAAATGCTAGAGAAAATGGATCTTTAATCTTGTAAAAATTCAACTTCCTATAATGTACACAAACTCTAAGTATACCATTCTTTGGCACCACCATAATTAGATAGAATCAGTTGCTGCTTGCTACTTCAATGTGAAAAACCCAGATTTCAGAAGGTTGTCAACTACTTCTTTGAACTTCATTGCATAATTGGGACTGATCTATGGAGTCTGAATGATTGAGCACTCCAGATTTCAGTGGGACTTGATGTTGATAAAATTCTACACCTACCCCATTTAGATCACTATGCCCACATGCCAAAACATCTATATACTTTTGAATAAGATGTCTAACTATTTCTTTGATTTTGGTAACTTCAAATGTTTGCTCATCTTGATGATTTTTAGGTATGTTAGTGTTTCCAAGTTCCACTCTTCAACTTCTTGATCATCTGGTAAGTGTTGCTGCTCCCTTCCTTCATTTTAATGAATACCTCTTTTTCTATCCTTATCCCCAATATGTATTTTTTATGCAGATTGCCAAAACTGGCTGGTACAAGATCTCCTTCATACTCACTGACCACTCTTGTCTAATGTCTGCACATTCTGGTTTCCGAATTCTATGCTAGCACTATGTGAATTGGTCATTCCTAATGTGGCATTTTCTAAAGCGTGGCACGGTCTAAACTCGCTATATCTTGTGTCTGATTTATTGCTTCCTTTGAGGCTCTGTTATCGCTAGGCATATTGGTATTTTCCCATGATTTAATACCATAAGATTTCAAAATATTTTTATTGTTTTTCTTCAGACCTTTTTTTCACCTAAACGGACTCCTTCAATATCAATCTCTTGTATGGGGAATATATCCATAGAATCCAACGTCCTTTCTATTTTCTTCATCACATGCTTTTTACAAAACTATTCATGAGGTTGCATTGCCATTTTCCAAGTTTTGGTATTCTCACTCTAGATTTGAATTCTTTGGTTTGGCCCCTGTATTGTGTGTTTTGGGCCTACATAATCGTGAAAATATCATGTGTATTCCTTAACCAAGGTCTCCTTAATAGCATGCTATAGGTCCCTTGTACATCCAAGACCAAAACTTCTTTTAAATTTCTCAAATTTGGAGGTTTTCCACCATTGCACTGGCTTGCATGATTTGTTGATCCACCATTTTGATTTGTAATGGTATACATTTAATCTCATGAATCCCCAACTTTTGCTTGATGTGTTCTCTTATGATGTTCACACCGGCACCCCCATCCAAGTTTACTTGAGATAGTGACTCCCACTACTTTGGTACCTTGAAATCAATCTAGATTACTGATACTTCATCATCTTCAATATGCGACCAATCCACTATCATTGCTTCGGACTCTGATGAACTTTTCTAGTGTAGGAAAAGTCTTACTAACATTATCTAGTTTTATTGTGATCTTCTCGATTCTCTCATGTACCTTCACATATATATCATTTTGCTCATTTTTCAACCTTGTCTCAGAGCTAGAATATCTTCCTTCAAGATAATTATCTTCATAGTGCCATGGGTGTTCTTTCCTTCTCTATTTCTTCACTAATGGACCCTTGAATAGAAATTCAGTTGCCTCTTTTTTAATTTGTTCTTCTTCTCGAGCCTACTTATCAACATCCACTAAGTCAGCCCTAACTTGCGACACCTCTTTTGAGGTGTTTTGAATACCAAGACAAGTTTGTTTGTGAGTTTTATTGTCTTGCCCATTGAGCTACTTGGAAAAGCTTTTGAATGGTTTTAGAAACTCAGCATTTGCGCTTCTCTAGTTCTTTTTCTCCATATCTTGAGTGATTTGAGCATCAAAAATCCTTTGCTCTTGCCATTTATCTACATTGTTAGCTTTCCACCACACAACCCTTTTCTTCTGCCACTTTTTCTTTTCTTCACTTTGATTGGGTTCACAAAATGGCTCTTCTAGTTTTTCTTTGATGATGGCACCAAAAATCATAGTGATCACGTGCACTTGAATTGGTTTGGCAGTCTTCACTTTGGTTACTTTAGCCTTCACATTTGTTGGACATTGTGCTCAAAAGTGTTCGTACTTCCCACATGAGTAGAACTTGAAATCTCTTTGAGGGAAACGTCATCTTACTTTTTCTCTACCAGAGAAATTTTGGTATCCCCCCTTCCAATCATTCACCTTGGTGGTTGCTCCATTGTGTTGCTTCTCCACCAAATCCTCTACCTTTACTGGTACTGGATTTTTTGAGGCAATCATGGATACATCTTTTCCTTGATTACAATGATGTATGATTACCATATAATTATTCCAAAAATGCCCATAAGTTACAGAATAGGTGCTTTGGACACACTCATCAATGTAATGTTGGTTAAACTTGCAATTGACACATGAGGTTTCCACCTGTCCCAAAGATGATCTGGTTTTAGAAAACTCAAATATCTACTTGAAAATCTCTTCAATATTTTTGATTCAAACTCTTGTCTTATTTGACTTCAATAGTCCTTTATCTTTAGAGCTATTATTTTCAAATCAACTAGAGTCCAATGAAGTTTATTTTAAACAATTTTCACTTAAACTATAATGAAATTGGCCCTTTTGCTCTTTTCCTTTTTTGCTTATTGTTCCAGTTTCAAGGCTCTCTAAATGAGGTCATTGAACTTCCTAGTTGGAAATATTTCCTCCTTCTCCCTCAACATTTTTCTTTCAAATATGCTCAAAAGCCATGCTCACATTTTCTTTTTTGACTGTGGTTCATGTATTTGTCTAGTCAACTTCTCGACCTTCTCCACATAATTTCTTATAGTAGATAATCTCCCTTGTTGTATTTTGTACTTGCGAATGAAAGCCTTCTTCACTTTAGAGAAATTTTTCAATTTATGTGGTACGTAACGGTAATACAATCTCCTTGTTGCATCCTTTAGAGACTAAGGAACATACTTTGCCCGTATGTTAATTTCTTCCATGGACTTGAGTTCAACCTATTGTTCAAAGGTTTGGGTGTGAACATCATGCTCATCCTTTCTACTACCTTTGAATGCTCGAAAATCAATCTTCAAAGCATTGGTCCTCTCTCATGTTACGGAATTAGCCGCACATGCAGTCCTGCGGAGGTCTGGACACTGCGGATCAGGAGTCATGCGGTATGCGGCGGCCGTAGCGGCAGTTATTCATGGGATATCATGGGACAGGAGTGTGTGCACCGTTCCCGATCTGCGTTGGAGCAACGATTGTATATGGAGGGGCATACCTGTCTTTTGATGAAACTTAACCAATCTCTATGATATTCATGGCATCTCTGTTGTAACTCTGAGTCTCGATTATACATGAATGAAGCAAGAGGTGTTATGTGCCTGTGTACTATGTACTTCCTCCTCTTGTCATTCTATGTGAGGTCCCCACCCCGTCGTATCAAACAACGGATCTGATGGTAAACCTGGTGGCCACTAGATCTATAGCGGAAGCAAACAAAATGGTTCAGGGTTCACTAGCGGACGATCTCTCATCACAAAGTGAGTCGAGTTCGAGCCTACTAGCAACGAGATCTAGCTCCACCTCGCAGGGGAAGCGTACTTAACTATCTAGCGATCCTAAGACCCACCTTCCAAGAGGAGAGAAGCCTTGAGTGCCTTTTCCCCCATGTTTCAGAGGCACGTACTCTCGAGAATTCCCCGCTCTAGGGACAATGAGCGTTACTAATATCGAGTAAGCACTATGGGGACAGAGAGTTCCCGACCAATCGAGACCACCCATCTCGTAGGCATTGGCAACCTGAGCCAAGCCCCCACTTTCCACCCCCACACTCACACTTCATCGTGTGACCTAATTACTACCACAAAGGTTGTTCAACATAAATATTCCTTGTTTAATTCCGAATCACATGGTTTGTTAAAACAGCCCTTCAACCAGTATTGCAAACAACACCAAGACAGAATTCTAGTAAAAATTATACTCAAACTTATTCATAAAAATTCCAATGTTCTGGAGGTACAACATCCCCCCTCCAGCGAGAGTTCACTCCTCCTGTTGTCGCCTAGTTGCCCATACAACTAGGTATGTCCACCGCATAGAAAGCACGTCATGGACACTCCCACCACATAGAAAGCAAGACGTGGGTTCCCACCGCATAGAAAGCAATTCGTGGGTATCCACCGCATAGAAAGCAAGTCGTGGATTCAAGAGCCCTTAACGAGGAACTCTACCCCCTGTGATCAGTAGGGGGGTCAGGACTGATTCAACATTGGAAATAAAATGAACATGCCGAGCTAAATTTTTCCTAGCAGACATTCTTTCCTCTTGCAAACAGCATACCCATTAAACATTACCTTCCTACTTTAGAACTTAATGTATAATGATTTCAATGCCGAGGTTTCCGTCGGATTTCTCCAACATGTTTGGGGATATGAGCATTCCTAACTAGCGTATGCAATGTTAATTTAAACAACTTGAGAAAAAAATATGATCTACCTCTTCCACTTCTTCATCGATGGCCCGTGAGATGGCCGGTATTTGCTCATCCAAGGGAGCCTTTCCCTTTCCGTTGACATTGCTCGTTCCTGCTTCGCGATCATGGGCACCACCGAAGCGCGTCCTCTTAACCGGGGCCATTTCTCACTACTTTAAATGATTAGCTTGGAGAAAGAGCTAAGGTTCACAAGCATCATAACAATCCAATGGGTAGATTAGTGACATCAATTAATCCCTCCTATATGAGAGTCTAGATTTCTTTCATAAGTAATCATTAAGGATGGCACATAATCCTATGGGAACCGGCTCTAAGATAATTATTTGGCTTGCATGATCAAGAATAATTAAGATTTCACTATTAGAATTACCAGAGAATTGGATTAAGTATGATTAAACTATTTCCTAGCAATTAGATGATGCAGATTTACCCTATGCATATGTGTGAGGAAAAACCAATTCTTAGAGACTTAATGACGGATTAATTTCTCCTTAATTACGTCTTAATGCATTAAAAAAAAATGAATTCAATTAAGCTGCAATGTTAATGAGTGATTACAATAGTGATTCTCTTCAATCTGCACAAATACTAGCTTATCGATTAATTACTATGCTATCTAGAGAGAGAAGATTCTGATAATTCTGCTCTAATCATTAATCGAGAGTGAAGAATGGTTGATAATTCAGCTATGGAATGATGATTACATAATAGAGTACGAATAAGGAGAATTTAGAGAATAGTCATAAAGATTTTCGGCTAGGAATAGACATAATGTACGAGAAAATTTGATGGTGGGAAAAGGGATTTTCAGATGGCATTAATTAAACTGTCGTTACCGTGATTAAGAGCTGGTAATCTTCTCGATTTTCTGATCTAATCGAGCTTCTTGAGATGAAAATTCGGCAGCACCTCCCTCCTAACTTCTTCTTCAATAGGTGTGTGATTCGGCAGCACCTCCCCAATGTATGTGGTGTGTGTGTATGCACTGTGTGAGTGTGTGTGATCGTAAGTTTGTGTGTGTGTGTGTGTGCAGGTCTTTAAATAGGCTCCTACAGGCTGAAAATCGATCTGGGTTGCTAAATGCATCTGGGAGCTTCTCCAGTTAAGCATGGCAAGTCCAGTTCTCTGCCCACCAAGTGTCAGGTTGGCTTGGTTAACTGGTTCTGAGACTGAGTTGCAGGCTTGGCAGCTTCCCCAAGACTCCCACAAAGCAAGAGGGCGCCCCCTAGCTGGTAAAGCTGATCTGGAGTGGCCTGGGACCTGTTCCCACACAGTCCCGGGCCCCCGGTGCCTCCCCGGACAATTTTTAGGAAATTTGGTTCTAGGCTAAAACGGGTCATACGAATCGGATTTTGATGCCGTAAATTGCCATACGAAGCTCTAACTAAGGTGTACTGGCCCGAGTACCTACCATATTTAGCAGCCGTCGGGGTTCGAAAATGCATTTTTTTCAAATTCGGGGTACGGGTGCGGATTTTCGAGACGGTCAAGACTGGACGGGTCGGGTGACCAAAAACTTACTATTTTTGGAAATTTTTCACAAAAATTATTTTAATTCACATTTTCAAGCTTTATAACATTTTGTACATCGTGGCACTGACAGAATCTGAAAAACTGCTAAAAATAGTAACTTATTCCATTGTATTCATTTCGTGGTACAAGGGTGCTCTTGTGATCGGGTCAGAGACCTTACAACCTCCCGAACGTGAAAAATTTGAGATGTCCTCATCTCAAGAATGAGTTTGGGTAATCTTTTAAGAGCGTCGACTCGTCTTCCCAAGTTGCATCTTCTTCAGGGTAATCCTTCCATTTTACCAGATGTTCTGTGATAGTTCTGTTGCGTAATTTCCTTTCTCTTGTTTCAAGTACATAGTCAGGTTGGAGCTCGAGAATTCCTTGTGCTGGCATGACTATCTGATTTGAGTCCAAGAATTGATCAGGGTTGGGAATATAGGGTTTGAGTAAGCTGACATGGAATACATCATGAACCTTCAAGTTTGCAGGTAACTTTAGCTTGTAGGCCTGGTCACTTACAACCTTAATGATCTCGAATGGTCCACAGTACCTTGGGCTAAGCTTCTTATATCTGCCTAGCGATAAGTTGCTTTTCTTAGGTCGGACTCGCAGAAAAACTTTATCCCCTTCTTTGAAAGTCCTTTCCGAACGATTCTTATCTGCATAGTGCTTCTGTCTATCCTGAGCTGCCTGAACGTCCTGGCGAATGGCTCTAGTCTGGGCTTCCATATCTTCTAACATCTTTCTAGAGGCTTCTACTCTGATGGTTGGATCTGAAAAGTTCAGTGGTGCTAAACAGTCCTCTCCATAAAGAGCTTTGAAAGGTGACATTCCAATGCTTCTGTGTTCGGAAGAGTTATAAGCATATTCTACCAGAGGTAGATATTGTAACCACTTCTTTGGTTCTTGCGAACAATAGGCTCTGAGAATGTCCTCGATGACTTGATTAACTCTTTCGGTTTGCCCATCAGTCTGCGGATGATATGCTGTGCTGAAGGCTAATTGTGACACAATAGATTGGAAAAGAGAGGTCCAAAATTTTGATGTAAACTTGGCATCTCTATCACTGACAATACGCTTGGGTAGACCATGTAGCCTGAAAATCTCCTTGATGAATACCCGACTAACATCTGAAGCAATAAAGGTCGTCTTTACGGGTATTAGATGAGCCACTTTTGTGAGCATGTCAACAACCACGAAAACAGAATCATAACCTCCTGTAGAAGGTAACCCTGTAACAAAATCCATACTGATGCATTCCCACTTCATCTGGGGTATGTCAAGAGGTTGAAGTTGCCCTGGTAATTTGATCCTTTCAGCCTTTATCCGTTGACAAGAAAGACATTGCCTCACATATCGAAGTATGTCTCCTTTCATTCCAGACCAGAAATAACTCCTTCTGACGGCGTGAAGAGTTTTAGCATAGCCTGGGTGTCCGGATGTAGGGCTATCGTGTGCTTCATATAGAATGGCCTTCTTTAAAACTGGGTCTCTAGGTACACAGAGTCTATGTCTGTAGTAAAGACATCCTCCCATAAGAGAGTAATCTTTCGATTCAGGCATCTTATTCTGTTGGACTAATGAAGCCATACGTTGGTACTCTGGATCTTCGAGGGATGCTTCTTTGATTCTATCCCAGATAGGGTTATTTGGAATAGAGATAGCTCCGAGAAACGATTTTCGGCTAAGACCATCTGCAACTGCGTTTTCCTTCCCTGGTCTATACTTTATGTCAAGGTCATATTCCTGTAATAGCTCTATCCATCGCCGTTGTCGCATATTGAGAATGGGTTGAGTAAAAATCCACTTTAAACTCTTGTGGTCTGTAATCAACTGAAATTTGCGTCCAAGAAGATAATGTCTCCATAACTTCAGTGCATGTATAACTGCTAAAAGTTCCAGATCATGAGTGGGATAATTCTTCTCATGATCCCTCAGCTTTCGCGAAGTATATGCCACCGGTCTTCCTTCTTGAGTAAGAACTCCACCTAGAGCGAATTTGCTAGCGTTTGTCGCTACTTCAAATTCTTTACTGAAGTCTGGAAGCTTTAAAATAGGAGCTGAGACCAAGAACTCTTTTAGCTTAGCAAAGCTAGACTCGTGCTCGGTCTTCCAATCGATCCTCATTCCTTTCTTCAGGAGTCCCGTCAAAGGTGCAGCAATACGTGCATAATCCTTGACAAAAATCCTGTACCATCCCGTTATTCCAAGAAATCCCCTTACTTCGCTGACAGTGGATGGTTGAGGCCAATCAACGATGTCCTTGACTTTGTCTGGGTCCATTGAAATCCCTTCAGCCGAAATGACAAATCCAAGATAGTTGACCTTTGGTGAGCAAAAAGTGCACTTGCTCTCCTTAGCGTAAAGCTGGTGTTCTCGAAGGAGATCAAGTACTTTGCGAACATGTTCCTTGTGATCTGCTTCATTCTTAGAATAGACTAGAATGTCATCAAAGAAAACCAAGACAAAATCATCCAGGTAAGGTCTAAAAATATCCTGCATAAGTCGGTTGAAGCTTGCAGGAGCATTTGTTAGACCAAAAGACATTACTGTGAATTCGTAGTGCCCATACCTAGTATTGAAAGCTGTGTTCGGAATATCTGATTCCTTGATCCTGATTTGGTAATATCCTGACCTTAGATCAATCTTTGTAAATATTTTGGCGTTGTGGAGTCTGTCCAAAAGTTTGTCAATCCTTGGAATTGGATACTTGTTCTTGACAGTTACCTGGTTCAATCCACGATAGTCTATGCATAGCCTTAAGGTCCCATCCTTCTTCTTTTGGAAAAGAACTGGAGCACCCCAAGGAGAAGTACTGGGTCGAATGAATCCTTGCTCAATGAGTTGCCTAAGTTGTTCTTTGAGTTCGATGGCCTCCGGAAGTGACATTTTATAAGGTCTTTTTGAGATAGTAGGTTCACACCCAGCGATAGTCTCAATCTCATGATCTACCTCTCTGTGTGGTGGAAGATTTGTAAGGTCCTCGGGGAATACGTCATCATACTCCCTCAGCCAGTCTGGTCGAAGTGAGGTATCTAATTGGTCCACCTTATTGAGTTTAAGTGCATATATTTGCTGACCCTTCCTTAGTCCCTTCAAAAGTCTGTTGGCCTTAACTAGAGTAGCCTTAGGTCTCCCATTTTCCCCCTGAATTAAGGCTTCATTACCCAAGTTATCTGTAAAGGTAAAATTCCCTTGTGCACAATGTATGTGGGCCCTATTTTGCTTTAGCCAGTCCATCCCTAATATCCCATCAAAGAATCCTAAGGGTAGGGTTCGAAATTGGGCAGAAGTTGGGTGTCCCCCTAAATCAAAGTCAATTTTGCCTGCAGAGTGTTGAGATACTACCTCCTTGCCGTTTGCTAACTCGACAACTAGCTTGCTTGACGGATACTTATCTAGCTTAAGCTTCCTCATGCATCTGGGTGAAAGAAATGAAAGAGTACTGCCACAATCTATAAGGAAGTTAACTTGTTCACCTCTGAGAGATCCTGGCGTATGAATGACTGCGTATTGCTCGCAACCATTGGGATTGTCAATTGCAGCATGCAGGGTTGCTCTCTCCACTGCTTCGTCACCCACAGTTGGTTGAACTACTGCGGCATTCACTCTGGCGGTAGCTCCACGCCCTCGCCCTCTGTTCATTCTTCCGCGTCCTCCTCTTCCATTATCTTGGCCACGCCCACGGGTATTCAAGGGTATGGCATTGGCGTTGGTTGCATGAATGTTCCTGGGGCAATTGGATCTGTAGTGTCCATGCTTGCCGCAACCATAGCATCGAACATCAAGGAACTCCATGGTTGTGGTGGTAGCCACAATAGGGCACTGGTTATAGGTTTGGTTGGCTGGTCTGTTGTCCCAAGCAGTGTTTCTTGCCCTCTTTGACCAATGATTCCTCCTGTTCTGATTAGCCTTTTGTACTTCGAGAGCTAGGGGTTTAGCCCTCAACAAGGCGTCCTGTAGCGTTGACGGCCTGAGAGCCTCCAGTCGAGTGTTCAAGGGATCGATTAGTCCTTGACAGAACCTTGCCACCTGTTGTTCCAAGGTCATCTTAGGAGCATATCTCCGAAGAGTGACAAACTTTGCATAGTATTCTTTGACCGTTGAATTCAGCTGCCGAAGTGAAAAGAATTCATTCATTCTCAAGGTCCTATAGGCAGGTGGTAAATAACGCCCCATTATCGCGGCTTTGATGTCTTCCCAGGACTGGGAAGATCCCTTAATATCCATGTCCCTGCAATGTTGCTTCCACCATATCTTGGCATCGCCAGTCAGGCGGAACATCGCAAGCATGGTCTGATTTACGGGTTGGGTTCCCGCAGCTTCAAAGTAATCGTCCATGGCTTCCATCCATACTTCCGCATCTCTCTCCACATTTGCCCCCTCGCCCTTAAAGATCGGAGGTTGGGCTTGCTTAAGGAGGAGCTTCTTCTCTTGCGTTGCCGAGTACAGAGCAACAGGCGGTACCTACATGGGTTATACGAAATTCTTGATACCATTACTTGAATTTCAAGATAGACACGAGACTTTAATAAAATTCAAAATTCCACTTTATCAAGAGACAGAGATTCAGAGACAAAAAGCACTTTATTGATGGAAATTTATTACAATCGAAACCCCTCAAGGTTTAGAATGACTGATGACCGCTTATTACATGGCTTAATGGATTTGCGTATAACATACGCCTAGGAAATGGTATTGACATGATGCACTACTTCATTCGTGTAATAGTTCTTATACACATTCTTGAGGGGATTATAAACTAAGATATCGGGCCGGAGTTCCGCTTTCAGTAATCCAAAGGTTTTGACTCGGTTTGCTGGAATCACATTGGTGACCTTCTCCAAGAGCTAGTCGTTGATGGTTTGGTTGGAGTTGCCTGAAACAGTCTGGTCCAATCGTGTGGGCACCAAGTAGAATATCTCTATCACTCTCAACTCTTCTCCCCAACGTATCTTCTTCAAGTCGGTAGCCAGGCATCCTAGCTTCCGAGCGTTGATGTAGTAAACCCCTCCTGGAAATGTCCAATCAAGTTCCCATCCTTTATCAATGCGAGTGGAGTGTGGCGTATAAGCCTTCAACAGTATCTCCATGACATCTCGCCTGAACTGGTAAACAGGGGATCTTCGAGCTTGCTCATAAATAAGCTCAAACACTTGGAACTTCCGATATTCGAGCACGGGGTCTTCCTGCAACACCAATGCAAGGAATTCGGATCAACTACCTATATACTTTCAGTTCCTTTTAAATGTTCAAACAATACGACTTTATTTTCCCAGCCTAACCTAGGCTCTGATACCAGGTGTGAGGTCCCCACCCCGTCGTATCAAACAACGGATCTGATGATAAACCTGGTGGCCACTAGATCTATAGCGAAAGCAAACAAAATGGTTCAGGGTTCACTAGCGGACGATCTCTCATCACAAAGTGAGTCGAGTTCGAGCCTACTAGCAACGAGATCTAGCTCCACCTCGCAGGGGAAGCGTACTTAACTATCTAGCGATCCTAAGACCCACCTTCCAAGAGGAGAGAAGCCTCGAGTGCCTTTTTCCCCATGTTTCAGAGGCACGTACTCTCGAGAATTCCCCGCTCTAGGGACAATGAGCGTTACTAATATCGAGTAAGCACTATGGGGACAGAGAGTTCCCGACCAATCGGGACCACCCATCTCGTAGGCATTGGCAACCTGAGCCAAGCCCCCTCTTTCCACCCCCACACTCACACTTCATCGTGTGACCTAATTACTACCACAAAGGTTGTTCAACATAAATATTCCTTGTTTAATTCCGAATCACATGGTTCGTTAAAACAGCCCTTCAACCAGTATTACAAACAACACCAAGACAGAATTCTAGTAAAAATTATACTCAAACTTATTCATAAAAATTCCAATGTTCTGGAGGTACAACATCCCCCCTCCAGCGAGAGTTCACTCCTCCCGTTGTCGCCTAGCTGCCCATACAACTAGGTATGTCCACCGCATAGAAAGCACGTCATGGACACTCCCACCGCATAGAAAGCAAGACGTAGGTTCCCACCGCATAGAAAGCAAATCGTGGGTATCCACCGCATAGAAAGAAAGTCGTGGATTCAAGAGCCCTTAACGAGGAACTCTACCCCCTGTGATCAGTAGGGGGGTCAGGACTGATTCAACATTGGAAATAAAATGAACATGCCGAGCTAAATTTTTCCTAGCAGACATTCTTTCCTCTTGCAAACAGCATACCCATTAAACATTACCTTCCTACTTTAGAACTTAATGTATAATGATTTCAATGCCGAGGTTTCCGTCGGATTTCTCCAACATGTTTGGGGATATGAGCATTCCTAACTAGCGTATGCAATGTTAATTTAAACAACTTGAGAAAAAAATATGATCTACCTCTTCCACTTCTTCATCGATGGCCCGTGAGATGGCCGGTATTTGCTCATCCAAGGGAGCCTTTCCCTTTTCGTTGACATTGCTCGTTCCTGCTTCGCGATCATGGGCACCACCGAAGCGCGTCCTCTTAACCGGGGCCATTTCTCACTACTTTAAATGATTAGCTTGGAGAAAGAGCTAAGGTTCACAAGCATCATAACAATCCAATGGGTAGATTAGTGACATTAATTAATCCCTCCTATATGAGAGTCTAGATTTCTTTCATAAGTAATCATTAAGGATGGCACATAATCCTATGGGAACCGGCTCTAAGATAATTATTCGGCTTGCATGATCAAGAATAATTAAGATTTCACTATTAGAATTACCAGAGAATTGGATTAAGTATGATTAAACTATTTCCTAGCAATTAGATGATGCAGATTTACCCTATGCATATGTGTGAGGAAAAACCAATTCTTAGAGACTTAATGACGGATTAATTTCTCCTTAATTACGTCTTAATGCATTAAAAAAAAATGAATTCAATTAAGCTGCAATGTTAATGAGTGATTACAATAGTGATTCTCTTCAATCTGCACAAATACTAGCTTACCGATTAATTACTATGCTATCTAGAGAGAGAAGATTCTGATAATTCTGCTCTAATCATTAATCGAGAGTGAAGAATGGCTGATAATTCAGCTATGGAATGATGATTACATAATAGAGTACGAATAAGGAGAATTTAGAGAATAGTCATAGAGATTTTCGGCTAGGAATAGACATAATGTACGAGAAATTTGATGGTGGGAAAAGGGATTTTCAGATGGCATTAATTAAACTGTCGTTACCGTGATTAAGAGCTGGTAATCTTCTCGATTTTCTGATCTAATCGAGCTTCTTGAGATGAAAATTCGGCAGCACCTCCCTCCTAGCTTCTTCTTCAATAGGTGTGTGATTCGGTAGCACCTCCCCAATGTATGTGGTGTGTGTGTATGCACTGTGTGAGTGTGTGTGATCGTAAGTGTGTGTGTGTGTGTGTGCAGGTCTTTAAATAGGCTCCTACAGGCTGAAAATCGATCTGGGTTGCTAAATGCATCTGGGAGCTTCTCCAGTTAAGCATGGCAAGTCCAGTTCTCTGCCCACCAAGTGTCAGGTTGGCTTGGTTAACTGGTTCTGAGACTGAGTTGCAGGCTTGGCAGCTTCCCCAAGACTCCCACAAAGCAAGAGGACGCCCCCTAGCTGCTAAAGCTGATCTGGAGTGGCCTGGGACCTGTTCCCACACAGTCCCGGGCCCCCGGTGCCTCCCCGGACAATTTTTAGGAAATTTGGTTCTAGGCTAAAACGGGTCATACGAATCGGATTTTGATGCCGTAAATTGCCATATGAAGCTCTAACTAAGGTGTACTGGCCCGAGTACCTACCATATTTAGCAGCCGTCGGGGTTCGAAAATGCATTTTTTTCAAATTCGGGGTACGGGTGCGGATTTTCGAGACGGTCAAGACTGGACGGGTCGGGTGACCAAAAACTTACTATTTTTGGAAATTTTTCACAAAAATTATTTTAATTCACATTTTCAAGCTTTATAACATTCTAAACATCGTGGCACTGACAGAATCTGAAAAACTGCTAAAAATAGTAACTTATTCCATTGTATTCATTTCGTGGTACAAGGGTGCTCTTGTGATCGGGTCAGAGACCTTACATTCTATATGTTGATGTTCATATAATGTAGTTGCGGGTAATCATTCCCGTAATGCCTATTGCTCCTGTGCGGGCAATAGCCATTACATCTGGCGACCACGATGCGTGATGGACGGCCTGCGATGAATATGCATGCGCACTAGGTCGCAGGGTCCGCCTGACCCTGTGGTTCCAATTGTAGGAAGACATCGGAGGAGAGGTGGTTCAGATGAATTTTTTTTTTCTTCACCGCAGATTGAGGAATCTGTATCTCCATCACCAAGCCCGGTGCGTGGTAGGCGGTTGCGGCGAGCGAGACGTACTCCGCGCAGTCAGTCATGTCCTCCTGTCGTACGTTCACCCTCACCCACACAGGTTGCTCCACCACCGTCTCCGGTAAGCAGTCCAGGGGTATCTCCGCCACTGTCTCCACCTCCTAGTGCTCGTCAGCTTTTTCAGGGAGGAGGAGGAACAGTTGGGCAAGGGGTGATGGCTCATCCTCAGATTAAGTATAGTCGGTTTCGAGGTCTTTCGAGTGAAGACCCTGATGCACATTTGCGCCAATTCAATAAAGCTTATGGATTGAATCATCCTGGGGTGGTGATTCTTCTCCATCAACAATCAGTGTTTGAATCTACACTCTCAGGGAAAGCTGCGAAATGGTTGTCCGAATACCCTGATGATCATTTCCAGACGTATGCCGATGGATCCATAGCATTTCTAATAAGGTTTCGAACGGAAAAGACAGTCCCTCAACATTTGGAAAAGCTTCGAACGCTCCGGCAGAAGTCATTGCCAGTGGAGGATTACGCTGCAAAATTTCGGATGCTTTTGCAGAGGGTACCTCAGGCACAAAGGCCGGCAGCCGAAGTGCTGAATGATTATTTTTTGCGGGGGCTTAACAAGGATCTCAGAACGTCTATGGAAACAGTGGATAAGGTAACTACTCCACTGGATAATGTAATCGCTAGGGCTGTAGTAGCAGGAGAGGCTTTAGAGGATACAGAATCTCTAAAGAAGTCAAAGAGAAAAGACAGGAAGAAATCTCATCGCAAGTCGCAAGACAGTGGCAGTGATAGTTCGGAGTCGAAATCCGCAGTATGAGATTCCTCGGACTCGGGCAACAGCGATTCGGGGAAAGAATCGGAAGAGACACCGCGGAAAAAATCCCAGCGTCACGGGAAAGGTGTTTCATCCGGATCGTCGGAATCGGCTGCGGTGGCTAAAAGTCTGAAGGAACTATGGTGTACCCAATGTCGGAATCCGGGCCATGCTGCTCAAGAATGCGCAATGAATCAGAAGTGGTGTGCGATTTGCACAACCAATACTCATAATACATTGGAATGTTATTTCAATGGCCGGGGTCGTCGGAGTCGAGGGGACTCTTCTACCTGGAAACAACCACAGATAGGGCAGGGACAAGAGCCTGCTGTGGCGATGGCTCATGCTCATACATCAGAGACGCATGTGCAAGGTCCAACAGGAGGACGGGGTCAAGGGGGAGGACGAGGTCACGGAAGAGGTGGCCGAGATCCTAATCGCCCCAAGACATGCCTTTTCTGTTTGGGGGATGGACACTGGCGATCTGAGTGTACTGAAGCTATGGAATACGATCGGAAAAAGCAGGAATGCATTGCAGGGAAACAGCCTAGTGTGGCTATGGTTCAGATTGAAGGACTGGAGGAGTCTGATCTAGTGGTTTCATTAATCACCCGTTCATGTAAAAATGTGGTTCCAACTTCCGATGTAAAAATTCCAGATTGGACTATTCAGGAAGAAGTGTGGAAAAAGACTATGTCCTGGTTGCCACAATCCGCACCACCAGTGAAGACAGCAGGACCATCGACATCGACTATGCCATCGACTGTGGGCCTAGAAATAGAGGAAGGAAAATCTGGAAATAAGAATGATATTAAAGAACAGGAGGATTGGAATTCAGTCTGGAAAGAGGTTCTCATGTCACCAATTCAAGTACCTCTAGGTTCATTGCTGAAATTGGTCCTGAATTTCCATAATGCATTGCTGCGACAAACGACCACTGAGCTGAGGGAAGTCACCATTGGGAAAGTTGAAAGCGAGAAGGATGATTCAGTCCCATTGCCGACGGATAGGATCACGGATACCCGCATTCCGGAGCTTTCAGTTCGATACCATGGAACATACATTGACAAGGTACTATTGGATGGTGGAGCGGGAGTAAACGTTATCACCCAAGCAGCTTGTGAGCGTTTTGGTCTCAGTGATTGGGAGCCTGCACCCTTTGTAGTCCACATGGAAGATCAAAGAAGAGTGCAACCAGTGGGTTTACTTCGGGGCATTGTTTTGGATGTGGCGGGCTTATCCTTTGTTGTTTCCTTAATAGTCTTGAATATTGAAGATCATAATCAGGATTATCACATTATCTTGGGGAGACCCTAGTTACGTCAAGTGAGGGTAAAGAATAATTGGGAAGCAAATATGCTTACAATAAAGAAGGGTAGAAGAAAAGTGCGTGTGATGTTGGGAACATGCCGACAACCAGTTCAGGCAGCATGGCCGGTGATAGCAGAAATAGTCAATATGGTGGAAGGATTAGAAGAGGATGAAGAGGAACAATTTCTCAAAGCTAATCCGGATTTGGTTTCTTTATATCTCACGGATATTTCTCTGATTCAGAAAGGGAATTCGGTGGGGGTTTCAGGAACTCTAGCAGGAATAGGGGAGCAACAATAGGTGCTTCCGAGTCCTGAATCATTGGAGGACGTGATTCAGCAAGAACGAGCGTTTGAGGCGCAAATGGAAAAAATTACAAGGGTTAAAGAAGATGAATTAGAGAAGGTTTTTCTTGGGGAGCAAGCAGAGTCCCAGCCTATATACATTAATAAGCAGCTGAAGGCCAGTTTTAGAGATGATTTGATCAAGTTACTGACCGAGTTTAAGGATGTTTTCGCATGGGAATATGTGGATATGCAAGGATTGGATCCTAAGTTTTATCAGCATACGATCAATCTGAAACCAAATGCGGTGCCAGTGAAGCAGCACTCATACAGGATGAATCCGAATGTGGCAAAGCAAGTTAAGATGGAAATTGATCGCCTGTTGGAAGTGGGTTTTATTACCCCTATTGATAATCCGGAGTGGATTTCTCCAATTGTGGTAGTATTAAAGAAAAATAAGCAAATCCGAATTTGTGTGGATTACCGGAAATTGAATGCAGCTACTGTTCCAGATCCTTTTCCTCTTTCGTTTTTGGATTCCATTTTGGATGATGTAGCAGGACACGAGATATATACTTTTTTGGATGGATTTAGTGGATATAATCAAATCCGAATGGCATTACGGGATCAGCCAAAAACAGCTTTTATTACCGCATGGGGTGTGTTTGCCTGCACAGTGATGTGGTTTGGATTGCGGAATGCACCTTCCACTTTTCAAAGGTATATGTTTCAAATTTTTGGTCCTTATTTGACGGATTTTATGAGAATTTTTCTGGATGATCTCAATGTTTTTGGAGCGAAATTGGAGCATTTGAAGCAACTACGGTTATGCTTTATGAAATGCAAAGAGGTGAAATTCAGTTTGAATCCTTTAAAGTGTGCATTTGCTGTTCGCAGTGGCAGGCTACTGGGGCACATCATTTCTGAAGATGGTATTTCTATGGATCCGGATAAAATTGCCGCAATTATGGAAGCGCCTCCACCGCGGAACCAGAAACAGTCCCAGATTTTCCTAGGTCAAGCTCGTTGGCATGGGAGGCATTTGCGGTTTGTAGTGCATTTAGCAATCCCCATTACTCAGGCAGCTCATGCTATAGATTTTGAATGGACACAGGAATGTGACTTGGCTTTTTGGAGATTAAAACTTCAGCTATCCAAAGCTCCGATTATGCTTTCACCAAATTGGGGTCAGGATTTTCATGTGTTTGTGGATGCTTCGGATCGTGCTATTGGCAGTGTGCTGATGCAGGAACAAAGTCATAGATGGTTCCGACCTGTCTATTATGCCAGAAGACGATTATTATCCGTAGAAAGAAATTATTCAGTAACCGAAAGGGAATGTTTAGGGATGATTTATTCAGTAAAGAAATTCCGGCACTATCTGTTGGGCCGACGTTTTTTCTTCCATGTGGACCATTCGGCTCTTTTATACCTGGTAAGGCAACATCATTTGACGGGAAGATTGGCCAGATGGGTGCTTTTGCTGCAGGATTTTGACTTTGAGGTCATACATCGGCCAGGGGCCCAGCATGCGGTGGCTGACTACCTATCTAGGCTAGATTCCGGAGAGCTGCTGACGGGTGTAGCTGATGAATTTTTGGATGCGTCTCTATTTCTAACAGGAGTACCTGCAGAGGATATCACAGTCCCGCAACAGGCAAGGGTCATTCCTAGCATCCCATGGACATGGTATGAGGAGATGTTTCATTTTCTTGACAGCGGCGAAATGCCTTCTTTCTTGTCCAACCATCAAAGGAAACGTATGGCTATTAGAATCATGAATTTTGAGATTATTATGGGAAAGGTCTATTATCGTACAGTGGCAGAGGTGTTACTCAGATATGTGCTACCACAGGAGCAAGAAGCAGTATTAGAGGAAGTCCATACTGGTATTGCAGGAGGTCACTTTGCAGCATTAATCACAGCTCGAAAGGTTCTCCAATCTGGATTATGGTGGCCCACATTGTTTCAGGATACGAGAAATTATGTGCAACAGTGTGATGTGTGTCAGAGGTTGGGGCAACCTACCAAACGGTCCAGAATGCCTTTTCAGCCAGTTCTGCCTTTGGAGCCTTTTCAAAAGTGGGGTTTGGATTTTGTTGGTCCTTTTAAACCAGTGGCAGCTCACACAGGAAATAATTATATCTTGACAGTCACGGATTACGCTACCAAATGGGTGGAGGCATGGCCTTTGAGAGATAACACTGCAGTTTTTGTGGCGGGATGTTTATATAAGGATATCTTTTCTAGATATGGCTGCCCTATTGAGCTGGTTAGCGACAGGGGAAGTCATTTTTTGAATAAGGTGATGGAGAGAATGCTACGGTTTTATTTTGTATTACACAGGAAATCTTCTCCATATTATCCTCAGGCGAATGGGCAAGCAGAATCAACTAATAAGCAATTGATTCAGATTTTAACAAAGTTGGTGAATATGCATCGAACGGATTGGGATGTGAAACTTCCTTCTGCCTTATGGGCCTATCGGACAGCTTATAAAGTGGCAACAGGATTGACTCCTTTTAAGTTGGCATTTGGCATGGAGGCAATCACTCCGGTGGAACATGTGATTCCGAGTATGCGCATGTTGATTGCGGATCGGCTTCTTCCGGAGGATTCTGTGATTTATCGATTGGATGTTTTGCAAGAACTGGACGAAGAGCAGCTGAATAGCTTTGCGGTGCTGCAGGATCTGCAGTCTAGGAAAAAAAATGGCTGGATCGCCCGAAAGCACGGAAATTTGTTCGGGGACAGCTGGTCTTGGTCTTCAATTCCCGCCTCGGGAAGATGCCGGGGAAGCTTAAATTACGGTGGTCAGGACCATTCTGGATTTTTCAAGCGTGCGGACCCATCTCTTTTTATTTGGTGGATTTGAGGGGGGAGGTTATTTCTTTGCCGGTCAATGGTTTCAGACTGCGCCATTATGTTTCACCTACCACGATTTAGTGCCCCTTTTCTATGGTACAAGAGCCGGAAGCCTCCCTAATCATGATTGGGGATTCTTTTGCATGCAATCTTGGAAAGCGGGAAAGGATCTATGATGGTTGCGACACCGTGGATCGCCCTATTTTGGGAACTCATTGTGGAAAGGTTACTACTACATGCAGACGATTCTTATCGTGTTTCTCTTGTTTCGTGTGTCGCGCACTCTTAGTTCTCTACTCTCTGCTCCTTCATCTCATCCCCACCATGACAGCTTCTCTCCTGCAATGTATTCCTTTCACTCATGTACAGCAGCTAGCGCTTCGACGAGTGGACGCATGGCTGCAAGACTTGCGGCTGCGTGTGTTCGCCAACCTGGATTGGCAAGGGATCCCAGTTCACCCGCAGGCAGTAGGTTTGATTGAGCAACTCGCTGCTGGCGATATGGTGGTGTTGAAAAATCAACAGATTCAGTTGACAGCAGAAAGGATCTCAAGGTGTTGTTGTTTTCCCAACTATGGCGTGGTGCGCGCCTCTCATGTGATCCCTGCTGCAGATGTAGAACAAGAATTTGGTTTGAAGGTAAAAGGGGAGTATAAGCTGTCAGGGTTGTCAGATGTAGCAACCAGGGATGCATATCGGTGGTTCCTCGAGGCGATTTGGCTGCAGGCCAAAACTTATACCATTTCGACCCGAGCAAGAAATGTTTTGCATTCGGCCAACTTTGGGCCAGTAGCTTGGGCAGCGGTGGTAAGAGAACGCCCACTGGCGGAGTGCAAAAGAGTGATGGCATAGTTGGGGAGGAATATCCCAACCAATACAAAGGTGGTCCAACTTCTCACATTGATTTTTCCTTTGAGAGAAGTTTTTCCTCTCGCCCTGCGTCCTCTCTGCCACTTTGAGGATGATCGCTTGGTGGTCCAAGGCACTAATGCTTCTCTGTCGCAAACGCAAAGCTTGGTAGTGCCGACTGAGAGGGAAACACAGCAGCAGCATGTGGGCACTGGGGATTTGCTTGATCCATCGACAGCAGTGGTATCCTCTGGAAACCCAAGAGATAGCCACTGCAGGGGCAGGATCAGCAAGCCGCAAGCGCGGCAGGGAGGAACAGCAATTTTTGACACCACCTCCGGCAATTGCATCTCTTCTTTCGGAGGATTCTGCGGTGGCTCGCTGGTGCTGCCGAATGCAGGAGAGAATGGGCAGTGCTACTCCTATGCGGATGAGCTTTCCGGTTGAGGATGTTCCCGCTCAACCGAAAACTTCTGGCATTACCAATGTGGCTGCGACGGGAGGTACTCTTCTCACAGCGCTACCTTGGGAGGCTACGGCAACGACCCCCGCTGACCAATTGCAGGCATGCGGCACTTTTTTGAGCAAACTTGCAGAGTCTATTCGTGCAGCCTGGCTAGCCCTTGCCACAGAGGGAAGAGTCAATGAGCTGGAAGCGCAGGTAGCGGCTTCGCAGACTCACATTGACGAGTTATCCACTCAAAATGAAGAACTGACTGCAACAACTCGCCAACAAGGGGCAGAAATACAAATGTTACGAGGGGCTAATTCTGAGTTTGTGTCCTCTATTCAACAGGAACTTCGTCAGTTGAGAACGCAGCATAGCCTAGCCTCCTACTTAGCCTCGCACCCTGGCGATGTAATGATTAATATGAATGATTTGGATGCGTTGGCAGTGGAGATGCAAGAAGATCTCCGAGTTTTTTTGGATAATCAATTACAAAGCTGGAGCACACGCTTGGATGCTGAGGTGAGAGCACAACCACCCACTCAGCAGGTTGTGGTGAAACACCCCGAGTCCTCCAACACTGACAAAGGTAAGAGTGTTGTTCCCGAGGGTTTTGATGTTGCTGATTGGGCACAAGCTACAGAGGATTGTGTTGAAGCCCAGGCTCATGTATCTTGTTTGCAGAAAATGATTCGTCGATTTCGTAAGGAGCGGTGTAGGGTCTGTTTTTGGGTGGAGACCTTAACTCATTCTTTTTCTCTCAGTCTACCACCTTGCCCTCCATTTTGGTCTTCTCTTAATAGATACGTTTCTCCCTATTATCCTTTACATACACCTCTTTCTCCTCTGCCACAGGCGCCTCAATCTATTTCTTTGCCAACGCAGTTTATTCCTCGGGCTGCCTGGCGGAAACAAATTGAGATAGATCCATGTCTTTTTTATGAGGTCTATAGAGCACATACTGCAGATTTTAGAGGCTTTGGCTATATTGATATTTCCTCTTCACCAGAGCAGGGTGTAGAGAAACCACCGGAACCTTCCAACCGGAGGGGCTGAGTGTGGGTTCACACAATCCACCGTGCGTGCCAAATGTTACGGCATTAGCCGCACATGCGGTCTTGCGGAGGTCTGGACACTGCGGATCAGGAGTCATGCGGTATGCGGCGGTCGTAGCGGCAGTTATTCATGGGATATCATGGGACAGGAGTGTGTGCACCATTCCCGATTTGCGCTGGAGCAGCGGTTCTATATGGAGGGGCATACCTCTCTCTTGATGAAACTTAACCAATCTCTATGATATTCATAGCATCTACTGTTGTAACTCTGAGTCTGGATTATATATGAATGAAGCAAGTGGTGTTCTGTGCCTATGTACTATGTACTTCCTCCTCTTGTCATTCTATATGTTGATGTTCATATAATGTAGTTGCGGGTAATCATTCCCGTAATGCCTATTGCTCCTGTGTGGGCAATAGCCATTACATCTCACCATCTGAGTATGACACAATAATGAACGCCTGTCTCTATGACTATTTTGGTTCCTTCCTTTCCTCTACGACACTTCTTTCGAATGCCTATTTTCTGTGCCTCATTGACTCACTAGTATTAGTGGTTACCTTAGCCTTGCCTTTCTTGGTATTATGATTCACATTTTGTGAATGAGAGTGTCATTTAGATCTTTTTGAATTTTCTCTTGTTAAACAGTCTATCATGAAGCTCTGTGTGCTTCAGTTTATTTGTAGCATGGGTCCATTTATGTGTGCTCACCTTGAAAGCATGTCAGTTAATTATTGGATTCCTTCTATGACCATATAGTAATAGTACCTTTGTGATTCCCCTCTTCAGCAATGCTTGGGTGGTTCTCTTACCTCTAATGAATGGCACACAAGCATTGTGAGTGACTAATTAACTATGAATCCAAAATTGGGAGAATAGATCTATCAAGAGATTAAGCACACAATCATGATCGCCAAAATAGAAAGATTTGGAGCTTCAAAACTTTTCCAAAGTTTAAATCAGAGTTACTGGAGATGAAATATGAGTACCTAGTGAACTTTTAAGGTCTAATTAATGGTTCAAAACTTCAAATATCAAAGGATCAGATGACATAGAATCAGACAAGGCATATATTCAGTTTACTGGATAAATAGATTTATAAGAGTAGCACTAGAATTCAAACAAATAGAACTCATGATCAGATCATAGAACGTTAGAAAAAACTAAATGAATGGACCAAACATTTAGAAAAATTTAGATTACACGGTCACTGAATATAATGCAGCTCAAAATATGGTTCAGATTATAATTGGATACATGTGATTCATATTTGAACTCAAGACTCGGTGATATAATGGATAGACGACTGTAAAAAAGATTGAATGATAGATTCAGACCCAGTTCTAGCTCAAAGGGATACAAATAACAGGATTCGTCAACAATATCCTCTCGTAATTTCTCCTAAGATCTCTCATAAGAGTCAAAAAATGAGACTAGTGAATCCTATTTATAGGCATCACTATTGGCACTCTAGCTATTCCACCCATTTAAACTATGGAACTGTTGCAACACCTTACTATGGGACAACCTTCAAGTGTAAGGATTTCATACCTAATGAGAATTTTATGAAGATGGTCATCCTTGAGACTGACAAGGAGACTATTCCCACCATCTGTAGCTTATTTGATAGCTACAATATGGATGTTAATTGTACCAGGGATAATGGTAACAATATTGATTATGATACAATACCTAAAAATCTTGTTGTTGTGCCCGTTCATCAAAGAGAAGAGGGAGGGTTATTGATAAATTTAGAAGAGGATGGTCGGAGAGGAGATTCACTACCACATATCTTGTTGGGGCCAAAATTTTGTCCGTTATATGTAGCCGATAGATGGTGAGAAAACTTAAAAGAGTGGAAAATTTTTATGTGAAAAACTTTTAGTGGATTCAATCTATCTTTGAGATTTCTTGTTTTCTATTCTAAAAATATGATCTAGGTTTTTTTTAATATATTTAAAAAAATCATTTATGAAACAATGGTCAATACTCATCATTGAAGATCGATGAGGAAAAAGGACCCACAAAAACATATGGTAACCTTACACAAAAAAACTAAAGAAAGAATAAAGAGAAAAGAGTAGAGCTTTAGAAGGAAAAATAATGGAGGGCTTCCTTTCATTTGTAGCACAAAAGAAAGTAGTGGATAAAGATGCATAGCTTTCCTCTATTCATTAGCCAGAGGAGAAAAATGTTTTTTGGTGGAGTGGTAACATCAAGGAGGATAAAAAACTCTTAAGGGACCACTACCCAAGCTAAAGAAGCAAACCAGAGAACACAATCTATCTTTCATGGGGAGATAGTGGTAGGGCCTATATATTTTTGTAGCAAAAAAGGAATGAGTGGATAAACATGAAGATGCCCGATCTTTCTCGAGTCCCTAACATCTCCCTAAGGCCAAGAATAGTGCTCACAAGAAAGTTATTTATAGTGGAGACTGAAGAAACTCAAAAAACTCACAAGAATATAAAGCTACCTCTCAATCATGATGAATAGTCTGTGAAACTATTTTGGGAATTCCTTGAAGATTTCTATCTTGCTAGTGGCTCCAGCATCAACCATTCCAAAACTGGTTTCAAAGTGACCAAAGGACCTTGTCCTACTGCAATTACATTGGCTAGCTGTAAAGAAATTGAGGATGGAAAAATCTTCAGGCTTTTGGGCATTCTAATGGGCTTCAAGGTCTCTTTCAACCAAAGGTGGAACTGGGTATTGGACATATTCAGAAGGAGATTATTCACCTGGAAAAATCACCAACCTAATCTATCTGCCAGGATTTTTCTCTGTCTTGCTGGAAGCCTTCCTAGTACCATCTCAACAAGGTCTTCACTTTGGCCAGATGATTCTTATGGGGCTGCTTCGAAGGTTTCAACAAAGTGCCCAAAGTCGCTTGGTAGACCTTTTGTCAACCCAAAGATAATGGAGGATTGGGTATCCTCAACCTCTAGCATCTAGCGACTAAGCTAGCAAGCAATGGATTATGAGATCAATATCTTCTAAGCACTACTGGGCCACCTTGATCAAGAGGAATGCTAGCAGCTTCAGAATCAAGGAGTACAAAGCCTGGTGTGATCTCTCCCTAAAAGAAATCCTAACATCCAATGTTAACTATACCCCAAGGGGTTCTGACCTGTCTTGCAGGTTCTGGAGTGCTTGGTTGATTAAAAAAAATCAATGGTCTCCTTCCAATCAGTGGATCCTCTCTTCTAGTTTTTGTCTATAGGACTCTATTTGTTTGGCAAGCTCAACTTGCCTCAGAGGGACGAGCTTACAAGAAAAGCTCACAAGTGTCACAAAACAGGAATCAGAACTTGGAAAGATGTATATAAAGATTTTTATTGGGCATCTAAGCAGGTTTTGATGCAGAATTATTATCTTACCAAAGGGTGTGCAGACCTGGTTTTGGATAGAATATCATAGATGCATGGGTATCTACTGCCTCAAAGTTGTAGGAGAAATTTCCCCTTGTTTAAGGTATGCCACCTTGTATACTTAGATACAAGTAAACAAAGCTACATGGATTCATCTCTAGTTTGCAAACTCAACATTAAATGGGGAGTCTCATGGAACCCAAAGCAGTGGTCTTACAGGTTTAAGTGTATATGGAGTTATCCATTACCAAGTAAACACAGTTGTTTGATGTGTTAATCTTGCATCAAGGTATCTGGTCCGGTTCCAAAGCAAAAAGGATTCGGGTAGATGATGGTATCTACAAGAGATGCAAAGTTAGGGAAGAATCTATTTTCTATCTCTTTGTCAGCTGCAAACATAACGACTTTTTCAAAGAGGAGTCACAGAAAGCCTGTTCAGTCTCAACTCCATTTTCGTTGAGGGCACTACTGTTGGGTGAAAACAACTCTTGTGATATCCCACTTTGGACTTGCTTAAGGGGTGTTTTTTTGTGGCATATATGAAATGAAAGAAACAAGGCTATTTTTGGGCATGTACACTCTCGCTCACCACTGCCATTGTCTCTCGGATTTCTCAGCACTATGAAGGAGATTAAGGGTCACATCAAGGGAGCTGTCCTTTTTTATGTAGAAATGTTACAAAAACATTTTAGATGGCAACAATGGAGGAACATCATACTTTCACTATATGAGCCCCTCAAAATGTATGTTAGTTATTGCTAGCTTTTTCCTTGATCCCTCTGTCAGGTTCCATTTTTTTTTTGGGAACCAGGACCGTCCCTCTCCTACCTATGGGGTTTTTGTAACTTTCTCTTTTTACTAATTTGATTCAGTACCTTAAGAAAAAAAAAAAAGAGTCGCTCCAAAAGTTAGTACAGCCTTTAAGTCAAAAGCATAAGTATAACCCTTAAAAAAAACCATCTTGAATCAAACTACCCCATTTTTGAGAGAAGTTGATGAGACGTAGTATGTGTCATCTTTACATAATCTCATACTATTAGCCATAGGTATCATTACTTACTATTTTCCAAGATCACTTTTCAACTTCTAGAATGGCAAGTTTATTTGGTTTATACAAGGCGTTAGTAAAGTTGCAAGCATGGAACTCTTGCGAGAAATAGTGGACTATCACATAAAGCGTGTAAATAGTACCACATGGCATGTCAAAAATGGCAAACCTTTCGATGCATGTTTCTTAAAGAAAGGGCATTAACTAGACATTGCATTATGTACACTAGTAAAACGGCGCCGCTTTCGGTGGCGGCATGGCCCCTCTTACTCTCAAGCTCCTCACTCTTGACAAATATCACAAAAGAAGATCAAGAAAATTATTTTCTCTCTCTCTCTCTCTCTCTCTCTCTCTCTCTACTTTTGTTTTTGGTGCGTCTCATTCTCTCTTACCACGAGTATAACAGTATGACCTGTGGCGGTGCTTAGGCGTGCCAACAATATCTACATAATCCCTACATTGAGACAGAAAGAGAGAGAGAGAGAGAGAGAGAGAGAGAGAGAGAGAGAGACTTGATTGTTTCAAGTAACCTACTATCATGAATATCAGCATGTATCCTACAGCCTTGTAACAAATCCTTCTTCTTAGCATAGTTTTAAGTGAGCTCACAAAAGAAAGATCTCTTCTCTTCCTCTCCATGTTTGCTTGTGTAGCAGAGATTGTTGTTGTTGCTGCTGCTCTCTCTCTCTCTCTCTTCCCCCTAGCGTTGAGACCAAGAACGTGGATAGCTCTCTTTCCCTCTCAATGTTGCAAGCATCATTCACCTCAAGTGCAATGTTGAAAAGGGACTTCGTAGCATCAAGCTGGCTATCAGAATTATATTTTGATCTCTCTCAATGTCTCCTTGTCCACTTAGAGAACACTTCCCAAAGGTGCCGGAGAAAGGAGTTATTGACACACGTTCGATGGGGGGCGTAATCCCTTTCCTAGTAGAGAGAGAGAGAGAGAGAGAGAGAGAGAGAGAGAGAGAGGGAGGGAGAGAGAGAGGAGCCGTTCTACCCTCTTTCAAGTTTGCTTGTGTAGTGGATATTGTTCCTTTCGGGGCGCTACTCTGTATCCATGAAACCATTGGTGCTTAGAGAGAGCACATAGGACCACCACATGGCACCTGCAAACCTACTCTAGAATATGCAACTATTGACACTTCTAGGGTTAGCTCATGGGCCGAGACAGATCCCATATTGGGCATCACTGGATTAAAACAACCCTCAAAAGGGCCATGTGCACCACCACATGGGCATTGGGCTTGGGCTCTGGCGCATGACCTTCTTTGTTATGAACACGACGATCAGCTCGGTGCAAGAGAGTTGTAGGCCCCTTGGTGCTTTCTCGATGCTACTTTGTGTTCATGAAACCACTCTGTAGCCGATATCACTACTCTATCCATATTTGATTGTGTAGTCCACGGATATTGCTCCTTTCTTGGCTCTGTTTTACATTCACAAAACCCTTCGTGCTTAGAGAGAGTGCTTGGGACCGCTAGCCCGGAGGCTCCTACAAACCTCGTCTAGAATACACAATTGGCGGCCCCTCTAGGGTTAGCTCATGGCCGAGGCAGAGCCCATGCTGGGTGTCACTGGAAAGTAGCCCTGGAAGGATGGTCTGCACCACCACATGGGCCTTGGGCCTTGGGCTCCTCCGCATGACCTCCTTTGCTCTGGACATTGTGATTTGAGTAGTGCAAAAGCCTCCTCAACCCCCAACTTTACCGTTTTTCTCTAGCTCTCTCTCTCTCTCTCTCTCTCTCTCTCTCTCTCTCTCTAATGGGATGATGCTCAAGATGAGGATCATAGAGAAGATGAGCAAGATGATGAATGCTACAACATAAGCCCAAAAGACGAACAGAGTAGTGCTTTGTTGAACGCCCTTCACATCATCGCCAACAACAGCGGAGTGCTGGATCCTTCGCACCTTGTGCATTTTTCTTCTAACCTTCATCTTGCTTACCTTTTTTAGTCTCTCTTGCATCTTCATCGCCCATTTTGCTTTGTGTTCCTACCTTTGATTGTCTCTTGTCTCACCTTGCACAGGGCACACTTGCCTAAAAGCTACCAAAGGTAGGGAAAGCACCACGTGGCAAGGGGGGTTGGAATCATGATACCATTTTGTTATACCTACCTCTTATCTCCCTCTCTATCTCTATACCACCTCTCTATCTATCAATCCCTCTCCTCTTCCCTTCTTCCTCTCTCTCTCTCTCTCTCTCTCTCTCTCTCTCTCTCTCTCTCTCTCTCTCTCTCTCTCTCTCTCTCTCTTCCCCCGTGCATTGAGAGCAAGAACGTGGATAGCTCTCTTTCCCTCTCAATGTTGCAAGCATCATTCACTGCAAGTGCAATGTTGAAAAGGGACTTCGTAGCGTCAATCTGCCTATGAGAATTATACTTTGATCTCTCTCAATGTCTCCATGTCCGCTTAGAGAACACTGCCCAAAGGTGCCGGAGAAAGGAGTTATTGACACACGTTCGATGGGGGGAGTAATCCCTTTCCCAAGAGAAAGAGAGAGAGAGAGAGAGAGAGAGAGAGGAGCCGTTCTACCCTCTTTCCAGTTTGCTTGTGTAGTGGATATTGTTGCTTTCGGGGTGCTACTCTGTATCCACGAAACCATTGGTGCTTAGAGAGAGCACATAGGACCACCACCTGGTACCTGCAAACCTACTCTAGAATATGCAGCTGTCGGCACCTCTAGCGTTAGCCCGTATTGGGCGTCACTGGATTAAAACAACCCTCAAAAGGGCCATGTGCAACACCACATGGGCATTGGGCTTGGGCTCTAGTGCGTGACCTTCTTTGCTATGAACACCACGATCACCTCAGTGCAAGAGCATCACAGGCCCCTCCATGTTTTCTTGGTGCTTTCTTGGTGCTGATTTGTGTTCATGAAACCACTCTATAGCGGATATCACTACTCTATCCATATTTGCTTGTGTAGTCCAGGGATATTGCTCCTTTCTTGGCTGTGTTTTACATTCACAAAACCCTTGGTGCTTAGAGAGAGTGCTTGGGACAGTTAGCCAGGTGTCGCCTACAAACCTCCTCTACAATACACAGTTGGCGGCCCCTCTAGGGTTAGCTCGTGGCCAAGGCAGAGCCCACGCTAGTTGTCACTGGAAAGTAGCCCTGGAAGGATGATCTGCACCACCACATGGGCCTTGGGCCTTGGGCTCCTCCGCATGCCCTCCTTTGCTCTGGACATTGTGATTTGAATAGTGCAAAAGCCTCCTCAAACCCAAACTATACCGTTTTTCTCTAGCTCTCTCTCTCTCTCTCTCTCTCTCTCTCTCTCTCTCTCTCTCTCTCTCGCTAAAAACGCAGCCGTTTTTTGACCTAGTAGACAGCAGTCCACTCTTTTGATCATAACTTCTTCATCCGAACTCCGATTTGGGTGATCTATAGCCTCAATCGAAGAGCACAAAGTCCTCTACGCATTGATGTAAAGACAAAAAATTTCAGAGTTATGGAAGGCGTTTCTATAGCAGCATTTCCGAAGTGAACAGGTTCAACAAAATTGATTCTCATCTCCTATTTTACATACAATGTCTTCCGGCACTCACAAGGGTTCTTCTTCTTCAACAAGGTCCACAACCATTGTGGAAAATGATCCAAAATCTCCTAAGTGTGGAGATAGCAACACAACCACCCAACCAACGACATCGGAAACCATGATCATGGCGTACTTGGTATCATTGCAAGAGACCGTAAACAAACAAGGCGAAGACTTACGAGCACTTGCAATGGAGAATGGCACACTAAGGGTACTTGTGGTTGAGAATGAGAATCTCAAGAGGACACTTGAGATGCAAACAACACGTTTGATGCAACTTGAAGAGGAAGTCAAGGAATGTAAACGCTCTCTTGTGGACTTGAATGCTTTGAAGGAGCGGATGAGCAAAGTAAAGCATGACCATGTATTGAAAGAGGAGAAATTTGACACTATGAGCCGGGATGTATGCGACATGAAAAATGTATGCATAAACAAGTCTTGGGCTGATGTATGTGGTAGCAATGTGGTTTCTAATTCCTCACTCATGCAAGCTATGGTTCAAACAAAGAATGTTGAGAATGTGGATGTGGAGGAGTTGAAGGAACGGGAGCGACGTTCCAAGAACATTGTTATTCGTGGAATTCTCGAAGAGAAGTTAGAGACACCTCCTTCTCTTGCCATTGGTATTGAAGATTTCTTCAAAACCCACTTTGGCATGTCCGGAGTTATGGTCTATGGAGCACATAGAGTGGGGAAGCAAGGAGCTCCTCGCTCGGGAGAACGGCCAATTGTATGCACCATGCCGGATGAGACCAAGCGAAAGATTATCCTTGATAATAGTTGGATCTATTTGAGGGATACAAAATGTTTTGTATGTGAAGATCGCACTATTAAGCAACAAAATATGCGTCGCAAGGCATATGAGGAAAAGAATAATAAAAACAAGGAGATCTCTCATGAAGAAAATGTGCCCAAGGAGGAGGCAAGTCTCTCAAGCAAATAGGGATGCGTGACCTATGAGACCGAGTTACAATTGAAACTATGCTTTTGGAATTGTAATGGATACCCATGGAATGCGGGGGTTGGCATTGATGAACTAACAAGCAAAGCCGATGTTGTACTTCTTGTTGAAACTTGGGAGCATGATACACAAAGGATTAACGGCTTGGAGGATTACAATGTACATTCATTGATGTGGTCAAAGAATCTCAAGCAACGAAGAGGACAAGGAGGGTTAGCATGTATGGTTAAGAAAGGATTGGAAGATTTTGTATCAATTGTGAAAGATGACAAGTACAAACGTTATGTATGGCTGAAAATTATGACACCAAAAAGAGCACCCATTTTTGTAGCCGGTTGCTACATTCCTCATCATGATTCTCCCTTTTATGCTTGCATGGATAGAGATCAACCATTTTCTGATTTGGAAGAGGACATTGCTTATTTCAAAGGTGAAGGTGATGTTATTGTATTTGGGGATATGAATGCTCGCACAAAAACATTGCAACATGATACTCAACAATTTGATATGCCATACATTTCAAGGGAGTTGGAGGAAGTTCACTTGTATGATCGTACTTCAATGGATGAGAAAGAGCCGGATCACTATGGAAAGTTACTTTTACACATGTGTAATAGCACGGGTATGCTCATTGCCAATGGTGTATCTTTGTCGAGTGGAACCAATGGATTTACATGTAGGAGACATAATGGGGATAGTGTGATTGACTATATGCCACTCTCTGAAGCCATCATGTATCGCATAAAGAGTTTTATGTTTGGTCAATGGACCCCGGAATCCGACCATCGCACCTTATGTATTGACCTTTCATGTGGAGAAGCAACTAAGCATGATAATCTCAGCCAAAGGAAAGAGAAGTTATCACTATGTATGGATTTCAAACGGGCACCAATGTACATTGAAATGGTTGAGCAAAAATTATGGATGACAAAGCTTCAATGTGATGCACCATTGAAAACTAAATGGGAAGCTTTCAAGAAAGCTATTTGTTCTTGTGCGGAAGAATGCTTTGCCATAAAGCATCTCCATGGTATCAACAAAGATAGATCACGCAAAAGGTGGTTTGATAAAGAATGTCAAGATGCTCGAAAGTCCTTGATAAAGCTTGATGCAACTATGGACAAAGACAACTATCAAAGTCATTTGCATACATACAAGGCATTGATTCAAAAGAAGAGAAGAAGATGGGAAGTAAAGCAACAAGAATTTCAAGTCCAAGAAAAGGCACATGCATGTGGAAGATTTTGGAGAAACTTGAGAGGCAAGTGGGTTGAGAATTTTGGTAACTTGAGTCTAGTGAATATGTACACACATTGTAGGCAATTATATGAGCAAGCAAATACTGAAAAAATGCCATTTTATGGTTCACTCCCATGTATGCCGTCTTTTTTTACTATTGAGGATGTATGCGGTAGGCTTGAAAAGTTGGCCACTCGCAAAGCGGGAGATCTTCAAGGTATCAAGCCGGAGATGATCAAATGGACGAGAGATTTTACCCATGAGTGGATGTGTGATATGTTCAACCTTGCACTTCAACATGGTATACCTTATGATTGGAGTACTAATTGGGTTAAGCCTTTGCATAAAGGAGGGGATGTAAAGAATGTAAGCAACTACCGGACTATAATGATTGGGTCTCTTATGGCAAAGTTGTTTGGGTGCATAATGGAGATGAAATTGAGTGATTGGGCTGAAGAGAATGACAAGCGTGCAAAGGGACAAGCGGGTTTTCGTCGATGCCATAGCACCATTGATCATCTTGTCACTCTTCGTGTTCTCATGGAGGAAAGTCAGTTGAAAGGCAAGCGATTGTATTGTTGTTGTCATAAAATCTAATATCTAACTAACCCAAATGATTTTCTCATATTAAATTGATCACTTAATGTGGGAGAATAAACGGGAACAAGTGTTAAGATATAGGTATGTGCTTTTAGATCTATCTCAACACGGGGCCAATGTAAAGGGGCCCAAAAGGGAGATGGTCTATCAAAGAGCAAGGCTAACCAATGGAGCATAAGACCTTAGGGTTAGCTTCATTGAAGACCTCCAATAAATGTGTGTAAAAGTCCTTTTGACCTTAAGTAAGCTAGGGCTGAGCTTGAGGTAGGAACCCGGCCCAAGCTCGAGGTGCTTGTCCTGCTTGAGGTGCTTGTCATGCTTGAGGTGCTTGATTAAGATGCTTGAGGTGCTTGACTGGCTCCATGCTTGAGGTGCTTGACTTGCTGCATGATTAAAGTACTTGAGGTGCCTTGAGAAGCTTGCCTGAGATGCTTGTGGGAACCCCCCCTAGTTCAAGTGCTTTGTCATGCTTGGTGAGTAAGGTGCTTGATCACCTAAAAGTCAAAAGCATTCCTACAAGAGGGGGGGTGAGCCCTTTTCCTAGGGCCTAGAGAGAGAACACCCACTCACACACACAAGGGAAGCCCATCTTGAAGAGGCAGCAAGGACACATGTCAGGCCCCTACCCATGTTACCTACATGTGTTGCTTGAAGCCTATTGGCTAGGCTTCAAAGGGGTCCAATGATAAATTACATGAATTATCTAATTGTTTTAGCATTTATCAAGTCCTCTCTCTCAAAGGGGAAAGGGGGACACTTGTCCCAAGGCTACCCATGTTGCTTGTAATGGCTCTTGCTTGTGATTGGCTAGGCCTGGAGGGGTCCAATGAGCTTCAGGCATGAGCTACAAGGGGGGGTCGACCCAAGCAAGCTAGGGGGGTGCCTAGGGGGTATACTCACCCACACACACTCACAAGCACTCTCATTGTGTGATATGCAAAGTGCAAGAGCTCCCTCTCGAAGCAAGTAGAGGTTGAGAGCCTACACCAACACTCTTGGCTATGGAGTGCAAATCCAACCAAGAGCCATGCTTCAATGCTTAGGCTTGCCATCTCCTTCTTCTTCATTACTATGCTATTATGTATGCTAGCAACAAGAGTATGATAAGTGAGGAACTAATTCTTTCTCCTACAAAATGTTTCTTCTTCCTCTTCCCTACCCTCATTCCCTGCTAGCTCTCTCCACCTTCGAAGGTGTTTGAGGTCTTGGGACTGAGGCTTGGGATAGTTAAAGCTTTCTTCAAGTTTATGTTATGTTTGTGGTGCATGAAGCCTTCCATCTTCATGGCATCACCTAGGTCACAAGGAACACAAAGACTGTATTGTAACAAGTCTCTCTTTATGGGAGAAATCATAATACAAATGCCTATTGGAGGGGGGACCGGCTCCACATAAATCCGGTCCTCAATTGTTGTCATGTTCTCTAAACTCTCTCTCTTGCAAAAGTTGTCATGTTCTCTAAACTCTCTCTCTTGCAAAAGTATTGTCTATGCCAAGTTAACTAATTGCTATGATTATGTTGCTATCTTCAATTATGTCTACCCGCTATGCTCACAAAATCATTTCTTGAAAGTACTCTCATTAAATTCCGCTATTCTCAAATTGAATAGGCAAATTCCATTACAGTTGTTTTGTGGACTTTAAGAAAGCCTTTGATATGATTCCACGTAACAATTTGTGGAGAAGGATGGAAGAACTCCAAGTGCCAAGTGAGTTTATGCTTACGGTTTCTCGAATCTATGAGAAGGTGATTTGTCAATTGCGCATGGGAAGAGAAATTTCAGAAATTTTTGTAAGCACTATTGGGGTTAAACATGGATGTCCATTGTCACCAACTCTCTTTGGTCTTGTGCACTCCTTGCCGCACTGTCGAAGCAAGGGACTTGCCAATACACCGTGTGCGAGCCACAAACGGCTCCAAGCACACAACAAGCCTAAACTAGCAAGCTCAAGAAAACAAAGGGTGTGTCACTCACCGCTCTACGCTCGCCTTCGTGGTGGATTCCTCGCCGCGATGAAGAAGAAGCTGCAGTCGTGCCGCGCTCAACCGCTTCGCCGCCGTCGTGCCTTCGTAATGCTCGATCGCACACACACTCTCCCTCTCTCTCTCTCTCACACACACACACACACAAGGAGGTGAAGAAGAAGAAGATGGAGATGGAGCAAGAGCACTCTTCAATTGCACAAATGAGAGAATGAGTAAAAATTAGGTTTAGTTGGCTTTTATAGGAGCTCACCCCATTCACACTTGGGCGCCCATGCTTAACCAACTAATCCCTTGAATGTTCAAGTTAAAGTGCGCCTCTCATCGACGATCACTCTACCTTTCCCTATTGGACCGACAAGCCCGGTACCTGACTCTAAATAATACAACGTTTATAGATCATAGGGTGTCCGTGTGCCGTGAGGGTTAACATGCCCCCCTTCCTGATGTAGATTCCGTCCTCGGAAGCTATGGAGTTGAAGCTGGTTCGTCGAGGTGGAAGAGCATTTGAGATGAATGTCCTTAGCCTTCTTCAGTCACTGCAAAATCAAACAACATTGGCACAGTAATTGCATTCTCTTAAAAAGCATATGCAGTTTTAGATAGAAAAATTGATTGGTCAAAGAATTTCAAACAATTTGTTAGCAATGAACATTAAATTGCAATGTAATCAAATGCATAAACAGATGTAAAGGCAAAAAATTAAACAAGTCTGGGGTCGCTAATTTGACGGTCGAAAGGCACTAGAGATCGAATATTAATACCATGGGTAAGCTTCTTAACTTTCTGTGGTCAGTTAAGTTGTTTAATCGCGAGAGCCAAGTATTCATGTTCGAGGGCTGACTAGAGGCTATATCTAGAAAACCTTGTAGTTAAGCTACCATAAAAGGAATTTCTCATGAAATCATCGCCTGACTGATTACTTTTTCTTTGACCCCCCAAAGTCTTTTCATAGTGATTCAATTATGAAGTGGGTGCTTATTTTGTATGCCTTGGGTTTTTTGCTTTTCAAGGAAAAGCGCCCACACTGGGAACCTCTAGGGCTCTAGTACCATAGGCGATACATGTGAGTGAAGTACCAAATCAAGCTGACATTTCTCTTCCAGCTTAAAATTTTACATTGTGGCACTTTGATTTTTTGCTTGTTCATTTTCAGCATTTAAATTTTGTAACTTTGGGGGGTCATATAACATTGTTACACTCCCCAGGCTCATCACATTAGTAAACTCCCTTTATAATACTTAAGCTAAAGGTCAATAGGGTTAAGCCCACTAGAAAGCCCTAGTACATTTCACACAATGCTGCCTAAGTCGGATTAAGAACCTAAGTAACCATTGTTATTAGGAAGGCATTCCCCATGGTATTAAGAGAAGATTTCTAATATCTAACTTGGTCAAACTAGCTTAGTCGGACTGCTTGATTTTTACCCCTAAACAAGTGACTATGACAAAACATTACATTGAATTAAATGTTTGATACTAAGCAAATGCGCTGAATATTATGCTACCAATCACAATCAAAGCAGACAAACATGGATGCAAAAAGATAAGGGCAATGCTAATGGACAAGAAACACCTGTTTGTGTTGATGGTCGTGCTTGATTTGAAGGTTCCATGAAGGTCCAAATCCTATCAATAGCAACACGCTCCTGTACACACTAGGAAACAAAAGGAATACCTCCAGGAGGCACATCAGTGGGAAAAATTAAAACTCCTAAAAAACAAACTCAAAACACAATCTAGACCCCTAACCTACCTATCTGTCACCCCTTTTAGAATCAAGGAAAGAGGATATTATATAAACCGGGTGGCCACCCTAAGGCTAGGCCTCTATCCTCATCATCTAGATAAATAAAATCGTTGTCCGTGAGGCCATAGTCTTCCTCGGTCTCTATTAGTTCCTCTTCATCATCCTCTTGTGCAAGCATGCTAATCAAGAACCTCGTGATGCGTGGATACTCATCTTGTGCAAAAGAATAAGCATGTGCCATTGGAGACACATTCGCTACTGGGTAGGGATCACTAGTTAGCCATAGACGTATCAGCCATTCTAACTCCTCAAAATTTCTCTCACATGCAAGGCTCTCTATCAAATCCCATTCGCAAGAAAGTATAGAGTAGCATACGTAGAACACTTGTTGAAAAGACAAGGGGTACCTTTCATCAAAAATAGAAGTGCATGCCTCTGGTGAAGTAGCCATTTCTGACAAGACAGATAGATTTGGTTAGGCCTTTAAAACATAAGAGTTGTTTTTGTGTGTTGCTTGAATTGACACGGTGAATTTGGACTTATATGTAAGATCTGATAGGGTGCTCTCTCATTGCTAGGCGCTCTTGCTCTTTACTATTTTTGTTTTTTTGTGAGTATAAGGCTATATATATACATTCCCTAAGATCGGAGATTAAGAGGTCAGGGAAAAAGATTGAGAGGGAAACAAATGAATGATGGATGTCCACAAACACTCCCCCCTGCCTTGGGTAGATCATACCGTTTGAAATGAGCTTGTCACCCTTTGAAACCAATTGTTCCAGTTGGTAATAGGTGAGGATTTTTTCCAGTAGTTTGTTATTACCCTAGGTGCCTCGGCAAGTTGCAACGGTGGTAAGGTACTCTCCCAGGATCGAACTTGAAGTGGTTCATTAGGTGATTCTTGAACACTGGGAGGTGTGGATTCTTTTGTAGCTTCATGGAGGTCCACTACTATAGATGGAGGCTGTGTAGAAGCTTTTACCTCTATGGATGTATTACATGAGGAGCTAGAATCTTCATGGGACTCCCCCCTTCCTGAGCTAGGTGGAACAAATCGTTCTTTCTTTGGTACCCAAACTAGCTCTAGAACGGGTGTGTAACATTCCATGATTTTTTCCTTTCCGCGATTTTCAATTTGTTTTGGAGCCACAGGATTGGGTTTACATGGGCCAGGTGACAGGTAAGAGTACACTTTACGTTTGGGCACCCAGATTTGATCATTTCCTTCATAGTATCCTTGGGCTTCCAATAGTCGTTTAGGAATCCAACGCAGCGTTTCTTTACATTTCTTGGAGTGAGTGGTATGGTTCTTACTAGGTTTCCGTTTTTTAGCACTAGGTATGGTCACTAAGGAAGCTTTAGGGACCCACTTGTATGTTTTCTCTATTATATTAGGATGGTTCTTGTGTGTCTCAAGCTTTCTTTCAACTATATCAGTTGAAGCTCTAGAGAGTTGGGCTATGGGGACGTATGGTTCAACCTCCTGGACATGCAATGTCTTGGGTTTTATTTCCTTGGGCAATATCTCAGGGACTATGGCTTGAGTGGTAGGGCTAAGAGTTGGTTTTTGTGTTGTAACACCCCCAGTCCCCCAATCAATAGTGCATTTGGTGGCTATCATCCACGTGCGGCCTAGGTTTATATTACCCTCCATAGTTCCAGTAGGCATGACCAAAAAGTCTTGAGCTACCACCCCATTGTCATAACTGACAGAAGTGTGCCAGATTCCAAAAACCGTAGTTTTTTTCTTGTTGACACCCTTGAATTGGATAATACTCTCAGATAGAGGTGGCTTCCCTAACTGACACCACACCCCATAGGATAGCAGATTGTATTTAGCACCCGTGTCCAATAAGGCGTTATATAGCACTTTTCCATAGGCACTATTTAACTCAATGGGGTATCGTAGAGGTGTGTCAGAGTCCAACCCATCCTCTTCGATTTCCATGTGGAATGCATTTGTGACCCCAAGGTTAGCCTCTCGTTTTTGTCTTATACGTTGTTGTCGCTCCTTAGCCTCAGCTTGAGCTTGTATCTTGTTTAACTCGGTTTGTGCTTTGGCGGCCTTTTTTTGATGAATGGCCCGTAGTTCTTCTTGGCTTAAAGGATCATAATATCTTTTGAATTTACTCCCATTGAGGAATCCAATGGTTTCAACTCCATCAAGAGTTTCCACACGAAGGGTACCTTGTGGGGTAATTTCACATACTCTATATGGTCCTTTACCAGCATATTTCAACTTTCTCTTCTCTTTACGTACTCCATACATAAGGACTTTATCACCAACTTTGATGTCCTTATCCTTCACATGGCGATCAAACCACTTCTTTCTCCTATCCTTTTCCACAAGAGCATTTTGCACAGCCAACTGTCTCTCTTCGTCTAGTTTTTCTAAGATAAACAAACGCTCGGTTAAGGGGTTACCATTCCATCCTTCTTGCGAAGCTACCCTAAGACTAGGAATGACAAACTCCCAAGGCATAACCGCTTCTTGGCCGTATACCATTTTGAATGGCGTACAATTAATAGCCACTTTATAAGCAGTACGATAAGCCCATAGAGCAGATGTCAACTTCAAATCCCAATCAGTGCGATGAGCTTCTACCGTCTTGGTTAAAATAGAGATTAGAGTCTTGTTGGTGCTCTCGGCTTGTCCATTAGCTTGCGGGTAATAAGGTGTAGACTTATGGTGGGATATCATAAAGGTCGTGGTAAGCTCTCTTATTACCTCATTTATAAAATGGGTACCATTATCACTAACAATTTCAAAAGGGCAACCAAATCTTGTGATAATGTTCTCAAAAAGAAACTTAGCTGTTGTCCTCGCGTCAGCTTTTTGTGAAGCCTTAGCTTCAGCCCACTTTGTTACATAGTCCGTAGCAACTAGAATATATCGAGATTGAGTGTTGCGAGCTGCGGGACTAATTGGACCTACAAAGTCTAAGCCCCATTTTTCAAATGGTTGGGTTACTTTAATAGGATGTAAGGGCATTCTGTCCTTGTGCTGTGTGGTCTTGTAACGTTGGCACTCATCACACCCTTTTGTAAAAAGTGATGCATCCTTAAATAAAGTTGGCCACCAATAGCCTGATTGCAGCACCTTTCTAGCAGTCAGGTCCCCTGAAAAATGTCCTCCTGCTATGCCCATATGTGCTTCTTGCAAGATATACAAATATTCATCCTCGCGGGCACAACGCCTAAGAATATCGTCCTTGCCTAATCTATACAGGGTTCCGGCAATCAAGCAATAGGGTTCACATTCTTTTACTAGCCTTCGAGCGATATCCTTACGAAGTTCCTTGGGTGGAAAACCATTAGCTAAAAAGTTAACAATGTTCTCACTCCATTCAGGCATAGTCTCAACTATGAATAGGGAAGTATCGGGTAATTCATCATCAACTCCTGTAGGGGCTTCACCATTGGGTATGCGAGACAAATGATCAGCCATGACGTGCCTTTTACCGGATCTCACTACAATCGTGAAATCAAACTCCAGAAGAATTAACAACCATCGTGTGATTCTTCCTGTGGAGCATGGCTTGTTTACCAGATACAGCAACGCTTGATGATCCACATAAAATACAAACTTGTTTGCCAGAAGGTAGTAGCGAAATTTCTTTACTGCATAAACCATTGCCAAACCTTCTCGCTCTGTAGTGGTGTAGTTCCTTTCAGCATCGTTCAATTGACGGCTTGCAAAGCTAATGGGATAGTCCAATTTATGTTCTCCTGGTTGAGTGAGAACACACCCAATAGCAAAGTTTGATGCATCAATATGCACATGGAAAATGACATCCCAGTTAGGTGTCCTTAAAATCGGAGCACTTGCTAGTGTTTTCTTCAATTGTTCATAGGCCTGGTCACACTCTTCAGTCCATTTAAATTCAATGAGAAGCTTGTACAAAGGATGTGCTATCTCAGCGAAAAATAAAATAAACCGTCGATAATAACCCACGTGTCCCATGAACCTTTGAACTCCCTTGTAATTGGTTGGTGGTGGTAACTCTAGAATCACTTTAATTTTGCTCTCATCGGTTGAGATACCATTCTTGGATACTATATGCCCTAAAATAACTCCATGCTTGACCCAAAATTGGCATTTGAACGGGTTCAATGAGATACGATATAACCTACATTTTTCAAACACCTTCCGCAAACATGATAGATGTTCTTTCCAAGAAGAGTAAACACAAAGGTCGTCTAAGAAAGCTTCACAAAACTCTCTCAAATATTCTTTAAAAGCAGTGTTTATTAATCGTTGGAATGTAGCAGGGGCATTTGTTAAGCCAAAAGCCATCACACGAAATGCAAACACGCCAAATTCTGTGATGAAGGCAGTTTTAGCTTGGTCCTCTAGCGCTATCGTGATTTGGTTGTAGCCTGAGTACCCATCTAGAAAGCTATAAGCTTCCTTGCCTGCAACTCTTTCGAGTACATGTTCGGAATATGGTAGGGGGTAATGGTCTCTTCTAGTAGCTGCATTAACTTTTTTGAGGTCCACGCACACCCTGAGTTTCCCATTCTTTTTTGGCACGATAACTATTGGCGACACCCATTCAGAGTGTTCAATAGGATATATGAACCCACATTTGATAAGCTTTTCTAGTTCTTCTTGAATGATCTTTGCGTACTTAGGATTCATCGGGTAGGGTCTTTGTTGTACGGGCTTCGCAGTGCTAATCATAGGGATTGTATGTTGGACCACAGAAGGCGGAACACCTTTCATATCATGGTATGTCCAAGCGAATACGTCCTTGAATTCTTTGAGAAGCTCTTTGAGGACCGCCTCTTCAACTTCTGTGAGGTCTTGGGCAATAAAAACAGGTTTTGATTCTTCACCGGGGTCAGCTAATTCTATTTCTTTAACTATTGCCAGACCATCATAGATTCCATTATTCCCATCGATAGGTATTCTTTGGGCTTTTGTGTACACAACCTTTGCTTCCCCTGTGGTGTAAGATTTGAAATGTTCTGGTGCAGGATGCAAGTCTATGGATTCTGGTTGTGCGTTGGTTTGTGCTTCCATTTCTGCTTTCTTGTGTTGTCGAGCTAACTCTTGGTTTTGACGCCTCCTTGCAGTGCGGCTCTCAACTTTGGCTTGTCTATGATCTCTAATTGGGCTATGTCATGGGGTCGTGGTCTACACCACATAACATTTTGGAGATATTCACCCCAATTGTCTACCAATTTTCGATGAGCATCACATGCTCCTATATAACTGAGCCATTCTGCTGAGGATCTCTTCTTGTTTATCCTAGCACGTACATTGGCTCGATATCGACGCCTCTTAAGGTTTTTCTTTTTCTTATTTGAGACCTGATTTTGATTTGCATTTAGATCTGGCTCACTAAAGGAGTCCTCGTTGGTGTCCTCTTCACTCTCGGAGGAGCTATCATCGGTTGATGTGCTCGGTCCTTCCGAATGTTTTGACTCTGAACTTGCTCCACTCTCTAATTCATGAGATTCATAATCCGTTTCACTCTGGGAGTCAGTGTCCAAGTCGTGTTGGTCAAAGTCTTCTATTGAGCTATCGGTGTCACTGTCAGATTGGTCCACAATTCCCTTGCCCTTAGAAGATGCATGTATGGCACTTATCATGTTCAGAGGTGCAATTTGTGGTACCTCTTCCCCCTCTGGTGTGACCCAAGTGGTTCCTCTATTTCCCCAGGTATCTATGGTTGATGCTAGGTGGACCCAATCCACATTGTCTGATTCCGTCATACCCGGTAACACATCCATGTAAGGAGAATCTTGGCCAATGTCTGTATCCTTCTTACAAGTGTAACAATATTGTAGTGGGGCCGAGTGAACTGTGGTGTCAGAGCGATGATCAATAATGGTTTTACTCCCTAAGGGGTGTACCTTACCAGTCACCAAATCCACTCTAAGGACTGAGTCTTGGAATTGCAAATAGACATGATTTTTAGACCAATCGTGAACCATTTGTGCTTCCCTCATGAATGGTCGTCCTAAAATCATTTCATATGACATAAGGTGTTTAGAGAAATCCATTACAATGAACGTATGTCGTACCTTGTGTCCTAGAACTTTGATCTTAAGATCCTTGAGCATCCCCATAGGTTTGGATATGGTACCATTTGCCATCTTTACCACAATGTTAGTAACACTGAGGCGGGGTTTTCCCATGGATTCCCAACAATCTTTTGTAACGATGCTAACTCCCGCACCACCATCAAGAATTCCCTTTATAGTTAATCCCTTGGTAGTGATGGGTAGGGTCGCATTAGACTCGTCGCCTTCAAAATACTGCCCTAATTCGTTAATGGGTACCTCGATCACAGACTCGTGTCCATCTAACTCAAGTGATTGCACATGATTTTCCTCATCAATCATAATCGATTCAGGCCTATTTGGTTGCGCAAACTGCGGTAATCCCGTTTGTAGCTCTCCGTTAAGGAATGCTCGAAGTGCAAGGAATAACTCAGGATCTCCATACAGCTTTGCTATGATCGTGGTTCGGACCTCAGAAGACATGAAGTCCACTAGTTTGGCAACATTCATTGGCGTTTTGCAGGGTGTAGGTCCTTGACTAGGAACTGGTGAGGATGGAATCTCATATTCCTCAATGGGATCAGGTATTCCTTCGTTAAACATCCTTTCCAACAAGAAGGGTGTATGCTCACTTTCTGATGTCCTGTCCTCACTCCCTTCTTGGATGATACTAGATATGGCTAACGGTCTATGGTTCATGTGGGGTGGATGAACTTGAGTGGGAAACACTGTGTCATGAATTTTGACCTGCATGGGTTCTGGTTCCAGTTTCCTTTGAGTCTCCTCCACTAAACCTCTTAGATGTTTCACCTGCTCAATCTCGTCTACTGGGTTTGGGTACGTCCCAATCTTCTTTTTACGATTCTTCCCTTTTTGCCCCTGCGGTTTATCTTGGGGGTCTTGGATTGGATTTGGAAACACTTGTGGTGTTTTCAGAGGCTCTTTATGGTTTTCTCTTATTCGGTTTTCATTTGGTTCCATGTTACGGTTTTCTTTGTCGGTCTTTCCCTTTGTGGTATTGGTTCTAGTCTCCATTGTCTCGACTGAATCTGAATCATCCTCGAGGTCATTCATATACACGGGGTCATCTCCTATTCCTATGTTTATTTTGGAACTTGGCTTTGAATTTTTCGTATTCTGCGACTTCTTCCTTCGTGTCTTCTTTTTCTTTGCTTGGATAACTGACGCGGTATCTCTCTCTTCGAGGATATGGCCTGGCCCTTGAAGCATGGACCGTGTAATCGCATAAGCGGGTGCGACGGGTGGTATTGGCGACGTCACACTAGCAATTTCGACCAAATTCAGGGGTGTGATTTTAGGCGCATTTGGGTTATAGGGGCATTGGGCAATCAAGTGATCTATGCCACAACGATTACATGTGAGTATTGGCATTGCAGACGTGCTCCCTTGATTCACTTGCATCTGTGCAGCATTCTTTTGCAGCCTAATAGGGCACTCCACTACTCGATGTGGTCCACCACACTCGTAGCATTGAAGAGGTGGCCTCCTAGCCTGGGTGTTGATATTTTGACCTCTGGATGCGAGAGCAGCAGCTTGATAAACCGGCTTGACTTGTCCCCAACAATCTTCCATGTAGTATATAGGACACTCTTCCAATGTATCAAGTCCGTAGGCAATACTAGTGTCTATTTCCTCCTCACAGCCATCTGCATAAGCATTTGATGGCTCGCAACCCACTTGGTTCATAGGGGCGACTCTTGGATGCGGGGGCTGCGGTCCTAGCACAGGAGGTGGTAACGGTGTAGCTTGTACAACATTTTGAGATCTAGGGACCATGTGTTGCGGTAGTTGCTCAACAGGTGGAGCAGGCATCAATATAGGAGCTCGAGGCGCATCCGTCCAGGCTACAGGTGGTCTATTTTCCATCATACGTTTGATCATTAAACAATCCTTAGCTTGGTGACCATACCTACCACATGCGTTGCAAGTTCCATTAAATTTTACTCTAAACGTAGGGCACTCACTAGTGCTATGTGGACCTAAGCAAATGGAACACCATTGTTGCTCCCTTCTTGGATACATGTGACTATTTTGAGGGGGTCGATTATCCTTAAGAGACTCTTGGATTGCCTTGGTGAGGTCTGTCAAGAATGTCTCAAATACCTTTGGCTCATTGGCAATGGGCTTTGCAGTCATGGGTTCATACTCAATGGCTTGTGAGCTAGTGGATCTCGTGTCAGTAGACACCCTCATGCCTGCTATCATCAAGTTGTCCTCTAATTGGATTGCATTGGCAGTGACATCTTCCCAGGTTGTGATACCTCTAATCACTAGTCCATTATAGATTCCTTCATTCCTCAACCCTCGAATGAATCGATCAAGCAGTTGGTTATTGTTGAAGCGCTCATTTACAGGGCAACGAGAGTTTAAGTGCTTTAGACGACTAATGAAGTCCCTTACTGACTCTCCTTCCTTACGTTCGGCCTTCTGAAGCTGAGATGCTACACCCCAAAGCACACCTTCTCGTATGTACTCCTTTAGAAACAACCTTCGAAGGGTAGGGTAGATTGTTTTCTCGTCCACCCTTAGGGTCCTATACCAATCTCCAGCCTTCCCACTTAATGTCAAGCTTAAGGCATTGCACTTATGTAGTTCATTGCGTTCCCCTAAGGAATCACATACTTGTTCAAACACTTCAATGTGTTTCCTAGCATCTTCGTCCCCATTGAATTTTTGCGTGAGTTTGGCAATTTGTACTGCCTTACTTCTAGGCTCTCTATCAGATGCGTGATGCATATTTTCCGCGATAGATCGACCTATGGTTTGAGCAAACGCTGCCAAGTCACCTATGTGAGGAGGTAGGGCCGGTGGAGGTACTCTTGGAATCATATGTGGGAGAGGAACGGGTACCGGTCTTGGCATATGTGTAGATGATGCAGGATATGGAACATAACCGGACATAGGTCCACTCGGATAAGAGCTAGGGAGCGGCACTCGAGGAGCATAAGCAAGTGGTACAATTGGAGGTGTGGGGGCCATGAGTGCATAAGGGGCTAGAGGCACATACGGTCGAGGCCCCATATTAGGTACTACGACACTAGGTAGTGGCACTGCGCTAACCGTAGATGTCATCGGTACATTCTCTGTCAGGCTTATCCCTGGAGTGAGCACTGTGTTTTCCTTGATAGAGGGTTGAGCCAAGTTAGGGAAGCTAAAGTTTTCGCTCGGAGGCTCAGATTGCATAGAGACCCCAGGTGAAATGACGTAAGATGGGTCCATGGGGCTCATTAGAGGAGTCTCCATTTGTGATAGAGTAGGCTGTTGAGCCTTGCTCGTATCCAGAAATCTCATGGGGCCAGTTGAGAGTATATTTACCCCTCGGTTTTGCCTTTCCGATTGAATAATGCCATGGATAACATTACAGATCATTTTCTGTTGATCTTCGATGCTCGTGGCACTAGAGGTGGATTGTACAATCTCTATCCATCCTACATGGTAGGCGTGGCCAGAGTGTAGATCCGTCAACACCTCAGTGTGGAGGTCGTATGTCCAATGATCATTAATGAACAATCCTTCTAGAGTCGACGTGTTAACGGTTTCTTGTGAGGTAGAAGCAATGTTGCTCCCCGTGGTTTTACTTGCCACCAACGGTACTCTAGAGGGAACTTCTGAAGGAGGCAGCTCAACAGGGCCTTCTTGGTAAGAAGTTAGCAGGATATCCACATGGACACTCTTTGGGGGTGTGGGGTCCACGTGCGATGTGAAAGGAGAGTCCACTTCCCCACCCCCTTCGTGTGCTTCATTTGCATCAGGTTCCGAGCGAGTAGCTCTACCTAATGTTTCCATGAAACGGCTAAACATACTAGTACTAGGCTGTGGAGCTTCGGGAGGTGCATGGCCTTCTCTCTCAGTGTTTTGGGTAGGGTATGCTTCCATGATTTCTGAGTCGGAGGAGGAATCACTAGCGGCTATTTTAGGGTCTTGGGTGGTGCTACCTTGTGTCCCCGCTGAGGGTCTAGAGCTTATCGTGGATGGGTAATGGGTGTCCGTATGAACAGAGGCACTCTCAATATGCTCGTGTTCTAGCACCCGCCCAGAGCGTAAGTGCATGTGCTTTTGATACCCTAAGGTGTCAAAAAGCTGCTCTAGGAGGCCTTGTGACTAGTTTTTAGCGTGTTTTTTGTTTGTTTTTTTGCTAGATTTTTTAGAGCGTGTCGTGGAATGGGCCGTGTGATAGCTCGAAACGAGCGTATCGGTCAGAGGGTCGTGCCGTGCTTTACAGCCCTCCGTTTGGTCACTCTATGCCCTCGGAATCCCTAAAACTTTCAATTTCCAGTAGGGAACTAGGCCCAAACTAGAAAGTCTAAGGGTGCAAGTGGGAAGAGAAAGGAGGAGAGTGGAGGACTTGTCCCACATGCTCTCATTCTCTCTTGAGGGAGTAGGGTATATATATAAGAGTGAGTCTAGTATATATCATAAGACTGAGGCCTGGGCCTGGGCCTGGGCTTGGGCAAATGATCTCGATCCCGATCTATCTTTTATACAAACCAACCCGTCCGTTTTAAGAGTCACGTTTTTTATTTTCGAAAAATTTAGCCGCCCGCTCGCTCGCGTTTTTAATTTCCGATTTTTTTAATTGATTTTTTTAATGCAGAAATTGAAAACGCCGAACATGAAAATGCAGAAATTGCGGAAATTGAAAAAACACAGACAATAGCAGAAATTGAAACTTGACAGCAAATGCAGAAAACGCAAAAAACAGAAATCTCCACACACTCCTTCCCTGCCTTTCCTATGATAGAAATTGCACCACAAGGAAGCGTAAAGTGCTAACCGAGCTTAGTGTAGGGCATATCCCCGGCAGCGGCGCAAAAAATGTGCGCTCCTTGCCGCACTGTCGAAGCAAGGGACTTGCCAATACACCGTGTGCGAGCCACAAACGGCTCCAAGCACACAACAAGCCTAAACTCGCAAGCTCAAGAAAACAAAGGGTGTGTCACTCACCGCTCTACGCTCGCCTTCGTGGTGGATTCCTCACCGCGATGAAGAAGAAGCTGCAGTCGTGCCGCGCTCAACCGCTTCGCCGCCGTCGTGCCTTCGTAATGCTCGATCGCACACACACTCTCCCTCTCTCTCTCTCTCTCTCTCTCACACACACACACAAGGAGGTGAAGAAGAAGAAGATGGAGATGGAGCAAGAGCACTCTTCAATTGCACAAATGAGAGAATGAGTAAAAATTAGGTTTATTTGGCTTTTATAGGAGCTCACCCCATTCACAATTGGGCGCCCATGCTTAACCAACTAATCCCTTGAATGTCCAAGTTAAAGTGCGCCTCTCATCGACGATCACTCTACCTTTCCCTATTGGACCGACAAGCCCGGTACCTGACTCTAAATAATACAACGTTTATAGATCATAGGGTGTCCGTGTGCCGTGAGGGTTAACAGGTCTATGCATCGATCAATTGGAACAA